>NC_054833.1:57632016-58232016 GCF_018345385.1 Vulpes lagopus
CAGGGGGCTCCCTTGCCCGTGCATCACAGCCCCGGGCAGAGCTAGGAGACCCCTCTGCAGAGCTGGGGTGTGGAATGGACTGGGCAGGATCAGTAAAAAGGCATTGGAGAGGTAACTTCAGGGGCTTCTGTGCCCTCGCCAGGAGTTCAGACCTACCCTACGGAACACGGGGACCCACAGAAGGATTTCAACAAAGCAAGTGACAGAGCCAGACTTGTGTCTTAGAAACAAGGTCCTAGGGGCACCTGGGGGCTCAGTGGGTGAGCATCTGCCTTCAGCTCAGGGCATGACTCCAGGGTCCTGGGATTGAGTCCCACATGGGGCTCCCCACAGGAAGCCTGCTTCTCCCTCCACCTGTGTCTCTGCCTCTCTCTCTGGGTCTCTCATAAACAAATAAATAAAAAAAGAAAGAAAGAAAGAAAGAAAGAAAGAAAGAAAGAAAGAAAGAAAGAAAGAAAGAAAGAAAAGAAATGACATCATGAGGAACTTGCTGGAACCCCCAGCTCAGAAGGTAAGGAAACGGGTATGATGCTGACCCGGGAGAGAGGGGGTCAGAAGCAGCCTCCTCTGCGGTCGGGGAGAGTGCAATGGGAAGATGGGCAGGTCCTTTGACAGCTCAGGGCCAGTGAGTAAGGCTGGGAGAAGGGACCCTGCTGGCTGGCGCTGCCCTGTCCTCTCCCTCTTCCTCGTCTTTCTCTCTGCCCTGAGTTTCTGTCCTCCCTGCTCCTCCAGGAGGATGGCAGAAAGTCCTCCCCAGGCCCACACGGCAGTCGGCAGTTGGCAGTCGGGACAGATGCCTCTGCAAGTGCCTCCGGTGCCCGCCCCCTGCCTTCCCCTGCCCCCCCATGGCCGTGCCACAGTTTTCGGACAAATTCGCAGGTGAACAAACGAACAATGGCCAGAGCGGAGTAACAACAGCCTGAGCACACCCTTTGGGGGACAATCTCCACGCAGGGAAGCGGGTTCACAGAACGGATGCGTTCTGGTCCCACCCAGGACCGTGTCTCAGAGGGGAAAGTGACCCGTAGGCCACGTGGGTGCCATACCCCGAACGATCTGGGTACCAATTGCTCCGAAATGAGCATCTAATGTGAGCAATCAGAAGTGAGGAAAAATCGATGCAGTTCTCGTGGCGTAGAAGTGGAAAACAAGCTTTGTTTTACTCCAACCCCCAGGGACAGAAGAGCAAATTAGCACTGGGGAGGGAGAGATGGATTGCCGAGCTGCCTGTCCTCCCAGGGCCCAGCCCCGGGAAGGTGCCCACCCCCTGAGTGAATGCAGGGGGCACACGCACACTTCCGTGAACGTGCACGAATGTGTCCACACGTACGCACACGCAAAGATGCCACGTGTGTCCACCCTGCAAGCACATGCACTGGTGAGCACCTGCTCACTCCCATGGGCAGCCCCCCACCCACCCCCCTGCAGACCCCCTGACACAGCGCACTTGCAGGATTTGGCAGCGGGGCTGTGTTCACAGCGTGTGGCCAACTAACAAAGAAACTGACAGGAAGCGTGCAGCGGGTCCCAGTGCCCCAGTCTGGTCACCCGGGGTGGGGTGGGGAGGGTCCCCTCCCTGCAGGACGTTCAGACATTTGTGAAGAGTCCCACGCTGAGCACACCCATTATGCACACCTGCAGGACAGTCTCAGGACTGGTGTCCTGCTTCCGCCATAACAGGTTACCGCAAACTCCATGGCTTAAGAAGATGCAAATGGGGGTACCTGCGGGGGGGCCCGTGCATGAAACGTCTGCCTTGAGCTCAGGCTGTGATCCCGGGGTCCTGGGGTCGAGTTCCGTGTCAGGCTCCTGCTTCTCCCTCTGCCTATGCTCGTTCTCTCTCTCTAATATATGAATTAAATCTTTAAAAAAAACAAAAAGACCCAAATGCATTACATCACAGTTCTGTGGGTTGGACACCCACAAGGGGTTGAAATGGGCTACAACCCAAGCATCAGCGGGCCTGCGTCCCCCCCTCGACTCCCCCCACAGAGGGATCTGTTCCCTGGCTCATCCTGGCTGCTGGATGGCCCTGCTCCGGGGCATCTCCCGGGCCCTCCCAGGCAAACCGGAACCAGCTCCCACCTCTGCAGCCGCTAATTTGCAAGCCCATGGGGCAGCCTCCCACACTCCCAGGTTCTGGGGATTAGGACCCAGCAAATCCCAGAGGCCAGCACTGTGTCTAACACACACACATGTATTCACAGCAGAGCAACAGAGCTGCGTGTGGGATGAGAGGAAGGACGGTTTTCTGACAGAGACAAGGGTTTGAGACCCAGATGCACCACTGTGCCCCAGACCTGGCTCTGCCTCCGTGGCTGCACGACCTGGGGCACATGCTACCCTGGGTTTCATCACCTGCTGACGGCCCACATGCTGCCACATGCTGCCACCCAACTGCATTAAGCACGTGTGTCTTTGTCTTTCAGCACTTGACATCTGCGGCCTGGCTGACCCTCGAGGGAGGGACTGCCCCTTCCACGACCAGCCAGGGATGGTCAAGCACCTGCCTCTGCGACCGAGGCTTATGTGTGTGCAAGCTGACCACCCCCGCCCTGACGCCCACCCAGAGCCCGTGCACCCCACCACCTGATCCACTGGGCTCCCACCCCCCAGGGCTAGGCCTTGCCTGCCCTCGCCACCCCAGGGCCAGGTGCCCGCCCACAAACACCCCAGAGCCACCCAAAATGACCTGAAATAGCCCATCTCAGACCTGACTGCACTGCCTCATCTGTTCTTTCTTCCCATGAAAAGCACAGTGAAGGATCTGGTCCACAGCTCGCCCTCGCTTCCTCTGCCTCCTGGCCAATCTGGGGACTTCCCTGCGAGGCCCTGTGTGGCCCTGCATGGCAGGACGCGGCCCCTTCTCTTCAGAACTGTGAGCAACAAACTACCTTTTCTTTGTGTTTTTTATTTAAAGATTATTACTTTATTTGTTTGAAAGAGAGAGAGAGCACGAGCAGCAGGGGGAGCAGCAAGCAGAGGGAGAAGCAGGCTCCACGCTGAGCAGGGAACCTGATGTGGGACCCCAGGATCACGCCCTGAGCCGAAGGCAGATACTTAACCGCTGAGCCCCCCAGGCATCCCACCGGCCACCTCCTTATTGAGTCTATGTCTTGCAAGTGCGATTAGCAGCAGCCAGCCCACGCTGCCAACGCCTCGCCTTGAAAGCTATTCACCCAACGTGACACACGCGAGAGGCACCTTTCTCTACCAAGGGGCATCTCCACCATGCGCAGGGTACTAGCAGGAGCCCCCACGCTGGCCTTCCAGTGTGCACACGGGGTCAAGGCCAACGCCACGACACCTGCACCCTGATGTTTCTAGCAGCAATGTCCACAATAGCCAAACTGTGGAAGGAGCCTCGGTGTCCATCGAAAGATGAATGGATAAAGAAGATGTGGTTTATGTATACGATGGAATATTACTCAGCCATTAGAAATGACAAATAACCAGCATTTGCTTCAATGTGAATGGAACTAGAGGGTATTGTGCTGAGTGAAGTAAGTCAATCGGAGAAGGACAAACATATGTTCTCATTCATTTGGGGAATATAAATAATAGTGAAAGGGAATAGAAGGGAAGGGAGAAGAAATGCGTAGGAAATATCAGAAAGGGAGACAGAACATGAAAACTCCTAACTCTGGGAAACGAACTAGGGGTGGTGGAAGGGGAGGAAGGAGGGGGGGTGGGGGTGAATGGGTGACGGGCGCTGAGGCGGGCCCTTGACGGGATGAGCGCTGGGTGTTATTCTGTATGTTGGCAAATTGAACACCAATAAAAAATAAATTTATTATTTTAAAAAAAAAGAATTTTCAAAAAAAAAAAAAAGAGCCTCGGGTTTCCGCAGCAGGAGCAGCCATCTCGGCCAGTTTCTGCATCAGCCTGCTAGCGCTACATAATGAGCAAAGAGCACCAGCCACGTAGTCTCACTGACGCCCACCTGTCTGGACCGGAGACAGAGCAGCAAGGGAAGAGCGGCGATCTGCCGTGCGACGCAGTGAGTCTTCAGTGGATGTCAGCATCCGTGGCAACCACGCCAGCTCCCACCACAGCCACGGTTACAAGTGCCTGCATGCAGACCAAGCGACAACCACGACTCCATCAGCCTCTTGCTGCAAGCCCCTCCCACCCCCAGCGTCCTCCTCTTCCTCTGAAGCTGGCGGGACCTGGCGGGACCAGGAGGGACATGCGTGCATGGGCGGGGGGTGGGGGCACCTGCAGCAGACCCGGGAGGCAGTCCAGGCTCCGTCCTGCTGGGCCCTGTGTAGGCTCAGCATCGCTCAGGGCTCCAAGTGGGAGGCTGAGCAGCCAAGCGGGCAGGAGCTCAGACCCCGCCGCCCCCCGCCCCCGTTTGAATCCAGGCTGTAGCCCCATCAGCCACACAACGCAGGGCAGGGCAGGAGCCGCTTAGCCATGTGTACCTCCATTTCCCCCTCTGTAAACCAGCACTACTAGCAGCAGGCACCTCAGAACAGCTTTGGGGATGACATGTTTGACAAACGTGTGACTTAGAACACGTAATAGGCCTCTATAAATAATAGTCGTCGGCTATTATTTTATTGCCTTAATATGAGGGGAAATGAAGCATTTGGAGAGCTGTGCTCGGTGCAGCCCTTGCCCCGGCCTAGTGGCCAGAACACTGTATAAACTCACTATAGGAGGTGGGAGGGACCCCAAGCACACATCCTCGGTCTGCTCCGTGAAGCCCCAGGACACGACTTTTAGGAAGGACCCCCACATCCTTCGGAATCCACTTCCAGCAAGAGGAGGTCGCCGGACGTTTACATTTCCAAGGCCTTTCCGCTGGCGTGCACAGCTCTCCTAGAGCGGTGGTGATGATGGATGAGGGACGTGTGCGGAAGCCAGAGGGAAGTGGCAACTGCTCGCCTCAGGTGGCAGCGGGGACAATGCACCATTGTCTGCGGTGGTGGCCACGGGAGGAAACGCTGCTTGCTTGCGAGTTAGTGGTAATTAACTCAACCCAGGATGAAAAATGTCACATGTATGAAAATGTTATACTCTCCGTGTAATAATAAATCGTTAGCAGATACTGTGGGGATGGGGACCGTCATGGATGACTGCAGGGAGCAGCAGGTGTGTGTGGGAAACGTCGGGTTCGGGGAAAGCCACGCTTCTGGCTTAGCTCCCACCTGCCTGCCCACCCTGCTGGCCGCATCCTTCGGGGTGCCCTCCCTCGTGTTGCCACAAGAAGCCGGGAACCGCTGTGTGAGCATGGACCCGACCTGCTTCATCCACACTCACGGCTGCCCTGTTCCCGGGATGGGTCACTCCTGCAGGGACAGCACAACCCCGGACTTCTCGCTCAGCCAAGTCCGCGTGCACACAGAGGTGGGCGCCACCCCCCCACCCCGGGCTCAGCATTCCCTCTCTGCCAAGCGCCACAGGGCACACCCATGTGCAGGCAGGAGGTGTCTTCACCCAGAGGCCCACACTGAGGTGAGCTGATGCTGCAAACACCCCCACATCAGCACCCTGTGACCCCATGACCCCATCCCCTGCACCCCAACCCCTGCTCCTTGTCTGTGGCCCTGCCTCAGCCGAATCCTGGGCCCCTTCAGGCCAGAAAAAGCCAAGCTCGCACCACACCTCCTTGGTGTGTGACTCTGCGCACATTCTTCACCTCTCTGAGCCTGTGTTCTCACCTGCACGTACAGCGAGATGATGCCTGCAACATGCCTGATGCCAAGCCCGGTGCTGTGATGCATTGTGCAGATGGGACATGCCCCTATGTGCAGCCGTCAATGCAAACCCCTTCCCCCTCGCCTGACGGGCTCCACCAGCCATTCTCTCCGGAGGACTCAGCCCCTGCTCTATGGAGGTCAAAGCGTCCCCCGGGGCCTACCCTCTAGACATGCCCTGTCCTTGCGCGCGCCCACAGTGGAAATGACCCCTCCCCACCTCCACTCTCCTCACTGTGGTCACCGGTTGCATCTATGGCTCAACATTTGCTTGCTGCTTCCTGTAGCCACCACCCGCTGAGGCACCTGCCCCGATGGACCAGCCATGGGACCAGCTCTGGGCCATGGCGATGGCAGCATGGACAAGGCCAGAAGACCCCCCCACCCCTACCCCACTCCGGAAAGTGTGTGTGCGCCGTGGCTTGGCTTCTCCTTTTGCTGCTGGGACCCCAGGACAGCCGGGCAGGCAACCAGCACAGTCCGCAGGAGGAGATGCCCCCACCCCAGCATCCCAGCTGCCCTGGCAAATACAGACGACATCACACATCTAGAAGCACTGGATCTCCTGCTGGACACAGACTGCACGCTGACCCACAAAACCTATGTGAACGATGCAGAGGGCATTGTGATGATCCGTTAAAACATCCACACTGTCTCCCTACAGCACATGGGAGTTTGGGGGCGGTAGACGGTGGAGTGTTCTGGTTTGTCTGATTCCACCAGGCCTGTCCCTCGGTCTGGGTGGCAGGGAAACCTAAGCCAGTCAGCAGAAGGGTTTTCAGGCCACAGGTGACCCAACTGCAGCAGCCGGGGTAACCCAGGGCATGTTTGGCTGGGTCACCATCCTCACCGAGCACCTGCTGGGGGCTCTTGCTTCCCCTGGAGTTTCTAACCCGCTGGTGAGAAGCCAGAAACGTCGACTTCTTTTTTTTTTTTTTTTTTTTTTGCCTCTGTACATGAGGCAGCCTGGAGATGAAGGTGAAGGCAGAGAAGATAGATGGGGGGCATGCAGGGAAATAGATGTTGGCTGTGCTGCTGCAGGACGTGGACCCACACACACACACACTGCCCACTACCTGGACGCCTCTTTACTGGCTGAGCCCTGTCACGCCAACCTTGTAGCCACAGTCATCCTCGCTGATGTGATAGAGAAGGAACATCCTGGCGGGGGGGGAGGGGGGCAATGCTTCCCAGCCTGTCTCCTCCACCATGAGAGCACTCCCTGCCCCCCATACCACCCGACGGCCCGTCTGGGACCCCGGTCAGAACTGAGCACCCCCATTCTGAGCCAGGGGATCTCCTCCCTGGGGATGCTTTAGTTTGAGTGGTAGAGACACAGTCCTGTTGGGGTTTAAAGCTGTGAGAACTGAGAGGCCAAGGTGTCCTGCACGTTTCTGTCATGGAAACAGCCGATGATGCAGATAATGTCCAAGCGGCGAGGTGCGGACGGAGGCGAGGACAGATGCAGCAAGTCCTCTGCGCCCCGTTCTTGGGACCCAGGCTCTGCTCCACCATCCTCCCCCCACACCCAGCGCCCAGACACAGCCTCGCATCCTGCCCTGCAGGCCCAAGGTCTTCCCACGGACCCATGTCTCGCTGCAGACTGCTGCCTTGTGCAGAGGGGCTCCCTAACCTCGCTCCATGGTACCGACGGGGCGCCGGTCATCTAGCCCAGCTCCCACTTCTACCAAGCTCTAGATCCAGCAGGGATCCAGGCCAGGAGCCAGTAATGCCCGCAACGTGCAGGTAAGGCCTGGGGGTCTGCCTTCAGGTCAAGGCGTGATCCAGGATTGAGTCCCACACCAGGCTCCCCGTAGGGAGCCTGCTTCTCCCTCTGCCTGTGTCTCTGCCTCTCTCTCTGTGTCTCTCATGAATAAATAAAATCTTAAAATAATGATAATAATAAATAAATAAATAAAACCAGTCTGGAGGAGACGCACCCACCTGAGAACACGCTCTAGAGCTGCTGACCCCGGAGCTTGGGCTTGAAGAATTCATGAGAACGTGGACATGAAGGCTGTGCTAAGTTAGCAGAAGGTGGACACACAGTCACTGGAGCGTCCCTCTTAACCGTACAGATGCACCTCGAGAACCCACGAAGCTGCTGGGGGGGGCCTCATGAGCCCAGAGTTCAGCGTGAGTGAGATCCTGTGAATGGGTGTCCCTCCCAGAGTAGCCTGCGGGCTCCCCTTCCACTGGGTGGGACCCATCCACCATCCTCATTGCCCGCCCCAGCCTCTGTGAGCCGTGGATCCACCGACTCCCTCGTGGGTGACATGCTTCAAACTCACCCAAGACCACTGGCACCTTGTCCACCTCAGGTCCGCCCATCAACCTCCCAAGACCTCTAGAGACGCGGCAATCTTGCGGCATGTGTGCCGTCCCCCATCGGGTGAGCATCTCCAGTGGCCAGGCCAGGGACACACATGCCCCACCTAGCCAGACGCACAAAGCCGCCGTCGCCAGCGGGCAACACAGGGAGGGAAACGCTTCTGAAGGAAGGGCCGCCTGGGCTGGCTCTCAGCGGCGGAGTAGGAGTTTGCAGGGTGCGTAGGCTGAAAAGAACACGGAAGGGCTGGGAACAGCGCTTGCAAAGTAGGACAGGCCGGGTCGAGGGGCGGCTGGGTGTAGTCACAGCTTGGAGGGGGGTTGGGGCGGGCGGAGACCCCATCGGTGGTGGCCTGGGGCCCTGCTGTCAGCAACTGTCTGGTGGAGCCGCAGGGTTCCGTTGTTCAGCTGAGTGGGCGGGAGGCTCCCCGGAGCAAGGCGTCCTGATAAATAATTCAAAGCCGGGACTTCAGGATTCCACGCGTCTTCTCACAGGAGGCGCGCCAAGTCATGGGCGCGGCTCTCCACCACAAAAGGCTCTGATTCTATTTTGTCTAGAAAAGAAAAAATATATCTAAGAAGCAAGCAATCAGAAGACTCAGGACTTGCTACCCAGCGGATGCACAGGGAGCAGGAGAGCAGGAGGGCGCCACTGGCCGTGGCGGGAACACCCAGATGCCCACGGCCTGCGCCCCACACCCCACGCAGACATCTTTGCCTCTGGGCTGTTGGTCTCTTTCTTATTATTTGTGCAAACCGATGAGGGGAGGTTCCTACTTACCTTAATTTTGTAGAAACGTTATCAGGGCGCCCGGGGGTGGGGGGCGCTCAGCGGTGGACCATCTGCCTTCCTCTGGGGGAGTGACCTCCGGGGTCCTGGGTTCAAGTCCCCTGTCAAGCTCTCTAGGGCCACAGCTCCACAACAGCAAAGAATCTGGAGGAGGAGGAGGGGCCTTTCTCCACCCGCTTCATCCACTTCTGTGTGGTTTGGGTTTGTTACAATGAGCATGTAATTGAAAAATAAAAATTTTATAAAAGCACCCAACCGTGCGGAATCCTTGCCCAGGACAGAAGCCAAGAGGGGTGGAGGGAGCCACAAATGCTCTTCTCGGGCTGGGCTGCAACGGGAAGCTAAGTCTGCACAGATCCCCACCCCCACCCCCCAATAGGCACCTTCCTCAGTGGTGAGAGAGAGGAGGGGAGGGGCCACGTGTGGCAGAAGCCATCTGAGTCCACCCCCGCTGGGTGACTTTACCAAGAATCTCGACCTCTCTGAGCCTCTGTTCCCCACCGCTGGGCACTTAAGTAGGGGCAAGGGTCAGGGGCTGGGAGGAGGCGGCTCCATCCAGTGCTCCCTGCAGCTGGGGTCCTGGGGACCCGGCTCACCTAGTTACAAGCATCTCTCAGCCAACCTTGTCTGGGCAGGTCCTGCTGTCCTACAGCATCCGTATCCAGCTCTCAGGGCCCAACTCAACCCAGAAAAGGGGGGCAGGGTTCACAAGGATATTCTGGACTCAGTGAGGGTGTCGGAGAACCTCCAGGACAGTCTTGTGCAAACCCAGGGCACGGGAAGGGCAGAGCAAGGCTCTGGGCTCAGCCTCCAGACGTTCGGGGGTGCCAGGGGCTCAGTAGGTGAGTGTCTGTCTTCAGCTCAGGGCGTGACCCCCAGCATCCTGGGATTGAGTCCTGCATCCAGCTCCCTGCAGGTAGCCTGCTTCTCCCTCTGCCTGTGTCTCTGCCTCTTTCTCTGTGTCTCTCATGAATAAATAAATAAAATCTTTTTTAAAAAAAGAAAGAAGCCCAGACCAGACGTTGCATCCATGAGCAGTAGACAAAAGGGCTAGGGTAACTTTGGGCTAGGGTAACTCTTTCAAGCCTAGACAAAAGGGTTAGGGTAACTCTTTCAAGCCTCAATCTTAATAGGACCTTCCATCAGTTCCTCAAATACAACTCATTATTACCTGCATGGATCCCATTACCCAGACAACTTCTCAAATCCCCACAGTACCTGAGCGCAGGCCGACCTCAGACCGCAAGGCCTCTCCACCGAGAGGGTCCCTGAGATGTCTGCAAGATGCCCCCATGTCCCAGGCCAACTGCTTCATCTGCAGTGTGTGTTCTCCATACTCTTTAGCTTAATGACACCCCGGTGGCGGCGGCGGCAGCAGCAGCACAGATTGGCACTTGCGTTTCCAGGAAAGCAGCCAAACTCATTAAGTGAATAAAAGAGTTTTGCTGCCCAGATACACCTCCTTCACACATGTCCCCAAAACCCCCACACGCCCCCAGCTCTGCGGGCAGCATCCACGGGGTCACTGTGCCTTGGCCACCTGGGCTGTGCAGGACACAGTGCTGGGACACGGCAGGGACACATCGCTCAGAGCCCACCCAGACCTTCCCACACCGTCTGCGCCTCAGGCCGGCTCATCTCTCGAGTCTCTTCAGTTTCCTGGTCCCCTGGTCTCTCTCCCTCCTCTGCGTCCTTGTCCCATGAGAGGCCTGTTGTCTTGTGCAATGAAGCTGGGACACCCTTTACTTCTGGCTACAGGGGAAGCCTCCCCACGGGCCCCTTTCCTGTCTCAGTGCACACACCTGCAACACCACCCAGGGGTTCCCAGGGGCCCTTCATCCCTTGCCACCCTGCAAGGAGCATGGGAGCACCTGTAGGGTCACCCTCGGGTCCACCCAGCCCAGCTTCTGGCTCCTCAGGGTCCCCTGGGGGGTCACTGTCTCTGCCCCACAGCAGGGATGGCCACGTGACGGGCTCTCATCCCTTCATAGCCCCACTCTGATCCATCATTGGAATCCCCCCAGGCCCCTCAGGAAGGGTTTTATGGGGATGCCCAGGGGGCTCAGCGGGTGAGCGTCTGCCTTCAGCTCAGGGCATGACACCAGGGTCCTGGGATTAAGTCCCTGCAAGGCTGCAGGACCCAGAGAGGTGATGCTTCATGACCAGGGCCACGCAGCCTGGGCTGGAGCCGCTGCAGAGGCTGCCGGGCAGGAGGAGAGACAGGCAGGACCCAGAGCAGCAGTGCAAGGTGCCAACACCACTGCCGCCACCAGAAAGCGCCCTTGTCTGCTCAGAACAGAGGCAGGAAATGCCCCAACCTCTCCTGTCCTCCCTCCCATGCTCCCACCTCTGCCAGACCCAGAGAGAAACCAGTGACCAGGGGTCAGGGCAGAGCAAGCCAGAGCGACACTGGCTAGTGCAGGGACCAAGGGACGTGTAGTCTCCCAAGAGTTCATGTCCCCACTGGCTCCTCTTAGGGTTTCGTAGCCCCTGGTGTGACCTGCTTTCGTCCTTCTAGCGTCTGTCCCCCTGGGGACTGTCTCCGGTCTCCATGTCTGTCCATCCTATAGGCTCTGTTAACTCTATGATCCTCTAAGTAGTCCTTGGGCCCTGCACACATGCCAGGCACTCTGTGGGGTGGGTGGGGACGGGACTGGGAGAAGAAATAAGAAATATAGGGATGTCTGGGTGGCTCAGTGGTTGAGCATATTCCTTTGGCTCAGGGTGTGACCCCGGGGTCCCAGGATCGAGTCCTGCATCCGGTTCCCCGCAGGAAGTCTGCTTCTCCCTCTGCCTGTGTCTTTGTCTCTTTCTCTGGGTCTCTCATGAATAAATAAATAAAATCTTTTAAAAGATTTCTCTCCTCCTTCCTACCTATCCTCCCCCTCCTACCCCTGTCTCCACCTCCCTCTCCTCCCCTTGTCCCCTCCTCCCTCCTCCTCCCTTCTCCTCTCTTCCCCCCTGCCCCTCCTCCCTCCCTCCCCTCCTCCCCCTACTTCTCTTCCTCCCCCTCTTCCCCCTCCTCCTTGGGGAGTGTTCACAGACCCGTCCCTGAGGCTGAGAAGCGCATCTGCGTGTCCCACGCCCTCTGCAACTGGAAATGATGCCCTTTGACGGCCACTTCCTCCATGCCTGGAACTGTGTGGGCCACCTCAGAGGCCGGCAAAGCTTGCTGCCCGCCCCGCAGTCCATGCCTCCAGCCCCCACTTGCCAGCCAGGGCACCATCTCCACCCCACACCCTCCACTGCAGTGATTGGAACCGAGCATCCAAAACGTCAGGGATGCACAAGTGCTGGGGCGTGTAGGCCATCGGCTGCTGGCAGACAGAGCCAGTTCCTGGGATCCAACCAGGGGCCCCCATGGCCAGCAGGGAATGGCCAGGGCTTAAATAAGCAAACATGTGTCAGCAGCAGGTGGTGTGACCAAAGCGTGGGGGGGAAAGCCAGGAGGCAAAAGCAGAGGTCCAACTGCCAAAGGCAGCAGGTGCTGGTGGGGAGCCCAGGCGGCTCTGACTCAGCAGCATCTCATCCTGCTGTCCATTCACCCCTTCGGTCAACAAACATAGATTGAGCTTCTAGTCAGGTGACTCCCTAGCGCCCTGCAGCACGTGCTGGGGTGCAGCTGTGCGCCAGGGAGATGCAGACTCTGCCCTCAACCAACGCATGGCCCTGGGAAGCAGGCAGCAGGCAGGAAGAGCTCCACAGGTCCTTCGGGGAGAAACTGGGCCTGACCATTGGGGGCCACGGCTCCTGGAGAAGACGGACACACCTCTGCCGCCCCCACAGTCCGCTGGGTGACAGACACTGTCCAGTGACATCAGTGACAGTGACCAGCATGGGAGCCCCGGGGACGCTGGAGAAGTGACACCCGCTTCCTCGGCTCTCTGGGACCCACCCAGGGATCACCTCCCAGCCCGCACCCTGGGTCGGCTCCAGGTGCACAGAAAGGCCCCCTCATGGATCCAACAGCCTCTGGTGTCTTCCCCCAGGGGCAGGGGTGGTTCAGGGAAGCCCAGCGGTTTATTTCTGTTCATGTGTCCCCACCCGGTGGCCAGAGAAAATGTCGTCAAGAGAAGGGAGCCCAAGCAAGAGAGTTTAATGACCAGATGACACACGAATTTGCCGTGTTTTGAGGAGGTTTAGCAGGGCAGCCACAAGGGGCCCCATTAATTCTGCACGCTGAGCCCCAGACAGCTGAGGATTTGGCCGGTTCTCTCAGGCTCCTTACCTCCCAGAATTAGTCCTGCGCTCGGCAGCTCCGACCAGGTAGAGGTCCAGCAGCAGAGCTAATCCCGGATCCTTCTGCTCCCGTTAGAGCTCCTTTGGGCTGATGGACCTCGGCAGGGCTAAATATGCTCACAGTCACTGTCCAATCTCTGTATTTTGCAGCTCAGAGCTCCACTTTGGCCCGGGGTGGAGGGGGCTGGGGACAATTCATTTTAGTGCAAGGGACACAAGTGCGTCTCTGGAAAAGTCTCCCACCACATGAGGCCCAGAGCAAGCCACAGGTGCATTCGAGCTCAGGAGCAACCAGAGGACAGGCCAGTTGGAGGTGGACACTGCCCGCCACCCTCAGGCACACGACGCACAGCACCCTGGCGGTGACACGACGCACCCTGGCGGCGACATGACGCACCACAACAGACACACAAGGCTTTGGAGTCTCTGGTCTCAGCCACAAACCAAGGACAAGGATCCCCTGGCTTAGAAAATTGTCGGGAAGATGAAATGAGCTCTGCCGGAAGCAAATACCCTTAGACCAGCGCCACCACCTGCCTGTCCCTCCCACAGGACCGTCGCTGCTGCCGCCAGAAATGCCACCACCATCTCACGTCCTCACGGCCAGTCTTGCTCTGGAAGGACGTGGCCACATGGGCACCCACCCACAGGAAGACATAAAATAAGATTACAGTTGTATTACATTGTCACAGTTGTCAAGCATGGTCACAATGAGGGTGGAGGAAAGACATGAATGTCAGGTGGTGCATGAAGGGCATCCTGGGCTAGCTTTTTTTTTTTTTTAAGATTTTATTTATTTATTCATGAGAGACACAGAGAGAGGCAGAGACACAGGCAGAGGGAAAAGCAGGCTCCCTGCAGGGACCCCGATGGGGGACTCCATCCCATGACTCCAGGGTCACGCCCTGAGCCGAAGGCAGACACTCCACCGCTGAGCCCCCCAGGTGTCCCTGTAGCCTGGTTTTAAAACTTCCCAGAGGCCAAACAAAGAGACACAAATTTCCAGGGTGAGCTTCTTGAAAGAGAAACATAAGCAGCGGGTTTCTGAACCAGAATCTGAAATGCATGTTCTCTTGGTTCCACAAGTTTCTCTCCTGGGGCTCTACCCCGTGGAGGTGCTCACGGTCATGCTTGAGGACACCCATATGGACAACGGTGTTCGCGGTGGCGTGGTTGCTAAAACAAGATGCAAAGCAAAACTGGCTCCGTCTCGACCACAGCAGAATGATTACATCACTTCCAGTGCATCCCGACTGTGGGGAACCCCACAATCCCAGGAAGGATAGAAGATGGCAGACCCACGGGTGCCAAAACGGAAGGTTCTACCAAATACTTCAAGACATGCAAACAGTTATGACCCCTGCAGGTGGCGTGCGAGGAAGTGTGTCCTCATTCCCAGACAACCGACCAACCATTAACACCCCTTCCCCTGGGGGCGTTTGGGATGAAGGTGGGAGGGAAAGGGACTTTCACTCTATCTATTTCTACACTTCCATTTGTGATCCTAATAAAGGAAACAGTGAAATAGTCTAAAAGTCACGTGTCATTGGATGATAGGATTGATTGTTTCAACGTTAAATGTTCCGAATTTTATCATTGTCCCCCAATCATGTAAGAAAATGTCCTCGCTCTCAGCAGACATCCGCCTAAGTCCTCAGAGGTAAAAGGGCATGACATCCGCAGTTCATTCTCGAACAATCAACAGAAAATTGAAATAATAAATAGGGCAGCCCGGGTGGCTCAGAGGTTCAGCGCCGCCTTCAGCTCAGGGCATGATCCTGGAGACCCAAGATCAAGTCCCACGTCAGGCTCCCTGCATGGGGCCTGCTTCTCCCTCTGCCTGTGTCTCTGCCTCTCTCTCTCTCTCTCTCTCTCTCTCTCTCTAATTAATTAATTAATTAATTTAAAAAAAAAGAAAAGAAGAGTAATGCCTAGGTGGCTCCACAGTTGAGTGTCTGCCTTCGGCTCAGGGCATGATCCCGAGGTCCTGGGAGATTTTGTGACATTTTATTTATTCATTCATTACAGACATGAGAGAGAGAGAGGCAGAGACACAGGCAGAGGGAGAAGTGATGAGTCCACTTGTTCCCTGAAGGGCATTTTTGGCTCTTGGAAGGCTGTGGTGGGCATCTCTCTGCCAAGTTCACAGCGATTAAAGCAGACAGTGGAAGGACGCGCATGTCCCCAACGCCCCCTCCGGTCACACGGGGGAGGCAGGTGGCTGGAAAGACAAGGTTTTGTAGACTTTATATTTTATTTTTTCCTTCGGGGCTGGAACCTCCGAACTGAGCCCTCAGGCACCCCTGGACAAGATCACGTTCTTCATGAGAGATTTCAGCTCCGGGTGTTTGATGCACAGTGTCCCCCAGCCTGGAACACTCGAACTCAGGGGGAGGAGAGGGGGAACCTTTCAGGCACATGGCTGGGATCCCTTCCTGGGTCCACTGGATGGACCACACTGACCACCGAGGGAGGAGGTGGATGCCAGGCGGAGCAGGGGCTGGGGGGACCTGGGGGAAGCCTGCTGTCTTCCTGGGTGGGAGCAGAAGCCACATTGCATGCCATGGAGACAGGGAGGGGGCTGGGGGACCTGGGGGGTTGAGAATCCTGGAAGCCACACTGCACCCCGCAGAGATGAGGGGACTGGGGGGACCTGGGGGCGGGGGGAAGCTGCATCAGAAGGACACAAGCCAGAGCCCCTGCCGGCCAGCTGGGAGGGGAGCGCCCAGGGGACCCTGACCCGTGAGCTCAGAGAGCAACGCAAGAGCCGCGGGGACCCTCTGCCCGGGTCATTACTGTCCCGTGTCCCCAACCCTTCAGGGGAGCCCAGCCCCTTTTACAGACGGACAGACAGACGACACAGACAGATGGAGTCCAAGGCCAGGAAAGCAACAGGCAGTAGTGGGATGAGGTCAGAGGGGAAACTGAGGGACAGATGTCTCCACCCCCAGGAGGCCGCACCTGACAGCTCTCAGATGGAGCGGCAAGAGAGCAATTTTTTAAAAAATATTTTACTTATTTATTCGAGAGAGAAAAAGAGAGAGAGACTATGAGCAGGGGGAGGGGCAGACAGAGATGCAGAGGAAGACACAGGCTCCCTATGGGGAGCCAGATGTGGGACTCGACCCCAGGACCCCAGGGTCATGACCTAAGCCCAAAGCAGACGATTCACCACAGAGCCCCCCCAGGGCCCCCAAGAGGGCAACCTTAAGAAGGCCTGATTTCCAGAAGTTACCGCGGTGCAGATTCAAGTCAGACTAATTTGAACATAGAAAGCCCTGGACCCTGGTGGGACAGCCTGGGGATTATCCGCCCATGTTGGCCTTTCATAGGAACTAGCATTATTTGAATAAAATAAAAATAAATAAAATGAAATTGAAAGTGTCTAATGTGCTCCTAAGAGGCCCTGATGCCAGGAGCAAAGACAGCACCAGAAATGGAACTAAATGCCGAGATTCAATCGGAGAAGGACAAACATTATATGTTCTCATTCATTTGGGGAATATAAATAATAGTGAAAGGGAATAGAAGGGAAGGGAGAAGAAATGGGTAGGAAATATCAGAAAGGGAGACAGAACATAAAGACTCCTAACTCTGGGAAACGAACTAGGGGTGTGGAAGGGGAGGTGGGGTGGGGGTGAATGGGTGATGGGCACTGAGGGGGACACTTGATGGGATGAGCACTGGGTGATATTCTGTAAGTTGGCAAATTGAACACCAATAAAAAATAAATTTATTATTAAAAAAAAAAAAAGAAAAAAAGAAATGCCGAGATTCAGAGGCGTGCCTTGGGGTCCTCCGGGTGAGTAAAGTGGGATGCGGGATGGGCTTGGATTTGAGGCATGGACTGTGCTGGGGTGCCATCTGGTGGCCATAGGACAGACGGACGAGGAGCACGGTGGGCACTGATCAGTGAGCATCAGCCCACTGGCCCCAGGAAATGGGAGTGTCAGGAAGCCAACAAGCACACCTTTGGGGCCAGGTGGGGACACATACAGCAGCTCAGGGGTCTGGGGGAGTGAGGGGTGCAGCCCCATAGGATGGGAGAAAACAAGCCTCTGCCATGGGGAAGGGGGGGATGGAAATCATCCCAAGAGGATAAGAGAGCCGGTGCAAAGGCCTTGGGATAAGAGCATTGTCCGTGTGTTCAAAGAACAGAGAGGAGGCCAGAGGGGACAGACTTAAGAGAGAAAGTCCGAGAGGCATCAGGGACCAGATCATACAGGGCCCCATGAGCCACTGGAGGGACTTAGGCTTTCACTCCAAGAGAAATGGGAAGTGTCACAAGGGTTTGAGCAGAGATGTGACGTGGCCTAGTTTGTGTTTTAAGTGGGTAATTGTGCCTGCCAGATGGACAGGAAACAGGTGAGGGACAATGTCAGAGTTTGGGCATATAGGAGGACGCCACACCGTGACAGCAGGGAAGCGAGCACAGCTGGCAGGGTGGGGAGATTGGGAGCCACCCTAGGGCTGGGCCAGGCATCCAGGGCAGCCAGTCCCCCACCCCCCACCCCCTAGCAGCCATCAGAGAATCCAGGTTCCCACAGGGAGGCTCCGTCCCCTGGGGGGGGTGGGGAGTGATGGGCAGAGGGAAGCGCACCTGCTCCAGGTGAGTCTTGCTCCCTCGGGGTCTGGACGGGATCAGGGCCAATTTGATGGCTTTTATTCAGTATAAAGCTGCATCACCTCTGGGGCCACCTCTGGGCCTCTATCCCAGGAGACAGGAGCCATACCCCAGGGTGCTGGCTGCAGGATCCTTCAAGGACGATATAGTGACAAAGATGAGCATGGTGTGCGACAAACACATTGTGTACAGCTCACGTAGTCACACGTGCAGGGCTGTGTCTGTCTGTCTGTGTCTGTCACAGAGAGTCCTGGGGAACGTGGTGGGCTCTGTAGTGACCGAAGTCATCCTGGTGAAACCAAACTCCTACAACACTGGTGCCATTAAAACTAAAGCCACATGGGTATGTCTGGGTGGCTCCATGGTTGAGTGTCTGCTTTGGGCTCAGGGCGTGACCCCGGGGTCCTGGGATCAAGTCCCACATCAGGCTCCCCACAGGGAATCTGCTTCTCCCTATGCCTGTGTCTCTGCCTCTCTCTGTCTCTGTGTCTCTCATGAATAAATAAATAAAATCTTAAAAAAAAAAAAAAAGTCAAAGCAGGAGAGGTTTCATGGAAGAGGTGCCACTCCGGTATTGGCCCTTAAGAAGTGAGTAGGATTTCGGCAGGTGCAATCTTACAAACGGGGATGGGGGTGAAGAGATCCACAGACCGTAAGCACCTGCAAAATCTCCAAGAGCTCCGCGTGCCGCATCCCTGTGCACACCCATCCTCGCTTGGTCTCATATCCTACAAGCTGATGTTACTATACCCGTCATACAGATGCTGACACCTGAAGGCCAGCAAGGTAAGTGACTCAGCCAAGATGACAGAACCTCAAAGGGCAGAGCCAACCTGGTTGCGAAGCCTGTGCTTCCCCATCTGACCTCTGACCTGGAACTTACTGCCCTAGAGGAAGGAAGGGCCTGGACCGGGGTGTCAGACAGCTGGCCCCCTGCTCTGGCCAAGCCACTGCCCCACGGGGTGATATAAGCAGGTCCCCTTGCTTCTCTGGGCCTCTGCGTGCCCCCTAATTCTCATGCCCCATCCCAGCCACCAAAAGGCCTGACGTTAGATTAGTCCAGGACGCGCACACCCCAAGTCTGAGAGCCTCAGGGCACCAACACTGACACGTGGGCTCGCACCCCAACTCAGACACCCAGGAGAAGAGGGGACAAGGCAGCAGGCAGCCACAGAGGTCTCTGGGCTTGCGTGCACTTGGGGGGCATACATCTCTGCTCCTGTCCTACTCTATCAGCTTCTCTCTCTCTCTCTCTCCCTCTCTCCCTCTCTCTCTCTCTGCATGGCCTTCGCCTACAAGACCCGAGGTCTCCCTTATCACCCAGGATCCGAGCAGCTCCCCTTGTGATTAATCAAAAAGTAAACATTTGGGGTTTGCCCTAAAATGTGAATATCTAGGGACCCAGCTCCTAAAGCCCTCAGGATCTCAGTCTGTGTGCTAACAACATGGCAGGTGGCAGCCCCCCCACCCAGACCCCAGAGCTGCAGGGTTGAGGGTGCTGCTCACCCAAACACCAAGGCAGGATCTCCAGGCAGAGGGGCCCAGGGAAAGCAGAACCCCAAGGCCAACATCTGAATCAATCGCACATATGAAATAGAAGAAGAGCCACAAAACCCCTAAATACTGGGGGTTCTGAGTTTCCATTTTGGTGGGCATGTGGGGTGGTCTCGGGGGGGCTGAGATGCGCCAATCCTGAGCAGTTCGTGTCAGAAGTGAATGGAGTGGCAGGACGCCGTGCTGGGGACGGGATCCGGAGAGTCAGTGTCATGGGTGTCCCTCTGCACACCTTCCCTTCCACTGTCCAGCACCTCAGGGTCCCCCACCCAGGGGCTCAATCCCGCCAATCTAGCAGCCAAGCGAGGCTCAGAGGAGGGAAGGGGCTGCCAGAGGACACGCTATGCAGGGAGCCTCCTGCAATCAAGGCATCTCCAGAAATGGTTATGCAACAGGTGATGGGCCGGTGAATGTCGCTGCCCCAGCACCCCCTGACTCCTGCCAGTCCGACAAAAGAGGAAGACAGCCTGTGCCCAAGTCCCCTGAGGCCTGGCTCCGGGGCGATGGGGAAGCGGGGGAGCCCTTCCGCTCTCGGGCAGGAAGCCAAGGGCCCGGACAGCAGGCAGCCCCCCAACCCCCTGGGCAGGGAAAGCACACCCAGGCACCTCCAGGAAAGGGCAGGGGCTGGGAATGCACACCTGGCTGCTCCTGGGACAGGGCAGGGGCCGGGAGGGCTTGGGTACAGCCTTTCAGTCAGGAGTTGCCCTGGTGACATGGTGGCTCACGGGGCCCCACCCATCCTAAATGCCCCCACACCCTCCCCCAGGCTGACGTCCACCTGCCCCAGAGCCCACGCCTTGGGGCAAGTAGCCACCAGCTCCAGCTCCGGTGACAGGCTCGTGGGGGGCGCTGGGTGTCCCATGGGCCTACGCCCCCACTGCGGAGGTGGCCCCGCCCCTGGTCCGGAACACCCAGCCCAGTTTCCTCTGGGTGACTCAGCGTGTGGTGCTCGCTCCGGGGCCTGCGCCAAGGCAGATCTCCTGTCGGTGTCCCACCACCCAGAGGGGCCCCAAGAGGCCAAGTCGTGCTCGGCCCAGAGCTCAGTCCACTCCTCAGTACCACCGGGGCTCAGGCGAGGACCCCAGGAGCACAGAAGGGTGAGTGTCGGGCACATCCCGGTCCCCCACCTGTGCTCCCCTCTGCTCTCCTGGCCGCAGCCCTGCGCACCCTGCCGTTCCTCTTCTGTGTCTCCTGGGCCCTCCGGGCTCCTCCTTCTGGGGGCCTCTCCTCCCACACTCCTTGGCTCCCCGCACCTGCACAATGGGACTCTGAGTGCTGAACAGGAGTTCACCAGGCACAGAGGAATGATCCCAGGGGACAGCCTTGCACTAGTCAGGGGATGGGCAGAGGGGGAAGACACGCTGGCCTCTGCCCGCCTGACACCCCTCTGCACCTGCCACCAGCCTCGCCTCCGTGGACGTCGTGGAGGGCCCCCAGCAGGGTGGAGATGGCCTGCAGAGTCCAGTGGCGGCTGGCCTGGTACCTGGAGATGATGGGGAAGGAGGAGCTAAAGGAGTTCCAGATTCGGCTGCTGGAACAGCAGTTCTGGGGGGACCCCCCCCATGCCCTGCGGGCCCAGCTGGGGAAGGCACGCGGCATGGAGGTGGCCTCGCGCCTGGTGGCCCAGTATGGGGAGCAGCAGGCCTGGGTGCTGGCCCTCCGCACTTGGGAGGAATTGGGCCTGAGCCGGCTCTGTGCCCAGGCCCGGGCAGAGGCAGGCTTGATGTCGGGTGAGTACAAACACCCCCCTGTCCACTGGCCATCTCCCGGCCCCCTACCTCCTGGGGACCCCCACCCCTGAACCCCCTGCTAGGCCTTCCTCTGGGCAGAGACTCGGGACCCCTCTCCTAGCCAGGTATGTTCCCAGGCTGCTGTGTGGTCCCTACGGCACCTGGAAAGAAAGGGCTGGTGTCCAGAAGGGCGAGGGTGGGATAAGCCCCCAGCTCCCCGGGGAGCACCTGCCCCACCTGGGACATAAGCTCCTGGCTCTCAGGGCCCCTGCCTGGCCTGGGTTGTAAGCCCCCAGCTCCCAGGTACACCTGCCCCACCTGCATTGTAAGCGCAGACTCAGGATTCAGGGGTAGCAGGCGCCAGCCCAGCACTTCCCCATTGGGCAAGCCCCTCAGGCCTCTCTGCCTCTGTTTCTGCATCCGTGAAACGGGAGTGTGAGAGCCGTCTCTGTGGACTGTGAGAGCACTAACGAGATAATGTGCATGAGACCCTTAGCACAGAGCCCGATGCCTCATGAGTCTCCATAAACACAGTCCCGGCCCCTCCCGGTGACAAACCCTGCCACCCGCATCTGCCTCCCGCAGCCACACACCCCCCATCCCCCGGTTCCCCGATGGCACCCAGCATGCAGTCCCCAAACTCACCTATCTCCACTGAGGTGCTGAGGTTCGTCCAGGACCCAAGGACAAGGAATTCGGGACAGCCACTGCCGCCACTGCTGCTGAACACATCTGGACACATGTGGAATGGTAAGCCTGGCTGTGCCAACCCGGGCACCCCTACGGGTCCCTCCCCCAAGTAAGCGTGTGGCTGCATGGGGCTCTCAGTAGACGACAGATGAAGGAAAAGGATGGGGGAGCCAGGCTGGGACAGTGGAAGCAGAAGGCCTACAAATGATCTTCTGAGAGGTTCCAGTGTTGAGTGAAACCCCATCCCAACTGAGAGATGGGGACCCACGACCCAGGCAAGGTGAGCAGCTGGTCTTACCCTGCCAGGTGTCACATGGGACATGGCCCTTGCCCAGGCAGAGCTAAGCTGGATATCCTGGTGGATTCCCAGGATCCCTGGGGTCAGAGTGGTCTAGAAAGTTCCAAGGTGGACTCTGCTCCCCAGATGCACCCCGAGGGGAGGGCAGGCGCATTCCTCAGCCCCACGTAGTTCCCTCTCCCAACTTCTCTTATTTCAGCTTCCACCATCCTGAGTCACCCAGGCCAAAGCACTCTTATTTTTTTTTTTTTTAAGATTTATTTTGAGAGAGGGGGTGGGGTGGCAGGGAGGAGCAGAAGAAGAAAATCCCAAGCAGATACCCTCTTCCTGCCCCCATCCCCCGGCCTGAGCACAGAGGCCATCAAGGGCCTCGATCTAACAACCCTGAGCTGAAATCAAGAGCCTGACACTCAACCCCTGGCACCACCACCCCAGGCACTCCCACCCAGGCCTAGATCTTAACCACACCCTGCCTCTTCCTCTTCTCTTCCCAGTCCCAAGTGGCTACCTCGGGCTGGTGCACGCTCACCCATGCAGATGAGGCTGGAACCTAGAACCAGCCGTTCCTGCCACCACTCTGGGGAAGTCCCCACTGCTAATCTCATAGCTCTTCTGCTCTCCCCCCTTTGCCTCTACACCCCCAAGCTCCAGCTCCACTGCCCTCATTCCCCCTGACCTCATCTGCTTGGTGTGTGATGAAGCAAGTTGCTTCTTCCCCCTCCCCAGCCTATGTCTCACCTTCCCCGCCCAAGCCCTTGAGCATGCAGTGCAGCCCTGCTGACGTGCTGTTGCAAAGAGGGTCCAACTGGTCCCATCTCACCGCACAAAGGCCCCATGGTGTCCCCGCCAGCACCCCCATCCCCTGCCATCCCACACAGTGCCATGTCCCCCTGGCTCAACCCTGTGATGACCGCGACGCAGGGCAGTTCTGCTCGGCGGCCCCAACTAGCTGGTGCCAGGCTTAGATACCACCTGGTAAGCACCTATCCGTCCTGGGAAGGAGGCGCTGACCCCACCGGGAGGCTTATCAGAATCTCTTTGCCCAGGGCAGGCTGGGTGGCTCAGTGGTTTAGCGTCACCTTCATCCCAGGATGTGATCCTGGGGTCCTGGGATTGAGTCCCGCATCGGGCTCCCTGCATGGAGCCTGCTTCTCTCTCTGCCTGTGTGTCTGCCTCTCTCTCGCTCTGTGTCTCTCATGAATAAATAAATAAAATCTTTAAAAAAAAAAAAAAAAGAATCTCTCTGCCTTATAATAGATGTTCTCACCCGAAGGACATTTCAGAGCAGCGAGTAAGACAATAAAATTGTCTATATCTTTAGGACTCTTTTTGGCAATAGTATTATCGAGATAGAATTCACTCATTTAAAGGGTACAACCCAGTGGTGTATCGTATAGACAGAGTTGTGCGACCCTTGGCAGCATCAATGTTAGAACGTTGTCACCGTCCTCTAAAGAAACAACACCTGGGGCACTTGGGTCGCTCAGCGGTTGAGCATCGGCCTTCAGCTCAGGTTGTGACCCTGGGATCCTGGGATCGAGTCCCATATCAGGCTCCCCGCATGGAGCCTGCTTCTCCCTCTGCCTGTGTCTCTGCCCCTCTGTCTCTCAGTCTCTCAGGAATAAATACATAAAATCTTTTAAAAAGAAAAGAAAAAACAGCACCTTACAGTATTTTAAATCCAGGATTCCTGGGCAGCCTCGGTGGCTCAGCGGTTTAGCGCCACCTTCAGCCCAGGGCGTGATCCTGGAAACCTGGAATTGAGTCCCAGGTCGGGCTCCCTGCATGGAGCCTACTTCTCCCTCTGTCTGTGTCTCTGCCTCTCTCTCTCTCTCTCTCTCTCTCTGTGTGTCTCTCATGAAGAAATAATTTTTTAAAAAAAATTTTAAATTTTACTTTTAATTTTTTTAAAATCAAAAAAAATAAATAAATCCAGATTCCCAACACCCATCCCAAAGGTTCGCAGTGAGAGTTCAGAGCAGATGGATGCTTGGCATACAGCACTGTCCTTCCCATCCTTCCCCCAGAAGACCCTTCCTCGTGCAAGTACCAAGGCCTTCCAGACTCCCCAGAGTTTCAAGGTTCACCACACCAGGAGTCACCCAGTGCCCCCATGCCCACGGCAGTGCTAGGGGGCTGGGAGGCCCCACCTCAGCCCAGCCCAGTGCCCGGGAAGCAGGAGGCACCCAAGGCTGGGTGGCCCGTGGCTGGAACATCTGGAAACCACAACCCAGGTGAGGTCTTGTGGAGCTCCTGGAGAGGGGTGAACGGTGCCGAGGTGCGGGCCGGGTGGGTGGGCTGAGGACGGGGGTCGTGAGTCCAACCAAAATGTGCTCCTGGCTTCCCTCCATCGGGCTGAGCTGCTGCTTCTCAGTGGCCCCTGGAAATTACGGTGCAGGTGTGTTACCTCATACAGGATACAAATCAGGCTCTGTGCCCAGTGCTCCCCTTGCACGCTCGCTCAGATGTCACAGACCTCACTGCTGGGGAGAAATGTCTCCACCCCCCCCACCCCCCATTGCACAGGCGAGCGAAATAGATCTCAAACAGGTAAGACAACACAGTTTCTGGAGGCAGGGAACTCTCTGATGCCGCAGTCCTCATCTTTAACCTCCACATCACATGCCCTCTGCTGTCTGGGTGAGGAGGACAGTCCTGGGCTCACAGGCTCACTGACGCCACCCAGGATCTTAGCCACCGCCAACCTGTCCCGTTAGAGCTGACCCCAATGTCAAGGGATGTGCACCCTTGACACCTGAGGCATGGTAGGTTGAAAGGGTACTTTCCGAATCCGGGTAGAAGTAAACTTGTGGGGCTTGGTCCTGAAATGTGTCGGGCCAAAGCTCAAAGTGATGGACTGAATTAGGTCATTACACCACATCTGTCCAGAAAAGGAAGGAAGGGAGGGAGGGAGGAAGGGAAAGAGGAGGGAGGAAGCAAGGAAGGGAGGGAGGAGAGAGGGAGAAAGCGAGGAAAGAAGAAAGGAAGGAAGGACGGGCTTTTTACATAGAACATTTTACAGAAACATACATGTGTAAAAACCTTAAAATGAAGCAAGTATGAAAGCCACAAAGACTAATTATCTGCAAACCATTAACTATTCATTGATTTCAGGCTCCCGAGCCACCAGGGCAGAAAGGGAAATGTAATAGGGTCACATAATACTTGTTGCTCAAAAAAAAAAAAAATCAAGAGAAACAGAAGTTTCCCCCTGATTCTAAAGTCCCAATGTTTCCCAGCTTCCTTAGGGTGTAATCGGCTAATAGACTGGGATTCAAAGTGTCCCCAGTGATGATTCGACAGACTTGCACGTTGTGAAATGATCAGCACAGTCCAGGTCACTAGCACATCCATCACTTCACATACCCATGTGCGTGCATATGCATGTGCGGCCCACGGTGAGAACCCATAAGGCCTGCTCTCTCCACAAACCTCCAACGTGCAGCACATAACTGTATGGTCACCAAGCTGTACACTAGGCCCTCAGGACTTAGTCACCTCCTAACTGAAGGTTTGTCCCCGTTCCCCGTACCCCTAGCCCCTGGCCTCCCGCATTCCACTCTCCTCCGCTTCTATATGTTGGACTTCTGGGTTTTCTTTCTTTTTCTCTTTCTTTTTCTTTTTCTTTTTCTTTTTCTTTTCTTTTTCTTTTTCTTTTTTTTTTTAACATCCCACACTGAAATGATCCTATATATTTCTCTTTCTCTGTCTGCCCTATGTTACTTAGCATCATACCCACCCACCCCCCAAGCTCATCCATGTTATCACAAATGGCAGAATTTCCTTCTTTTCCATGACTGAGTTCCCTGTACATATATGTGCCCCATTTCCTCTGTCCATGTAGCCGCCGGAGGACACACCAAGGCTGTTCCCATGTCTTGCCTATTGTGACGAATGCTGCAGTGAGTGTGCGGGTGCAAGGCATCTTCAGGACAATCGATTCTTTGTTTCTTTGTAAATACCCAGAGGTGGAATCCCTGGGTCCTATGGTAGTTCTATTTTTTTTTTTTTTTGAGGAAATTCTACACTGTGGTCCTCCTTCCCACCAACAGCACGCGACGGTTCCCTTTTCTCCACCTCCTCGCTGACATTTGTTATCTCTTGTGTTTGGTTTTTGTTTTTTTAAATCACTTGTGCTTTTGACGACAGCCTCCCAGACAGGAGTGAGGTGCTATTTCATACACATTTCCCTGGCGATGAGTGATGTTGAGAACCTCTTCGTGTACCCTTTGGCCATTTGCACATCCCCTTTGGGAAAAAATGTCTATTCGTCTCCTTTGCTCATTTTTAATCAGATTATTTGGGTTGTTTTGTGGTTAGGTTTGCAATTTTGTTGTTCGGTTGTATGCGTTCTTCATATACGTCATATATCAATCCCTTACCTGATATGTGGTTTACAAATATTTTCCTCCATTCTATAGGTTGCCTTTTCATTTTGTTGATCATTTCCTTTGCAGTCCAGAAGCATTCGGATTCAATGTGCTCCCACTTTTGTATTTTTGCTTCTGTTTCTTGTACTTTTGGTGTTATATCCCAAAATTATTATCAAGGACCTTTTCCTCTATATTTTCTTCTAGGAGTTTTATGGCTTCAGAACTTACATTTAGGTTCTGAATCCATTTTGTGCTAATTTCTGTGAGTGCTGTAAGGTAGGAGTTCAGTTTCACTCTTTTGCACATAGATATGCGGTTTTCCAACATCATGTATTGAAGAGATGATCTTCTCCTCATTGAATATCTCGGCTCCCTTGTCAAATATCATTAACCATATATGTGTGGGTTTATTTCTGGGCCTTCAGTTCTGTTGCATTGATCTATGTGTCTCTTTTTTTTTTAAGATTTTTTATTTATTTATTCATGAGAGACACAGGGGAGGGGGCACACATACAATCAGAGACAGAAGCAGGCTCCATGCAGGGAGCCCAACACGGGACTCGATCCCGGGTCTCCAGGATCAAGCTCTGGGCTGAAGGCAGTGCTAAACCCCTGAGCCACCTGGGCTACCTTTATGCAAGTACCATACCTTTTTAATGACTGCAGCTTCGTAATAGTGTTTGAAATCAGGAAGTGTGATGGCTCCCAGCTTTGTTCTTTTTTCTCAAGATTGCTTTGGCTGTGAGGTTTCTGTGATTTTGTAAGAATTTTAGGACTGCATTTTTTTCATGTGTATGAAAAATGCCATTGGAATTTTGATGGGGATACCACTGAATCTGTAGATTGCTTTGGGTCATATGGACTTTTTAACAATATTAATTCCTCCAATCCAGGAATGCAGAATATCCTTCCACTTATTTGTGTCTTTAACACAAATAAGGATTGGCTTTAATTCTTTAAATATTTTGTAGAATTCATCAGGGGAGACATCCGGTCCTGGGTGCTCTTTGTCGGAGGATGCTTATTTACTGATTCAATCCCCTTACTGGTTACAGGTCTGTTCCATTTTCGTAATTCTTCATGATACAGTCTTGGAGGTTGTATGTTTCTAGGGATTTATCCATTTTTTTTCTAGTTTTCCACTTTGTTGTCATATGATGACTCACAGCAACCTCATGACCCTTTGTCTCTTCACTTTCAACTGTAATGACTCCCCTTTCTGGTTGTTTTTGAGTCTTTTCTCCTTCTTTTTATTTTCTTAGTCTAGCTAAAGGTTTGTCTATATTGTTTATCTTTTTTAAAAAAAATTACTTCTTCAGGGCAGCCCAGGTGGTTCAGCAGTTTAGCGCCACCTTCAGCCCAGGGCCTGATCCTGAGAACGGGATTGAGTCCCATGTCAGAATCCCTGCATGGGGCCTGCTTCTCCCTCTGCCTGTGTCTCTGCCTCTCTCTCTCTCTCTCTATCTGTGTGTGTGTGTCTCTCATGAATAAATAAATAAAATCTTTTTTAAAAATTACTTCTTAGTTTGGTTTGTCTTTTGTTTCTCTAGCCTCTCTCATTTATTTCTGCTCTGATCTTTGTTATTTCCCTCCTTCTGCTAATTTTGGGCCTAGTTTACTTTCTCTAGTTCCTTGCAGTGTAAAGTTAGACTGTTTATTCGAAGTCTTTCATTCTTCTTAACGTAGGCATACATCACTATAAACTTTCCTCATAGACTTCCGTTTGCTGCAGACCTCTTGACCTCTAATTCTGCCCCTGGGGATATGTTTTGGTATGCTGTATTTGGACTTTCATTTGTCTCAAGATACTTTTTTATTTCCCTTTTAATTTGTTTTTTTAACCCATTGATCATTTGAGAAGGTTGTTTAGTTTCTGCTTATTTGTGTATTTTCCCAGTTTCCTCCTTTTAGTGATTCCTAATTTCATATCACTCTGGTTGGAAAAAATACTTGATATAATTTCAGTTTCTCAAACTTGTTGAGACTTGTTTTATGATCTGTCCTGGAGAATGACCTATGTGCATTTGAGAAAAACATGCATTCTGCTGCTATTGGCTGGAGGGTCCTTTAGGTCTAATACACATGTTCTATTTGGTCTAATGTATGGTTCAAGTCCAGTATTTCCTGTCTGGATCACCTCTCCTTGTTGAAAGTGGGGTATTAGAAGTCCCCTGCTGTTATTGTGCTGCTATCTATTCCTGCCTACACATCTTTTAATATTTGCTTTGATAAATTTAGGTGTATAAATTTAATAATACATTATTTTATAATGTATAATTATTATATAATGAATATTATTATATAATGATGAATTATTATATAATGATATTCTTTTCCTCTTATTGTACTTTTTTAAAAAAGATTTTATTTATTTATTCGAGAAAGAGAGAGGCAGAGACACGAGGAGAGAGAGAGAAGCAGGCAGAGGGAGAAGCCAGTTCCATGCAGGAAGCCTGACGTGGGACTCAGTCCCGGGTCTCCAGGATCACACCCTGGGCTGAAGGTGGCACTAAACCTCTGAGCCACCCAGGCTGCCCTCTTATTGCACTTTTTGACATAAAGTCTATTCTGTCTAATATAAGTATAGCTACTCCTGCTCTATTTTAGTTTCCATTTGCTTGGAATATCTTTTTCCATCCCTTCACTGTAGCCTAAGTGTGTCCTGAAAGCTGAAATGAGTCTCTTTTAGACAGTATGTAGTTGGGTCTTGTTTTGGTTTTTTTCAGGTTTGTTTGTTTTGTTTTTTTGTACTTTAATCTATTCAGACACTATGTCTCTTTTTTTTTTTTTTTTTTTTTAGACACTATGTCTCTTGATTGGAGAATCCATATACATTTAAAGTAATTATTGATAGGTAAGGATTCACTGTTACCATCTTGTTTATTGTTTTCTGGCTATTTTTGCCATTCTTTTATTCTATTCTTATTCTCTTGCTGTCTTCCTTTGTGATCTGATGATTTTCCATAGAGGTATGCTTTGATTCCTTTCTCTTCATCCTATGTGTATCTACAATAGGTTTTTGCTTTGTGGCTACCATGAGGCTTACATAAAGCATCTTATAGATTTAGCAATCTATTTTAAGATGATAACAACATAATTATGATCACATACAAAATTCTACCATTTAACTTCCATACATGCACACACACATTTTATATTCTTGATGTCATAATTTGCATCTTTTTTATTGTGTACCCATTAACAAATTATTTTAACTAGTTATTTTTAATACTTTTGTCTTTTAGCCTTTATACTGGATTTCAGAGATTTACACATCACCATTACAGTATTAAGAGCATTCTGAATCTCACTCTACACTTGCCTTCACCAGTGAGTTATAGTTTCACGTATCTTCATGTTCACTAGTGGTTATGAGTTTTTGTTTGTCTAGGAAAATACCTCACTTTCGTTTCTGAAGAACTGCTTTGCCAGGTCAAGTACTTTTGGTTGGCAGTCTTTTCTCAGGGCTTTGAATGATACATCAGCCCACTCTGTCCTGGCCTGCAAAGTTTCTGCTGAGACATCTACTGACAGCATTACGGGAGTTCCTGGTATAGATGAGTCTGTTTTCTTGCTGCTTTCAAAATTCTATCTCTGGGCTTTTTGTTGTTACTTTGTTTTTTGTTTTGAGGTGTTTTTGTTTGTTTGTTTTTTTTGCAGTTTTATTATATGTATATGGGAAATCCTCTTTGGGTTGAATCTGTATGGGGACCTATGAGCCTCATGTACCTGGATGTCCATATCTTTCCCCAGCCATGGGAAATTTTTAGTCACTATTTCTTTGATAAGCTTTCTGTCCCTTTCCCTTTCTCTTCTCCTTCTGGGACTCCCATTATGCAAATATTACTTTACTCGGTAGTGTCCCATAATTCACATAGGCTTTCTTCACTCTTTTTTATGCTTTATTCTTCATCCTTCTCTGATGGGATGGTCACAAATGACCTGCCTCCAAGTTTACAGGGTCTTCCCTGCCTCCTTAGGCTTGATCACATGTATTATTGATGCTCTCCCTGCCTCCTTAGGCTTGATCACATGTATTATTGATGCTCTCCATGTTTATTTTTTCATTTCATTCATTGTATTCTTCAGCTCCAGAATTTCTACTTGTTTCTTTTTTATGATTTCTGTCCCTCTGTTGAACTTCTTTTGTTCACATGTCATTTTCCTAGTTTCACTGAATTGGCTCCCTGTGTTTTCACATAGCTTTCTGAGCTTCCTTGAAATAATTATTTTGAATTCTTTGTCTGGCAATTCACAGATCTCCATTGGTGGAGGGTGGTGATTGCTGGAAAAGTATTATGTTCCTCTGGGATGTCATGTTTCCTTATCATCTCATGTTTCTTGCAGCTTGGTGTTGATATCTGTGCATTTGATGAAGTTTTCACCTCATCCAGACTTTATGGACTGATTTTGGTGGGGAAATGCCTCATCTGTGGGTGGAAGTGAAGGCACAGACTGGGTAGAGGTCACAGTTCTGATTCCAGAAAGGCTCTAGTGATTTCCATATAGTTTCATCATCTGAGGTCAGTGTCAGTGAAGATGGAAGTGGTCCTTGACAGCCAAGGCTGCTGGGGACCTCCTGACGTCTTATCCTGCCCCTGTGGATATTATGGCCAAGAGGATCCCATTTGGCACTGGTTCCAGCTTGGAGGCACCCTCATGGTGGCGTTCTGATGCACAGTCACGTACAAAGGAACCACAGAGCTGGAGTTCAAAGCATGAATGCACACAGAGCATTCACAGCTCTGGGGTCCCAGCCTTGTATAGACTTGGGGAGGCTAGGCCCCTCGTACCAACAGCACTTTCGGGAAGGGGGGCTCAGCATTATCTCTCTCCTACCCCTCATACCTGCCCAGAGGAGTCCATTGTGGCAATGGCTGTTAGGGTACCTCCATGGCAGAAGCCTCTGGCATCCACTATATAGCAGGCCACTGAAGTCCACACCTACAAACACTATGGGGTCCTCTTGCAGAGAGTCCATAGTAGGATCACTGAGGTCTTCAGCTGCAAAGACTGCTGGTTCCTCCCTAGAGCAGACCCCTAGGCACCACAATGGCACCTGTTGTATGGCTGATATTTGTCATCCTCACCCTTCTTCATTGTCCCTACCCTTCCCCAGATGTCTATGCGAGGCTGATCGCGCCAGTAATCCTTTTATTTTGTGGTTATCCTTTTTCTGCACTGTGTTGCTGTAGGTTCTTAACTGAGTTATTGGGCCCACCTGAAGCTATTTGCATTCACGAATAGGTAGCTATCTAATTGTTTTGTGTGTGGTGGGATACAATTACTCCTACTCCCCATCCTGCTAATGTCAGTTCCCCCCAATTCTAAATTATAAAAGACTGCCTTAGCTGGGAAACATGAATAAAATAATATCCCAACAACAGTTCCATAGCAAGTGCAAAACCCACACGGTGTTACTTTTGACATACAAAGAGTAAAAGTAGGCAAGGTTTTGTGTACAAGAGAAAACAGTAATATTTTAGGCTTTTGGGGGCACACAGGCCCTACGGCAACTCTTTCACTCTCCATCGTAGCCTCAAAGAAGACATAAACAATATCTAATCCAGTAGGCATGGCTGTGATGCCATGAAACTATATGGACACTAAATTCTGAATTTTATTAAATTTTCACATGCAGTGAGAAGTTCTTTTTATTTTTTTCACCTGTTTAAAAATGTTAGCAACCATTCTTAGGTTATAGGTTATACAGCAGGTGTCCAGCTGGATTTGGCTGGTGTTTGCTAACCCCCATCCAAGTGTATTATTAGAGGTACTGGTGGTAGAGGGAGGATTTTTAGAATATAACTGAATAAAGAGGGTTTAGGTCTGTGGCACGCTAACAGATCCACGGGATGTTCTGGAGAACATGGCACCAAGAAAAAACTAAGCCCTCTCTAAGGAACTCAGGCAGATGCAGGGCCCTGAGTGGGGCAACCCATAGCCAGGACCCAGAGTGGCCACACTGATGATCCTAGAAGATTGTCAAATTTCCAGAAATGTTCTCACAAGTGACAATAAAAACAGGTCTATAGGTTATGACTTCAGAGATGGAAGTGACCCTTACCTCTGAAGTCAATCTATGCCTTTAACATCCAATGCAAATTCATTGGGTACAAATGCCTTGGGTGTTAAAGGCCTGGATTGGCCACATGTCCTACTGTCCCCCCAGATTCTTCTCAGCACACTGACAAAGGTAGGAAAGGTGCCCTCAACTCTGGAAGCCCTGCAGTTTTCCAAAATGAGCTGAGCCTCAGGACCCAAAGGAGTCACTTGTATCATCTCTAAAAGTTGCCAAAGGAGAGAAGTGAGAAGTGCCTGGTATATTCTGAGGGGAAGAAGGACATGGGGGTTTAACAATTATTCCAGGTGGAATTTAAGAGAGGATCCTGAGGCCCCTTCCTGGGGGACATGTCAGCCCCTCACAGCTCACAAAACACCTTCCCGTCTGTCTCAGGCCAGTTCCCTAAGAGGTGGACCCTGAGTGGGGGTGTGAGTACAGGTGGTTAACTGGGAAAGATACTCCCCAAAAACAATAGTAGGAGAGAGAAGAAGTGAAACAGAGAAGGAAAGAAGCCAAAGCAACCTGCCTTTTGGGGAAAGTGACCTTGGGAGGAACTGAGATTTGATGTTGCTGGGATCTATGCAGGACTGTGTAGAACACACCTCAGAGTTCTCTCTCCTCGGGGCAGGGTACCGCCACCTGCTGTTGGTCCAGGGCTCCTCCTGGAGCACTGACCCCTCCAGCATTCCTAGCCTGCTCCAACCAAGGGCTGGGAGACAACCACAGGTGCAGCCAGAAGGACATCCTTGGCCTGGGCCTCGGTGGTAGGAGCTGAAGGTACTGTCAGCAGCCAACGTTATCTCCTTCTGTCCTCTGTGACCTCCTACAAAGACATGTCACGACCCCCCGTTTACGGGTAAAGAAACTGAGGCCCAATTGGGCAAATGGCTTAGCCCACAGGCTTCAGGAGAACAGAGTTGTGTGTGTTTCATTCCTTCTTTACTCTCAGCCTCCGGAGCAGCACCTGGCACAGAGTAAGCCTTTGATGTATATCTACGGTGCGAAGGAAAGTCACCAGGGAATGTGATTTGGTCAGGTCAGGGAAAGCTGGGGTTTCCTTCCTGTAGCCCATGCTCCAACCACTATATAGGTGAGAACATGCCGGCATCGGCAGCCAGCAGAGCACAGTGGCTTGGAGGGGATGCCCAGAGCAGATGCTGAGTGGATTAATGAGAGAGCTCAGGGGCAGATCTGTTCCATATCTTTATGTCCCATCTTTCCCTCCCTTAACAGGAATCACAGAAATGTATCAGCACCAGAGGAGAAAGAAGCCCTACCCCACATGGTCGTGGGAAGACAAGGACCTGCACCAGATATTCATACAGCTGCTGCTTCTGCATCAGCCTTACCCTAGAGGCCACAAGTCCCTAATCAAGGGAAGATGGCACCATGGGGCAGAGAAGCAAGGACATTTGATTGAGGTTGAAGACCTATTTGGCCCAGGCCTAGGTGCCCAAACAGTCATACTGCATGGGGTTGCAGGCATCGGGAAGTCAACACTGGCCAGGCGGGTAAGGACGGCGTGGAAGGAAGGCCGGCTCTACAAGGACCGCTTCCGACATGTCTTCTACTTTAACTGCAGAGAGCTGGCCCAGTCTGAGACCATGAGCCTCACTGAGCTCATCACCAAGGCCCAGGCCGCCCCTGTACTTCCCGCTGAACAGATCCTGTCTCAGCCAGGGCAGCTGCTCTTCATCCTCGATGATTTGGATGAGCCAAGATGGGTCTTGGGGGAGCAGGAGTCGGAGCTGCATTCGTCCTGGAGCAAGCAGCGGCCAGTGTACGCACTGCTGGGCAGCTTGCTGGGCAAAACTGTGCTTCCCGAGGTGTCCCTGCTGGTTACAGTGAGGACCACAGCTCTGCGGAGGCTTGTTCCCTCCATGGGGCAGCCAAGTTGGGTGGAGGTCCTGGGGTTCTCCGAGTCCGGCAGGAGGGAGTACTTCTACAAGTATTTCAAGAACAAAAGCCAAGCCACCCAAGCCTTCAGCTTGGTTGAGTTAAACCCAACGCTGTTAACCATGTGCCTCGTGCCCTTGGTGTCCTGGCTGCTGTGCACCTGCCTGAAGAAGCAGATGCAGCGAGGAGAGGAGCTTTCACTGGGTTCATCCCAGACCACCACGGCCCTCTGGCTATACTACCTCTCCCAGGTTCTCCCAGCCCAACTCCTTGGGGCGCAGCTGAGGGGCTTCTGCTCCCTGGCCGCTGAGGGCTTCTGGCGGGGAACGAACCTGCTCAGCAGGAGGGACCTCAGGAAGCACGGGTTCGATGAGGCCACCATCTCCACTTTCTTAAAGACAGGCATCCTCCGAAAGCATCCCTCTCCTCTGAACTACCACCTGGCTCACCGCTGTCTCCAGGAGTTCTTTGCAGCCGTGTCCTGCGTGCTGGGGGGTGAGGATGGCAGAAGCCCTCACCCCGACAGCATCAGAGGGGCAGAGAAACTGCTAGAGGTGTATGAGAGACATGACCTGTTTGGGGCCCCAACCACACATTTCCTCTTTGGCCTTCTGAGTGAGCAAGGGGAGCGAGAGATGGAGGCGGTCTTCCAGTGCAAGCTGCCCTGGGAGAGGAAGCGGGACCTGCTGCGCTGGGCTGAGGCAGGGCTCTGGCCTCAGCTCTCCGCACCTCAGCCATGCTCTCTGCACTTGCTCCACTGCCTGTACGAGATTCAGGACGAGGACTTGCTGACACGGGCCATGGCCCATTTCCACGGGAGGAGCGTGTGTGTCCAAACTGGCATGGAGTTCCTGGTGTGCACTTTCTGCTTTAAATTCTGCTCCCACGTGAAAAGGCTTCAACTGAATGAGAGTCGGTGGGATGGACAAGCATGGAGGCCCTCCAGTGTGGCTCTGTGAGTCCCCCACACCACTCCGCCAGACCCATGGCGAGATCCCCCTCACCCCCGTGTGGGGCGCTGCAGCCGCTCCCACTCAGCCTGGCGCCAGGGGCCAAAGAACCCAAGTTGCCAGTGGCTTCACCAAATCTGAGCCCCGTTCCCTGACCACCTGAGAACCTCTGCAGCATCTTGCCTGTCTCTTTGACAATCGCCATCTTCTCTCCTGAGCACCTTCCTTCCCACCCCCCATGCTGGTCTGAGGTCCCCTCCACCCAGCCAGCTTGTCTCTGTTTCTCTCTTTCATGGAGAATCTACTCGCTCAGCTGCTTCAGGCAACCCCTTGGTGGCTGTTGACAATGGCATTGGCCCTGAGACATCCCCCTACCCCCATCCCCTGAGAATGTGTATGCCTGAAAGAGACTCTCTATTTTCCCCCCTGAAAAAACTGGCTTGCTTCTTTTTTGCCAGTGATGCACTATCACTCAGCCTGAATCCCACCCTGTTTGAGATGATGGAGCAGATACTTTTTTTAAAAAAAGATTTTATTGGGATCCTTGGGTGGCGCAGCGGTTTAGCGCCTGTCTTTGGCCCAGGGCGCGATCCTGGAGACCCGGGATCAAATCCCACATCGGGCTCCCGGTGCATGGAGCCTGCTTCTCCCTCTGCCTCTCTCTCTCTGTGTGTGACTATCATAAATAAATAAAAATTTTAAAAAAAAAAAGATTTTATTTATTTATTCATGAGAGACACACAGAGAGAGGCAGAGACACAGGCAGAGGGAGATGCAGGCAGGGAGCCCAATGCAGGACTCGATCCCAGGACCCTGGGATCACGCCCTGAGCCAAAGGCAGAAGCTTCATCAACAGAGATCCCGGGTGCCCCCAGTTTTTCGGCTGTGTTCGATTCTTTGGCAGAGCTGAACTATACTGTATATTTTATTTTTATATTTTATTTTTTAAGTAATCTCTACCCCTGACATCGGGCTCAAACCCATGTCCCCCAGATCGAGTCAGACGCTCCACCTACTGAGTCAACCAGGTGTCCAAGTTGTTATATCAATGCTGTCTTCCTGTGTGATGAGGAAGCCCGGCACAACCTCATTCTGAATGACCACATGGTCGATACACCATGGGAAAGGCGCCATGACTGCTTTAACCATTTCTCTATTCCCAGGCATTAGGTTGTTTGTCCCTCTCCCCCTCCCCCAGGTTCAGCTGGGTCCCAGTCACAGATGCCTGCTGGCAGGTTCTCTTTTCCACTCTCCGGGCCTCTGGAAGCCTGAAGGAGCTGGACCTGAGTGGAAATCACCTGAGCCACCCCGCAGTTCAGAGTCTTTGTAAAGCCCTGAAATTCCCTTGCTGCCACTTGGAGACTGTGCGGTGAGTCTGTCCTGGGGTCTGCTCTGAAGCAGGGATGGGCAGGAGGAGAGCTGAGGTGGAAGCTGACCGCACTTTTGGCACTTCTATTCCACATTGTACCAGAGGGTCTATCCAGGACAAAGAGAAAGGGAAAGGGAAGGAAAGGAAAGGGGAAAGGAATAAGAAAAGGAAAAATGAAAGGAAGAATGAGAAAAGAAAAAAAAGAAAAGGAAAGGAAAAGAAAGGAAAGAAAAAAAAAGAAAAGGGAAAAAGGAAAAGAAAAAGAAATAAAAGATTCCCCGACTAGAAAGGAAGAGATAAAACTAGTTATTTGAAGATAGCATAATCTTACGTATAGAAAATTGTAAGGAATCCACAGAAATAGCTATGAGAACTAATGAACAAATTCACCAAGATTTTAGGATAAAAGTCAATAGTGCTTCTGCACACTAGCAATGAGCAATCAAAAAAAAAAAAAAAGAAATGAAGAAAACAACTCTTCTTTACAATAGCATCAAAAAGAATAAAAACATTTAGAAATAAATTTAACAAAAGAAGGCCAAGGCTTACATACCAAAAACTGTAAAACATGATGAAAAGAAATTAAATGAAAGCTTCACTAATGGGAGGAAATCCCATGTTCATGAATCGGAAAAAAAATGAATATCCTTATGTGGCGACACTCACCCAACCGCTGTACAGATTCAACTTGACCCGGATCAAAATCATACCTGCCTTTCTTGTGGAAGGGGTTGAGCTGATCCTAAAATTCATATGCAAGGATAAGCTTGCACATTGAGCATTGGGAGATCCCCCCCAACGTGTAATGCTCAGAAAAGAAAAGCCAACAGAGAAGACTGAGAAGAAGCGGCCAGGGAGGTGAGAAGAACACCAGGAGGGCATGTTCCGTGGTGGTGCCTAAGAGGACAGGGGCTCCAAGGACAGTGTGGCCAGCAGGGATCGCTGCTGCAGGGAAGCCAAGTAAAACAAGGAGTGAAAACTGTCCACCGTTGGATTCTGGATTTGAGATAGGGAAATCACGATGGATGATCTTAGCAGGAGCAGCTTTTGCGATGTGAGGGGAGCCAGCGTCCAGAGTGAGCCATTCCAGTCTAAGCAGAGGCAGGGGCAGAAAATGAGACTCAATATCAAGACTTGGGTGATAAAGAGGAGGGAAGAGTTAAAGCAGAGGGAAACGTGGGACCAGCTGACAATGCATGTGTGTGACCACTGGCCTGCATTTAAGAAGGGAAAGACCTGAATGTGAAATTCGACCATGAAAGGTACAGGAGAATAGTTAAGTGATGGGTCAGGGAAGGAGTAGAGGGATCACTGGCCTTAGAGGGGAGGGAGCGCCTCCTCTACCATATGAGGGAGGGAGGCAGGGTCGGGACAGAGGGAGGGAGGCATGCAGGTTGGACCATGGGATGCTGCAGGGTCCCCATCTGGTGGCCCCGTTTTTCTCTGTGACATAGGCATGGAGTTGGGTGCTGAGGGTGTGGAGGTTCAGGGAAGGTAGCGTTCTGAAGTGGACCTTGTGAAGTGGGGGGTTCCGCCCACCAGGCATCGATGAGGCCCGTGATAGTGCGATTCCTAGCGGCCACCACCTGCCCTGTCCCTCAGGCAGGGACTGGGTGTTAGGTTCAGGGTTGGGGGCTGCGGGGAGGCAGAAAAATGGTGGAGCTTGGGGTTAGCCAGAAGGATACGGTGGAAGGTCGCGTTTAGGATGTTGATGATGATGGCCGTGGAATCCAAACTAGATCCCCAGGGGAGCAAACAAAAGGCAGCAGTAAGAGACGGAGCAGAAGTGGAGCCGACAGATTAAGAAGGCAAATCCAGCTTCGTATGACCTCCTTGTGACCTCCTGTATCCCCTCCCAAAACCACTGGGACAAGAGCTGCCCAGGTCTGGCAGGAAGGACTTTTGAAAGAGATTCAGGAATCCTGGCCTCTACCTCTGACCTCTTGCCCTGGTGGAGATAGCTGTCCTCATCAGACAGCCTCATGGGGGTGTAGGCCTTCATCATCTCCATGTCTTTGTGGGCCTTCAGGAAAGAACCTATGAGCATGGCACAGCAGGGACAAGCATTTCTGTTTACCCGGTGACCAGAGCTGAAGACAAGTCCTGGGTGGGGTGAGGCAGGGCTGGGGATTTGAAGAAAGGGATCCACACAGTGCAGCTCGAATGGCGGGTCTTTGGAGACAGGTGAAGCCGCAGGAGAGACACATTTGTTGATGCCGAGATGGGTCGCCAAAGCAGAGATGCAACTGGTGGAAATGGGTGTGCCCACGAATGGGAGTTGGGACACGCCAGGCGAGGAAATGTCAGTCTAGGAGGGTGTGGCTGGTGGGAGGTGGCCGTCTGCAAAGGCGACCTTCAGGTATGAGATGCAATGGGCGTAACATGTGGGGACCTGTGCCAGTTGGACCCCTGGCTTTCTCGGACCATGGTCTGTATGGTTTGGGGTTGGGAGCAGAAGGGGAAGGCAGAGATTGCCCAGGAAGATGTAACTAAGGGCCAAGGGCACACACAAAGCTGCCAGGTGGTGGGACATGTCCCTGATGCAGGGGACCTCAGACTCCAGGCCAGGCAAGGAAGTCCAGGGAAAAAGTAGGAGGGGAAATCAGATCCTGTGGACATTAAGAGAATGGGGATTTTAGCCTGGGGAGGGGGCGCCACCTTGAGCCTCTTCCCTCCTCGTCAGAGCCTTCCCATCACATCCCACGCCCACTCCCTGCAGGCACCTGTCATGTGTACAGCCCTAGCTCCATACCCCACCCTGACACTCTCCTCTGGGGAATCCCAGAGGCTCCTCAAGCTCAGCCCTTCCCAAAATCAACTCTTTTCCCTAAGCAGAGAAAACCTGCCCCACCTGCTCAGGACCAGCTAATCAGTTTGCAGGACCCAATACAAAATGAAAACGCAGTGTCCCCAGCTCCAACATCAGGGGGGAAAAGTGCCATTAAAGGCACTTGGATATAAAGCCTGTTTTCCTCTTCCACAAGCCCCACTCTCATGGTGTTTCCCATGTGCTGTGTGACGTCAGAGTCCTTCCCACACACAGAGGTACAAGCAGGTGCGTGCACACCATCCCGCAGGCCAGCGTGCCCGCACAGCCCACCAGATGCCAGGTTTCTCCTCCCACCAGCTGCCAGACTCGTGCCCCAAAGGCGGTAGAAAGATAAAGGCAGACATCACCCCTGCCTGGTGATGGGAGACCCTTCCCCTCCGCCCGGCCGAGGACCACCACCCTGACTTGAAGCAGATGAGAGGACCCACCCCCACCCCTGCAAGGGCATTGCCAGGATGCTCTAGGTATCCGGAGCAGTCCCCACTAGATCACCCAGCATGCTGCGAGGCCCCCAGCCCGGGACATGGATGGCTGCCACCATGACTTCTTCCAAGGTGTCCAACCTGGATCCTCAGCATGTCCAATCCAGGCGCCACGGGGACAAGGGTCCATGAGCAGAGAGAAGAAGGCTAAGTGGGACCGCATGGCTTCGGGGGCAGAGAAGTGGGCGGCCGAGGGCTGAGCGCCTACTGTGTGCCAGACACCATCCTGGGCACTCAGGACAATGGCCAGGAACAGAAATGGGCACAGGTCCTTGCTCAGGGAGCTTACCCTCTGGAAGCCGGGGGGTGGGCAGGAAGCCAGCTACATGGCCAGGGAGGGCCGTGCAGGTTAGTAGAGACGGTGCTCACGCGAGACCTCACCCAGGTAAGACGCAAGGCAGGTGGGAGATGAGCCTCCGGCCGTCAGCCAAGGCAAGAGGCCGGTCCCAGGCGTGTTCGGCATGGGCGGGTGTGTATCTCCCACAGGTTGGCCGGCTGCGGCCTGACGGCGGAGGGCTGCAGCGACCTGGCCTCTGCGCTGAGTGCCAGCCCGGCCCTGGCGGAGCTGGAGCTGAGTTTCAACTTGCTCCTGGACGCTGGAGCCCAGCATCTGAGCAAGGGGCTGAGCAAGCCGGCCTGCAGGCTCCGCCGGCTGCTGTGATTGTCCTCACTGACAGTTTGTGGGGGGAGAGGAGTGGAAGGGAGGCGGGCGGGGTTACCACCCCAGGACACAGGGCTGACAGAAGCCAGGGGCCCCGGGTACAGACCAGGACAGACCCTCCATTCCCACGGAAGCCGCCTCGCTCCCCTGCACTTCCTTGTGTTGGAGGTTCACGTCTGTCCTCCTGCCTTGGAGGCACCCTCGAGGCTGCACCCCCAGAGCTCCCAGGTCAGCTGGCTCTGGGCACCCCTCAAGCACCGTGCGGTCAGCGGGGAGACCCAGGTGGACAAGGGGGCCGGAGGGACCCCAGGGGACAAAGGGAGGCTGCCTCTCCCTCCTGCATGGCTCCACGGCTACAGGCAGAAAATTAAAATCTCTCAGGTTCCTGCAAGGCAGGAGAGCCCTTAGGCCCCTCGGCTGTCACCCCAGAACTTCCAAAGGGCTCCAGGAGCTAGAAAGGGAAACCAGCCCACAGTCACCCCGATGGGAGGCTGCTGGGGCTGCTGACGGGGGTGTGGGGCGCCTTTCCTGCAGGCTGGCTGGCTGCGGCCTCACGTCCTGCTGCTGCGGGGCCCTGGCCTCCGCGCTCAGCACCAGCCCCCTCCTCACAGAACTAGACCTGCAGCAGAACGAGCTGGGCGACGTCGGCGTGCGGCTGCTGTGCGGAGGCCTTGGGCGCCCCACCTGCCAGCTCACGCTGCTGTGGTAAGGCTCACGGGACCTGGCGGCAGAGGCGGGGGAACAGAGCAGGGTGGCCATGACGATGGAGCCGGGAGGTGGACAGGGGCAGGCAAAGGGCCCCAAGAATGTAGGTCACCTGGGCTCCTCCATCCACTCAGGCCACGGGCCTGGGTGCCAGTGTTCATTGGAGACTCAAGTGTCTCCACGTGTGTAATGGGCCCTGGCGTCCACCCTGCCAGCTGCACGGAGCGCAATGCAGGTCAGAACTCAGACATATGGGGACACAGTCGGGCAGGATGACGTGATGACCCCGAGTGTGGCGGGCACGCGCAGGGGGACCTGCAGGCCACTTCTCCGTCAGCCAGGGGAGCCCCCAGTGGGCCCAGCCGGGAGGGCAGGGGACAGAGCAAGCAGACACGGGCCCTGCCCTCCTGACTCACACTCCGCTGGGAATGAGGGGGATGCTCGTCATGCAGACACACAAATATACATTTCTTTTTTTTTTAAGATTGTATTTATTTATTCATGAGAGATACAGAAAGAGAGAGACAAAGATAACAGGCAGAGGGAGAAGCAGGCTCCCTGTGGGGAGCCCAATGTGGGACTCAATCCCAGGACCCCGGGATCACTCCCTGAGCCCAAGGAAGACACTCAACCGCTGAGCCACCAGGCGTCCCAACAAATACACATTTCTGAGCTCCCCTGGGGGCTGGGGGCCAGGAAGGGAAAGCCAAGGTCCTCTGAGTCTGTAGGATGGGGGGGGGCAGGCAGGGGTGGTGTAGCCTCGGGGGCCCGGCCCAGGCAAGACAGGCACAGAGTAGAGGGGGTATGCAGGGTAGAGGCAGTGGGCCGCCCTCCCTCCCGCCCTGACGCCTGCACAATTGTCCTGGAGCAGCCGTCCCAAGGCCGCTCTCTCCTGCCTCTTTGTTCCATGGCCTGAAAACAATCCATGGCTCTTTCTGTCTACACCCCTCCCTGTGGCCCTGGCTTGGCTCAGGTGGCCAGGGGCTCCAGGACCCACATGCCCTGACCCCAGTCAGCTCCAGCCGGCCCTCGGAGGCATCTATGCAGCCTGGGATCTCAAACCTAGGGAGAGTAGGCCAGACACAGGGGGCTGGACGCTAGGGCACTAGACAGTGTGCAGGGGGCCGTCCCCAAGCTGACACTGACCCTTCATGACCCGGGGGCTGTTGCCTCCACCCCTGGTGCCCTCCCCACGTAGGGGTCTCCTGCACGTGAGAGGGCTTCCCAGGCTTGGTCTCTGCCAGGGGGAGGGACTCGTGTCCCTGCTCTGCAGCTACTTGTCACATCTTGGCCCTCGAGAGCATTGCGGGATCATGTGCACCACCACCACCACCACCACCACCGCCACCCCAGGAGAACCAGGCTTCCTCTGTGCTTGTAGGCTGGACCAGACCCAGTTAAGTGAGGAGATGACACAGATGCTGAGGGCCCTGCAGGAGGAGAAACCTCAGCTGTTCATCTGCAGCAAATGGTAAGAAGGGCCGGGGAGTGGGGAACCCAGAGCCTCCTCAGGCTGACCCAGGCCCAAGGAGGCATGTTTGAGGCCCCCCGCCCCAGAGCCAATAAACAGGGAAAGAGCCGGGGTGGAGGCAGACAGACCCAGGAGGATGCCAGGAAGGCTCAACCCTTCTGGCGGATGACCAGGGGGACGAACACAGCAGAGGCACCGGTAAAGTGGTGGGACTGGGAATGAGGAACAGTGACCACAAGGGAGAGGCAAAGACAAGGAGTGAGAGGCTTGGGACCAGACCAGCCCCAGGCGGGCGGATGTGCAAGCAGACAGGCAGGTAGACAGGCAGGCCCAGTCAGAGTCCATCCTCCCCACAGGGAACCCACTGTGCTGCCCCCTACCCAGGTGTGGGGCCCGTGGGGCCTGACTGTGCATCAGTGGGTTCTTGGCTGCCGCACTCACGCACAGTGGACAGAAAAGGGCGTGAGGCCAGGCAGACGCTCCCGCAGACTCACCATGTGTGAGGCACATCACAGAGAGCCGCAGGGAGCTGCAGGGAGCTGGGCCCAAGTGCACCAAAAGCTTGCCCCAAGCCACCCGCCAGCCCGGGAAGCTGTACCTAGGGCCAGAGTGAGCATGTTCCAGAGCTGGCTGGACCCTGTCCAAAGGAGCACAGCTGAGCCCTGAGAAATGCGGGGGTGGGGTGGGGGCATGCTGCGCTGAGAAGGGGCAGATTCCAGGCAGAGGTAGAGGCTCAGAGCTTAGCTCCTCCGAGGAACAGCCGAGGCCAGGTGTTGGGACCAGCCCCAGCATTACCTGGAACCTCGTTAGAAATATAGATTCTCAGGTCCCCTCCGGACCTGCTGAATCAGAATCTCTGGGCCAGGAAGGGGGTGGGGGTGTCCAGGAATGTGTGTCTGACAAGCAAGCTCCAGGTAAATTTTACTCGAGAGGGTGAGTGAGCAGGAGGTGGGCACAGCGAAGCCTTTATCCCATAAACGATGGATGACATTGAGCGGGGACTCGAGTGGCTGCTATGCCAGGACAAGGGGGAAAGGATACAAAGAAGGTGGCTTTTGGAGGGAATGACAAGTGACCAGTCAGCTCTTGTTGGGGGTCTGGGGGGAGTCAGGATGACACCCCAGCTCTGGCTTGGATGGCTGAGCCGGTGGGTCATTCCCAGGGCAGGGACCTATTGCAGAACCTGGACTCGGGCCACAGGTTCAAACCGGGGCAAGGGAAGTTTAAGCAAGGGTGACACAGAGACAGCCCCAGCTTCCTATGAAATCTCAGGGAGAGTGAATGCCTCTGTGTCTTAGGAAGCCAAGTGCAACCGTCCCCACTGAGGGCCTGAGTGGGGGAGAGACGAGTGGCACGTCCTCACTCAAGCAGCAGAGACAAGGATCAGGTACTGTGAAGGGTCCAGGCCAGGAGTATCACGAAGGGGAAGGGTCCCAGGGCAGCTCCATCCCCCTGGCTCTGGGGTGGAACAGGGCGGGCTCCCCCCAGAGAACCTTCCACTCTGAGAATTTAACAAGATTTCTATCTCCCTCTGTCCCAGCCTGGGGTCTGGGCTGCTTCTCTGCAAATATGCACAGCATGGCTTAGACTCGGAACCAGGGCCCAGCCCCCCGAGGCCCACACCAGGCCTCAGAGGCCTGAGAGTCACCCCTCCATCCCTGCCCATCCACCTTTTGAGTCATGTTCTGCCCACAAGCTGCCTACCTGCAGCATGTTGGGGAAAGCAGGACTTCTGGATGAGTGGGCAGGGGCAGGGACTGGAGAGAGGCAGGGTCAGGAGCAGGGCTGGGGGAGGGCAGGGGCAGGGGCAGGACAGAAGTCCAACGCTGTGGCCCAGGCCAGGCAGCCCAGCCTCGGGAGGTCCCTGCCATGGTGTATCCACAGGGAACCAGGAACTCCCAGATAGGGAACCTGGAGCTGACTCCTGTCCTGCCCCATTTCCAGAGGGAAGCTGCCCTCAGGTAGGCCAGGTGCAGCTGGGTCGCCCACCCTCTCCTGCTGCCCCGTGGGACCTGAACACAGAGCCTCTGAGGACCGGGGATGGCTTCTGGGGCCCCCTGGGGCCTGTGGCTCCCGAGTGGCTGGCCGAGGATGGAAGCCTCTACCGGTGAGGAAGGGGGGTGCCCTGCTGTCCCCAGTGGCCCTCCCAGGTCCCCATCCTCACATCTGTTCCCCACACCCGCTCCCCACACCCGGACAGCGCCACATCCAGCACTCTGGGCTCCATCCCTGTCCAAGCCAGCAGGTGCAGCCACGGCCTAGATGCTGAGCCAGCGCTCGTATTACAGACAAGGAGGTCTTACCATGAGAACTTCCAGCCACGGGCTAACACGGTGTCCAAGCAAGTTCCGGGTACTCCTCACCCAACTTCCACAGCCATTTTGCTAGATTTATTCTGTTTTCCCATCTTCTGTTGTTAGAGCATTTTCTTTATTTTTTTAAAAGATTTTATTTATTCATTCATGAAACACACAGAGAGAGGCAGAGACACAGGCAGAGGGAGAAGCAGGCTCCCTGCAGGGAGCATGATGCAGACCTCAATCCCAGGACCCCGGGGTCACGCCTTTTGTTCGATGAGCACAGTAACCATCAGCAGGTGTGATGTTTATCACAGTCTCTCGGATCAGCTCACACCCAGTGTGTGTTCAGATGCACTTGCCGGTCCGAGAAACGTCCGTACAGGTGATGTGTCCCAGTCGTACAATCTGTCATTGCTCAGATCCCACTCCTGTCCCGCAATCTGCACACCCCGTGCAGCCCGGGCGCCTGTGGTCAAGCCGACCATTGCCTCCACAGCATATGGCCCTTCACCCAACACCAGCACACACCTCACCTCAGCTGAGACACCGGTCCACCCTGCCCCTATGGACGCTGACTGCTTGCAACCCCAGGACTCCCTGTGTGGGGACCTTTGGGAAAGTCGCTCAAGACCCCTGCAGAACTGTTTTTGTCCCCAAGGCTGTGTCATTCATCTTATTGGTAGATTGTCACCAGTTACTGGCAAATGGACCGTTACAAAAAAGAGCACCTGCTGGGTTCATGGCCGTCACTGTGGTGGTCGCATCACCACCACCACCCCTGGTGTATGGGAAGTCCGCGCAGGTCCCTCAGCACTCACACTGCTGACATGGGTGTGATGCTCATCCGGGTTTACGGAGCAGAACGCTGTGATTGGGGCAGCTCAGGGACATTCCCGGGGAGCCACAGGCCGAGGGCCGAGGAGGCAGGGCTCAAACCCAGGTCCTTCTGACCCTGACAGCTGGGCTGTGGCCACTCCACCCAACCCACCACCCTACACAGGGTCTGGCATTCCTGCGGTGCTCGGTGAGTTTGCATAGGGTAATTTCCTGTCCACCACACAGGGTTCACCTGCCTGTGGCCGGCTCCTACCACTGGCCCGACACAGGCCTCCGTTTTGAGGTGAGAGGGCCAGTGACCATTGACATTGAATTCTGCATCTGGGACCAGCACCTGCCCAGGGCCGGCCTATGGCACAGCTGGATGGTGGCAGGGCCTCTGTTTGACATCAAGGCTGAGCCAGGGGCCGTGGCTACTGTGTGCCTCCCTCACTTCGTGGACCTGCAAGGTGAGTAGGAGGGAGGAGGGCCGGAGCCAGGGAGGGTGGTGATGATGGGCCTGGATGGGGCTTGCATGGCCCCCTCCTGTGGGAGGAGCACGTGGCTTCCTCGGAAAGGTTGAGACAGTTGCAGGAGGCAAGCACCGTGCTCTGGGCGCCTCTTTTGTGAAGCATTTTTGTCTCCCAGCCTCATAATTCTTTGTGCCTGAGTTCCTTGAGTGTTCCCCCAAGTAGAAAGTGTTGTCCTCGATGACAGTAATAATTGGCATCTATTAAGGGCTCTTCCCCCAGACTGGGTCATTCATGGTCCCATGCAAGAAATAGGCCCTATGCTCAGGGGAGGTTTTTGAAGAGACCACCAAGACAGAGCTACCTACAAAGTGAGGTCAAATGAACCAACAGGGACGTTGGAGTTCCCAAGGACCAGCGCCAGGCAGGGGGGCAGGACCGTTCCTATGGGCAGGATGAGGGCTTCCCTGTAGGAAACATCATAAAGGGTAGCATACCTTTCCTGCCCCATCTCACCTCTGAAGACTTCCAACCCATAAAGCTCCAGGAACTCCGAGCTCACAGTCAGACATGTCCCACGTGGCCAGGTGACGCCACAGATGAAAAGCAATGGAAACCGCCAGGAATCCGAATCAGCCCCATGAAGACTTCAGATGTCGAAATCTCTAGACACAGAACCATCAAATAAGCATGTTTTCTACACTCAAAGAAGGAGTCCTTAAATTAGCAGGAAGCGATATGCCCTGGAAAAAGGATAAATTGAGTTTAAAAACAAACAAAAGCTTGGAAAAACCTTTAAAAATGTGGGAAAGTAAAACAAGATTCAGTGACATGGAAGAGGCTGTGAGAAGGCCGGATGCTCATCTGATCAGAATCCAGAAGAAGAGGGAGGACAGGACGGAGAAGGTGCAGTGTTCCAAGAGAGAATTGCCGAGAAATTTCTACAGAGTCACTGAAAGGTGTGACTTTGCTCTCAGGATGAAAAAAATCCCAAGAATCCAAAGCAGGAGAGAGAGGGGAAAAAAAATAAATCAATCTGGACTCATGATAGTGACATTGCAGGAAACGGAATCCTACGAGAAGGAAGGCAGTGGCAGCCGCCAAAAGGACAAACAGCCAACAAGGCAGGGCCATTAGGCTGACCTCTGATTTCTGAACGGCAGCCCTGAGAGTCAGAGGCAGTGGGCGGGGTTGCCAACCTTCCCACGTAACAACTGCAACACAGAAAAATCTTTTTTTTAAGATTTTATTTATTTATTCATGAGAGACTCAGAGAGAGGCAGAGACACAGGCAGAGGGAGAAGCAGGCTTCCTGTGGGGCGCCTGACGCAGGACCCGATCCCAGGACCCTGGGGTCACGCCCTGAGCCAAAGGCAGATGCTCAACTGCTGAGCCACGCAGGCATCCTGTGTCTGCTGATTTAATGAACAAGTCAGAAGAACCTGATACCGTTCCCCATGTCAGATCTTGACTCATTTCATCATGATCGATGATTTGATGAACAGTGTGTGTTGCAGCTTATACGAGGGAAACACTCTCAGGATACATATGGTGTAGTTAGATCATGAAGGAGGACATGTTTTTCATGTTCCATTCATATATTGGTTGATAAATTCATTTGCAGCACTGTCGCAATAGTTAAATATATTTAGGTAAAGGTATCAATATACTTTAGACTTTATGCACATTAAAACATTAGGATCATCGATCAAACAATATATATGTAAGAAGAATCGTTTATAAACTAGGAGCAAGAAAAAGATGGAAAGAAAAATAGAATCAGGTGCCTGGATCGCTCCATCGGTGGAGCATCTGTCTTTGGCTCAGGTCATGATCTGAGAGTCCTGGGGTGGAGCCCCACGTCAGGCTCCCTGCTCAATGGGGCGTCTGCTTCTCCCTCTCCTTCTACCCCTGCTTCTGAGTGTGCTCTCTCTGTCAAATGAGTAAATAAAATCTTTAAAGAATAATAATAAAGAGTGGAGTCCCTGAGCCCCGATCGTGCTTCTGAAACGCCCCTACCCTCGACAGCTGGCTCTGAACGTCTCCCGTGAGGCTAGGCACAGGCAGCTCCTCGGCCCAGGATCCTCTCTGCAGCTCCCTTTCTCTCCTTCAGCACAAGGGCACCATCCATCTGTGGGAAAGGAACGTAAAGGATAGTTGTCGAGCAGCTGATAGGTTCAATGAAAGATTAAGCAATATGTCTAGAAGAAGAAGAGGAGGAAGAGGAGAAGAGGAAGGAGGAGGAGGAGAGGAAGGAGGAGGAGAAGAAGAAGGAGATGGAGGAAGAGGGGAAAAGAAAAAGAGGAGGAGAAGAAGAAAAGGAGGAGAAGGATAGGAAAGAGAAGAAGAAAAGGGAGGGGAAGGAGATGGAGGAGGAGCAGCAACAGCAGGAGGAAAAGGAGGAGCAGGAAGCAGTGAGCAAAGGATGCTGGTGAGCCAGCCCCCAGGATGGCACCCAGAAGGACACAGAGGGGTGTTTGCTGCACATGCAGCCCCGCAGGGTCCTCCTGCCACCGCGGCCACCTGCTCTGGGGACTCCCCCGCTCCCGCAGCTGGACAGTCCCTGTGCCTTCATCTGCCGTCACCAGGTCAAGACCCAGGTGGACGAGTCTGGGGAGCGAGGCTGTGTTGGGGCTGCAGGGTTGGGCAGCTTCCAGAGTCATCCTGAGAGGGAGGCTCCACTTGCCACCACCAAGGCCCCCACAATGGTGGAGGAGGAGGCACCCCAAGAAAGGAGGGCACACAGCACAGCGGGTCACCCCAGCTCCCCGCTGTCCCTCCCTGCTGCTTGTTCTCCCACCAGCCTGCCAGCTGAAGGGTGAAGGGCAGTGGGGAGAAGGGGCCTGGGCCTGCTGCGGGCTCCGCTCAGTTTGGGGGTGGCTACGGATCACCCAGCCTCCAAAGGCCCCAGGCCCCGGGAAGGACCCCCATCTCCACCACCAGGTAGGCCACTGGACTTCTTTCCTGGACACCCGCAGCTCCAGCCTGACCCCAACCCCTGACCCCACGAGGACACTAAATCACTGTCTCGGATCCGCCCCTTGACAGGTAGCGGCGTGGACACCTCCCTGTTCTATGCAGCCCACTTAAAAGACGAGGGGATGCTGGTGGAGACGCCAGCCAGGGTGGAGGCAGACCACGTAGTCCTGGAGAACCCCAGCTTCTCCCCCATAGGAGTCCTGCTGAGGACCATCCACGCCGCCCTGCGCTTCCTCCCCGTCACCTCTGTTGTGCTGCTGTACCATCACCTGAGGCCCGGGGAAGTCGCCTTCCACCTATACCTCATCCCCAGCGACTACTCCATCCGCAAGGTGGCCCGGGCCAGGGTGGGCTGTGGGCAAACGTGAGGTCAGCCGGGGACAGGGTGGGCCTCAGGAGCAGGAGCCGAGGCAGGTGGGTAATCTGTGGCTTCCTGTGCCCTGCAGGCCATAGATAATGAAGAGAAAAAGTTCCAGTTTGTGCAGATACACAAGCCGCCCCCACTGGCCTCGCTCTACATGGGCTCCCGCTACACTGTGTCTGGCTCAGAAAAGCTAGAGATAATCCCCAAGGTGAGCAGGGTCAGAGGTCCCACCCAGGAACACCCACAGGGCATGTCCAGAAGCTCTTGGTGGTGCAGGGTGTGCTGGGACCAGGCAGACAGCCAGCAGGAGTCGGGGTGAGCGTGGAGCAGGTGAGTTGGGTGAAGGGGCAGGTGTGGGATGGGGGCGATGCTGGCATGTGACCTAGGGCACCAAAGGGTGTCCAAGTGTCAGGTCCAAACTGCCTGCGTCTGGACAGCCCGGGTGTGGTCCTGGTCACTGCAAGAAGACATGTGCCACTGGGAACCATGGGGCCTCTCGAGAGGAGGGTTACACAGAACAAGTGCTGAGATTTGGACTTTGACTCGATATTTCGGGGGGAGGGAGGCCAAAGGAAATGGCAGTGCTCTCCAGAGGTGGAGGTCGCTCTAGCCGGAAGTCAGCAAACCCGTGTCTGGGCGGCACTACCCCACGTGCAGCAAGGACAGAGCCAGAATGGGGAGGGCAGGTGGCCCATTTGGGCAGGAGACTGGTGATGTCGGGGCCTGGATGGTCATCCATGGTACCCAGATTTTCCCACTGCCCAGATTTTGCCACTTGGGCCACAGTGTCTGCTGAATGGCAGCTGGTGTATAGCCGGACCAAGACCAGTCTTTCCTCCTCGCGCGGCCAGACGAGTCTTTGAAGCCTCCGTGTGACAGTGACAGGGGGGAACAGGTGTCCAGTCTGAAGGAGGGGAGTGATATGTACATTGAGTTAAGAGACAGGAGTCCGAGGATGGATTTTCCTGCCGGGTTGGGTGTAAACAGGGTGAGAGATGGACTCGGTCACCTGAGTGGCCGGTCATCGGCCCCGTTGGCCCCTGTGCAGTTTGGTGCGGTGACAAGCTCTTAGCGGGTCTCACACGTGGCCATTCAAGATTGGATTTACTCTCAGAGGGACTGTCCTGGCTGCTGGGCAGGAGTGGACAGTGGGTGGACAAGAGTAGAAACAGTGGAAGGCCAGGCAGGAGCTCACAGCGGCCCGACTTGGGAGGCAGCAGTTGCAGCAGAACAGCTGTCTACAGATTTGGGGGTCGCTTCAGAGATGGAGCCAATAGGACCCAGCGTGTGGTGGAGAGAGGATGGGGTTGAGGATGATGACTACGTCTGGAAATCGTGGGGCCTGAGTGCCATTTACTGAGCTTGGGAAACGTGGGGCGCAGCCAGTGTGCGCTGGACTGGTTCGAGTGGGCCTGAGAGTGGGTCACAGTTGGAACCCCAGACTTACTGCTGGCGGGGTGAGGGTCAGAGGTCCAAGTGGGGGCGATGGAGAGAAGGGGTCCAATTTAAGATATGCACATAGTACATCTTGGAGTGAGTCCTGACTCATCCAGGGGTGCCCGGCGTCCAGACTTGCAGGGAAATTAGGAAAATGGCAGCGGCTGGAGGTGGCAATTAATCTCAGGGCAGGCGATGGCAGGAGTGTCCCCGTGGGGCTGAGTGAGGGCCAGGAAGGCATCGGAAGGTTGGGGGAGAGACCACAGAACGAGCTCTCTCTCTCTCTCTCTCTCTCTCTCTCTTTCTCTCTCTCTCCAGGAACTGGAGCTCTGCTACCGCAGCCCCAGGGAACCCCAGCTCTTCTCTGAGTTCTACGTCAGCCACTTGGGGTCGGGGATCAGGCTGCAAGTGAGAGACAAAAAGGATGACACAGTGGTGTGGGAAGCCCTGGTAAAACCAGGTAAAGCCAAGTGGGGGCGGGGGGGGGGGGGGGGGACTCAGAGGGAGGAGGGGGAGATTCAGAGACGCGTGCACGTGGGTCTGTGTCATCATAAATGATGGGAGGAGATGGGCCAGGCCTTTTCTAGTCGTGCAACAGCCAGTGAAGGAGCAGGATTTGAACCTGAGTTAATCTGCCCGCCAGCCCCACACACCACAGGGGCTCCACGCTGTCCTTGAATTGGGTATTGACAGGCACAGGCCTTCGAAGAGTTTCTCGTGAATTACAACAAACTAGGGGCCCCCTGGGGGCTCCATCAGTCAGTGAGCATCTGCCTCGGGCTCAGGTCATGACCTCAGGGTCCTGGAATCAAGCCCACATCAAGCTCCCTGCTCAGTGTCCCCATCTGCTCCTCCATCCCCCTTTGCCACTCCCCATACCCATGCTCACTCTGCCTCAGATAAATTAATAAAATATTTTTAAGGGATCCCTGGGTGGCGCAGCGGTTTGGCGCCTGCCTTTGGCGCGATCCTGGAGACCCGGGATCGAATCCCACGTCGGGCTCCCGGTGCATGGAGCCTGCTTCTCCCTCTGCCTGTGTCTCTGCCTCTCTCTCTATCTCTCTGTGACTATCATAAATAAATAAAAAATTAAAAAAAAAATTTTTAAAAAAAAATATTTTTAAAAGGAGGAAGGTGGGGATCCCTGAGTGGCTCAGCATTTTGGCGCCTGCCTTTGGCCCAGGGCGTGATCCTGGAGTCCCGGGATCGAGTCCCACGTTGGGCTCCCTGCATGGAGCCTGCTTCTCCCTCTGCCTGTGTCTCTGCTTCTCTTTCTCTCTCTCTGTCTCTCATGAATAAATAAATAAAATCTTAAAAAAATAAAAAATAAAAAGAGGAAGGAAAAGGTCAAGGCAAGGATGTCTCTGATAGTTGAAGTTCTCTCATTGGGGAGGTGGTTAGTCGCAGCCTGGACTACATAAACCACACGTTCTGGGGTCTGAATGCCTCCATCTCTATGATCACAGCCTCAGTTTCCCCACATGCACGAGGAAGGGACTCCCCCAGGCAATGTCTACAGGCCCCTGCAGTCCTTGCTCCAGGGCATGGACAGACCCCGTCCACAGCTTGTCTTGAGGACGAAAGCATCTCAGAAGTAGGTGAGGTTCCGACAAGCAACAGCCCGCACTGTCACTGATGCTCCTCTGTCTCTGCCATCCCCAGGGGATCTCCGGCCTGTGGCTTCTCTGGCTCCTCCAGCCCCCGCAGGTCAGTGATGGGCAGGCCTCAGGCACCGGGGCAGTCCTGGGTGCCCCATGCATCCTGGAGGGGGCTGGGGAGAGAGAGGAAGGGACCTGAGCCTTCATCCCCCAACCGGGATCAGGCCTCAGGGGGATGCAGTGTGCCCCAGGGCATAGACCCTCCTCTTTCCCTTACTCTTGCCTAGGGGGGATCCTCCTGCACAGATATAGAGGCCGAGAGACAGCCTCAGAGGCCACCTCGGAGGCCACGGTCTTGGGCCCCACCCAGCCCCAGCCCCAGCCTGGGTGCTTGGCCTGATGCCGGCAGGAGAGATGCAGAGGAGGGAGTGAAGAGAGCTGGGGGAGGGGGGGTGGCAGTCAGAGGCAGGGGCCACTGTGGGGGCCCTTCTGGGTCCACGGCCAGCCTCGCCCTTCCCCCACAGATGCCCCGGCCTGGCTGCACTTCGTGGACCGGCATCGGGAGCAACTGGTGGCTCGGGTGACGTCGGTGGATCCTGTGCTGGACATGCTGCATGGGCAGGTGTTGAGCGAGGAGCAGTACGAGAGGGTGCGGGCCGAGGCCACGACCCCCAGCCAGATGCGGAAGCTGTTCAGTTTCAGCAGGTCGTGGGACCGGGCCTGCAAGGACCAGGTGTACCAGGCTCTGAAGGAGGCCCACCCTCACCTCATCATGGAACTCTGGGAGAAGTGGGGCAGCAGCAGTGGCAAGCAGGTGCCTCCTGGACAGCCCAGCAGCTGCATCTCCAGCACCTGCCATGAGGCCTGGCTCTGCTGACCACTCGTAGGGGCCTCGGCATCTCCATCTGGACACAAGCACATGTCCAAGCACCCTCCGGCTCTGAAGTCTTGGGGCTCCAGCGATGCCCCCGCCCAGGGGGCACCACACAAGGCTCAGCTTTCCCAGGTGGGCTGTCGAGGCGCCACACTACATCTCAGGGAATGTCCATCTGCAGCTGGCAGGACTTCTGCGGACCTTGCAGGAGCCTGAGCTGAGAGCCCGGGGTGGCAGGCGCCGCAGCCCAGCCTGGAGCTGTCCTGGGGCCACTCGGATGCAAAGAGGGGCAAGGGGGCCCTGCGGCTGGTGCGGGTGGGCTCCCGGGGGGAATCGGGGCCAGAAAGAGATTCAGTTTTCACTTGTGCCTGTGGGGCTGGGTTTTTCGTGAACCCAAACTGTGCTCCGTAGTTTCTGAAGGCAAGATGGGCTGCTGGAGCTGGGAGGGGGCAGAGAAGGATGCCACAGGGGAAACAGGGTCTGGACCCCACTTAGACGTCTCCTCCAGTACAAATGGACTCCCTCACCTTTTGCCCGCACTGAGCACCCCTGCCTTGCACTCCCGTGGCACCTGGTGCCCCTCATCCCCCTCAGAGCACTCAGCACGTGGCTTCATACATCCTGCTCCATTGCTGGCCTCCCTGCACCAGACAGGAAACTCTCTGAGGGCGGGAGCCACATGTGAACTCATCAGTTGACTTCAGAGCCTCGCACAGTGCCTGGCACGCAGGCTAGCATGAAGTGAGGCTTTGTTAGTAGGCACTTGGTAAAGGAACCCTCCCCGGGCACATCCCTCAGCTCCCATCCTGGCTACTGCACATCCATAGGAACACAGGGCCACCCTCGGGATGGTCCCCAAGTCGACAGGCCACCCCCACAGTCCCAGGGCACCAGCAATCTTAGAACAGAACCTGCTGGTGTTAACAGATTTACACCAACATCCTTCTCATCGCAGGGGAGCCAGCTCTGCCCAAGATCAGGAAGCACGAGCTGATTGTACCCCCCAAGCTGGTCATCCTGCTCCCTCAGAGTCACTTCTCCCCACCACTCACTCGGGCCCACTCCCCTTGACATCACCCTCTACCTCGCAGCCCAGGGGATACTCTTCTTCGGCATTCCTGACTTTGAGGTTAAGACAAGATCACCAATGCACAGGCTCCAGCCGGTGCCCTGCATGTGCTAAGACAGAAACATTATGCCTTCCCTTCCTGGGGCCCCATAAACGCTCCCCCTTGCCCACTAACACAGCTCACCCAGCTCCTTGCTGCAGCGAAGTGGCTCTCTGACCCCTGCTCGGCTAGGGCCTAAATTCGCACTGTCAGAGCACCCCCAACCCTATTATTTGGGACCGCAGGCATTTGCATGTCATGAAACTACATCGTTCCACGTGGGGAATGAGCTGGGTAGATGGGGAGTCTCAGACTGGGTAGCAAGCTGGGTAGATGGGGTGTCTCAGACTGAAGAGTACGTGGGGGGCGTTGGGACTGTAAACTGAATTAGGGGACAGCTCACAGGGGCCACAGAGGGCACTGCTGGGGTCTCACAGGAAGACAAGGAAAAGCTAGTGGGGAGGCAGGAGGAGGCTAGATCTTGGGAAAAAAAGATGGGGGAGGGAGCACAGAAGAAAGGTCCTCAGGTATTACTAGGTCAGTGGAAGGCGGAGAAAAGCCAGCTGCAATGACTCTCGACTCTCGGATCAGAGCCTCAAAGTGAATAGCCAGTGCCCTCTGTGCCCTAGAGTTTCCCAGTAGCCTTCGCTCCCAGGGGCCCATCTCTCCATTGAGAACAAAGGGCAGGGAGCCCCTGTCTTTGCTCAAAGGCTGTCAGCCCTCCCTACCTGGGAGCTTCACTCTCAGGACTGCGAAAAGACACTGAGAACCATCAATGTGCCAAGAAAAGAAACTTTACTGTCCCTGGTCCACCGGGACGACCTCCGTCCAGCCCACTCAATGCCAAGTGTATACAAACCTAGTAACACCCACAAAGCCTCTGGCATCCATTCACAGTCCCCCAGCACAGTGAATTCATACCATCCCACCCCATCCCCAGAGGCAAAACCCATGACTGTATTCCCACTACTTCCTCTGGCAGCCACCAAGACCTGTACCCCCAAGGTCTAGCAGAACGCAAGTGCCAGACATTAGATGGACGTTTGCTGAATTCACACAAGGAATGAATTCTCAAGGAAGGATGCCTTTTTTTTTTTTTTTTTAAGATTTTACTTATTCATGAGACAGGCAGAGACACAGGCATGCGTGTGGGACTTAGGGGACTTAGGGGCCCCTCAGTGGCTTTTCTTAAGGAATCACTATCTCAGGGCTTCTGGAAGGCAGGCAATACTTGTCCCGATGATGAGAGCAATACAGACTCCCTCACTCTGGTCCAGGCCCTAATCCTGGAACCAGGGAAGGAAGGGGTCCCAGGGAGAACCCGTGGTCCCCTGTACTGTGGTGAGCCCCAGCCAGGAGGGCGGCTTGGAGAAGGAGCCAGGGAGCAGGGAAATGCCCGGATGGGAGCATGACAGGAGGGCACTTGATGGGAAGAGATGGCATTAGGCAGGCGTCCTTGGCTCTGTCCCTGGTTTCCTAGCAACAGCCATGGAGCAGGTGGTTGCTAGGCAACTTGGGGCCACCCAGACAGCTGGTAGAGATCCTCCGTCTGTGTGGGCATGGATCAGAACAGCGCAGGGCAGCATCAGTGCTGAGAGTGGCCCCTTGGCCCATTACTTGTATTCTCTTGTGTGTTGATTGCTTTAGTTGCACAGAAATGTAACACGCAGTCTGGAAAAACAAGGGGGAGACCATCGCTGTCCCAACAATGCAGGAATGACCACCTTTACCTCTCCAGTTCTGGCCCATCTCTGCAGGAATACATTCCACCCCGTGGCCATCCCTGCACACATGGTTTTGAATCCTGCCTTTCTGGCTCAGAATCAGATCAGCTTGAGGACTTGTCAAGAGTCTTCAGGAGACTTCTGTGTGGAGACCATGCACGGTCCCATGGGAAGGGGGGGCAGATCCATCATTTAATTCATCAGGTCCTCCTCTTGTTCCCAAGCTGACCTGGCTTCCCACAATTTTCTGCCGTGGTGAGCACTACTGCAGTGAGCACCCTGTTACAGAGAACCTTCCTTTACTCTTAGATCCTTGTCTCTAAATCAGTAATAAAGGGGCGAGATGATCCTATCAGGACATGAATGTCCACATGACTTTCTCCATCTTGCTGGGCTGCTTCCCTCAGGGGCAGTACCAGCATTCTCAGCACCAAACGGACTGATCTCACCTCACCTGCTACCCATCTATTAAGTCCTTTGCTTGTAAATGGGGAGACACCCTGAAGAGAAAGAGTTGTGCCCAAAGTCGCATGGCCAGCAGCAAGGCTAGTGCTAGGTCGGGGGCCTCACCCCAGCCCAGAGCATGACGGAGGTCTGGAACATCCTGTGCTCCTAAGTTGCCACCAGCTACTTCTGAAGCCATCCACTGGCCATAGAGTGCTTGTGTCTCCCAAACACTCGGAGAGTGTGTTTGCGTTGACAATCTACCATGACAGGAAAGATAGGATGGGGGGGGCACCTGGGGAGCTCCATTGGTAAAGCACCTGCCTCGGGCTCAGGTCCTGATCTCAGGGTCCTGGGGTCGAGCCCCACATCAGGCTCCTGGCTCCACAAGGGAGCCTGCTTCTCCCTCTCCCTCTCCCCCAGCTCATGCTCTGTCTTTCTCAAATAAATAAATAAAATATTTTTAAAAAGAGAAAGAGAAAGGAAAGTACTTAAAAAGTCCCAGTCTGAAGGAGAGGATGATATTCAGGGGTCCTGGCCTTTGCCCCCAGGAAATCCCTTGCCCGGGCCCTGGAGCTGTCATTGGCTAGTCTGAGAAATATTCAAAATAACCCATTGCACAGTGGACGTGTCTTTGGGGTGGGGCTTTGGATCCAGGGCCCCACATCTCACGTGGTTGTTGGGTGCTCATGGTCACCCACAGGCAATGAAAGGGACGGATGAGGGTTAAGTGCTGTGGCCAGGAAGCCCACCAACTCCATCCTCACTCCCCAGCCAGGCCCAAGCAGAGGCGTGGGGGGGCTCTGTCCCCTTCACGTCGGCCCTCCCCACTGGCTATGTGGTCCATGCAGTAAGGCCCCGCTGAGCGGTGGGGAGCACAAGGCTCAGAAAGAGACCTGGCAGAGAATCTTGGTCACTGAGTACCCCTTCCCGGGCCATGGACAGGGCATGTGCAGGGCCAGCGTCATGGGCAAGTGACCAGAGCACTTGCAATGTGCCCCCCACCTCCCCTTGAGGCTTTGTGCCTGGTGATCACCATCTTGAAATCCTTAGTCATTTTATCCCTGACCTTGTGTTTGTGAGTGAAGCCCAAGGGTCAGCAGAGCACGTGAGGAATCGGGGGTGGGGAACAGGGAGGCCTCGAGCCTCAGCTCACATAGGGTCCTGCAGCCCTAGACGGGTTCTTGGCCGCCAAACACAGCCTGGGCTTCTCGGCCCCTGCTCAGCAACCCCACTGCCCCCCGCCATCCGTAGGAGCCGGGGTTGGACACAGCCCCGGGCAGGCCACAGCAGTCCCCACCATACTCAGGTGAAAGCACCCAGGAACATTCAGCAGGTGACAGTCTCTCCCCCACTCCTGATCCCGCCCCCCCCCCCTTTGCAGGGTCCACAATACAGCATGAGATGTCAGGTGGGAGCCCATGAGACGAGGAGATGTCTGGTTTGATTTCTGGGTCCCCAGCCAGGGCCCTGAGCTGCGGTCACAGCCCCCAAGAGGGAGAATCCCAGCTTAGACGCAGGTGCACTCAGCACCCGCCATTTCCAGGACCACAAACATCTGTGGCCCAACTGCTGGGGTTCCTGGAAGGCCCCCTCCCCATCCCACCCTGTCCCCCACATCCCACTCTTCACATCCTAGGTTCCCCCTCAACCTCCCCTCCCCACTACCCCATACTCCTCACCACCCTACACAACCCTACATTCCCCATCCACAGGCCCTCACCATGCGCTTTGTCCACCCCAGGCTCCCCTGCTCCCTGTGCACCCTCCACTCAGAGCATTCCTCCACCCTGACCACCCCTCACCCCACCGTCTCGGGCTCCCCTCCTACCCTGCATTCCCCTCTGCCCTATACTCCCCCAACCCTATAGTCTCCCCACCCAGTGCTCTCTCCACCCAGCACACCCGCCACCCCTTGCACCCTCCACGCGCCACATCTCCCCAGCTTGGAGGGCAGGCCCAGGAGTGGGAGGTGGGCCCCTGGGAGTGGGAAGGGTGGGTACAGGTACAGCCTGAGTGGGAGGCAGCCGTCAGGCAGGTGTGCAAGATGTTCGAGCTCCTAGCAGGAACCCACAGGCAGACCCTGGACAAGCTCCTTGACCTCCTCAAGACTCAATTTCCCCTTTTGCACCCTGGAGAAAATACCAGTGATTAAGCCCCAGGGTGGCAGAAGCTAAGCACTCCATCTCTGTGGAAAGGTCCCAGCTCCTGGCAGGGTCAGTGCGGGCACCAGTACGAGTACCCGCACCCATATCCTGGGACTCCCCACGGGGTGGAGGCCGTCACCAACACAGGCATGTGACTGTGGGTGGGACAGACACAGACCCCTGATTCCTGAGTCCATTTTCTGCAGGTGGGTTCCCCGAAGTGGACGGAGGACACCGACCCTCTCAGCCCCAGGGCGGAGACTCCTGGAAGAGATGTGCTCTCCCCGCTGCGAGAGGGGTAGGTGCTCCAGGCCTGTCCCACAGGCAGCCTTTGGTCCACTCAGGGCTTCAGCCGGTCATGGCTCCGGACCCAGGGCTCTGGAGGGTTTTCCTGGAACACTCTGGCTCAAAGCAGAGAGTGAGGCTGCAGCTTGGAACCTTCTGGTACGTGCCTCTCAGGGCTCCCTGGCCCGGGACAGACTTCATTATCTCATCTCATCTTGGGACCAGCTGGAAAGACGCTGGACTGACTGAGGCACAGAAGTGGCATCACCATTTCTACCATCACCCAGTTTCTGTGCTTGGAACCTTGAGACCACCAAGTGGCCCACTGGAGAACTAAGTCACCTGACCCACGGCTTGCCCACCTCCAGACTGGGCATAAGGTCATCCCAGATCACCCAGCCTCTAGCCAACCTGCCAGACAGACAAATGACAAAAGCCTGTAGAGATCAGCTGAATCAACTCAATCTGGAAGAAGCTCCGAACCGACCCACAGAATTTTGAATAAACTCTGTGGGTTTTGTTTTGTTTTGTTTTGCCCATCTGGTATCTGAGAAATGATAACACAGTATAGTTTTGTTTTATTTTTGTTTTTAAACAATGGCCTTACTAAGGTGTAATTCGCATATCATGACAGTCATCCACAGTGAGTGGACACATTGATGAATTTTAGAAAATTAGAGAGCTGTGCAACTCTGACCACCATCAGGGTTTAGAACATCTCCATCACTCTAAAAAGTTGCCCCTGTCTGCAGTTTCTCATCTCCCCACGTCCCTCTCCAGCCTGGGCAACCATCCATCTGCTTACTGTCTCTGTAAATAAATGTGTCTCTTCTGGACATTTCCTGTAAGTGGGATCATACAGTCTGTGGTCTTGTGCACCTGGCTTTTCTCCACTTGGGGTAAGGTTTTTGAGGTTCATCCACGATGCTGCATTTATCAGTAGCTCACTTCCTTTCATTGCATAATATAATCTGATTGCACGAATAAGCCACATGTTGATTATCCTTTTACTAGGTGATGAACATTTGCATAGTTTCCAGTTTGGGGCTATTCCCGATAACGCTGCTATGAACATTCACCAATGAGTCTCTATCTTCCTATGAAAGCCTTTCATTTCTCATAGGTAGATGCCTGGGAGAGGAATTCCTGATATGGCAGGTGTATGTTTTTATGAACCCGCCATCCCATGTTTCCAAAGCCACTGCACCTCTTTACATTCCCAGCGACAGCACTGGAGGATGGCAGGTTCTCCACCTGCTAGCAGACTAGAAGCTTCATGAGCTGCAGTCTCTGGCTGTGAGATGGGAGCCTGCTGGAGCAGCCATTCAACCCTTGCATTCCTCATTCAACAAATACTATCTGAGCACCTGCCACTGTGTAGTAGGCTCTGGCCCTGCAAGAAATCCCTGGCACCTCCAGGAGATGGAGAGAGAGAGAGAGAGCACCCTGAGGACATTGCTTCTGCACCCTTGTCCTGGACTCCCCTGGGTCTTTTCCTTAGAGGAGGCCATGAGTACCTTGATGACAGTCTGAGTTGGGTCTTTGGCAACCGGCAACTGGCAGGGACTGCCAGCATACCTCTCCAACTCCTTGGGACCCAGAAAGTCTCAGTGGCTGTTCTCCTCACATTGCACAGGGCAACACCAGCCTGTCTTGGAACCTCCTGGAACCTCAGCGCGCAGCTACCAGGGGAAGCCAGAGAAGGGCCTGGGGAATGATGCCCAGAGAGGCCTGGGTAGGGGCTGCGGAGAAAGTACCTGTTGCTAATCAAACGTGATTAGCTGGGATTCGGAACTTGGGGTGAGGAGGGCGAGGGAAAGCCCAGCCCAGGATGGGCAGATACAGTAATCGCAGGAGGGAAAGATGGTGAGGAAGAAGAAAATGCATCATCTACCTCTGGGCCTTGGGATAGTGGGAGCCTTAGTTTGGTGCCTATTCTTGCCTACGGGGCTTCTAACTTTCAAGTTTTCTCAAAGATTATGGATTCGGTTTTTTACGTATTATTTTATTTTTTTTATTTTTTTAAAGATTTTATTTATTTATTCATGAGAGACACACAGAGAGAGGCAGAGACATAGGCAGAGCGAGAAGCAGGCTCCATGCAGGAAGCCCGATGTGGGACTTGATCCTGGAATCCAGGGATCATGCCCTGAACCGAAGGCAGATGCTCAACTGATGAGCCACCCAGGCGTCCCTACGTATTATATTTTAGATTAAAAAATAAAAGCAAAAACCAGAAAGACCTGTAATAAATATATCTTTTAAAAGGACATATCAATCCCTGGGGAAGCTCCGCACGCCTCTCCGCTCCCGGTGGTCCCCGCCCGCAGCTCGCACCTCTGCGCGGACTCCCCTCCTGGTCCCGCCCCCGCCGGTTGCCATGGGAACAGGCCGCGGGCCGCGGCGCGGGTCTCCGGCGCGGGCGGGGGCGGGGAGGAGCCGGAGGAGGCGCGCGCCGAGCGGTCCCCGCCCCTCCCGGGCAGAGCCGGCGCGCAGTCCCGCCGCCGCCCACCGCGCTCCGCAGGCGACCCCCGCGCTCCGCGCCCATGGCCGCCCCGCTCTTCCCGCGCCAGCCCTGGGCCCCCGCGCCGACCCGCCCGGACCCCGCCGTCGACCCCGGGGGCCTGTTCGACGAGCCCCCCCCGGAGGAGCCCCTCGCGGCCCGCGCGCCCAGGGCGGCGGCGGGCGCGGGCAGAAGGGCGGGTCGGCGCGCCGGCGGGAGGGCGCAGGGGGCCCGCACGGGGCAACCCCCCAAGGCCGCGGCGCGCCCGCCGCCCCAGGAGGAGGCGCCCCCCCGGGACGAGGGCTGCTACCTCGACCATTTCCCGCACCTCTCCATCTTTATCTACGCGGCCATCGCCTTCTCGATCACCTCCTGCATCTTCACCTACATCCACCTGCAGCTGGCCTGAGGGCCCGGGGGCCCGGGGGCCCGCGGCTGGGGCGGGGGGCGAGGAGGGAGCCCTCGGGCTCGGCCTGGGTGTGCGGAGCCGCGCTGCACACCTTCCATCTAGCTTCTGCTGCTTGCTTCTTTTGTCTTGTGCTTGTCACTACCTTTGTGTCACTGCGCATCTGGAGGCGCGTCCGAGGCAGCTGCCAGGAATGAAATAAGAGTGTTTGCGCCTGAGATTCGGGGAGGGGGCCGTCACCCCTGACGTCTAGAGGAGTGGGGTGCAGCTGACGACTGATCGTGTCCCTGGACCCTACGCTTCAGGAGGTGGGAGCGCGCGCAGAGAGCCCAACCTTCGGTTTCTTAAGGGCCGAGCTGGCGGAGGGGCCCCCGCGGGAGGGTCGGCGCCCTGGTCTGCGCGGGCCGGAGTCCTGTGTGTGATGCTACATCGCCCCCGGAGCACTGGCCGGGTCTCACGCCCTCCCCCCGGGACTGGCGGACCTGAGGGCGCCGCGGACGCCGCCGGAGCACAGGACACAGTGAGTGACATCGTCGGGGTGGCTCGTCCTCGCCCGTCCCCGGGGCTGGAGCTGAGCCCGACTCTGCGTTTCTCCTGCTTTAGGCTGTGCTGCGGCTGCGGAGCAGGGAGGAGAGCCACAGCGGGAGGGGCCGTCCAGGCAGGAGGCCACATTGTCGTCGGGTCCTGGACGGCGTGGGACCTGCGACTGCAGACCTCCTCTGGACGCGGGGCCATCGCTCCGTGCTGCGCGGGATGAGACTCTGGGGCCCTGGCTGGGGTGCGCGGGAGGGTGTTCCTTCTGCATCTTTGGCGGCTTCTGGGGCAATGGGACCCAGGACGAAGGGCGTGGGGTATCTGTTATTGGCAAGAATTCCTGCTGGAGAACTACCCGACCCATAGGAGTGGTCATCTCAGACCCAAGAGGCCTAACACTGAAACCCACTCACCTGCCATCTCCTTTTACTCCTGAATGTTAAATGTCATCAACCCAGTGCGCTACCACCTTACCTGGAAATGTTTGTCTTACCTCTAATGAAATAAATCCCTTTTGCAGCATCCTGTATACGGAGTTCTCACTTAATTTAGAGCCCTGCAGGGGCTTGCCAAGCTTCCTGGTCTGCTGGGTTTCACCCCATAATTCTCACAGCATCCCTAACCTCCCTCCCAAACACCTGTCCCATGATCAGCCTTCTCAGGTGCAGCCTCCCCCTCCACTAACTGAGTATGCAGGCCTCTAGGGCACCCTTCTCCATATCTGATTCCCAGGATGCATCAAAGTCCGGTTCTGTCCCCTCACATCAGGTCTGAGAGGTCCCTTGTGGCTTTATCTGCTGCTCCTCAGATTTCTTCCCCCATTGCTTCCATCATCAAGACACGTCTTGATACAGTACAGTACAGTCCCCCCACTAAGCTCTAGGATTTGCCCCCTGATTCACCCAGATTCTGTCTTTATAAGCTCGGTAAATTCCAGCATCAGAGACTTGTCACTCCCCAGTTCTGTGATCCCATGATCCCACATCACCGCAGCCCCACTATCTTGCCCTTCCGCACTTCGTTGCAGTACTACAAACCCGATCCGATACCCTTGTTCCCCAATGTCAGCCTGTGCTTTACACCCATAGTTTACTACAATGATGCCCCCAACAACTAGTGGCTCTATTCCCCAAAACTAAGTCTCCAAGATACCTGCAATATGTACCTCTCACTGGCTTCCCACATTTCAGTCTTGGATATAGGATCTCCTACCTACTTCTAATATTGACTAATAATCACTGAGTCCCCATACATAGCTCTGTGTTCTCCAAACTGTCCCATTGTTTCCCATTCACACATCCCCCAGAATACCCATTATACGGTCCTTCGGTGACTACTCAGGATATGAGCCCCCAGTAATCTCCCCTCCACTAATCCCCTGAGAGTAGATTCTCCCTGCCATTCCTAAAGCCAGAGTCCCCTGTTCCTCAACATATGCCCCCACTCTCTACCCCAAATTCCAATATCTGGTTCCCATGACTATTGTTAACTAGATTATCTTGCCTCTATAATCTGAACATAGGCTCCAATATTCTCCCTAAATGTCCAGTCCCATTTGATCCCCTTATTTCAGGATTCCTTGTGTGTTCCCCCCAAACTCTGAAGATCACTGCCTGATAGGGGGCTCCAGTCTTTCCGAACGTTCACCCCATCACAGTTGACCTCAGTATTAAGCTCCTCCCACCCCCAGAATGAATTGCTTTCTTCCCATACGCCCATGTTCTCCCCTGTTAGCCTTGATTTTCTCCATACCCTAAAATTCTTGAAACATCTGAAATCTCCCAGATCTCCTTGAAATTCCTGATCCCACTGGGCTCCAGGACTTGGCCCTTATTTTCTAACCAATATTAAAATTCTTGTACTGTCACACCATCCATGTGTACCTTCAGCATCTTTTCCTCTTACATAGTTTAAATATCCCGTGATAGAGGCTCCTGGGTGGCTCAGATGGTCAGGCGTCTGTCTGCCTTTGGCTCAAGTCATGATATCAGGGTCCTGGGATTGAGTCCCACACTGGGCTCCCTGCTCAGTGGGGAGTCTGCTTCTCTCCCTCCCTTTGTTCATTCTCTCAAATAAATATCTAAATATCTAAATATACATACAGCCTCTCCACTCAAGTGCTAATGGACATCTTTTCAGGGTTCAACCGTAAAAAGAAATAGGCCCATTTTGGGGGTCAATTTGCCATGTTGCTCAAAAATCAAATCCTAAAGAGGGTCTTACTGACCTGGCTAGGATCATGTGCTCACCTTTGGCTGGAAGGCGGAAGAGATAACTTAAGATATGATGCAACAGGAAAGAAAGTTTTCCAAAGGAAAGCTGGAGTCACCACAACCATGGAGGGTGGGCAGGCAAAAATAACTAGGCATCCCGTAAAGTGACTCTTAGCAGATCACAAATGATGGTGGGAAAGACAACTTTTGGGGGAAACTTTTCCCATTATGTATTGAGCTGTCAGGGGTCAGCAGGTATATGGGGGCAGTGAACAGTGGTTTCTGGATACCATGGCATAGTTCAGAAGACTATGTTGGGGGACACAGTTGGAATCTAGCCGTGTGGAACAGTGGAATCTCAAACTGGAAGAATGAATGGATCCATTTTTTAAAAGATTTTATTTATTTGAGAGAGAGAGAAAGAGCGCACAAGCATGGGGAGGGATGAACAGTGGGGAGGGGCAGAGGGAGAGGAAGAAGCAGCTCTGCACTGAGCAGGGAGCCCAACACGGGGCTCCATCCCAGGACCCCGAGATCACGACCCAAGCCGAAGGCAGATGCTCCACTGACTGAGCCAGCCAGGCGCCCCTAAAGCACATACTCATTATTTTTACCAACATTGCTGAGATATAATTCACATAACACAGAACTCATTCATTTACTATATCCACAGAGTTGCGCAGCCATCACCATCATCAATATTGGGATATTTCATTACCCTGAAAAGAAACCCTTCACCCCTTACCCATCTCCTTCCAACCCCAGCCCGGCTCCCATCCCTGGGCTGCCACTAATCCACTTCCTGTCTCTGGATTTGCCCCATCTGCACGTTTCCCATACGTGGAATCATACGGTACATGAGTGCGTGGCCCTTTGTGACCAGCTCCTTTCACTTACTACATTTCCAAGGTTCACCTGTCACAGCATGTAGTAGCTTCAGTTGTACTGCTGAAGTGTCCCATTGCATGGATATACCACATTTCATGTATCCATCCATTAGTTTGGTTCATTTGGGTTTTTTCTGCTTTATGGCTACTATGAATAATGCTGCTGTGAACATTCACATACAATCTTGTGTGCACGGACTGAGTGCAGAAGAACCTCTTACACAGTAGACCCCTAGAATCCTGTTTGTTTCTAGAAGGTTGGTAGTCACAGGAGTGCTGATGATCCTGACTCCATACGGGCCCTCTGTCTCATTCACGTTCATGCCATGACCTGTCTTGGGGCTATATGTTCCAGGTCCCTTGGAGATTAACACACCTGCACTAGAAATGCCCACCCAGGCCAGGATGGGGGCAGGTGGGTTTCAGCCTCCCTTGAATCCATTAGCAATAAAAGTCCTTCCCTTGCTGATGCAGCAACGGTGCTACGAGATCCAGTTCAAGGCTAGCTGTCAACGGGGTGGATGCCAGTCCTCTGAGTTGCATGTGAACCTCTGATGTCATACCACAGCCCTCTGTGCATCCCCTCTCTGTAAACATCTATGGACCGGGGACCGGACTTGGTGGAGCGTAACTGCTGGGTGGCCGACCTCTCTCATCCTGTGGCAGGAAGTTGCCCTAAACTGTGTTAACTGTGTGGCTGTTTCCTGGTCTCAAAGTGCCTTCTCAGACTGGGGAACACTCTAGTCCCTTCCCCACCTTCTAACTGCATTGATGTTGGCTCTTTACTTTTTGGAAACGCCATGCCCAGCAGTCTGCCTACCAGTGGCCTGCACCACAGCACAGGGAGGGGAATATACAGGCCTGAGTCTGGGGAATCCAAGGTTGGTATTACAGAGTCAAAGGCTCTGACCCCGAGGTGAGGAGAAAACTGGTAAGGCCGATGCTGGAGGGAATGGCACCCTGAGGCAGCGTGGATAACCAAGAGATTATTATCCAGACTTCTCATTTTCTGTGGGAGGAATTTAATTATTAGAGGATGACAGGGTCAAGTAGATTAATTTGTTCCTGTGGAGACACCCCCATGACAAACAGTGTCAATATCCACCAGTTACCAAGCACTCACTCAACATGAGATGAACTCCTGAGTTTTGGGGGTTTTTTTTAGAGCTGGGTGTGGAGCCTGATGCGGGGCTCAAACTCGCGACCCTGAGATCAAGACATAAGCTGGAATCCGGAGTCGAACGTGTAACCACCTGAGCCCCCAGGCATACCTGAACTCCTTGAGCTCTAGACGCTGTGGACTTTATCCTTCTGTCCAGATCACGTCCATATTTTAAGTGCTCTCAGACAAATCGTATTATTATTGCATCTGTGAGGCCATGCGGGTGTCAGCTGTTTCCTAGGCAAGCGGCCCACCTCCTCGTGTGTATGAATACTCTAATATCTAGGTTTAATCAGGTCTATGAGTAGACATGTCACAAACCTAGGCACTCAAAAGAAAAGGAATGCATTCCCCCCTGCTCTGGAGGCCAGAAATCCAAAACAAGGGTGTCACACACCCCCACCCCACAAGTGTCTTGCAGGAAAGGTCTTTGCTTCTTCCAGCTGGTGGTGGCTGCTGGCGCCCCCAGGCGCATGACCCCGTCACTCCCACTGGCCTCTAGGTTTATACTAGGTCCTCCTTTTCCATCTCAGATCTCTTGCCTTTTTCTAGTGAAAACACTGGTCACTGGATTTAGGGCCCACCCAGATAATTCACAAGACTCCCCTTATCTCTACATCCTGAACATAATTATTCCTGCAAAAGATTCTTTTCCCAGATAAGGAACAATGACAGGTTCTAAGAATCAGGACATGGATGTATCTTTGGGGGAATCATCATTTAATGCTCTATACTAGATTTATTTTTTAAGATTTATTTATTTTAGGGAGAGTATGCGTGCACACACGTGTGAGCAGGGAGGGGGCAGAGGGAGAGAGAATCTCCAAGTAGACTCTCCATCGGGTGCAGATCCTGACTCAGGGCTCGATCCCACAACCCTGAGATCATGACCTGAGCTGAAACCAAGAGCTCAACACTCAACCGACTGAGCCACCCAGAGGCCCCTCTATACTAGGAAATTTTAAATAAGCTACAAACATGGCGCCTGGCTGGCTCTGTTGGTGGAGTATGCAATATTTTTAAGATTTTCTTTATTTTATTTATTTATTCATGAGAGACACACAGAGAAAGGCAGAGACACAGGCAGAGGGATAAGCAGGCTCCCTCCAGGAGCCCAATGCGGGACTAGATCCCAGGACCCCAGGATCACGCCCTGAGCCGAAGGCAGATGCTCAACCACTGAGCCACCCAGGCATCCTGGAATATACGACTCTTTTTTTTTTTTTTTTTAATTTTTTTTTAATTTTATTTATTTATGATAGTCATACAGAGAGAAAGAGAGAGGCAGAGACACAGGCAGAGGGAGAAGCAGGCTCCATGCGCCGGGAGACTGATGTGGGATTCGATCCCGGGTCTCCAGGATCGCGCCCTGGGCCAAAGGCAGGCGCCAAACCGCTGCGCCACCCAGGGATCCCTGGAATATACGACTCTTGATCTCAGAGTCATGAGTTCAAGCCCCACCTTGGGCATAGAGATTACTTAAAATAATAACAGCAGATTGAAAACGAAAGCCTTTATAATATATATAGCTCACGTACAGGATTGGAAAAAAAAGACTCTTTGATAATAAACAGATTCCAGGTGAATACAGGCATCTTAAATCTATGAATATTTAATTCCAAGTATTAACGCCCTGAGCTACTCTTCTACATAAAGGAGAAACTCGAAATCCTGTTCTTTTGGAAGACATGGAAAGTAAGCAACACTGTAGGAGCAGCTACTGCTATTCTGCTCTTTTTCTGGGTGATATAACACTTCACATGGATTAATTTCAGAAGAAAATACTAGATTCCACTAAATCCAGGCACGAGGCAGCTAAAATTTCCCACTGTGGGCACTAAATATTTGATGCGTAGGAGTATGAATAAGTAAGTTAAAAATATTAGGGACAAGGCAAAACTAAAGTATGGGAGGAAAATGACATAAATACCTAGTGGTCAGTTCAGATACTTTGCTCCCGGCTGTTCTTGCTCCTAGGCTTGTCCCTCCACTCCAGCTACACTTGCCTCTTCTGTGTCCATGGTCTTCCCCAACCAGGCTCCCACAGAGCAAACAGCTCCACATCTCCAACACCATGATCACAGAAAGCATTTATTTTAGGAACGAAAACAACTTCTCTCTTTACTAAGGATCACACAGGTGGTGTTTCTCTATTTGCTTCTTCCCATCGGCTAACTTGCTGTGTAAGGCAATTCGTGGACAAGAGCAGGCCACGGGTGCCGGCACCCATCCAGCCATGCAGTGGCTAGTTCCTAACGAAGCCGCCCACTTAACCTTTTTCTCATTTGATCACATCCAAAGAATAAGTCAGAAGGATCAAGGTTACAAGGAGCCCCTGATCAAGGAACTGCTTTTACAGATCTCTCTGCAGTCCTGGTGCCCGGTGACATGCTGCTGGACCAGGAACCCCTTCCCACCTGTGAGAGGTCTCTAGGGAACACGGGCTCCAAGGATTAGTTCAGGGTAGTGTAGATGCCCTAGCAGAGTGGGGCCAGACAGAGGGAAGTGCGGAGTACAAGAGCCAATAAATGAAATCCCATAAGACATTCAGTTCACCAGAATATCATTCACATCAATCCCTTCCTATTCTACTTTCTGATGGGTTTCTGTCACTACTTAGAAATTACAGTATTTTCATTCTCTTGCCTTCCCGTTCCACAGTGTCCCTAATAGTCTGTAGTTTTCTGGAGTTCTGGACCAGGAACACCAGGCTTTCCCTGAAATCACTAGTCCCGTGATCTCGGCCAGCATTTTCGAGTTCATCAAACAAAACAAGTGTCTGCTTAAGTTGGGCCTGCATAATTTTTTGTTCCTCTAATTCTGCAAGAAGGGCCTGCTTAGTGCCTAATTCAGTCTTATACTTCTCCTGTAACTGTTCAATTTCCTCCTGGAGGAGCCGGAACTCTTCCTCACTACAAGGATGCAGCTCCTGGGGTTTGTCTTCCGGAAGCAAAATGTTTGGCGGAATGCGCAGAATCAACTGTAAAAACAGCTGCTCCATTTTGCCAAAAAGGTTATCGAAACGTCCCTTCATGAAGCCGAGGAACTTCTCTGTGCATTTACGAACCTGGACAGGGCTGATCTCACAGCCTGGGAGGTCACCTAGCTTTTTCAGAATGACCTGTTCGACGGCCTGCATCACTTCAAACAGGTAGTCTTGAAATGCAATGTAGATTCTCAGCATGCAGGTTTGCGGTGTGAAGCCGAAGAACTGGGCCTCGTAGGTCATCGGGTCCACAGACATCTTGGCTTATTTTGTTTGGTTAATTCTCACTATGAAAAATCTGCAAACGTAAAGAGAGAAAAAAATTCATTTGGATAAGAAATCAGCTGATGAAAGCGACAATTCCTATATTGCAAAGAGCCAGGAAGCCAGCAAACAAAACCCAAGGCACATGTGTTCCCCAATGCCTGACACTCCCTGCAGCCCTGCTCGTCCCATAGGGAACAAACCCCTGGCTCTCTGGCGCTTTCCCTCACCTCTCATCAGACAGGGCTCTGGCCCAGGGCTCAGACTCCTGAACTGCTACAGTCCCACACAACTTTCATGGCATTTGGACTCAAGCAACGTCCAAGAGACTAGGTTTCTGGAGTTTCAGCAGCCTTTGTCTCCACTCTTCTGGCCACCGTGGCTACTGCTAGTTGCAACCTCTCCCCAGGTGCTCCTACTTTTTGACCACAACCTCATATGCTCTTCTTCCACCTTAGCCGTCAGGACTCTGGACTCCATGGCTAAGCCATGGGATCCTCTTCCTTATAGTCCCTCCCGCTTCACTTCCTTCCCTTCCCACCAAGCTCCCTGATCCCGCACTCCAACCACACCAACACCAACGTCCTGTGCTCCTTATCCTTCCAACCTCACCGCCTGAAAAAGCCCCAATGGCAGGCTGAGTAAGTTTCCTGTCAGCTTTACAACCTTGACCTGTTTTTTCAAGCGTCATCATCTAGAAAGATGGCACTCTGATCCGTCCCTGACACTGCACGGCCTTAACCAAGGCACCCTTTTCTGAGCTGTACCAATACTCTTATCCTAGAAATAAGAGATGGTCCATTATTCCTTCAGATAAAGACAATTAGCTAAAAACAAATGGCTATCTCAGTCACCAGGTGAATTTAGGATAATCTTTATGAAAGAACTTAAAGTAAATGGTTCAGTCAAATCTTACAGAATTTGTATGTATGTGATAGCTAACAACTAGGTGTAACTGCTTGGCTACGAATATAGGGTCGAATTCCTTCCTGTCCTTTTCATCTCACCCACAGGTGACCTCCGATGCCCTGCCATCTGGACATGCGTACTCAGTAATAAAACTGCTTTCTTTTCCATGTCTTAGAAAAGGATTCTGTGGTTGGCAGGATCTTCATTCCCTCCCACTCCCCTGTGCCTTCCTTCAGGATCAAGCTCAAATTCTGTCAACATGGCTTACAAGCGCCTTCATCATCTGACCTTTACCAACCAGTCTCCCTGTTCAAGGACCGCGGGTGTGCGTCACTCAGTTGATACTTCCCATTTCACGGCACTATTTTTGGTTCCTTTCTTATTCTCCCATCTTTTATCTCCCATACAAACCCACTCTGGCATTTTAATAGGTATCTTTTCAATCCAACTTTAAATCATCCCAGATATGTTGTAGACATTCTTAAAAACAGCTTTGTATGTAGCTGTTCATACTTGTATGTTTGTAATCCCTACACTGCTTCTGACATACTCCCTCCACTTTATCATACACACACACACACACACACACACACACACACACACACGCCACGGTCGGCATGCCTTCTTGTGACGGACACCTAGTTTGCTCTTAGCACTTCCTACCAGAAATAACGTCATGAACACCCTCCCATGTCTCCTCAGAGACATACACGCATGTTATTTACAGAGGCAAGTAACTGCTGGGCCGTGCAGCTGATTCATAACGTGATTTTACCAAATACTGTGAAATGTTCTCTAGAACACCTGGGGGGAGGAGGCAGGTTAGGCTGACACTCCCCCTGGCAGCATATGAAAATTTCTTATGTCTTCACTAATACTGGACATTCAATATTCTAATTTTTGCTAATCTGATAGGTGTAAATTTGTTTTAGGGTGTTGCCTTTTGAAAACCAAAACTGGGGCGCCTGGGTGGCTCCATCCGTTAGGCGTCCAACTCTTCACTTTGGCTCAGTCATGATCTCAGGGTTGTGAGACTGAGCCCCGAGTTAGGCTCCATACCCAGTGGATTTTCTCTCTTCCTCTGTCCCTCCCTGTAAACCCTCTGTGCACTCATGCTCTCTCTTAAAAAAAAAAAAAAATTAAGTTATGAGAACTTATTTATAAAAAAATAAAGAAAACCACAGCCATCTAGCCCACACACAGGCTGGACACAGAGGGCTGAAACCACACTCTCCTGTCCCACCTAACATACTGTGGACATCGGCCTGACTTTATCACTCTGGGAGACCAGAGTACTTTTATTGTCCAAAGGAATCAACTCTTCCACGGAAAGCATGGATGATGTGCATGGACCCTGAGATTCAGAAACCCCTGCCTCAATTGTTTCTACCAATCCTGGACTGTGAGTGCAGGACTCCAACCCAGCCCTCATGGAGCCCTATATGGAGAGCTCCACTTCAATCCACACTTGGCAATTCTCAACCTCCCCTCTTGCCCTTGTCCCTTGGAGAGCCTGCCAAAGCTCCTGGAGGTGTCCTCCCTCTACTGGGACAAGGAATACATTCAGCACGGATTTACCAATGGGTTGTGCAGGTGATATTTGGGGAGTGGGAAGAACTTTTTCTAAATTTACTTTTTAAGTAAACTCTACACCCAGCATGGGATTCTAACACCCCCCGCCCCCCAGGCAAAGCTATTTCAACATGGATCTCTCTGATTACCAGGAAGGTCCAGCACCTCTCCCTCCAGCCAAGTATCTGCTCTCCCCAGCCCTCTGCTTGCATCCTTCTTAGTCCACCACCCTACCTGATGGTCACTCCCTGTTCCAAAGATCCTCAGTGCGTCCTAATAACCGAGCGAACGAAGCCTGACACTCTCCACCTTGCCTGCGGGGACGAGCTACCTTCCTTCCGGGTGACGGTTCTTGCTCCCTCAAGGACAGATGCTGTGAGGAGCACCCGCACCTGCACCTCCGAGGGCCCCTGGCAGCCCAGCCGCTCTCGACTCCCCCCAGCGCAACCCCCCCGCCCTCCGAGCAGGACCTCCCCCTCGAAGGGCCTTCCCCTCGCCCGTAGGCCTCCGCCAGCGCCCCCGCACCTGGGCCTACCTTCCCTGCCAGGCCTCCCCACCATCGTTCCTCCGCCAGCGACTCTCCCCAGGACCCCCACATACCTAGGCCTCCCCGCCAGCGCCCCCTGACCCGGGCCTTCTTCCCCAGGAGGGCCACCCCTGCCTGCGCCCCCGACCTGCCCCCCCACTCCCCATACCTAGGATTCCCCATCAGGGCCCCCCTCCAGAGCCTGCCCGCCCGGACAGGTACGCCATCTCCCCCACCCGACGCCGACCCGGTTCTTCTTCGGGACCCCCACCTCAGCCACGCCTCGCCTTGTGTCCCCCCCCACTTCCGGCGCGGCGCCAGCTCCCGTCGGGCCCCGCGGCCCCGCGGCCAGCCAGGAGCTCGGGGAAGGCGGCGCGCGGCCGCTTCTGTCCCTGCCCCGAGAAGGAGATGCGGCTCCGCGGCTCCGCGGCCCCGCGGCCCTTACCCGAGCGGGCGCGAGGGCGACGACACCAACCGCGCACCGGCTTCCCGCCACTGCCTTGAAACCAGCGCCTGCAGCTGCGGAGAGGCGGGGCCGCTGGCTTCCCGGATGCCGACCGAGTCCGGCCCCAGCGAACGAGGGCCGGGGCGGGACGGCGTCGTGCTCCTGATTGGCCGGCCGCGCGCGGCCGCCTAGCTGGGCGACGCCGAAGGGGCCGGGCGGGAAAGCCAGCTGTGGCCGGCGGGGATTGGCCAAGGGCGGGGGACTGACACGCCTCTCCCTGATGTTGTGGGCTGGTGGGTGGGGCGGCCGGGCGGGGCCCCGCGGAGGCGCAACTCATGATTGGTCGGCGCGCTTTGCCGAGGGCTCCGGCGATTGGCGGCTGGCCGTCTCCGCGGCGCTGATTGGGCGACAGCCCGCTCTGGTCCCGCCCCGCCGCCGGGGCTGACTGACGGAAGGGGAAGTGGGGGGGGGCCGGCGGCGGTGGGGAAGATGGCGTACCAGAGCCTCCGGCTGGAGTACCTGCAGATCCCGCCGGTCAGCCGCGCCTACACCACCGCCTGCGTCCTCACCACCGCCGCTGTGGTGAGCAGCTGCAGCGCCAGCTTCTGTCTGTCCGCGCTACAGACCTCGGGAGGCGGGGGTTGGAGCCTCGGAGGAGCTCCCGAGGGGTTGGTCCCAGGAGTGGGTGGAGGCGTCCGGGGCTGGCTCTGGAGGGGTTCCGGGTGGCCTGTCCAGCGAGCCGGCGAGGGAGTGTTGCCCCAGGACAGGGTGCAGGGTCAGGGCTGCAGGCGGGTGTCCGAGAGAGAAGGATGGACCTGGAGCAGGTCGGAGCTGCGGGCGAGGGGCAAGTGGTCCTGGGGGGCGGGGGGGGGGGTGCTTAGGAAGGCTGGAAGCTGCCGGGAGGGTAGAGCCTGGGGAGACGCTGTGGGGGAGCCCCCGGTGAGCTGTGTGGCTTGGCCCAGCTGCTCCTGGCGGCGCCTAGGTGATGGGCAGCTGCCCCCGGGTCCAGGGCAGCCCCACCAGCCCGCCCTGCCCTCAGGTCAACCCCACCTATCGCCACAGGAGACAGTTTGATTTCTTTGTTAGGTAGCGGGGTGCAGGGAGTGGTCGCGTTTGTACGGGACTCTGTACCGATCCCCTCCTCCCGCCTAAGAGGAAAGCCTCAGAGGCTTGGCAGGAGTGAGACGGGGACGTGGTGGGACTTGTTTCTTGCTGGACTCGCTTTAAGCAGCTTTTTTTTTTTTTTTCCAGCAGTTGGAATTGATCACCCCTTTCCAATTGTACTTCAATCCTGAATTAATCTTTAAACACTTCCAAGTAAGTGGTCCTCACAGCCAGGGTTCATGTGCCAGTGGTTAAACTTGGTTGGTTTGAGGGGTTTTTTTTATACTTGTTGATAGCAGATCCTCCGCCTTCTTGTTAAAACAAGAATCCAGTGGGAATATTTGATTGTGAGTCTTGATGTGGGGCTGGGAGGGTGGTAATAAAGCCGTGGTTCTCCATCCTGATTGGGTTTCAGAGTCACCTAGGGACTGTTTAAGACATTCCCAGGTTCCTCATCATGTACCTAAATTGCAATCACCAAAGGTGATTTTTATTTGTAAAGTGCATGGTTTTGATTTGATGTGTCCAGTTCCTATATTTAGAAATTACTGCTTCAGGAATGCCAGGGAGGCTCAGGCACTTGAGCGTCTGCCTTCAGCTCAGGTCATGATCCCAGGGTTCTAGGATCAAGCCCCACATCAGGCTCTACACTCAGTGGGGAGTCTGGTTCTCCCTCTCCCTCTGCTGCTCCCTCTGCTTGTGCTCTGTCTCTCAAATAAATAAAATCTTAAAAAAAAAAAAAAGAAACAGTAAATTACAGATTCAGAGTTAATATTGCAGTTTGAAAGGAGACTGACCAGCCCAGGGTCCCTGTGTTGCCCACTCACCACCTCGGTGTTATCTCCACGGCCCACTACAGAAACTCAGTGCTTTTATTTTTTTTTTTAAGATGTATTTATTGATTTTATGATAGATTGAGAGAGAGAGAGAGAGAGAGGCAGATACACAGGAGGGAGAAGCAGGCTCCATGCGGGTCTTGATCCCAGGACTCCAGATCACGCCCTGGGCCAAAGGCAGGCGCCAAACCACTGAGCCACCCAGGGATCCCCTGTTAGTGCCTTTTTTTTTTTTTTTTTTTTTTTTTTTTTTAATTTTTTTTTGTTAGTGCTTTTAAATTGATCCACCTTCCAGGGATCAGATGATAAAAACAAAAGACCCAAAAGTGACTTCAACAATATGCCGGTTTGTGAGAACCCAGTAGGAGACCATCCTCTCCTGTAGTTAGAACGCTAAAGGAGAGATGTCTTATGATCAGATGGCCTGTAGCTGGTGTGGGACAAGGACCCAAGAGTCCGTCCTTTTCCTCTACACTTCCCTCTGCCTCAAGTGTGTGTCATTCACTTCACACCCTCTGAGCTCCAACTTTTGTGTAGCTTCACAGAGTCCCCCTCCTTGTGTCCCTCAGGGTATCTGCAAACACTGCTTTAGAGCATCTCTCGCTGTGTGCTTGCACTCATTTATACACTTGTCTCCGTGCTAAGCTGGTAACTCTAATCCTGGCCTCAGTTAGTGCATAGAACTGAATTATTTCAATCTTGTTCCCAATTCTGAAGAATTGAGTGATGCACAGAGAAGTCCTGCAGACTCTCGTCACTGCCTTTGTCCTTCACTACTCACCTGGCCTTGGCTAGGCGCTGTGGCTCTTCCAGGCCTTGCTTCCTGTTAACTTACTTGGCTCCATTTTGCCTGAGGGGACACCAAGCATTCGCATTTGGAGCTGGGAGTTCCAGGTCTGGGTTCAGAGTCTCCCAGTACAAGTTCCCCAGGGCAAGCCATTTGCAAGCTCTCCAAGTGTCTTGGGTTCTTCCTGTGGGACATGAGGATGGAAGTACCAGCCTGGGTCTCACAGGGTTATTAAGGTCACACCTGAGCATAGACCATGGTGAAACATTGTAAAATGTGGAGCTCTGTCCCCTTGTGAGTAGTTGTTTTTTTCGTGGGTGTGGATGTGTTGGGTAGGGAAACCTATACCAGGGTTTCCAACGTGACAAAAGGAGTCCTTGTATCTGCCAGTTAGACTAATTATTAGAGCATTAGATCTTTACTTGCAGGGAGTCGGCTCTTTATTTAGACTAGAACTTGGTTTTTTTGTTTTTTGTTTTTTTAAAGACAACGACAGTTTCAAAGTGTCCCATTATCCTTATTAGAAATTTTAGGAGCTGAGTGCTATCTTTCAGACTTCCAACTAGAAGTAGCACAAAAATCCAGGGTCAGATCGAGTGTGCCCTGCTTTTTGGTTCAGATTATACGATCACTTATTCATGGCCTTACAACCATTGCGACCCTGTCTTCCTGTGGCAATGTATCCTGGTGTATTTTACCTAATCTGTCTTTCTCTTGATTTTTTGTCTTTTAACAGATATGGAGGCTAATCACCAATTTCTTATTTTTTGGTCCAGTTGGATTCAATTTTTTATTTAACATGATTTTTCTGTATCCTTTATTAAGTGGGGGTTAGCATCAAAACTCGAGGTTTACGTAGGGAATACAATATAAGGTAAAGCTATTGATGCTGCTGTGTTTGTTACTCTCTTAACTGTGATTTCTGGGTACAGGCTCTGTGGGACACAGAGGAGTTGGTCAGAAAGTAGTACTTTAAAGGCATTCTGTTGGTCCCTGCTTGTTCTTATGGGAGCTATCCAACCACAGAGTGATTACCCTTCTGCCCATAAATCACTTACAAATCAGATCAAGGGAGAGGAAAAGTGGGTTAGTTGAGGCCTATTTACAAAATAACATCAGCAGGTGCCTGAATACGGTGATAAGCCCCAGAGCTGGGGTACAGGCATGAGGAGGGGGTTCACAAGGAACGGAGAACACGAGATATCCTTAGATCTTGGTTGCCAGTTCTGCTGGCTGGAAAGATGGTGCCCGACAGGCCACATGCCGGTTGTTGAAAGAGGGAATGAGATATGCTCTGGTCAGGGGATGATTGGGGCCTCCAAACAGGACATTTGTCCTCCACCTGACTCTCTGGAGTGATAGAGGAGTTACGGCTCAGCTTGTCTGCAGGAGACAGGGTGGGGGGGGGGTGCTTTGTTGGGGTTGCAGGATCCCTGCCCTAGGATGGAGTCCCATGGGTCCCATGTGATACGTCATCCTGGTAAGTTTCTCAGAGTGAAGTATTTTCATCATACTGCATCCTTGTTGGCCAAGGTACAGAAGTGCCAAATCTGCCTGGCCTGCGAAAGTTGATTGTCGTCACACGAGGCTTCTTGCCGGGCGTGTCTTCCAAGTCAGGTTGTGAAAAAGCATGGGTGGTACAGGTCACGTGGGGCTGAACGTGGGAAAGACGACCCATGTTTGGAAAGGTTTCCTGAGTAGCTGCAAGCTTGTGTGTGCAGCATCAGGCTCCTTCCCCAGCCAGGAGTGCTTTGTGCCATGGGCGGAGCCAGTCGGAGCTAGTCTTTGCCTTGCCCAAGGTGCCTGGTGGAAGGGAAGTAACCACACTCCCCGTGAACATGCCGAGGACGTGAAGGCTTGGCCTGGTCCAGCTGACACAGAGTCCAGGTGCAGCTCAGCAATATGTTAACTTTACTGTCTTCCTGATTGTGTGCTTAATGTTTTCTTAACTCGGCACTCAAGATACCGCTACTGTCGAATGCTAGAAGAAGGCTCTTTCCGAGGTCGGACAGCAGACTTTGTATTTATGTTCCTTTTTGGTGGATTCTTAATGACTGTATCCTTCAACAAGTAGAGTGAATACAGGAAAACTTGCCAAATGCCCTGTGTCCTCCTACAGCTCTCCACCTGCCTTCCACGGCCCACTAGATAAGCTGAGCAGATACAGGTGGATTCCACACCATAGCTGCAGGCACTATGGCTCTTTTACTTTCTGGGATGGCGTTCTGAGCCTCAAGCTGGGCCTCGCTGGGCCAGGAGCCTTTGTACCGAGAGCAGGTCAGAAGCATTGTTAGCCCACGGGGGTCACAGTTTTACTACTTTAGGTTTATGACTGTCGATGTGCATACATTCTTTTTTTAATTTATTTTTATTTTTTTTAAGATTATTTATTTATTTATAGAGACACAGAGAGAGAGAGGCAGAGACACAGGCAGAGGGAGAAGCAAGCTCCATGCAGAGAGCCTGACATGGGACTCGATCCTGGGTCTCCAGGATCACGCCCTGGGCTGCAGGTGGCGCTAAACCACTGTGCCACAGGGGCTGCCCACGTTCTTTTTTTTAGAGAGAGAGTTTGTCATGGGGGGAGGAGAGAGAATCTCAAGCAGACTGCACGCCCAACACAGAGCCCAACGTGGGGCTCCATCCCACAACCCTGAGATCATGGCCTGAGTCAAAACTGAGTCAGACGCTTAACACACAGCACCACCCAGGCGTGCCCCTCCCAATGTGTGCTTTCGAACTAAGTTGGCAAGACATTCATTCAGTAACTATCAAAACTGATAAATTATTATTTTTAACTATTGTCATGGGTGTAACAGCCTTGAACACAGTCCGTTCTGGGACGGTTTCTCCAGCTATCATCACTCACCTCTTAAAGGTGCTAATGGTGAGTGAAACTTAACATAATTATTGACTGAGGAATTCCAATATTTCCCAAATAGTCAAGAACTTCGTGGAAATGGTATTAACTGGAAGCAGCTATGGTCCAGATGTGCTGGCCCACACAGATTTTTGCCTGGTTGCTCTGGGTAATTATTTTCAGGCTTTCCCCCCCCCCCCCCAGATTAACTAGCTCGGGACTGCCCTACCTCAGACCTATGTTAGAGCCCAGCCCCCCCCCATCTTGCTCCGCCTTCCCTCTCACACTACTGACGTTGATACTTTCCTTAATGCCATCTGCTAGCTTTTTGGTTTGTTTGTGAGCTTAGTTTTCCTGGGACAGGCCTTTACAATAATGCTCGTCTACGTATGGAGCCGAAGGAACCCGTATGTCCGCATGAACTTTTTTGGCCTTCTCAATTTCCAGGCGCCCTTTCTGCCCTGGGTGCTCATGGGCTTTTCCTTGTTGCTGGGGAACTCCATCATCGTGGATCTCTTGGGTAAGAACCTCATCGTGACTTTTTCTATTTGTTTTTACGTGTGAACAAGTCACCACCGTTTTTTCATGTCTGGCGCTCACATACAGCTGTTCTGGGATTGTTTGATGGTTGCATGCTCAAAGATTACAATACCAGTTTTTAAATTGTTTTTTAATAACCATAGTGACATTTCTTCCTAAATACACAGAATTTATGTTGGTAGATCCACTAGTAATCAAAATTTTCATCCTGCCCCTCATTCTTTATTTTTGGGCAACTCTAGGCATCGCAGTTGGACACATATATTTTTTCTTGGAAGATGTATTTCCCAATCAGCCTGGTGGAATAAGAATCCTGAAAACACCATCTATTTTGTGAGTATTGGATGCCAGGCTGCATTTTCCTTGCAGATAGCATGGGACAGGGTCTGTGTCTGCGTCTCCGTGGGGCTGCCGTAGCTCCTGGCACATGTGGTTCAACTCTGTCAGTATTTGCAGATTGAACCTTGGGCTGCAGTTGAGGAGCATTTGGGTTGGGTCAGAGCAGTTGGTGCCAGGGTTGTGCAGGAGTGAGCTTGGGATGTCCTGGGGATGACGTGGCATGCTGCCCGATGACCACCAGCACCTCCTGCCCCAGGGAGGAGTCTGCTGGTTTCCACGTGAGCCACTGCCCAAGCCTACAGCACAACTGACACCAAGGAAGTTTCCAGTGGTGGGATTTCTGGCCTTCCAGGGAGTAGGAGAAGCAGGGCTCAGCAGTGAGGTGGACTAGAACCAGGTGTAGGGTACCCACTGACCAGCTGTGCGACTTTGAGAAAGTCTCTCTTCATCTCGCACTGCGCATTCCTGAGAGTGGAGCTTTGACTTCTTTCTACCCCAGGACACTGTCCTTGAGACAGGGTCCATGGGAGGAGTCAAGCATGAGTTTTTATTATACAGGGTTGGGTGTGGAAGAGTCCAGCAAAACAAAGACCACTGAGCAGGAACACTGCCTCTCATTGTTGACCTTTTGATGCATATTCTTTCGTCTTACTGTATGTGTGCTTTTAAAAAATGTTCTTTTGTAACCATCTTTTCAATATGTCATAATCATTTTTCCATCCTAGAAGTAGGATTGCTGTTCTTGTTATTGACGAATCTCCATCGGAATGGATGCTCAGGTTTATGGTTCGACTGGCCACGTAGAGTGGCTGTTTCCCCGAAGCCTTGTCAGACATGGGAGGGATTATTTACTTTTTCCTGGGTTGACAGCCGTGAGGTGCTGTCTGGTTTTTATGATTTTTTTAAAATAGTTTCAGACTTACAGAAAATTACAAACCATTCAAAGGACTTTTTCCTCATAAGTGTTTGTAAGTAAGTTGTCGATCTAATTTCACCACCCCCCGCCCCCATTGTGTATTTTCCCTGAAGGACATTCCCCTACGTAGTCAAAATCAGGAAAAACATGACTCCTCAGACTGAAGCCTCTCCTGGCACTTGTCCCAGTCGGCGTCTCATGGGACAAGAGTCCAGCTCAGACCCAGGTGTCGCATTTCTTTGTCACGCCTCTTTGGGCCCTGCCAGTTTGGAGCAGCTCCTAAGTCTTTCCTGGACTCTGACAGTGACGTGTTTGACGGTTGTCATCCCCTCCCATAGAAGGGCCCGAAGATCTGGGTTTGTCTAGTGCTCCCTCACATTTAGATTCTGGTCTCACGTGTTCGACAGGAGCATCAGAGAGGTGACCTGTGTCCTCCCTGCAGTGCTGACGGGTCTGTGGGTCTGCGTGTGCTGGATCCGTCAGACTGGCTGTCATGGCTCTGATGACTGGATTAAGGTCCATCATAAAGCTCCTTTTGTTCCTTTTGTGATTGCTCTGTGGGATGGCATCTTGAGATGGTCAGTAGCCTTTCTTGATCACATTCCCGTCCTTTATGTCTACATGAGCGGCAGTCCCTTGTCATTGTTGCTTTGATGCTCCTGCCCCAGGTTTGGCCAATGAGAACCCCTTCAAACTGGCTACTAATTACTTTTCAACGTGTCCCCATCATTCTTGTCTCTTCTTTAAGTAATTGATTATTTTCTGGCCAGACAGGATCTCCCAGGCTCCTCCTCTCCCTGACGCTGTTTCTGCAAGGAACTCTGGTTCCTTCCTAGTGGGGAGTGGTGCCTGGAAGTCAAGATGCGGGCACTGGGTGTGCTCATTGCTTGCGGAGTTACTGGGACCGTGAACAGAGCGAGGGAAGTCTGTGTGCCTGTGGGTGTGTTTACATCTGCATTTGCATATCTGTGTTTTTTAAAAGCGTGAGGTTCCTGACATCCCCAGCTCTAGGATGAGTCCATATGAATCTAGGTGTTTTTTCTTTCTGTATTTTTTTCTCCAGTGTTTTATTATGAAAATGTCCAAACTCACAGAAAGTGGAAAAAATTATACAGTGATATCATTTACCCACCACAGATTCTGTGGTTATATTTTACTATTCTTGCCTTTTATACATCTCTCCATGCCTCTGTCCATCTTTCCATTCCAGTATCCTTAATTCTTTAAGTACTTGAGTGTGTATGTCACTGACTAGACTTTTTTATTTCCATACAAGAGAGTAGACCTCTCAAGTGTGTCAACTAACGGGTTTTCATAAATGCACAAGCCTGTGTGACCCAAACTCCTATCAGGATGGAGTGTTGCATTACCCAGAAGGTTCTCTCCATCAGTCTGTCAGTCCTTGCCCCATCCCCCAAGAAGCAATCACCAGGCTGATCTTGTAGCTCTGCTAGCTTCACGCGTGGAGTCCTCCAGGATGTGTGGGTAAACCCCTAGGTGTAAGGCCTCTTCCATTCACCGTCAGGGGATCGAGATTCATCCATATTGCGGCTCACAGCAGGGATCTGTTCCCCTTTCTACAGAGTAGCGTTTCACCAGGTGAATACTCCACCTCCTTTTCTACAGTTCCTTAATTCTCACTGGCAGGGAGGAACCTGATCTCTGTTGTCATTACTATCTTCACCTATTTAGTGAACCCCGAACATAGCCCGTCTTATTACTGCGCCCCCATCACCCATGCGGATGCCTTCTGGTCCTGCTCTGCCTCACACCCACCAGGGTTGGCTGCCCTCTGATGGGGAATGCCTGCTTGAGCCTACTCAGGCTTTGACACACGGCACCAGGCCCCTCCACATGTGTACGCCCTACACTGGGATGCCCCCCCGCCAGCCCCGTCCTGCCCTGGGGCCACCATGGCTCACTTCCTTGCACACGCACCCACTTTATTTTGCCCTGTTTGAGTTTGGAAAGTAGAAGCAATCTGGGTTTTGAACATGCTTTCTTTTAATTATTACTAAAGCGAACGTTTTCATGTTTTATTGGCCTTTTGGATTTCCTTTTTGAATTGCCTTTTCAGCCCTGTATTTTTCTACTGGGGTGTGTTTGCTTTCATTGTTAGTTTTGTGAGAATTAAGGGAGCTCATGTTGAAGTATAGGTGCTTTTTCAGACCCCATATAAAGTAGAAGTTTTCAGCTAATTATGTCAGCTTCGGGCAAGTGTAATTAGAAATACGAATGCCCAGAGTGGATGCTGTTTTAATGGTCAATTCTTTTTTTTTTTTAAGATTTTATTTATTTATTCATGAGAGACACAGAGAGGCAGAGACACAGGCAGAGGAAGAAGCAGGCTCCCAGCAGGGAGCCTGATGCGGGACTCGATCCCAGGACCCTAGGGTTACGACCTGAGCTGAAGGCAGATGCTCAACTGCTAAGTCACCCAGGTGTCTCTAATAATCAGTTCTCTAAGGAGAACTTGAATGGCCCTATAAGGGGAGTTTTTTTTTTTTTTTTTTTTTTTTTTTTTTTAATTCATTAGAGACACACAGAGAGAGGCAGAGACACAGGGAGAGGGAGAAGCAGGCTCCATGCAGGGAGCCTGACGTGGGAATCGATCCCAGGTCCTATAAGGGGATTTTAAAAGTCTTTTGGACACTATCTTTTTCTATGATCTGTGTAATTTTTCTTGGAATGACTTGTGAACTTTTTAAAATTTCAGTTGTGATAAAATATACATAACGTGCCTAGCCCGGGTGGCTCAGTGGTTTAGCACTGCCTTCAGCCCAGGGCCTGATCCTGGAGACCCAGGATCGAGTCCCACATCAGGCTCCCTACATGGAGCCTGCTTCTCCCTCTGCCTGTGTCTCAGCCTGTCTTTCTCTCTCTGTGTCTCCACGAATAAATAAATAAAATCTTTAAAAAAAGAAATACATAACATAAATGAGCAGTTCCATGGCAGTAAGTACTCTCACTGTGTGCTTGTGCCACCGCCATCCATCTTTATAATGCTTGATGCAGCAGAAGTGAAACTGTGCTGAGTAACACCCCATCCCCAGCCCTTGGCAGGGGCAGCGCTTCTCTCTGTCTCTGTCTCTGTCTCTGTCTCGGTTCCTCATACACGAGGAATCACATTCTATTTGTCATCCTGGGTCTGGCTTGTTTCACTCAACACAGCATCCTCAGAGCTCATCCACGTCCAAGCAAGTGTCAGAACTTCCTTCCTTTGTGAGGCTGACTACTATCCTATTGTGTGGATGGACCATCTCGGTGATCCGTCTGTCAGTGGGTACTGGGTGGTACCTTGGTTGTGGGGAGACATTTGTGATATTTAGTGTGAATCAGGTTACGGAACAAATGTGTTATCTAACTTTCATAAAATTACATATATAAAAGTTCTGGAAGAATGATGACAGCATCAACAGGGATTATTCCTGAAGATTTAGGATGTTTGCATGTATTTTCTGTTTTCTCTGCAACTAATATGTGTTGCTTTCATAATAAAAAGAAAAAAAAACAAGAGATAAGAGTTAATATAAACATGAAATTATTTTTTTTTATTTTATTTTTATTTTTTTTTTTTAATTTTTATTTATTTATGATAGTCACAGAGAGAGAGAGAGAGGCAGAGACACAGGCGGAGGGAGAAGCAGGCTCCATGCACCGGGAGCCTGATGTGGGATTCGATCCCGGGTCTCCAGGATCGCGCCCTGGGCCAAAGGCAGGCGCCAAACCGCTGCGCCACCCAGGGATCCCGAAATTATTTTTTTTTAACATGAAATTATTATGACTTATCTGCACAGCGTGATGACTGTTTCCTTGGTGGGCAGCTATAGTGTCTGTCATCAGAGGCCCAAGGGAAGTCTCTGGCCTTGCAGGACAGGACCCAGGGTGATTCTGGGCCTAAGTGATCTCTGTTCCCTGTCTTTTAGGAAGGCTATTTTTGATACACCAGACGAGGATCCAAATTACAATCCACTACCTGAAGAGCGGCCAGGAGGCTTTGCCTGGGGTGAGGGCCAGCGCCTCGGTGGTTAAAGCAACAGTGCCAATGATGAGACCCAGCTGGGAAGAACTCAGTGACATGCCCTTTGGGATTCTTTTATCCTTTGTGTTGCAAAAGTGCGGACACTTTTGACGACTTGGCAGGTTTTAACTCCAGAAGCACTTTATGGAATGGTACACTAATGGATCCAGAAGACACTTGGAGCAGCCAGCCAGTGGCTCCTCACTACCCTGGCAGTGAAGGTATAATCTCTCCGAGCCAAACCACTGGAGAAACAAGTACCCTGCTGCCTCTGGCGAACAAGTACAGGAGTGCTTGAGTTCTGGGGTGTAAGGCAGAGCTTTCTCTTCCTCTTCTTCTTTGATAGACAAGGCCATGGTGTAAATGGAAGTTTCAGAGAGGACAAAATAAAACTGAATTCCATCTCTCTCTTCTCAATGAATCAAAGCTTTTGTGTGTGATCTTTTAAATGACGACAGTGTGTTCTAGTTAGCTGCCGTGTAGGCCTGGGCCAGCCTGCTCTTCCCGGGGCCGCCTCAGCTTTCGACGGGATCGTGTTTCAAGACTGGAAGTATGTGGCTGCTGAGCCGTGGCTGTGCACACGTCTTACCCATGCAGCAAGCCAGCTCCAGTAGGAGGAAGATCAGTTGGTGCTGTCCAGATACTTTGTTCTCCGTCTGGGTTTGGCAAAACGTCCAGTTGTTGGATGACTGGGAAATGGGGGTATAGGGTGGTGCTTGCGGCAGCAGGAGTTGCAGCTAACGGAGGGCTGGCTCCGGGCTCATGTGGCATCTTCCCGATTCTGCCTGTATTCCTCCATTAAGAAATATCCAGGAAAAAACATGCCATGGCCAGCCACCCTTTGGGAAAATAACAGATACATCTCTTTTAGACCTGGGATGTTGACTCTGGAGCCACATGAACAGGTACGAGTTAGGAATACCCGGGTCTTAGGCTGGTTAACTTTGGTCATTTTGCTGAATGAAAAGCCAAGCAGCTTTTCAGAGCCAAGCACCTGGCTTACCTTCACAACCAGGTAAAAATTAGGGTCCAGAGGAGTAGACACTTAATGCCTGTGATTCGATAAAGACCCATCCAGAGGGGGATCCCTGGGTGGCGCAGTGATTTAGCGCCTGCCGTTGGCCCAGGGCGCGATCCTGGAGACCCGGAATCGAATCCCACGTCGGGCTCCCGGTGCATGGAGCCTGCTTCTCCCTCTGCCTATGTCTCTGCCTCTCTCTCTCTCTCTCTGTGTGACTATCATAAATTAATTAATTAATTAATTAATTAAAAAGACCCATCCAGAATTATTAATTTCTCTGGGCCTCTGCAGGTTTGCACTCACACTAAGTAGTTCAGAGAACCCACGGGATGAAGATGTCCACCCATAGGGAAGAGATGGTTGCAGATGGTTCTAGCAAATAGGACATAGACATGGACCATTTCCCCAGGAGTGGCATGGCAGCCTGGGTAAGTGGTAGCTAGCACTCTTCCATAATGAGCTTTCCCTCAGCAAGATGAACTTGAGGTTTAGGGTAAACGTAATTGACACCCTAAGTGGGGATTTTTCAGGTGGTGTAGTGAGGGGGAAAGTATTTTAATGTCTTCTCATGGCACATGCATTAGTGATGAAAGGTAGTACGGATAGTGGACATGCTGCTAGTCGGTAACCGAACATGGCTGTTACAGTTTTACAGAATGTGGTTTAATGGGATGGCTTTTTTTCTAAGCAATGAAAAAAAAAAAAAAAAACCTTTAAAATGCCAATCTGAGGATGTACAATCCTTACAGGATTCTTTTTTTTTTTTTTAATTTTTTTAAAATTTATTTATGATAGTCACAGAGAGAGAGAGAGAGGCAGAGACACAGGCAGAGGGAGAAGCAGGCTCCATGCACCGGGAGCCCGACGTGGGATTCGATCCCGGGTCTCCAGGATCGCGCCCTGAGCCAAAGGCAGGCGCCAAACTGTTGCGCCACCCAGGGATACCCTCCTTACAGGATTCTTATATTTTGTCACGTCCTGGCTCTGTTCGAGAAAGCTTGAGTTGAATTAAAAGTGTCTTGAAAATTACTTAGGGTCTAGAAATAGGTTTCTCTGGGGTTTTTTTGTTTGTTTGTTTTTTTAATATTTATTCATGAGAGACACAGAGAGAGAGGCAGAGACACAGGTAGAGGGAGAAGCAGGCTCCATACAGGGAGCCCGACGTGGGACTCGATCCCGGGTCTCCAGGATCAGGCCCTGGTGCTTCAGGTGGCGCCATACCGCTGAGCCACCTGGGCTGCCCTCTCTGTTTTTGTTCTTTTTTTCTTATAAATTTATTTTTTATTGGTGTTCAATTTGCCAACATATAGAATAACACCCAGTGCTCATCCCGTCAAGTGCCCACCTCAGTGCCCGTCACCCAGTCACCCCAACCCCCGGCCCACCTCCCCTTCCACCACCCCTAGTTCGTTTCCCAGAGTTAGGAGTCTTTGATGTTCTGTCTCCCTTTCTGATATTTCCCACTCATTTTTCTCCTTTCCCCTTTATTCCCTTTCACTATTTTTTAAAGTAGGAACAGGGGCAGCCCCGGTGGCTCAGTCGTTCAGCTGATGCGCGCTCTGAGGATGTGGGTTCCGGTGCTGCACTGCATTGGGGTGGAGTTGTAGAAATGCAGTGTGCACTCCTGAGGGAAAGACGGATGTGCCCCTCACATCTCCCCAAGAGACAGATTTTCTGCACATTATCGTGTGTTTCTTCTGTTCACTTCTCCCTTCCACCTGCTTTTCTTCTGTCACTGCCCTGTGTCCCATTGCCTTTCATGTGCCGGGTGTGGTCTGTCCAAGAGCAGAGCGCCCACGCCCTTGGCAGCGATGCCCTCACTCTGTCTGGGGCCCCCCAAGTTGTTGGGTGAGGGGCTCCCTGGGGTTGTCATATCTCCCAGACAGACAGCTAACTTGCACAGGTAAGTGCCATCTGTATTCTCGGTGCTGTAGGACATACCCTAAGCTACTCGCATATTTTAGGAGTTTGCATTAACGCTGTGGAACTTGCCCCAAACTAGCCCCTTCTCTGCGCAGACATCTGCACTGACTTTGCAGCCCCCAGGGCACACTGTCTCCCTCTGAACCTTGCCCCCACATCTAGCAGGGATGGGAGTCTCTTCGAGGCCTGGCTCCTCAAGAAGTCTTGACTCCTAGGCCTACATCATGGTCTTTCTTTAGATCCCGGTAAAGCTTCCAGTCTGTACGATGTACTCTTACAGCAAATCATAAATCGTTCGTACCGCCCCTCGCTGGTCCACGTGTTAGTCTTGCCTCCCTCATGAAAATGTAAGCCCCAGAAGGGCAGGGTCCATGTCTTTCAGTCTTGTGTCCACCACCAAGCCTGGCACACTGCTTGGCACCTGGGTGCTGAATAAATATGTTGTTTATTGGGATCCCTGGGTGGCTCAGCGGTTTGGCGCCTGCCTTCGGCTCAGGGCGTGATCCTGGAGTCCCCGGATGGAGTCCTACATCGGGCTCCCTGCATGGAGCCTGCTCCTCCCTCTGCCTGGGTCTCTGCTTCTCTCTCTCTCTCTCTCTCTCTCTCTCTCTCTCTCATGAATGAATAAATAAAATCTTTTAAAAAAATGTTTATTGACCAGACTATTCCCTGGTATTTTCAATTATACAGGGATTAATGTATGTGCAGCCAACCCGTACCTAGTGGGTGAGGCCTGGCATTGTCTGGAAGTGGCATGGAACAAAAGTGAGCCTGATAAAGGGTAGCGGTGTGGTGGGCCAGCCAGACAGCCGGCCAGCAACACCAGCAGCTGGTGTGGGCATCATAAGAACAGACAGTCCCCGGAGCAGTTAAAAAAAAAACAAAAACGAAATGTGTCTGACAAGTCGCCTCTTGGAAGAAGAGCCCTGACATTCTTTGGATGGTTATGTTATGATCGGCTGTGTGTGGAAGCCACTTAACCACAAGGGACTTCCTTTGGAGGGACAGCAGACTTCAGACTCCTCCTGTGGGGGGCGGGTGATGTGCATGACACTGGCTGGCTTGGGCCTTCCCTGCAACTTCTCTTTCCACCTAGCTGTGAGGCTGTACCTACTGGGGAGGAGCCGGGGCCTTGGGCCAAAGACTGTGGATGAGTTCCCTACACATGTGGTTTATTTTGCCTGCACCATTTACAAAATTTGAGCCAATACTGAAGGTTGACAGATACCACATGAAAATCATTAGAGGCTTTTCTTGAAGAAAAAAAAAGGCAAGATCTGGCAATGCCAGGCCTGCAGGGCAGCTATTCCTAGAGGTGACTGGCCAGTGGCTGCTTCTAAAGATGGGGCACATGCTCCGTCAAGGCAGGCCTTCACTCATGTTCCCTGCCTGGAATCTTGCAATCACTAGGCGTATGGGTTACCTCCGTGACGTTCGTCTGGAAGGGACGCTAGGAGAAAGGACTGTTGTCCCTCTGTTACATACTCAAGGTCCAGAATTCGAGAGTTAACGTTTAGTTTTCGCTCTGATGTGAATGTTTACGCCTCCCCCAAACTCCTGTGTCGATCCTAAGGCTGATGTGATGGTATTAGGAAGTGGGGGCCTTCCGGAGCGGCCCTGGTGGTGGGATTAACGCCTTACCAAGCTGCTCCAGAGAAACCCCTAGTCTCTGCCTTCCTGTGAAGACACAGCAGCAGGCAGCAGCAAGGGAAGGGGGTCCTCACCCTGGGGCAGCTGTGCTGGTGTTGCCCAGCCCCGGGATTGTGAGCAGTGGACGTCCGATGTGTGCAAGCCACTTGGCCTGGGGTATCTTCTGTTACAGCAGCCTGAACACTGAAACAGTGACTTTGCTTTCAGTTTTGGGGTTAGCCTTTTTGGTGTGTGTGGGGGGGGTTGCCTTTCTAACGTAACATTTTGCGGTAGTTAGTGTAATTTTGCCAATTCTGAACATACATGCACACCTGTGCTATTAATCCAGCATGCAAGTTCCCAGCCCCTTTGACCACTACACTGTCAGCAGCTCCACTGTCAGCAGCTCCAGGAACATCATCTCTTCCCTGGAGGAAATGGGAAGAAGGATTTTTAACAGGCTTACAGACAGGATGAGTTTCCTGGAGATGTACTTAAGAGGATGCCTCCCGTCCTTCAAGGGCCTTGAAGCATCTGATGAATTCTCTGGAAATCACACTTCCTGCCACTGTTTCCACCCTGAGCCAGCAGCTGAGAGCTCTGGATGCAGAACGGAGAGGATCTGCTGGTTTCATCCTATCTTCCCTGCTGGAGTCTTGAATCTTTTCATTATGCGTGATGGGGCCCAGCAGCCCAGCTGCACTGAAGAGTTCGGTCTGGGAGAAGGGAAGGAAAGGAGGATCGAGAGGAGGAGGGAGCTGGGAGTGGGCGCTGGGGAGGAAGCTGGAGGAGGAGCTACAGGGGGAGCTGGAGGAGAAGCTGGGGAGGGAGCTGGAGCAGTAGCTGCAGGGGCAGCTGGGGAGGGAGCTGGGGAGAGTGCTGGGGGAGGGAGCTGAGGGGGAGCTGGAGGGGCTGTGGAGGGTCCGAAGGGAGGAGCTAGGGGAGGAGCTAGGGAGGGAGCTGGGGGAGGAGGGCGAACGACAGTCACCCCCACCCCCGCCCCTGCCGGTGGGACCCTCCCCCCTCACGGCAGGTGCTCACCACTACCCCCGGGCAGGGCCGCCCGCCCTCACGGCAGGTGCTCACCACTACCCTCGCCCCGCTGGCCTCCACGAGTGTCCGAGGCTGGTTCTCCAGGTTCCGTCAGCACCTACCCTAGAGAGGGTTAAGTGATGCACTGTGAGCGCGTCGTCCACCGATTCTACAAGAGTGCTGTCCTTGCAGAGCAGGAATTACTCTGGGCGAGAAGGGGACACGCGTGTTTACAGTGAGGACACCGTGTTATGAGGACAGAAAGCCCGTCAGGAAGGTCGTCATTAGCGCCGTGGGGGTCGTGCGGAACCCTCCACCCCGCCCCTCACCGTCGTCGCTCCGAGCCTCTTCTCGGTAGTACCTCGGGCCCCGCTCTTCCGGCCCCCACACGGGCATGCTGGGAGTCGTAGTCCTCTGCTGAGGCAGCGGCGGCCGTCGTGATGTCATCGGCGGGCGCCGCGGCGCGCGGCAGGAAGCGGCAAACACGCGCGGGCCGTCGGCTGCCGGGGCGCTGGCGTCCTGTCGCGGCGGCCGCCCGACATGCCCGAGGAGGCTGGCTTCCCGCCGGCCAAGAGGTTCCGGCCCGGCTGCGGGCCCCCGGGCGGGCGCGTGCTGATGTTGCTGACCGCGGGCGGCGGCAGCGGGGGCCGGAGGCAGCAGCCGGCCCTGGCCCAGCCCGCGGCCAGCCCGTACCCCGAGGCGGTGGAGCGGCAGCGCCGGAGCCTGCCCATCTTCCCGGCGCGGGGGCAGCTGCTGGCCCAGCTCCGCAACCTGGACAGCGCCGTCCTCATCGGTGAGTGGGCGCGCCGCCTCCTCTGCCCGGACCGCCAACCTCAGCCCGCCGCCCCCAGCCCCGCAGCCGCGGTACCGGGGTGACAAAGGGCCCGGGAGGGAGGGGAGCCGCCCGGAGGTGTGAACCCGGCGGGTCCCATGCGAATTAAGAGGCAGGCTTAAGGGTCGGGGGCTCGATCTGCATCCAGCCGGGGGTTGGGTGGGACGGGCTGGCGGGGGCGGGGGGGGGGAGTTCAGAGAAGAAGGAGACCCAGGAGGGCGCAGATAGTGGAGTAGAGTCGCAGGGAGAAGGAAGAGTGAACAGGTGCAGTAGTGAGGCCCCATCCAGAAACTTAAGTAGTGTGTGTGTGTCGTCGTCCCCCCCTTCGTGGGTGTGAGGCCCTGGGTGTTGGTGCCTAGGTCCTCCTTGTGGAGCCCACTGAGCGCCTCCACAGAGCTTGGGGGAAGTAGGAGGTGAGGGAAGGAAGGTGGTGAGAGCAGGCTCCTGCAGGGGGGAAACGGAAGGAGGTTGAGGAGTTTGCAGGTGCTCCCTGGTTGAGGAGGAAGAGCCCAGGAGAGACCGAGGCTGGAATACAGCACAGATTGGGGGGCACTTGGAAACGGGGTAGATGGGAGCTGGCCTGAAGGAGGAGGGACATCCTGGAGGCTAGGGCTGGCCAAAGGAGGTGAGCGTGGGTGTGGCTAGGGAGAAGTTTGTAGGGGAGGGAGAGGGAGAGGGCATTTGAGGACTTCACATCTGTGGAATAGGTGCAGGACATCTGCTGAGAATGGGAGTCACAGGGCCTCAGGCCCTTGGGGGAGGATGGGACAGGGCCAGGCTGCAGAACCTGCAGACCACAGGATCGGTGGTTGTGCTGGCATCCAGGTGCACTGACTGCACCACAGACTCACTCTTCATCTGCATGATGGGCTGTGCTGCTTTAGCAATGCCCAGTAGTCTGATGTAGGAGCAGGAGATGGACAGGAAGACATGGACCCACACTTGGGGTTTTCTCAGGTGGACTCAGCAGGACTGCAGCAGAATCGTCACATTCTCAATCTGCGATTCTTAGCTGGGTCAGGAAGGATGAGCAGAGAGAGAAATGCAGCAATAATGAGATTTAGGACTCTAAGGTCAGAGAAGCTTAGTGGTAGCCCAAGTGGAAGGATATCCAGGTTTGCTGAGTTCTTTGTTCTACTTAGGGACAGGTAGAGGAAGCCAGCAGGTGGGAAACCATACTGGGTGCTAACTGTATGCAGGATGTTCAAGGTCACAGAAGGGATGGACCTTCCCTGCCCCACCCTGAGGTGGAGGTGGGGGTCTGTGGTCATGCAGACAGTTTAAGGTGGATGGACGAGGGACCAGGAATGCTCCAGGGAGAGAGCTGGAGTCTGACATCCTGTAGGGTGTGCTGGACAGACCCGGCAATGGTAGATGTGTCCCAAAACGTGGGCCAGGGGAGGTCGGAAGGGAAGAGCAGCATCTGGGGCCATGTGAGTAGGCGCCTTCCCATCTCATTTATTCTCTGGAGAAGTAACCATTTTATGTAACAGTTATATTTCCTTGGTTACCTATTATTGAACATTTATATTGTTTCCAGTTGTTTGCTTCCTAGAACAAAGTGGAGAAACGGTCTCTGAAGCTACATCTCTAATTATTTCCTCAGAACCAATTCCTGTACCTGGAATTGTGGGTGGAGGGTATAAACATTTTAAAGATGTTTCTGATACAATTTGGCCTCCTGAGAAGGAACTCCAGTGATACTTCCCCAGGATACTCCTCCAGCCGTACCTCAGTCCCGTTTTCCTGGGATTTTATCAACTTGGAGTATTTTCTTCTATATTTTCCTCCTGATTTTGGTGAATTGGTGTTAATTTGCACGTAAGTGAGACATGTTTTCTTTATCAGGAGAAACGGGCTCTGGGAAGACGACGCAGCTCCCACAGTACCTCTATGAAGGGGGGATTGGCCGCCAGGGCGTCATAGCCGTGACCCAGCCTCGCCGAGTGGCTGCCATCTCTCTGGCCACTCGAGTCTCTGATGAGAAGAGAACAGAGCTCGGGAAGCTGGTACCTCACCGCCCCCTGCACTGACAGTCCACCCTCTCATCTGCATGATGCTTTCTAGAGCAGTGCTCCCCAACAGAGGGAAGCTATCTCACCCCGATCACTTAGGCCCATCTGAGTCTTACCCGTTTCCTCAGACATCAGATGTCTGTGCCATTTGCTTTGCTTTCAGTCTGTTGGAAAGTTGGACAAATTAGGTGTTTCCCTCAAGCATCCTTAAGGCTACAGTAACCTGTGTTCAGTCAGATCCATAAATACATCTAGGAAATCACAGACACATCTCTAGCATACGCAGCTCTGTGTGTTCATGCGCTTCATGTTGAAACATCTCAGACATCCTACGTGCTCGTAGCTTCACTTTAACTTACTAAGTAGCTGAGGCAGGAGTCTAGGTCTTAATTCTCCACAAGGCTTACAGTCGTTGCAGTTCCCAGGCCACGTCCACTACCTGTGTGCACCCAAGGGAGCAGGGCTGGGCAGTGCTGGCTCATCCCCAAGAGGGCACAAGTGCTCACACAGCGCCGGTTTCCTGGTGGGGCTTGCCCGGTGCTGACTGAACAAGGGGTTCCTCACACAGGTGGGCTACACGGTGCGCTTCGACGACGTCAGCTCAGAAGACACCAGGATCAAGTTCCTGACGGACGGCATGCTGCTGCGAGAGGCAATCTCCGACTCGTTGCTGCGGAAGTACAGCTGCATCATTCTGGATGAAGCCCACGAACGGACTGTGCACACCGACGTGCTCTTTGGAGTGGTGAAAGCTGCCCAGAGGAGGAGAAAGGAGCTGCGGAAACTGCCCCTTAAGGTAGCTGTGGCCTGGGTCCCTTCCCCTGCCTGGTGTGGTGTCCACTCTGCCTCTGGACAGGCCATGCCCGGGCCTCACCGTCTGCTCTTGGGGCTGGGGAGGGACCTGGAAACCCAGGCCCCATCTGGCTCTCCCACCATCTTCCTCTGGCCCGTCCACAGGTTATCGTAATGTCCGCTACGATGGATGTGGACCTGTTCTCTCAGTATTTCAACGGAGCTTCCGTCCTCTATCTGGAGGGTCGACAGCATCCCATCCAGGTGTTTTACACCAAACAGCCTCAGCAGGATTACTTGCATGCCGCTCTCGTCTCTGTCTTCCAGATCCACCAGGTATGAGCTGGGCGCCGGTGGCCGCAGAGGCCTGGCTGACCTTGCGGTGGGTGGCGCGTTCAGCCTTGAGAAGACACGCTGCCGACCCAAGTGCCCGGTGAGCTGTGCCTTGGACATGAGGTGGTGGGTCTGGCTTTTTATTTTTTATGGCATCTCTCAGTATCTCTAAGAAGAAAAGTAATTCAGCTCTGAGCAGCGTCATGTCTCAGCTGAGCCAGGAGACCTTACGTCAGCACAGACAGTGTCTGGTTGTAAATCCCAGCAGGAACCCACACGGTGCTGCCCCCAAGCAAGCCTTGTGAGGTGCTGTGTCCTCTGCGCTTTGCTCCCTCGTTTAAAAAAGTTGGCCTTGACCCAATACTGAGTGCTCCTTTAGAGTTTTTGGCTTTTTGAGAAAAACTGAATTAGGGAAACATTTCAAAATCTTTTCTCATTATACTAAATGTTTACTTAAAAGTTCGATTAAATCCCATCTTTGTTGAACTTATAAAATGGACTATGTGTACCTTCTGGTTAACTTTCTGAAGAAATTCAGAGGCAAGTTTTTAAGAAGTCATTTTTATTTTAATCTAAGTGGTAAGTGCATAAAGTTTAAAAAGGCAAGTGGTTGGTTCTATAAGGATGATAAAAACCAGTGATTGGGGCACCTGGGCCACTGAGTCAGTTAAGCATCCGACTCTTGATTTCAGCTCAGACTCAAGACATCGAGCCCCATGGGCTGCCTGCTCAGCGGGGAGCCTGCTTCTCCCTCTCCCTCTGCCCCCCCAGCCCCTGCTTGCTCTCACACGTTTTCTGTCTCTGTCTCTCTCTCTCTCTCTCTCAAATAAATAAATACATCTTTAAAATCCCAACAGCCGCTTTTATTTCCATGTTCCCGATCCCGTTGTTTACAGTGACATTGTTCACTATCCTAGCTGCTTTCTCTGGACTCTAGTGTTTCCAGCATCACCTGCCAGCACTGCTGGTCTTGGGCAGTGTCTGTTCCTGCTGCGGCAGGTGCGGATTCACACTTATCTCCCTCTGGCCTCTCAACATAGACGTATATCATGGTTCCGAGGCCCAGATCAGTACTGCAGCCTTAAAACCCGACATTGCCAGCACAGTCCATCCCAGTGCCTCGTGCCTCGTACGACATGGCTGCACGAGTTTCCTGTGTGCCCATTGCTAGCTTTCTCCCAAGTGCCAACACCTACCATCTGCCAATCATGAATATTTTTCATGTGTTTAAGCACACTCCCCTTTTCCCCGGAGCAACTCATGCTGCCTTCTGCTCAAGGCAGGTGGCTTCTGTGCCCTGTCTGGACTCTTCCCGTTGGCCATGCTTCTAGGTAGAATCTCATTCCGCCTCCCATGTCCTCCCAGCCTCCCACCGGTGGGGTGGAGGACAGCAGCGGGGGTTGGCCACGCCACCCTTGGGTTCCCCCTCCCCTGACCCACCCATGCCTCACTCGGGTCGTCTCCAACGGGCCTGTGTCTTGCCTCCTTAGGCCCTCCAGACCACGCCCAGGCTGGAGTACCCTCTGCCTGGTCCTTCACTCCTCGCCTCTCCACTCTCAAAACGGGTCCAAACTTCCAATCCCTTTTCTCGTCTGCTGCCTCTGTTGCTCTGGGCTTAGCACTCCACTGCCATTTAGATGGAGGCAAGTGCTCGCTCCCGCGGCACATAATGCCAGATGCAGGAAGGGCTTCACCTGCCAGAAGCAGATGAGGTCAGGATGGTTCCTGAGTGGTGGCTCTGAGGAGCGTGACTGACGAGGTTCTGACTGTTGTAGATTTTTCCACCTATGTGTGCTTGTGAACACATGTGCATGCGTATCTACACATAGACACATGCACGTGTGTGTTTATTAACATTAAACGTCATTTGTAGTTGTCTTGTCACTCAACCCCTTGGCCAATGAAGATAATGTGAACAGACCACAAGGAAGGGTAGGTGTGCAAGTACGTCGTTAATGCTGGGGTGTTCCTCAGCTTGCAAACAGCAAGAGCCCAGTTAGTTTCAGGGTCTAAGCACTGGGGTCAACGCAGCAGGATTTTTTTTTAATTTACTTATTTGAGAGAGAGAGCACGCAGGGGAAGGGACAGGGGGCAGGAGAGTCTCCAGCCGATACGGGGCTTAATCCCATGGCCTTAAGACTGTGACCTGAGCCAAAATCAAGAGTCAGATGCCTACCAACTGAGCCCCACCCAGGGCATGATTTTGGGGTGTGTGCCAGTGCTTTAGTGGCATCATTTCATGAGGTCTCTTCTTCCATTGTGACAACTCCTTCCCATTCCCACGGGCCACGGTCTCCCCAGCTGGCTTCTGTCCCACTGGTTCCATCTTTCCAGATGTCTAAAGAGGGAGAAGGGAGCTTTGTGCAGATTTTATTTGCTTGGTTTGCTTTCATGGTATTATTCTCGTTGTAAAAGCAGTCTGGTGGTCTTCCTTCAACGTTTCCTTAATTCGCTTTTAAACTGGCTGGCTAACTCCCTCAAGTGCCAGCTCTGAGCACCGTCAGCGAGGGCTTTCTCCCCAGGGGAGACACCTCATTTAGGTCCATTTACCTCTCTGCCGTTAAGAAAATAACTTCAGGAGGCTTTGACAGTGACTAGTAATGCCGTGCTTCCCTTCTCTAGGAGGCCCCGTCTTCTCAGGACATCCTGGTGTTCCTCACTGGGCAGGAGGAGATCGAAGCCGTGAGCAAGACCTGCCGGGATATTGCTAAGCACCTCCCAGACGGCTGCCCCTCCATGCTGGTCCTTCCCCTGTATGCCTCCCTGCCCTATGCCCAGCAGCTCCGCGTCTTCCAGGGGGCCCCCAAGGTGAGCATGCCCCCGTCCCCAGGCACCTGTGGGCGGGATGCTCAGGTACCAGGTGCAGTAGCTGAAAAACTGTAGGAATAGAAGATACAGTCCCAGACAGAGCTCCCTGCCTTGGTGAGAACAGGGTGGGGGAATAGTTGGGGGTGGAGTCGGGTGGGCAGAGGCAGTAAGCGGAAGGTGTCTGGTACCGACCCACCATATTCGCCCCCCACACCATGTCTTGTGTGCGTGGGCCATCCAGGCACCGTGTATACACCATGGGCTCACGGCCTCGCCCTCTAGAGAACCGGCAAGGTAGGTGGCGGACCCATCTTCCCATCTTGTAAACACGAAGGCCCTGAGAGGAGAAGCAGTGGTGCTCAGGGAGTGCCCAGCAGGGCTGGGGGTCCTGCACACACCTGCCTGTTCCCTGCCTCTCATCACTTCAGCATAAGCCTTCAAGACGGTAACCTCCCCCCGCCAGCCACCCGATGTAATTACCCCCGTCAGTATTAGGAGCTCTAATAATGAGGTCATCGTTTCTCGATCGCAAGTGGGTTGTGGAAATGCACTGTGAGGAATATGTTCTGAGGTTTCTGAATTGCATGTGTCCTATGGTTTTTGGCTTCTCTCTCTTACCAGGGCTGTCGGAAAGTGATCATTGCGACCAACATTGCTGAGACATCCATAACCATTACGGGAATAAAATACGTAGTTGACACAGGCATGGTCAAAGCAAAGAAATATAACCCTGGTGAGAATCTAGCCACGAGTGCTTCTTCTCTGGGCGGCAAGCCCCAAAGCCTCTCCCAGTGAGCGCTTCCTTCTCTGACTCGCAGAGACTGACCAGGGGCCGGGGTGGAGTATGGGCAGTGGGAGCAAGGCTGAGGCAGCGTGGGACGGGGCCCATTCACCAGCCTAAGAACAAGGGCCAGGCCTGGCCGGAGGACCAAGAGCCCATCAGCAGCCAGGAGAGGGGCTGCGTAGCCAGGGACACCTGGCTCTCACCACAGTGAGAGCTTTCTAGACGTGACATAGGAGCTGCAGGTGTCCCAGGAAACTTCCCTGGGCTGGGGCAAGGCCCGCTGATCCCTGAGGTAGCGTGTGGAAGGCCCTGTTCACCTGCACCTGGCCCAGAGCACACCTTCACCCAGGACACCCCTGGGAGCAGTGTCATCACACCATCTCCCTCCTGGAGCAGAGCCAGGGGTGCAGTGTAGGCACTGAGGCCAGGACCTTGAGGAGCAGCCATCCTGGCTTCCTGGACACCGGGTGTTGGCACTGAAGAGCCCCATGGCCTGGGCAGCCGTTGGCCCTGGGCAGAGCGGTGTGGCTGTGGCCCTGCAGTCTCTGTGGAACCTGCGGCTGTTCTCCTGGCCCCAGCTGTCAGCAAGCAGGCTTCCTGGCATCCCAGCAACACCACTCACTCTGTCTCAGCCCTTGCCACTGGTTTTGTGCCTTCCAATTCAGCCCCAATGTTTCTGGGCTCCTGGGTTGCAGGAAGGATCACTGCATTGTCATCTATGCCGTGGAAACCACTAGTTCATAGTGGGGGGCGAAGTGCTCACACAGTCCCTTCTCCCTGCAGACAGCGGCCTGGAGGTGCTGGCCATACAGCGTGTGTCCAAGACACAGGCGTGGCAGCGTGCAGGCCGGGCTGGCCGGGAGGACAGTGGCATCTGTTACCGGCTCTACACAGAGAATGAGTTTGAGAAGTTTGAGAAGATGACGGTGCCAGAGATCCAGAGGTAGGCCTGTGGTGCCCCCGAGATGCTCTCGCTCCCTTTGCCTGAGCTGGAGGATGAGAAGCAGGTGCACCAGCCACGTCTCTGCTCCTCACAGGTGTAACCTGGCCAGCGTGCTGCTGCAGCTCCTTGCAATGAAAGTCCCCAACGTGCTCACCTTCGACTTTATGTCCAAGCCCTCTCCAGGTAGGCAGCATCTCCAGTGGAGCAGTGGGGGCCTGGGTGGATAAGGACTGACAAAGGGTTGGGCTCCCCAAAAAGCATTTGGGGATCTCTTGTCTGGTTCCCTGGTGTGTGACCTCAGCTGGAGGAGGGGCACCTGAGAGCCCCGAGGGTGGATTCTGTGGCCAGAGCTGCTGGTGTCCCTCCCAGTCAGCCGGGCGGCCCCTCCTGGACTGGTTGCCAGTCCCTGATCCTCTGCAGCAGCCCAAGTGCAGGGCACGTGCAGTCTGGTTTGTGGGCCAGTGATTCTTCCAGGACCTTCCTTCTGTTCAGCCCGTTTCGTATGGTTCATTTGTGTTGATGTCCGTCCTTACCCAATGCTGTTCCCATCTGAATAAACCAAGCTCAGACGTCCCTTTGCCGACGGAGACCATGCACCTTGCTCTTTCCCCCCGACGTATCTTGCACATTGTTTTCTCTCATCATGTATCTATTCTGTCCTCAGAAATACTGCTTTATTCTTTAGTGGGTGATGCATGGATGTGGTCGAGAGTGAGAAAGTGAAGGAGCGAAACAGGAAACGTTTCTCAGCAGGGGCCTCTGAGGGCCAGATTCCAGGTCCCCACAGGGCCACAAGTGCGTCTGTGCATGGGTTTCTCATGTGTGATGCAGGCTGGTCATAGGCCATTGCCCTAGCTGGTGACAGCCCTGGCAGCTCTGCTCTGGGGACCATGGTTTGACGCAGAGCCACCTGCTCCCTGAAGCTCAGGACCAGTTGCGACCCCCCCCCCCCCCTCCCCGCCACTCTCGGGTTTTTTGCTCCTCACAACTCTGTTTCTGTAGATCACATGCAGGCAGCTGTGGCCCAGCTAGACCTGTTAGGTGCTCTTGAACGGAAGGACAACCAACTCACTCTGACTCCCATTGGAAGGAAGATGGCAGCTTTCCCTTTAGAGCCCAAATTTGCCAAAGTAAGTCATCCATACCCTTGGTGTCCCCTCTGTCCCTGCATGGCCCACTGTCCCCCGGGGCCTCCGCTCCACTGGAGGAACTGGCGCCCCTACCATGTGTCCAATACAGGCTCAGGCTCTTACTAAGTGTGAACCCTCCCCATGGGGAATGCAGGAGCACGGCGCTGTCGGGTCCTAGAGAACAGGATGCGAACACGACCCGAGTGGCCATCCGAGACCACACAAGCAGGACAGGCAGGGGCTGTGCTCAGAAGCCAGGAGAGAGGCTGGCGCCCACATTTGCATTCCCATCTGCAGACCATCCTCCTGTCCCCGAAGTTCCACTGCACTGAGGAGATCCTGACCATCGTCTCCCTACTATCTGTGGACAGCGTGCTGTACAACCCTCCCTCCCGGAGGGACGAAGTGCAGACCATGAGGAAGAAGTTCCTGTCCAGTGAGGGGGACCACATCACGCTGCTCAACATCTACCGCACCTTCAAGAGCCTTGGTGGGGATAAGGTACTGGCTCTCCTTCCCTCTCGGTGGCGCCACCTCCCCACCTGAGCACAGGTCTGAGCACTTGTCTCCCTTGTGGTGGACAAGAACAAGAGGGTGCGGGGGCATCAGTGGACAGCGGCCACTTGTGCTCCACTTGTCCTCAGTGGGGTAGAGGCCCTCGAGTTGGTGGCCGAGCTTCTCAGCTACAAGATGACTTTTTCCACCTGCCCTGGCCTTTCTTCATAGTCATGTTTGCTTAAGTGATGATTCCGTTGCCCAGACCTGGATGGAAAGGGCATCTAGGATGCCCTGCTGTCTGATAGCAGAGCTTCTGGGAAATCCCTCGTCCACCGAAGCAGTATGAAGTGAACAAGCAGTTCTCATTAGTTCATGGGGAAATGTTTTTTTGCGTTCCCAGACCCCAAACATAACTTCTTTTAGGTTTTTCTGATACCTTAGGTCACACGTTCCTAAGAATTCTACAAAATAGATGCAGTTGTAGCCTAGCTGCTCCCCCGTGGTGGCTTGATGCGGGAGGGTCGAGCGTGGCTCCGAGGTCTGGGCAGCTCTAGTGAAGAGGCCTGGCCGCCTTTTGTGGGGCTCACAGCAGAACGCACAATGAATGCTCCTTGTGCTTTTTCTCCTTTACCATAAAAGCAAAAATCTCACTGTGCTCATTGCCATGAGCAAAATAACGTAAGTCCTCCCTCCAAATGAGGTGGCCTGACACACGTGTGCATTTCTTTGGTTCATCCATAAACCCACACGTGGGCCTGTGTGCGCTTCAGTGGCGTATTGTGATGCAGTCCGTTCTCAAAAAAAGCCACTACAGTCTCATGGTTGTAAACGTTCTGCTTTATTTGCCGGAGTTTATTTTTAAGGAAACAGAATGCTGCTGTACATACAGCAAAAACCCTGATCTGCTGGTTCTTAGGCCTCCCCTTGCGTGTGGCCGCTGTCCTGAGGTTGGCCTGCGGGCACCTGACGACCCTTGTGGCACCATTACTGTGACCTGAGAGCACGGTGTTTTCCGGAACATGTGCTCGGAGGGGAGCGTTGGTTGGTGTGGGGCCGGTACCCGCCACTTGCCACCCGCCACCAGCAGCCCTGCCATTTCCCGTCCCCCACCCCAGCGGTGGAGAAGACTATGGAGAAGCCATCCCACACCAGTGGTCCCGCCGGCCCCACTGGCCCCTGGACAACCGTGTGCCACGTTGCTGGAGATGAAACCCTCTGGCGTCTGTTACCCTCAACTGCTTTGCCATGAGCCCCCAGGCCAAGCACCCTTGCAGACCTTTGTGGGACATTCATGCTGCGCCATGTCAATTGTGTGCTCACGGCCTTATCCGTTTTCCTGCCAAGTTGTCAGACGCGTAGGAGGGATCCATGTACCCTGGGGGCAGTTGTACCCCCATGTACCCGCATCTGTAGCTTTTCCCTGGCGACTTCACATAAGGGAATTTGTTCTACAGTTTCATATTTAAGCACCGGTCCTGCCCAGCGGGGGGGCTAGACCTCAACCCTGACCCCCAGGGTTGCGCTCCCCCAGTGAGCCAGCACCCTCCCTGCATGAGGGAATGTTCCTCTTGGAAGGGGGTATTTCCGGTTTCCCCTTATAGTGCGTGCTTTCTGGGAGAAAGCAGTTTTCCTATATTTATTTCTGGCCACTGAAGTTCCCTCTCGGGATTCAGCTCTTGTCACGGTGACGTCACTCATCTGCAGAAGTGATGGCATGGTGAGAGCGGATTTTCTCCTGCACAGGACTGGTGCAGAGAGAATTTCGTCAACAGCAGGAACATGATGCTGGCGGCTGAAGTCAGGGCGCAGCTAAGGGACATCTGCCTGAAGGTACCTGCACCCTGGAGTCTCCGCACCACCTCGCAGGCCTCGCCCCAGGTCCCCCTCTCTCCCTAGGGCTCTGGGCTATTTCTACTTCATAGACATGAAGTTCAGATAAATTACCAGGAACTCAGTTTGAATTGCAGCCAGAGGGCAAGGAGCTGGCAGCCTGCAAGGAGAGGCCCCCAGTGAGCTGCAGGCCTTGCTGGCTCCCCAGAGGTGGTGAGAGCAGAGCAGAGGGTCCCCATCAGGCGGGGACCAGCACGTTACCAAGAACAAGACCCCAGGAGCCATCTTAAAGGGAAAAGTGAGGGTAGAGAAGTTTCTTGGGGAGACTGAGGACCCCACAGGAGCCAGGGCCTCTCCAGCCGCTCTCTGCAGGCCCTTCTTGCTCCCACCTCCTCTTGGAGGGATTGCTTCCCCCCATTCTCTCCCCTGGGGGAGCCGCAGAAAGTGGTCAGTTTCCTGAGTTCCACTCCAGCTCCCCGAGGAGGGGTCAAGCAGGCGCCCAGCGTGTCCTCGGGGCTTGAGGAGGCTGACTCAGGCCTGGGCTGAGGGGCCTTGAGTGGGATCGGGCTGGGTTGGGGCTCAGGGAGGACTGGGGACTGGCACCCCAGAATCGAAAGGTGAATTTGGCTGTGGTGGGAGAGAGCGGAAAGGCCCCACCCCCTGGGCTGGGCTGGCCATCCCCCTCCTCTCGCTCCCCACCCCCCCACCCCCCGCTGGGCCACTTGCTTCTTCTGACAAAGCTTCTTCCTGTGCAGATGTCCATGCCCATGGTGTCCTGCCGTGGGGACGTGGAGAGCATCCGCCGCTGCCTGGCGCACAGCCTGTTCATGAGCGCGGCTGAGCTGCAGCCCGATGGCACATACACCACCACAGACAGCCGCCAGCCCGTGGCCATCCACCCCTCGTCCGCTCTCTTCCACTGCAGGCCGGCCTATGTCGTGTACACTGAGCTGCTCCACACCAGCAAGTGCTACATGCGGGACCTCTGCGTGGTGGCTGCCGAGTGGCTGTACGAGGCCGCCCCCGACTACTTTCGGAGGAAGCTGAGGGCCACCCGGGACTGAGTGGCCTGACTGGGCCTGGAAGTGTCTTTGCTTCCCACCCTTAGGGTTAGTGGGTGGAATCCGCTTTGCGGGGCAACTCTGGGGACTCTCCTGTTCACCCCCTCCCCTGCCCAGGGCGTAGCAGTAGCAGTACCTGCTGGGGCATGGACACACCCGGAGTCCAGGGAGCCATGCGGCCACACCGGCTGTGCCCTGCTTCTCCGTGAGACCCCGAGGCCTTGGGATGGGGGGATTTCCTGGGTGGGGCCCTAGGCGGTTGCGAAGCTCAGGTGTCATCCTTGGATTTGCCCTCACGTCTGTGCAAGTCTGTGGTCTCTTCCCTCCTGAACCTCATACCCCAAGGGGCCGACCTCCTTACCATGTTCATCTCCAACATGGGGGGACAGTGGAGGAGCACCTCTGTGGCCCACCCCCAACTGGGCTTTCAGGGCATGTGCATGTTTCCGGGAATGTTGACTTATAGCTCCCAGATCAGGTCCAGTATAGATTGGGAAACTGACTTTGTGGCCGCGGCCACTGGCTGCTTTTCTCTCCAGCCGGGCACTAGAGGCCCTGGCAGTAGAACTGCGCACAAGGGGCACAAGGAGGAAACCGCCTCTCCTGGCTATTGGGGCTGCTAGAGGGGGGGAGAGGCAAAGGGCCTGTGACCCAGCCTCACCTGGGGCCCCACTCACCTCACCTGGCAGTTCCACCTGCCCCACCTCTTGGGGCTGTGCTCTTGTGTCTCATTTGTTGTCTCTACTCTCCTCCCAGAGGCCGGGGGGCGGGGGGGGGGGGGGGACTGGGCAGCAGCTCTGCTCCTTCCTGCCTGTGCTCACCCCCACCCCTGCCCCAGTTCCCACCTGTCAGGCAGTCCCACAGTCCCTTCCTGGCGTCGTGTTCGGAGGAGGAAAGACACAGCAAAGTTTCCTCTTCACTATTTAATCACCAAAAGCAAGTCCTCTTTTCCCAAGATTGCTTTGCCCTCAAAGAAGCTGGTTTTTCATTGGGCTTCACGAGTCTGAAGGCAGATATGCAGTATTTCCATCATTTCTTGCAAAGTGCACCATGTGGTTTCTGAGCCAGGGCCACACTACCTGACACACTCCGCCAAGCCCGCTGGCCTCACCTAGGCACAAACCTCACCTGGACGCAGGCCCATGTCGGAGGTGTCCAGCTGGCACTCCGACCTCGCTGGCCCTTAGACCACCTGTTCCTTACAGTTGCTGACTCTGATGAGTTTTTCAGAAAATTTTGTAAGTGTATTTTTCTCATTTCTTAATAGAGGCCTAGGATGTTCAGCCTGACAGGGAGTGGGGGGAACTATTGTATTTTAATGTGATTCATGCTGGTTAATGGGAGAGGACTGTTCGCTTGTTCCTGGAGGGAGTGCCAGGCAGGTGGGCGCCGTTCAGACTGAGCTTATCCTGCTTCAGGACCTGTTCCAGCAGGGCTTCAGGCTGAATCATTTCCAGAAAGTTTTAATGTTTCTCTACAGAAATATGTTGGTTGCTGGAACATTCTGGCAGAGTTTTGATACAGTAATTTTTTTATTGGGTTTTTAAACAAGGTAATTTTTAACCTAGCTGCTCAGGGATTGAATCAGATTGGAAAACCCATTCTGACTACATATTACTACAAAGAAATACCCGGCCGTTTGGAGCTGCGGGGGACACGTTTCTTAACAATGATGACAATGCAGCGCCACCTACAAGCTCGTGTCATTAGCTGGGCCAGACCTCTGAGATGAGACACAACCACCTCCTTTCCAGCCTGTTGCATCTCTGGATGAATCACCAGCTCCCTGAGCAGCTCCTGGAGGTGGATGCCCTCCCGGCAACACAGGGTCACTGCAAGGCATGGCTCACTGGCACCCTGGCCCTGATCAAGACCTTACGTGATGCGGCATCTCTGCTGCGTGTGGAGTGGTCCCTTTCTACTCTGACATGCAGTACTGGGCCCGTCTGTCCGTGTCACACTGCCATCCAGAGTGGTGGACAGGCCAAGCATGCTGTGGGGTCCTCTAGCCTACCAGGATATGCTGCATCTGTGGGGAAGCAAGGGTTTTACTGCAGTTTGGTTAGAGTACTATAACTCGCAGGAGAAAACCCCATCTTTGTTCAGGTTGACTTTTTTTTTTTTTTAAGATTTTATTTATTCATGAGAGACAGAGACCCAGGCAGAGGGAGAAGCAGGCTCTCTGTAGGGAGCCCGATGCAGGACTCGATCCCAGGACCCCAGGATCACGCCCTAATCCAAAGGCAGACGCTCAACCACTGAGCCCCCACAGGTGCCTCAGGTTGATGTTTTATTCTGAGAGTCTGTTCTTGCTCAGACAGCTCTACAGTGACAGCAGCTCTTGTATATAATCCTCCAGTTTGCACATGACTGTCATCCATTAAAAGTGAATCTTGTTCATGATGTGTGTGACTCTTGGGTCTCTTTTGTCTGCTGTTTAGAATATACTTCAGAATTAGTCTTTGCCACCCATTCGGGAACATATTTTTTTTTTCCTTTTTAAACTTTTATTTTTTAATTTAAATTGAATTTGCCAACATATAACACTCAGAGCTCATCCCATCAAGTGCCCTCCTTAGTGCCTGTCACCCAGTTACCTATCCCCCCACTCACCACCCCTCCAGCAACCCTTTGGTTTTTTTCCCGAGTTAGGAGTCTCTCATGGTTTGTCTCTCTAATTTTTCCCACTCAGTTCCTCTCCTTTCCCTTAGAGTCCCTTTCACTATGTCATATATTCCACATATAAGTGAAACCATATGATAATTATCTTTCTTCCACTGACTTACTTCACTCAGCATGGTACCCTCCAGTTCCATCCATGTCGAAGTAAATGGTAGGTATTCGTCCTTTCTGATGGCTGATTCATATTACATTGTGTGTATATATATCTTTTTTATCCATCATCTGTCGAAGGACATCATGGCTCCTCCCAGTCTGGCTATTATGGACATTGCTGCTGTGAACACGGGTCCAGGTGCCCCTTCAGATCACTACATCAGTATCTGGGATAAATACCCAGTAGTGCAATGGCTAGATGATAGGGTAGCTGTATTTTTACCTTGAGGACACTCCACACTGTTCAGAGCGGCTGCACCAGCTTGCATTCCCGCCCACAGGACAGGAGGGCCCCTTGTCTCTGCATCCTCACCAACATCTGATGTTTCCTGTCTTGTTCATTTTTAGCCATTCTGGCAGGTGTGAGGTGAGATCTCATCATGGTTTTGATCTGTATTTCCATGGTGATGAGTGAGGAGCATTATTTCACATGCTTATTCACCATGTGTAGGGGGAAGACCTACTTTACTGATACGGAGTATGGGGCCCGTGGGCTCTCTGAGCAGCAGAACCTGACCAGGTGGGTGGGAGTGCAGGCCAGGCCTTACTGGGGCTGATGCACCAGCCCACAGGAGGGAGGACAGAGTCCTCGGGTTGACTCCCAGGGGAGAGATCAGGGTGGGAAAGGGTGCCCTGTTAACAGGGAGGCGGGAGGTCTTAGGGCCTGTGCACTTACAGGTCACTCCTCTTCAGGTGTTGCAAGTCTACTTAGCACCTTAGATGTCCGCCCCCCCCCCCGGGGGGGTGATTTCCAGTGTTAGAATAAGGGAGAAAGTCATTGAAAGGCCCACGCTGGGGTCCACCTGGCGCAGACCCGTTTGGCCTTGGCACATCTTGGTAGCCAGGATTCTCCCTCCGCCTTCCTGCCAATATGCCAGAGGCATCGAGTTTGAGCTTTGTGGTTTCCTTCTCTTTTATTACTTTTTTTTTTTTTTTAAGATTCTATGTATTTGACAGCACAAGCAGAGGGAGAGGCAGACTCCCTGCTGAGCAGGGAGCCCGACTAGGGACTTGATCCCAGGACCCTGGGATAACGACCTGAGCCTAAGGCAGACAGCCCACCCAATCCCCCAGGCGCCCCTGTGTTTTCTCTCCCACAGAGGAAGAATGCCTCATGGGGGCAGCCAGGGGACACTGGGTTCCACAGGTGGGTTTGGGGGATCGAGTGCAGTTCCTGCTCGGGCTCCATACCTTCCATATCCTATAGGTTTTGAAACTAAATCTGACACAAGCCACGGCTCTGTCACTGAAGTAACATGAGCTGCTCTGGGTGAGTCACAGGTGGAGACTGATGGGGGAAATGGGCAGAAGGCAGTGTAGATACGATTACATGTCCTCATAACCTGCAGCCCTCGGACAGGTAATGGGGGAGGCGGAGGGTGAGGTTCCTCCGGGAAGCCCTCGACTCTGAGTTTGACAACAGCCAGGCCTCAGGTTTCCAGAGTCTTCTTCAGCGTATGAAAATACTCTTAAAAATTTTTTTAAAAAAAGATTTTATTTATTCATGAGAGACAGAGACACAGAGGGAGAAGCAGACTCCCTGTGGGGAGCCTGATGTAAGACTAGATCCAAGGACCCCAGGGTCACACCCTGAGCTACAGGCAGACGCTCAACCACTGAGCCACCCAGGTGCCCCTATCCTATAAAATCTTCCCTAACCCTTACTTCCCCAAGCCCTGGAGGGGCTGCATGCCTTCTGCCCCAGGCTCCTGGCCCTGGGCTAAATGAAACCACCACTTAGCTCCAAGATGCCCAGGACCCAACCAAACCACACGGAGACATTCCAAATAACTCCACCAGAGACGACCCCAGGGGGCAGCCCCACACAGGAAACTAAAGGATTTGCAGCAAAGGAGGAGGAAGGAAATAACTTCCAAAGCCGTGACTGTCAAGCAGAGGTGAGCAGGTTATTAAGGGTGAGGGATGAATATCCAGGGCGAGCAGCTGTGTCTCCCCCACAGGGGCGTCCATCAGGTTGCTCAGGTACAAGGTTGAAAACACCTTTACCTGCGCCCTGTGTCAGGGCAATGAGGCCCCTGCTCTCCCGGGGGGGGGGGGGGGGGGGGCCAGGGGAAGGGGCAATTAGCCCCTGGGCCCACCCCCACCCCCCGCGGGCCACGGGCTGGGGTCTTGGGCTCATCTCCGATGGGGACCGCCCTCCTTGCTCTTGGACCAGCCCTGGGACTTGTACCGCGAGGTTAAAGTCTGGGATGCGGTTAGGCTGCCCACGTAGTTCTGCATTCCCTTTTATTCCTTAAAATCCGTAACGACTAAGGCTTTTGCATCTGCGATTCTGACACCGCCTTAGGAGGTTCTTCGAGGAGCTGCTAGGAGTAGGGTGTGGGTGCCAAGAATAGCTGGAGGCCCCAAGTGACCTCTCCCGGGCCTTAAGAGTTCTCTTTTTCTGGGCCCCTCACTCCTCCTCCCAGCTTCCAGGTCCCAGAACAATGCAAAGTCTTGGGAATGGGTGCACGCTGGTGGGGGGGAGGGGTAGACGCTGGGGGCCGTGTGTGTGCGCATGCCGGGGCTGTGCATGCTGGGGAGGTGCACACAGGTGGTGTGCACGCCGGGGTGGTGTCCACGCTTGGTAAGGGTGGCGGGAATTCAGAGGGCCGGCCCCGGAGCGGAGCTACCCTCGGGGCTCGGGGCCCCGGGCCCCGCGGGGAGACCCGGCGCCGGCGGCCCCGCTGACCTCGGAGGCCCCAGCAGAGGGCGCTGCCAGCCCGACGCCCTGGGCCCGCACCGCACAGGCGCGGAAGCGCTCCCGGGGGGGAGCGGGACTTCCGGCGGCGCGCGAGCCGGGATCCGGGCCTGGTTCGTCCTTCGCGCCCGCACGTGCGTTGCCGCGATGCTACCGCTGCTGCGCCGAGTGCCCCGCGCCCTGGGCTCCGCGGTCGCCGGGCTCCGCGCCGCCCCCGCCCTGCCGCCTCCGACCCTGCTGCGGCCCGCGCCCCGGCCGTGCGTGCGGCCCTTCGGGCTGCTCCCCGTGCGCGCGGGCCTCCTGCGCTCCCGCAGGCCCTGCGGCTGCGGCTGCGGCTGCGGCGGGCTGCACACCCAGGGTGAGGCTGGGGGCGCGGGGGGCGGTGGTCCGGGGAGCTGGGGCCAGGGGGTCAGGGGACCTGGGGCGGGGGCCCAAGGCCCTAAACTCACGACCCCCTGCAGTGGACAACTCCAGGTTAACCCCACGTGGCATGAGGTTTCTGCCTTAATCCCGAGAGTGGTGGCTTCCTGGCAGTGATGCTTCTAAACCCCGGCAGCCGGCTCTATCCTGAGCCTCGGAAGTGGATTCGGGGAGGCGGCTGGTCAGAGTTAAAAGCAGGGAGAGGTCGTGTGTGGTCTGGGGCGGGTAACGGGAATCGCCTGGCTTCTGTGAAACGCGGTGATGGGCTCGTTGCTGGAAGTCATTTTTCCAGAATTGAGCTCAGCCTCCTGCCACGGGTGTCCAGCCCGTTTCCAGGTTGGGAACCGAGGCCCCGTGGGTCTGACTCCGTGCCCAGAGCCCCGGTAGCAGCACAAGCATCAGAATCGGTCTGAGGCCAGGTTTCCCACAGCAATCACCCCAAGTCATTTGTTGGTTTAAGACTGACTGGTTTTTCTTTTTCTGTATCTTATGGGTTTTCATTGCAGGGGACAAAGCTTTCGTCGAGTTCCTGAATGATGAGATTAAGGAGGAAAAGAAAATACAGAAGCACAAGTCCCTCCCCAAAATGTCTGGGGGCTGGGAGCTAGACATGAATGGGACGGAGGCCAAGTTAGTGCGGAAAGTAGCTGGAGAAAAGTAAGTGTGGGCTGCAGGGGGTCCCTCTGACCCAGCGCAGCCTCCCTGATCTTCCAGGGATGCCTTAGAGCAGGTGCCCGGACACATGATTTCCAGGTGCCTCATTCACTGCACGCGCGCTCAGATTGGCTGAGCGTGGATTTATTAAGGAAGGAAGGATGTCCTGGTAAGGAAGGCCCTGCCTGACCCAGGCACGCATATCAGAAAGTCTTCTTAAGATTTTGTTTATTATTATTATAACTTTTTAAGATTTTATTTGCATGAGTGACATAGAGAGAGGCAGAGACACAGGCAGAGGGAGAAGCAGGCTCCATGCAGGGAGCCCGACATGGGACTTGATCCCAGGTCCCCAGGATTCCCTTGGGCTGAAGGTGGCGCTAAACTGCTGAGCCACCAGGGCTGCCCTATTTTTGAGAGAGAGAGAGCACGCACATGGGCAGAGGGAGAAGCAGGCTCTCCTCCTGAGCAGGGAGCCCTACGGGAGCTCGACTCCAGGACCCCGGGATCACCACCTGAGCCGACCACAGACCCTTCACCGACCGAGCCACAGAGGTGCCCCCGACTGAGATTTGTGCAGTTCTGACAGATTGGGTGCCGCCTCTGCAGTGCAGGGTTCTGGCCGAGGGAAACCCGGCCTGCCCCTGACATTTGACGTTTACAGTGGGGAGAACCAGCCTTGTGGCCCCCATGTGCGTAGATGAAGCCACATGTGCTTAGTGTCCCCATTAGAAAGGTACAGAACTTTCTATCTGCTTCACCATCCCTTTTTTGAGTAAAGTTCTGAGATGTTATGAACTGGGATCTGATTCTTTCTTTGCCTTTATTTACCATGTTTTTTTTTTCTCCTGCATAACTTCCCCTAAACCATTTTCGGAGGGTAACGTGTAGCCAGTGGAGTAAATATGTTCTAGTGAATAGAGAGCTGCACCTCTGTGCCCAGGCACTCAGTGTGGTCAGCACCGCGGCACATTAGATAGGTTTTGTAGCCGAATGTGACACCAGCATCCCTGTACGGGAGCAACTCCAAGCATACCGGCAGGGGGGTCCCGAGTGCACCCGCGGAGTGGGGGAGCTGGCACCTACCTGCGCTGGGCACTCAGACTCGGAGTACAATTTGTCAGGGGAGGGTTCTGTAGCGGAAGACTGTCATGAGGTGGGTGTTTCCAGGCTGCTTCCTCACGATATGGAACTTCCCACAAGTATTTTGAAGAATGGACTTAGGGGTGCCGGGGGGGCTCAGTGGTTGAGCATCTGTCTTTGGCTCAGGTCGTGATCTCAGGGTCCTGGGATCGAATCCCACGTCGGGCTTTTTACTCAGCAGGGTATCTGCTTCTCCCTCTGCCCCTCCCGCCGCTCGTGCTCTCTCAAATAGATATATTTTTAAAAACAGCTCTGTGGCAGCTGTGTTGACGGGGAGCCCCCTCCCCGGGGCCCATCCTGGCCCTCTCATAGCAGCACCCTTGTGTGCCTCTCTTCCCCTGTCCCTCTGGGCAGATCTTCTCATGGAGTAAAGTTCTTATGAGAGGCTACCTGCTGTCCCAGCACCCTCTGCTGCTCACTGCCACCGAATGGCTGGTGGCCAGGAGCCCTGGGTTGGCAGGGCGGGGGCGGGGGGGGGGGCAGTTAGTAACCCACTGCGTCTGCACGTGGCGGAGACCAGGAGATAAAGTGGGGCCTGTGGGTTTTTTTTTTTTTAAGATTTTATTTATTTATTCATGAGAATACACAGAGGAAAGAGAAGCAGAGACACAGGCAGAGGGAGAAGCAGGCTCCATGCAGGGAGCCCAATGTGGGACTCGATCCCAGGTCTCCAGGATCACACCCAGGGCTGCAGACAGCACCAAACCACTGAGCCACCAGGGCTGCCCGGCCTGTGGGTTTAAATCTGGCAGCCCTGGAAACATGGTTTCCGTTCCATTGTAAGTGCAACTGTAGCAGCGCCGCCTCTGCTGGACAGAGTCACAGCCCTGACCTCTCTCCCACTGGCAGGATCACCGTCACTTTCAACATCAACAATAGCATCCCGCCGACGTTTGAGGGGGAGGAGGAGCCGGCCCAGGGGCAGAAGGCGGATGAGCAGGAGGTGAGTGGGCACTGGTCCAGGCCTTAGAGAAGCTGCAGTGTCCTCATGCCTCTGCCATCAGAGGGTGTGGACAGCCAGGGACCACCGTCCTTGGCCCTACTTACCGAGCGCTGTTTCCGCCGGCTTTGGCACCAGAACCTTGGCCCCCGAGGCTTGGGCCTTACACCTGGGCCTGCGTTCATAGTGGAGGGAACCGAGCCCGTCTTAGGCCTTTCTGTGACTGGGAGAGGTTTGGTTTCAGGAGTCTCACCTGAAGTGTTTCCACATGTCCCACGTGGGTAGGGGGCCACAGCGGGGGCTTCAGAGACTAACGTCCGAGTCCTTGGCAGGGTTGGGCTGCTGGCCATCCTGGCTGCACATGTGTCAGGAGGCCATGTGCCCGGTGCTGAGCCCAGGTTGAGGCCGAGCTCGGAGAGGTCAGCTCAGTGTTGGAGGGAGGGCTGCTCTGATCCTTTAGCCTGTAGGATGGCCAGGTAGGAGTTGCACTGGCCTGGGTCCCAGGCTGTGACAGGAAGAGCCCGAAATGGCCAGTGGGAGACAGGTTGGAGGTCAGGGCCAGCTTTGCAGTGTGGACAGGAAAATGGGCCCCAGGGGAGAGGAAGTCCTTTAGCCTGGCTGGGTCCAGAGTTCACGTTTCCTCACTGTAAACCTAGCACGTTCTGTGAACAAGTAGGGGCCAGTAGAAATGAAACCCTGGGGTGTGTGGTCTCCGCTGTCGGACCTAGTTCAGGACCTGGGAAGGGCTAGCAGGAAGTGAGCCCAGTCTCACTTCGTGTGGGTATGTGCTGTTAACGTTGGGGAAGATTCTAGACTCCTGGTGGAGGAGCATTATCATCTAAGAGTTTATTTATTTTTAAAGGTTTTATTTATTTATTCATGAGAGAACAGAGAGAGGCAGAGACACAGGCAGGGGGATAAGCAGGCTCCATGCAGGGAGCCTGACGTGGGACTCAATCCCGGGTCTCCAGGATCATGCCCTGGGCTGAAGTCAGCGCTAAACCGCTGAGCCACCCGGGCTGCCCTCATCTAAGAGTTTAGAAGTGGTAATGACCATCCTGGCGGTGGTGGTGTTGGGCCCCTGAACCGTGAGCCCGCTGGTGGGTCCTGATGCGTCCTTGCTTTTCCCCAGCCTGAACTGACATCCACTCCCAACTTCGTGGTGGAAGTCATCAAGGATGGTGGCAAGAGGGCCCTGGTCCTGGACTGTCACTACCCGGAAGACGAGGTACGTGGGAAGGGCAGCGCCCCTGGGGACAAGGAGGCCAGTGGGGCTAACATCTGCATGTCAAGCCGTAGGACCTGTCTTGTCTTTGGCAACGCCTCACTCCCCGCAAATCCTCTCCTCAGGTGGGGCAAGAGGAGGAGGATGAGAGTGACATCTTCTCCATCAGGGAGGTGAGCTTCCAGGCCGTGGGCGAGTCGGAGTGGAAGGACACAAATTACACGCTCAACACCGACTCCCTGGACTGGGTGAGTGGCGGGGAGGAGGAGGAGGGCGGGCTCCCGCCTGGCAGGGACACCCCAGGACCAGGAGGACGTGCTCTGTCCCCAGGCCCTGTATGACCATCTGATGGACTTCCTGGCCGACCGGGGGGTGGATAACACCTTTGCGGATGAGCTGGTGGAGCTCAGCACAGCCCTGGAGCATCAAGAATACATCACTTTCCTTGAGGATCTCAAAGGTTTTGTCAAGAGCCAGTAGAGCAGCCTGACACTGAGCGGGGACAGGATGGCGGGCCCTGGCCAGGGAAGGAGCCCACGGTAAAGCAGGACGTGTCCCTGGAGATGGCTTTCTTCCTGATATCATGCAGAATAATTCAGATTTAAATTATTTCCTTTGCCCTCTTAACTACCCTTCATTTACTGCTTCTGTACGACTCTCCCACTCCTAGATTTTTGTATAACACAATGACGGACAATAAAATTGGTTTATCTCCTCCAAGTGCTTGGATTTCCCTGTTCCTTCTGTTTCCACCTGACAACAACACACCCAGAGCACAGAAAGACGTTTGACACGTTTTAATACAAAATAAGTTACAAATGAGAGGCTGGTATTTACAAGGCAGTCACCCCAGCATCGCAGAGTCTGGCTCTAGTGGATTACCGCCCAAGTGTCACAAGCCTGGATGGAAACAGAAGAGTTCAGGCTGCACACATCATCTCCAAGGTTCGAGTATGCAGTCGGCAGTGACCTGTATATCGCGTTCAGGCATCATCACTGCCAACCTCCCTCCCGCAGCCCCAGACAGCGGCCTGGGCCCAGCAGCTGCATGTGTGCCTTGGGCAAAGATGGGAGGGGCGGGGTCCTGACAAGGGACTCCTTGGGCCCAGGGTGGGCAGCCAGGAGGATGCAAGTTTATGACGGCTGTTGGCTCTCTTGGCCCTGCATGGACGTGAGGCTCCTTCAGCTGAGCCCAGGATGTGGCCTGTGCCCCAGGGGCATCCACACCACTCCTGCCGCTGCAGCAGACTCAAAACTCCTGGCCCCTTCCAGCACGCCTAGGATGACAACCTTGGTCTTCCCAAGCTCCTGCCTCAGCTCTGCTGCTGCCCCCTCCCACAGCGGTCTCCCGGATCCCCTGGAGCCAGCTCTGCCAATCACAGTGCCTCCACAGGGCTTCCCTCTGCTAGGCCCAGGGGCCCAGGCCCCAGGACCCCATGGGCTTCCACTCCCTGCGGCAGCCAGCTTGTCCCTCAACCATGAGGCAGAGGCCATAGCTGCCTGTCCTGGGCTCTTCAACAGCCCGACCTCCACTCACATCTCCAACCTCCAATACACGACAGACCTGCCCATGTGCCAGGGCCAGGAGGACGAAACAGTGAGCTTGCCCTTGAGGACAAAAGGCACGGCAGGTCACTGTGGCGGTGTCACAGGGACGGCATCAGGCACGGCAGGGGCCCAAGCAGGCGTGGGGAGTCAGGCTTCAGCGTCTAGGGCACAACTGCACTCAAGCATTTGTGCAAACTGACCCCGAGCCATGTGGATGGAGCAGAAGGCTCAAGCAGCCCAGGATGGAGGTGGCGTAGACACCTGCCCACAGAGGGTCCACTGGGGGTACCAGGTGGTGGGAGCACAGGAGCACCAGCCTGTCATGTAACCTTCACCCACCGCCTCCTTGCACCCTGGGGGAAGGCAGGGTCCTCCACTGAGGCACATGGTCCAGCAGCAGATGGCAGAAGGCACCACCACTGCCCCATGGGAGTGGGCTGTGTCCCCAGCAGTGAGGCCCACATCCTGACCCACCTCGGGCCGCCACCTGGGAGCCCGTGGCACTTGGGTGACCCTGCTGCCTCCTGCCCCACCACCCACCCTTGGGGAGCTGTGGGCCTGGCATCCTCTAACCTGACGCTGTCCTGCATCCTCCTGCCAAACTGGCTCCAGGACGGCCCATCTGGGTCTCGGGGGTGTGACACCCGAGTCGGAGCACAGCCCTGCCCAGGGGTCCCTATGTCCTGCCCTCCAGGTGACGGCCACCTCTGAGCTCAAGCACATTACCTCCACATCCCTAAGCAAAACTCCTTAGAGAATAAACTGCGTTTTTAAATCTCTGCCTGTTTCTGAGAATGATTTCCGCCAACGTGGGAATGAAGCCACGACTGAGTGGCCCCTACACTGGATCCCAGGGGTACTCACCACGCAGCTCATGAGGAGACTGGAATTTTCTTCTGTCCCATCTGTGACCAAAAACTCAGGCGTGTGGGGACAGTGTGTGCTGTGCTCATTCACGCTGCGCTCCAAGCAGCCACGAAGCGTCTGCTCAGTCAGTTCTGGAGACTGCAAGGGAAGCATGAGACGGCAACCTGATCCCAGTCGCCTCCCAGGTACAGCCTGAGAACCCCGATTCCCCACACCCCTGTGGGGGACCAGGAGGGCACGGGGCCACCGGGCTTGCTGATGCCCTGGCACCTCTGCCTCTGGGAGCTGGCAATCTGGGCCATTCCATATATGTTCTGGGCCCCAATCAAGGAAGAGGGAAAAAAAACAAAGTGGTTTTTTTTTTTTAAAAAAAACAATAGGAAATGGAATGTTTAGGAAACACTCAAAAAGATAAATTGTTTTAAAAAAAAAAAAAGCTGTTGAGTTACATGAAAGATGGAGAGGGCAAAATCCTGGATGTGCACTTAGCTTCCAGGCACACTTTCCAGAAACAGCCCTGGGAACACAGGCCAGGCCTTCTCAGAGGAGCTGGTGGGAAGGCCTCCTTGCTCCTGGGGCCTGGCAGACATCGGCACGTCTGAGCCCTGCTGTGAGCGGTTCCTTTTCCCCACTTTCCACCTGAAGCCAGCCAGCAAACCTCCAGCCCCATCATGGCGGTGAAGAGGCACCTTCCGTATTTCACGGCCCCTGAAGCCTACTCTCTGAACACGGTTGTGTCCTCAGGTGCAGAGAATGCTTGCAAAAGGCCCGGTACCATGTTCCCGGGGCTCACGGGCCCCGGCACACCCATCAGTGGGGGGCCAAGTGCCAGGCCAGCGGGGATGTGGGCACCACAGCTGGTTCCAGCTCCCCGGGGGCCTGACTGTGCCGCCAGGAGAAGCACCATTGGCTCCAGCAGGGTGGCAAGGGTTCAGGAAGGCAGATTCGTGCGAGAGGAGGGCAACACTCACCTGGGAAGAGAGGTAGAGGCCACACGGACACATGGCCACGCCACCTGATACCCTCAGATTGTACCTGGAAGCACAGTGGGGATCACAGAGCACTGGGGCCAGCATACCGGACCCCAAACCTTTCCAGATGACCCATTTTCCGGGGGAGGTGCCACTCACCTTGGAGTGGAGGGGGGGGGAGTCCCAGAATGCCCAAGGGTTTGAGAACTCACTTTGTGCACACGGGACACACGAGAGCATTTGCCTCCCACTCGGCCAGCATGACACGCAGACACTCTTCATCAAACTGCAGGCTCTGCTCGTACTCAGTGAGGATGGACCGTTCTGTGGGGAAAGTGCAGCTGTGGTACTCATGGCACTCTCCCCAACCACCCGCCTCTCCGCCAAGCCTCACCTACACCCGACAACACTCCGGACCATGCCACCCACTGCACACTATTTACCATGCAGCCAGCCTCCCTCCCCCTGCCTGTCCTGCGTATGAGCACAAGCTGCAGGTGAAGCGCTGGGGGACAAGGTAACAAGGCCCAGGAGCATCCCCGGAGGCTGCAGGAGCAGAGCTGTAGGTAAGAGAGGGGATGCTGGCTGGGCACTAACTTCCAGCCTCCAATGTCCACATTCTCAGTCTGCACTGTTCACAATCCGTGTTCGTCCACACGGCAAACACACCACAACGCCAAGTATGCAGCAGGAAGGAGCCCAATGAGCTCACGATCCATACATCCCAGCAGAGTGAGCCAGGCACAGGCTGCAGCCCACACTAGTCCTGCTTCGGTCTTTCAAATAAAGTCCTATTGGGACCCAGCTATGCTTATCAGGTCCATGGCTGTTTTCACAGCACCCAAGGACTGAATCATTGCCGCAGGGACCGCGTGGACCACAAGGCCTCAGATATTTACTCTCTGGAGCATCACAGAAAGTCCGCTGGTCCCTGCTCTAGAGTGTTCCTAATGACCGCCGAATACGTACATCATCACCACTGCACACTTGTTAGCTAAAGGCTCCGCAGAAGAACCTAGAGTCCTAAATTCTGCTGCAAGATTGGAATTAGAGGGAACAGGTAGGGGAGATCAAAAAACAAACAAACAAACAAACAAACAAACAAAGCCACAAAACCGTGTTGGAGAGAAGGCACTTGAATGAGGTGACATGCGAGCTCTGGTCACGACTGCGTCTTGTAAGGCGACAGGACAAGTATTCATCTATCAGTAGAGACTAATGGGAGGACCGAACACACACAGGACCTGGCCTCGCCACACCCAGCCCCCACCACTAGCTGCACAGTGGAACGAGGAGTCTGGGCACCAGGCCAGAAGCCAGCCAGCCACGGTGTCAGAGTAAAAGCAGACTTCTGACAGCAGCCTGATGTCACAAGTGGAGGCAGGGCCGTGGAGAACTAATTCTGCTCTGAAAGCAGTCAGCACTCAAGCAGCTAGACACAGGTAGAAGGACTCTCCCAGAGGTCACCTTGGTCAGCCAGCTCCTGCTGGATCTCCTCGAGCACAGCCAGGTCCATCAGCTCCTCCAGCTGCAAGAGAAAGCGGGCTGATCCGAGGTTTGCAGTCATGACCAGGCAGCAAGCCCCATGATGACTCATGCCTGGGAGGCTGGCTTGAGGAATTGGGATTCAAGAGACAATCAGTCCACCCTTCAGTAGGATATGCTGACCATGTGGTAATGGGATCCTGTTGAGAAGCCATCAACAAACCACCAAGGAACAAAAGGCCCAAATTTGGGGGAGCTATGGCACTGCTGAGCAGTGTTCCTGGCCCCCAGGAACCTCACTTTGGCCTCTGCAAAGTGGGAGGAAAGCTGGATGGGCTCCTGTGAGCACCGTGATGTGACTCAGACGTGTGGCACATCCAAGGACATCTGGGGACACCTGATAACACATCCTCATGAGACACTCTGATGTTTTCAGGGCAGTTTGCTGATGTTTTCTTAGACTGTCCTCACAATGCTGACAACGTTCTCTTCACTGCCTTACAGACATGAAAGCAAAGCTCAGAGGCTCAGGACAGTTAAAGAGTCCAGAGCGAAACCAGGGTCAGAATTCCACAACTACGGACTTCCAAGCTAGTGCTTTTCCTGGCACACGGTAAACGGTTTCCTATCCACACCCAGCCCCCGACACTGGTTGAGGTTAGAATCAGAAAGCCGCTGGGCTCCCTCAAGAGACTGTTAGCCCATGCCTGTGGAATCAAAACTTTCATGGTAGGGAGCCTAGGAGTGGGCAAGACGTCTTTATTTTTGGTTTCATGAGACACGGTGATGCAGCAGGTTGGTAGTCTGGTGTGGACGAACCGTGAATCTAGAAGAGTGGAACTTTATTTTTTTTAATTTTTAAAAATTTATTTATTCATGAGTGACAGAGAGAGAGAGGCAGAGACACAGGCAGAGGGAGAAGCAGGCCCCATGCAGGGAGCCTGACGTGGGACTCGATCCTGGCTCTCCAGGATCACACCCTGGGCTGAAGGCAGACGCTAAACCGCTGAACCATCCGGGCTGCCCCTAGAAGAGTGTAACTTTAAAGGTCGAAGAGCCTGCATCAAAGGTGGTTGGAATCCCGACTGGACGCTGGAGGGTGGGTGGGTTCGGAGGACTTGAGGAGAGAGGTACAGAGAGGACTCTGGGCACTGCTGGTGCTGTAGCGCCCTCCCTGAAACACAGATCCCAGCCTGACCTGACTCAAGGCTTCCGGGCAGCGCTCCATGGACTGCAGAGCATGCCACTCTTCTTCCATCACTTCTTGCACCAGAAGGGTGCTCTGAGCTCTCCTCGACACACTGCCTCCAGCCTGACGGTATCTGTTCAGCAGCTTGTCCCGACTGTTTCTCATTCTCTCCAGGCATCCCTGGGAAGGAGAAAGACGGAAGTGAGTTGGCTAAAAAAAAATAATAATAATAAAAATTCTAGAGGTGCCTGGGTGGGTCTGTCCGTGAAGCATCTGCCTTCGGCTCAGGTCATGATCTGGTCCTGGGACGCTGGGGGGGCAGGGGGCAGAAAGAGACAGCATTTCCTCTGTGGAAGCCCAGCGTCGCCCCCCCAGCACCGCCCCCCGTACACTCCCCCCAACGCCCCGCCCAGCGCCCCTCCCTCAACCCCGCCCCCCAGCAGGTGGTGCCGGGGGCGCACAGGTGCACTCGCGGCGTGTGGGGCCTCGCACGCAGAGCCCAGAGGTTCCGGGGGCGCCCGGCCCGGTGCAGGTCCAGCCCAGCTCATCCCGGTCCCCGCCCGGTCCCGCTCCCGGTCCGCTGGGCCCGGCTCTCCGGCACCTGCCTCTCCGGCGGCTGCCCGGGCGGATCAGGGCAGTGACGGCGGCCCAGCCAAGGCTCCCCGGAGCCCACGCCCACCTGCCGGAAGGCGTCCTTCCACCGCGGCGAGCCCACCGCCTTGTACAGCGAGCGGCGCCCGGAGCCCGGCGCCTCGGCCATCTCTCTGCAAGCGTCGCCGCCAGGAAGCCGCGCCCCCCGAGGGCGCGCAGGACCCTGGGAATTGTAGTTTGCGGGCTCTCCTCGCGCGCGCCCGCGGGGCGTTCTGGGAACGGCCGTCCCACCTGCCAGCCCCGCACGGAGACGGACTGGGGCGACCCCGAGGATGCGTGGCCACGGTGGCATTTGTGAGGTCAACCCAACCTGGACTAAGGGAGGTGCGTCTAGGCTTAGACTAGTGTCCGAGCGGCAATCAGAGACGCAGGTCTCCGGCTGCGCCCCGAGGGCTGGCCTTCCCTCAGCGCTGCCCCGGCCTGATTGGCGGCCCTCCCCTCCCGGGCCGCGTGCGTCCGGGCGTTCCGCTCGCTGATTGGCCGGAGCGCGGCCCGCCGGCCGCCGATTGGCTGTGCTCCGCGGCGCGCGTTGTCACTGGGGGGACGCGCGCAGTGGGGCCAAGATGGCAGCCGCCGAAGGGCCCACGGGTGACGGGGAGCCGTGGCAGTCCTGGCTTCCCAACCACGTCGTGTTCCTGCGGCTCCGCGAGGGGCTGAAGACCCACGGCCCGGCCGAGGCTGAGAAGCCGGCGTCTTCGCCGTCGCCCTCGTCGCCGCCGCCGCTGACGAGGAACCTTGTCTTGGGCCTGGGCGGCGATCTCTTCCTGTGGGACGGCGACGGCAGCGCCTTCCTGGTGGTCCGCCTGCGAGGCCTGGGCGGCGCGGGCGACGAGCCCTCCTTGTCCCAGTACCAGGTAGGGCCTCACCGGGGGCCGGCAGCGGAGGGCGCGGGTGTGCCCAGCACGGGTGCCCCGCAGGTGTGCGACGCAGGTGTCAGCCCTCGTCCTCTAGGGCGGCCGGTTCGGGCGGAAGTTGCCTCTTGTCCTCTTGCTTCCGTTCTCCTCATGGCCACTTTGGCAGCCTCTCCCGGGTTTCGTTCCTTGGTCAGAGGTTTGCCGCCTCCCGCACGCTCTCGGGGTGCTGCGGTTCTTGGGGGGCCCGGGGGAGGGAGGGACCGTGGGAAAGCCAGCGGTGCGGGTACTTGGAAGGAAAACAGGTGAGCGGAGACAGACCGTAGGAGGTGGGTTCTGAGAAACCCGCCGGATCACAGGGACAGTCCTGACTCTCCTGGGGTTGGTGTGAGCAGCAGTCAGGTGGGAGATCTGAAAGCGGCCAGTCTCCAGTTTTGTGCCTGACGTGGACCAGGAATCCCTGGTAATTCTTTTTTTTCCTTTCTGGAAAATGAGCCCATTCCCAAAGTTGGGAGACAGTTTTTGTTTTGTTTTGTTTTGTTTTTTTAAGATTTTATTTATTTATTTATGAGAGAGATGGAGAAGCAGGCTCCCTGCGGGGAGCTCGATGTGGGGCTCAATCCCAGGACCTCGGGTCACATCCTGAACCAGAGGCAGATGCTCAACCACTGAGCCAGGCAGGTGCCCCCAGGTTTGTTTTTGTTTTTTAAAGATTTTATTTATTTACTTATTTATTCATTCATTCATGAGAGACAGGGGGAGAGAGAGAAAGAGAGAGAGAGAGAGAGAGACAGAGAAATAGGCCCCATGCAGGCAGCCCAATGTGGGACTCGATCCCCAGACTCCGGGATCATGCTCTGAGCTGAAGGCAGTGGTGTGTGTGTGTGTGTGTGTGTGTGTGTGTGTGTGTGAAGGTTTTATTTATCAGGTGCCCCCCAGTTTTGCTTGTTTTGATTAGCTGCTAGCATCTGAAAGCGGTGTAGACAGAAAGCATTCCAGACTTGCTGCAGCAGAACGTTGTTCTAAGGAAATGTGTACTTGTAATAAATGGATTCTGGCCTTTTAAAGGACTAAAAGATAAAAAGGTGCCCCCACCCCCCATCCTAATGCAGGGCATCTGTTGTGAGCCATTTGCCAAATCTTGTAAATGAGAAATGATCGGCTTTTGCTAGCTGTGTTTCTGCAGTTTTGAAAACAGGTCACAAGTCAACAATCTACTTTCTCTACTTTCTTTCTGCACACCCTGTTAGCAGCATTTGGAGCAGGCAAGACTAAATTGATTCATACTTGTCTTTTCTATACTGTAACCATGGCGGGGGGGGGGGCTGTCTTTCTTTGTTATTTTTGTATCCCCCCTCCTTCACTGGGTGCTCTCAGGAAATCCTAAAGGACTGTCAGGTGGGAAAGTGCTTAGCAGGAGTTGCAATTTTAAATAATAACAAAAGAATAGTGACTTTAGAAACAAAACCACCTAAGCCCTGTAATTACCACACTTGATCTCAGCTGTTTGGGTTGTAAATAAAGCAGGAGAGGATGGGGATTGAGAAGCCAGGGAAAAAAAAGAACCTCTGATGGGAGAACAACCTTTTGGTTGGAATGGGTGAAGGGACAGTCACCTGGGTGGCTCAACAGTTGAGCATCTGTCTTTGGCTCAGGTCGTGATCCCGTGGTCCTGGGATCGAGTCCCAGATTGGGCTCCCTGCATGGAGCCTGCTTCTCCCTCTGCCTGTGTCTCTGCCTCTCTCTGTGTGTGTCTCTCATGAATAAATAAACTCTTTAAAAAAAAAAAAAAGGAACGGGTGAAGGGTAGGCTTACAGAGCTCGGTGACAAGCAGTGGAGATCTCAGGGTGTTCAGAATGGTCTTGTTTAAAAAGATCCTGGCTGAGGGTGAGGATGAGATACGTTGGCTGTCTCGTGGTGTGTTGGGGAAAGTGGAAAAGACAGAAGATGGTGATGTGGTGGTCAGGAGAGAAGCAGGACAAGCCTGTGAGAAGTACGTTGTTCCGAGGGCTGGTAACGCTGAGAAAGCGGCTTATCAGAACCCCCAAAAACGCCACCACTCCATGGTGCAACTGCGTGGGTACAGCAGCGTTTCACTGGCCGCAGAAGCTCTTGAGGCTGTTCCTGTCCTGCTGGGCTGTTTCTTTTTTCCTTTTTTTTTTTTTTTCCCCAAGATTTTATTTATTTACTCATGAGAGACACAGGCAGAGACACAGGCAGAGGGAGAAGCAGGCTCCATGCAGGGAGCCCGATGCGGAACTCAATCCTGGGACTCCAGGATCACACCCTGGGCGGAAGGTGGATGCCAAACCGCTGAGCCACCCAGGGATCCCCAACTGGGCTGTTTCTAATGTAGCATCTCAGCTGCCATTTATGAACACTTCTGAGTTCTTCACTTCTTGCTTCACTAAAACTTATTGAGAGTCAGCAGGATGCCACATACTATGCTGAGGGTGAGAGAGGAAGACGCAGATCTCACAGTTGTGCAGAATGGTCAACTGAAAGGATGACCAGAATGCAAGGTGGTAAGAACCATGATAGAATTATCCAGAGTGTAGAGAAGATGCACGCACACTGGCCGGAAGATCGGGGTGATTGCTTTGGCGGTCTCCTGGACCATGACAGCCAGCCACAAAAGGAGAAGGAAGAGCTGTCGAGAGACACAGACTCACAGAGTGTGATGGCTTCGTGGAGACACAGCTGGCCTGGTGGTGTGTGGAGGCTGTCGGAGGCGGACTGGAGTTCAGTCATGGAAAGGGAAATTATGCGTACTATTTATTTTTAAGATAGGGAAATCTAAGAAAAGGGGGGGGGGAATCTGATGTGTTTTCTGTTACATTCCAGTCAGTGGTTAAAAATGCCCCATCGGTGAATAGCCACAGCGTTAGCACATAATTACCCAAAAGGCTTCATTGCTTTGCAGTTACGGGCACAGATGGGCAAGTAAAGCCGGGTCTGCTTCAGTTACTGTACAAACTGCACTGTAATGCTAGGGCCTTCAAGTGCCTGCCACGTATATTTACATTGAAATGAACCATTTTGACCAGTTTGCTTTCATTTCCAGAGATTGCTCTGCATAAATCCACCCCTGTTTGAAATCTATCAAGTCCTGTTAAGTCCGACACAGCATCATGTAGCACTTATAGGAATAAAAGGCCTCATGGTGTTAGAACTACCTAAAAGATGGGGGAAGAATTCAGAATTTGAAGGTGGAAAATTAGCAGTGAACTGTAGGTAAGTTGTGTTTCCACTGAGTTTGGTCTAGTTTGTGATACATATGGACAGTTGTTCCAGACCTGTGGTTCTCATGCTGCATTTTCTGTGCTGCTGCTCCAATACCACGGGTCCCCAACTGGTCTACACGTGGGCTTTCGGCTGTCCCGTGTATAGACCCATGCAATTCTGCCCATTGCTGTCTCACCGCAGTTCAGCTCATCCGCGTGGGCAGAGATATGATAACTTTTGAAAAGTGGCTAGCCTGTGAGGCAGATGATCTGTTTAACTAAGTTAGATTTTTTTATCTTTTTCAACAAATCTCGAAAAGTGAGAGTCTGAAAGACCTGCTGGAAAGAGTATAAGGTAGAAATCACCTTTAGCTCCACAACGTTCCCTTTCCCATATCTGTTTCCTCATTTGCACAATCAGAGGGGTAATATTTACCCTGTCATTCTCTTACCAGGTCACTAAAGGGATCAAGTCAGTTAGGAAATTTGAGTCACTTGTAAAGTATAATATAGTCTGTGACTTAGAAAATGTTTTTATTTTGATCCTCACTGATATCGATGCAACAGATGCTCTGAGTGCTCTTCTCAGCAAGATTTGAGAGAAAGAAATTTGAAGAGCAAAGAATGTTAAAATAGATTTTCCCTTAGAAGGTTTTTCATCCACATTCTACAAAATGTTTTGGAAAAACTGTTATTTTTATTTTAGTACCACTCCCATCGCTGAGAGATTTTTCACCAGTTCTACTTCTCTGACTCTGAAGCATGCGGCCTGGTACCCAAGTGAGCTGCTGGATCCCCACATTGTGCTCTTAACGTCAGACAATGTAATAAGGTAAAGCATGTTTTTAACTCTTGTAGCTTTGTGCGGGGAAGTCTGTGGTCCTGTTTGCTGGCTGCCAGCCCAGGGCACCCCTGGACGGGTCACCGGGTGTCGGCTTACTGTGTCTCAGGGCTGTTGTAACCACTGAGGCAGAGCTGCCCATATGACTGGCCTCAGATGCCTTCATTACTGCTTGTCCCCTCAGCCAGGCCTCCTACCCCTCCTTCCCTGACCTTCCTGAGAGAGCCCCTCTCGTCCTGTTGCTCTTCTGGAGGCGATGCACCATAAGAAGGTGAGAGAATAACTGGGAGTTCAGGTGTGAATTCTTGTCCCAGTGCCCCTTCTGTCCTGGGGATCTTAAACTTTAGGGGGCCTCAGTTTCCAATTTTGTAAAATGAGCCAGTTTAATCTGACAGGTTTTGGTCTCTATGATTAAATGTCCTCAATCTGCAGAGATTTCTGTAATATAATTAGTTATCGTCCTGGATCTGCCATATGTTAAACGTTTATTGGGGAGACTCGGCAGAGGTAAAGATCATTTTATTTTTCCTAATCACTGCTTTTAACTGTGCTCTACTAGATTCTCCTCCTCTGCTGAGCACTTTGCCCTTCCTGGCCTTTTACATAATCTCATAGCTGTCTGCTGACTTGTAGTTATTAAAATTTGGTGTGTCCAGTTTAAAACGCTGATGTCCAGTCCGTCCCAGCTCTGAGTCCCGGCTGGTCACACAGACCGGACGCTGGTGGGCGTGATGCAAGTAGAGAGGGCACGATCTGCTCTGGCTCTTGTTTCTGTACGGCACCTTGAGAGCCCTGGGCCCTTGTCGGGATGGAGTATCCTCGCACTCGCGATGCAGCCATTGTGGTCTTTCCTGTGGAGTCGTGATGATTCCAGCGTCCTCTCCTCTGCCCTCCGAGGGTGACGGGGACCCGGGTATCTGTTCCATGGCCCTTTCTTTTCTTTCTTTTCTTTCTTTTCTTTCTTTCTTTTCTTTCTTTTCTTTCTTTTCTTTCTTTTCTTTCTTTCTTTTCTTTCTTTTCTTTCTTTTCTTTCTTTCTTTCCTTTCTTTCCTTTCTTTCTTTCTTTTCTTTCTTTTCTTTCTTTTCTTTCTTTTCTTTCTTTCTTTCTTCCTTCCTTCCTTCCTTCCTTCCTTCCTTTCTTTCTTTCCTTCCTTCCTTCCTTCCTTCCTTCCTTCCTTCCTTCCTTCCTTCCTTCCTTCCTTCCTTCCTTCCTTCCTTCCTTCATGAGAGACACAGAGAGGCAGAGGGAGAAGCAGGCTCCATGCAGGGAGCCCAATGTGGGACTCAATCCCAGGTCTCCAGGGCTGCAGGCAGTGCTAAACCGCTGCACCACCGGGGCTGCCCTCCATGGTCCTTTCTTACACCATTCCAGCCCACCTCCATTAGAAGTTTCCTATGAGGGATGCCTGGGTGGCTCAGTGGTTTAGCGCCTGCCTTCAGCCCAGGGCATGATCCTGGAGACCTGGGATCAAGTCCCGTGTCGGGCTCCCTGCATGGAGCCTGTTTCTCCCTCTTCCTGTGTCTCTGCCTCTCTCTCTGTCTCTCATGAATAAATAAATAAAATCTTAAAAATAAATAAGAAGTTTCCAATGAGAAGCAGATACAGTGTAGCATATTCACATGCTCCCAACCCTAGGGTGTGGCTCCTCAGGTTCACTCAAAAGCTCCCTTCCCTTGGGTGCCTCTGGTTTCTTGCACCATGGCTGGCATTCGCCAGGACGCCTCTAAATCTGCCTGAGTGTCTCCCCACCCATTTGGCTTTGGACTTGGGGCCAAAGAAGGAAAGGGATGCTCTCCCGCCACAGAGGCTATGCTGTACATGGAAGGACTCCTGATGCCTGCCCGTCCTGGTCTTAGGTTTTTGGGTTTAAGATTATATTTATTTGAGAGAGAATGTGTGCTCAGAAGGAGCGGAGGGAGAGGGAGAAGCAGACTCCCTGCTGAGCAGGAAGCCTGATGCAGGATTCGATCCCGGGATCTGGACCTGAGCTGAAGGTAGACGCTTCACTAAGTCCCCCAGGCGCCCCTCCCACAGGCTGAGATCTTACACCTGAAAGGAGGTATCTGGTCTCAAATGTTGAAGGTTCTTTTTTAAAAATGGCATATTTGGGACCCCTGGGTGGCTCAGTTGGTTAAGCCTCCGACTCTTAATTTCAGATCAGGTTGTGATCTCAGGGTTGTGGGATCGAGCCCCGTGGTCTGGATGCTGGGTGTGGAGTCTGCTCAAAATTCTCTCCCTTTACCCCCCCCCGGCCCCGCCTCCACCCCCTGTTCTCTAAAAAAAAACGTAAAAAATAAATATAGGGTATTTGTCACTTCTCTTCTCCGAAGCTCTGGACCCTGTTGACAATTACAATGCATCCTGTCTGGTTCTTACATGAGGTTTAAAGTCAGTAGTGCTTGCAGGCAGCCAGGAAGACCACAGTGTGTGTGTATATGTGTTCAGTTGGATCACGTTTTCTTTCTTTCTTTCTTTCTTTCTTTCTTTCTTTCTTTCTTTCTTTCTTCCTTTCTTCCTTTCTTCCTTTCTTCCTTTCTTCCTTTCTTCCTTTCTTCCTTTCTTCCTTCCTTTCCTTCCTTTCCTTCCTTTCCTTCCTTTCCTTCCTTTCCTTCCTTTCCTTCCTTTCCTTCCTTTTCTTTCTCTCTCTCTCTCTCTTTCTTTCTTTCTTTCTTTCTTTCTAGATTTATTTATTTATTTATTTATTTATGATAGAGAGAGAGAGAGAGAAAGAGGGGCAGAGACACAGGCCAAGGGAGAAGCAGGCTCCATGCCGAGAGCCTGATGCGGGGCTCGATCCCGGGACTCCAGGATCGCGCCCTGGGCCAAAGGCAGGCCCCAAACCGCTGAGCCACCCAGGGATCCCCTGGATCACGTTTTCATTAAAAACATTTATTAAATGGCATTTTACTGGTAATGGAACAAAGTTTAAAACTGAGGCTAGTCAAAGTAAGTGATTAATGATTGATGAGGACTTTATAACTGTTATATAACTATATAACTGATGTTGGATTGCTAATAATATTATTGGCCTTTTGAAAACTGTTTAACTGTAGCCACATGTACTGTGAAATTTTATTTTAAATGATTTTGGTAAAAACAAAAAACTTTGCAGTTTGGGAAAGTAGGGGTGACATGATGTTCTGTCTTTGTGTAACAGCAGCATGTGTAGACTAGAGGCTGAATGATCTACTCTCTGTGGCCAGTGGATGTATAAAGCATTGAGATGTGCTCTTCTCTGATGAGGTTCAGTGGGCAGGGGGCAGAGATAGGCAGTTGGGTGGCGCCTGGATGGCACATGGGTGCCCAGGGACCTAGGAAGGGAGAGACAGGGGCACAATGTGCAGCAGGCCAGTGAGGATGTTGGAAACAATAGAGAGTGTTTCTGGATGTCACACAGACACCCTGCTTGGTTGTTGTGAGAGAACAGATGTAGTGGGCTACTCCACAAACAAATGGATGTGAAACCCGTAGGCAGTGGCTCAAGCCATGATTACACAGAGAGAAGGGCAGTTGCAAAATGAAGGAATCCTAAGTGCGGTCTCTCCTCTTGCTTGCTAGGATTTACTCTCTGCGTGAGCCTCAGACACCCACCAGGGTCATCGTGCTTTCAGAAGCGGAAGAGGAAAGCCTGATACTCAATAAAGGGTAAGTTGTTATTTGTGTCCTGAAGAGTTTTTCTCATTAATTCATCGCCAACCAGCAAGCTCTCCGTGGTGTGAGCAGTGAGCAAAAGCAGGCGATGTGCTGAAGTCACTGTAATGAGTAGCATGAAACAGGCACCCTGTGGGACTGTGGATAAGGGACTAAGTTAGGACATTTCAGAGGTTCAGGGTGAGCTTGGGCAGACCGTGCACATCCCAGGCTGTCCATCCGCAGAGCCCGGCACAGCACAGAGATAGCCCTGCTGCTCCTCCCGGGCCCAGCTCCCTTTATGGTTTTTTACCCTCCTCAGTGAGGCCCTGGCTCCTCTTACCACTGACAGAATCACCCTTGGAACTCTCCAGCCCCGTCCTCAGGCCTCCTGATGGGCCTTGCCCAGCCTGTGCCTGGATGTCAGTGTCCTAGCACCCCACGTGGGGAGTGGCCACCGCTAGAGCTGCCCAGGAGCCGAGCCGTGTGTCTGGAGTCAGGGCCCCTCCCCTGCGGTATGTTTGCGAAGCTCCTGGTCCCCACGACAGACATGGGGTATGGATGGGCCATGGTGGAGCAGGCGGCTTGTTCAGCCGGATCCGGCCTCTGCTTCGGTGTGGCAGCTGTGTCTGGGCAGCAGAGCCTTGTTTCCATGACTGCGCCTTTCGAGAATACAAAATAGGGCCCGGGAGCGTGTACGTAGGGGGCTCCCGGGTCACTGAAGTCTGACCTCTGCCTGTTGACCCACCCAGGCAGTCCTTCGATTCTGATTCACCTTCCCACATGATCAACAAGCTGAGCTGTGTTCCTGACACAGTGGGACTTGCTCTCAGCAGCTGTAGAACATTGTATCTTAGCCGTGTTTATTGTTAACCTTATATTGAACTGGAATCTTTTTGGATAACTAGTTATACTAAACTGCAAAATACAAAGACGGATTGTTGTATCAGTTGATTTTCTTGATTAAAAGATAGTATGTATTTATTACAGAAAATCAGGAATATCTACAGAAAAACAGTGAGGAGAAAATGAGATCTTTTGTGATCTCTAGTCTCTCCTCCCACTTTGGGTATAAAGCAGGTTGTTCTGTGTCCCTGCTGCCCCAACCCCACTGATTGCCGGGAGTCTCTACCACCCCCCAGAACCCCCCACCCGGGACTGCCCTGCCCGCCCCTCGGCAGCCCCTCCTGCCAGCGTCTGTGCCCTGGCTTCGAGCTCGGCCACCTCGGCCTCCTCATTCTTCAACCTCTGACAGCACCCGCCTGAGTGTACGCAGAGCCTTTGCACGTTGGCTTTCCTGCATGAGCACGGGCACACTTTCGTCTTCCTGGGATCTGTGCTCAGACCTCACCGTGGCAGGGTCCTTTCCAGGCTACCCGGTTGGCATGCGTGCCTTGACATGCTCCCAAACACGCTTCGTTTGTCTTCCCCACATCCTTCACTCACATGGTCAGGCCCACGTGGACCTCACCATGTTCACAGGTCCTGTGGCAGTGCCCAGCAAGGGCAGGTGCTCAGTGACTGCTTGTGCGAGGACCATGTCCTCCACTCAACAGGGTTTCGTGTTTCCTTCCCCTCCTTTTTTTTGCAAAGATGTTATTTATTTATTCATGAGAGACACAGGGAGAGAGGCAGAGATACAGGCAGAGGGAGAAGCAGGCTCCCTGTGGGGAACCCAATGTAGGACTTGATCCCAGGACCCCAGGGTCACACCCTGAGCTGAAGGCAGATGCTCAACCACTGAGCCGCCCAGGTCCCCCTCCTTCTCTTTTGTGTTCATGCATCTCTGTGTTCTTACTGTGTGTGTGAATTTAAGCTGCTCAAGGTTGAAGCCGCGCTGTGTGGGTTCCATCCCCACTCCCTGTTATTGGACCTTTTGTTTTCATTCTTGTTTTCAACCAGCTGATTTTTAAATGTCTTTCCAGAAGGGCGTATACTGCATCGCTGGGGGAGACAGCAGTTGCATTTGACTTTGGGCCACTGTCGGCAGTCTCGAAGAGCATGTTTGGGCAGAAAGGCAAAGGGGATGTCGTAGCGCACCCATTGTACATCTTGTATGAGAACGGGGAAACCTTCCTCACGTACCTCAGTCTGGCGCACAGGTGAGTGGAGGGGCGGCTCGCCGCACACCATCACAGGGGATCTGGGGTCCGTGGTTGCGGTGTACGGATATGTGGCCACCTGGCAATGCTCGGTGTGCGTATTTTGGAGAAAGCCCGGCACCGATCATTTGACCTATGATTTCCTCATAGTGAAGCACAGAACTGTCGTGCATCTAACGTGAATGGGGCATAAGGGTACGGTCACACCCGGTAGTCTGGTGTAGTAAGTCCCAGTTGTGCAGAAAAGACGCGTGTGCACGTGAAGGAACACATTTAGTGGCACAGAGATCATAGGAGCTCTGAGGAAGGAGAGCTAGATCCCCATAAAGAAGGCAGGGCGTTTTTGGAGAGACAGACTTGTGTCTCACACAGAATTGCAGGGTTGAGGGCCAGGGAGGGGCAAGCACACCAGCCCCAGGGCATGTCCTGGGGTGTCGGCTCAGTGAGGAGACACCTGGGGCAGGAACAGCAGCCTCAGGCACTGCTGTCAGACATGAAGGTGGAAGGAGCTTCTGGGGAAGATCTGGTGGCGTTAAACCCACAGTTGCAGGCAGGAGGACACGGTGATGGCTTCTGACAGGGGTGGGGGGGTGCGTTAGGGCCGGGCTGGGGGAATGATGAAAGCCGCTCCTGCCCGCATGGGGCCGTTGGCAGCAGAGGTGCTGCCCGCAGGGTGGGGTCCAAACCCCGGCACAGACCCAGCGTGGTTGCGGGGGGTCATTGTGGGGCAGGAGGGGGCATGCGGGCCCGGGGTGGAGGTGGACGGTGAAGTGAAGACTAGGAAGCTCACCTGTTGCGGTGAGAGGCGGGAGGGTAAGAATCAGGGCAGGTTTGACCAGACCAAGGCTGAACACTGCCGTTCACTCCTGAGCCATGTGAATGGGTGGTAACCTGGGCCGGCCTGTGGCTCCTGTCCCCCCCCCCCCCCAGCAGTCTTGCAGTGGGTGGGGGCGGCGGGGGCAGCAGGGTGGGAGGGACGGGCGGGGGAGCGGGTGGCGGAACGCTGGCCTGGCTGGGAACACGGAAGCTTGGACCCAAGGACCCGCGGCCGCATCCGGGGAGGAAGTGGCTCCAGAGGGACTGGAGGGTGTGCAGGGTCGTGAGGACCTCTCCTATTGGACTCTCCTTGGCCCGGGTGTTCTCACTGTCCACACATGACCCCCCTGGGGGCAGTGTGTGTCCATGCTGACACTGTCAGCCTCTCCTTGCCCTGTCGCCTTAGCCCAGAACCAGAAACTCATCATCTGCATTCTCTTACATCCAGCCCTATCCCAGATTTATGGGTCTTAGCCTGAAAATTGAATGCAATTTTGAATTGAATGCAAGCCCCCTCATTCCCCGGCCCCTTATCCTTGCTTCACACCCTCGTCATCTTCTGCCTAGACCCTGCTTCTCTCCACCAGCGGCCCTGGCCCCCTGTCGTCCCCCCCTTGGCTGCCCTTGTTCTGTCACACTCATCCTGATGACACGGTCACTCAGCGGGGGGAGTCTGAGCACCTGACTGTGGCTCCTGAGATGGCCGCTCCCACTGCCAGTCCTGGACTCCTGGACTGTGTGCATTGCCTCCCATTGACAGAGCTGGGTTTCCTTCCTGTTGGTCCCTATCTTCATGCTTCCAGAACTTTTTAGAGCTTCCAGCGTTGAGAACCTCCTCCCAGAATGTACCCTTTCCCATTGATCTTACTTATTTTTGGTACCTTTCTTAGCTCACTTTCTTTTAAGATTTATTTGTTTATTTTAGAGAGGGCACATGAGCAGGAGGGGGAGAGGGAAAGTCTCTGACTGTGCTGAGCATGGAGCCCAATGTGGGGTTCAATCTCACAACCCTCAGATCATGACCTGAGCTGAAACCAAGAGTCAGACCCTGAGCTGACTGTGGCCCAGGCGCCCCCTTGCCTCACTATGTGCCTGTGAGTGTTCCTTTGTGTGTTGTAAAGCCCTGCATTATCGTGTTCAGCACATACCTGCTTCCGCAGCTGAATCTCTGTCCCTTGGGGGTCACCCAGCACTCAGTGTTTGTCCACTAAACATTGGGTCTGAAGCCCCAAACAGATGCTACGTTTCCCAAGAAAACACAGAGTCTGGGCAGTGGTCGAAGCGGGCCTAGTCCAGCGTGTTCTTATCCGCATGCAGTGGTGGGCGGATGGGGCCTGCGACAGGATCCTGGGGCGCACCAGACACCTGAGACAGAAGGCAAGAGAGGTGTGCTCGGGGAGCCAGAGCTGCGGGGGTTGCGGGGTGGGGACAGTTGCCACTACCCCAAGGGACAGGCAGCGGCTGGGCAGCTACGCGGCTGTGGGTGTAGCTGCATGGGGCCCGCTGGGACCTAGTTGGCAGGTAGCTTTGGGGCAGTGATGACGAACAAACTGGTATCTCAGCCTCCAGGCTGGTGAGGTTGTTTTTTTTTTTTTTAATTTATTTTATTTTATTTTATTTATGATAGTCACAGAGAGAGAGAGAGAGAAGCAGAGACATAGGCAGAGGGAGAAGCAAGCTCCATGCACCGGGAGCCCAACGTGGGATTCGATCCCGGGTCTCCAGGATCGCGCCCTGGGCCAAAGGCAGGCACCAAACCGCTGCGCCACCCAGGAATCCTGGCTAGTGAGGTTTTGAGCTGAGGAGTCCGGGTTGGGGGCTGTGCTGTGGGGAGAGTTCAGGCCCTGCACACTAGTGAGCACTAGTAAGCATCCTCCCATCCCCATCACAACAACCAAGAATGTTGTTAGATGTTGTCCGTGTCCCTTCGAGGTTACATGCAGTTGAGAAGCACTGGAGGGGAGAGCTCAGCGGGAAGGTGCGCAGACGTCAGGGCATCAGGCTTTGGGATCACAGTCGAGGTGGGTCACCCACAGAACGCGTGCAGGCTGGGGCGATGGCCTGCTCTCCTCCAGCTGTGCCCGCCACAGTGTCCCTGTCTCCCTCAGCCCGGGGACAGTCGGAAAGCTGCTGGGCCCATTGCCCATGCACCCTGCAGCTGAGGACAACTATGGCTATGACGCGTGCGCCATCCTCTGCCTGCCTTGTGTCCCCAACATCTTGGTGATCGCCACTGAATCGGGAATGCTGTATCACTGCGTCGTGCTGGAGGGGGAGGAAGAGGACGACCAAGTGGTGAGCCCGGCTTCTAGCCGTGAAGCCCCCAGGGATCCTGGGGACACACAGGGGCCCTGCAGTCATGGAGTTGGCTCTGGTGAACCACTGACGTGCCAGGAGGAAGGGAGGCCTCGCCCCTCCTCCAGGAACACCAAGAATGGGTAGGCTGGGCTGGGGGGTGTGAGGGCTGAGGTGGCTGTGCTCCTTCCACAGTCAGAGAAGTCCTGGGACTCCAGGGCTGACATCATCCCTTCCCTGTACGTGTTCGAGTGCGTGGAGCTGGAGCTCGCCCTGACTCTGGCGGCCGGAGACGACGAGCCCTGTGACTCTGACTTCTCTTGTCCAATCAAACTTCACAGAGGTAACGTTCCTACACTGACGTGGTCACATGCCCTTCCCGGCACTTTGCCCTGCGGTTCCAGGCTCTGTGGCCAGATCCGCCCCCATGGAGAACAGGGAATGTTCCTGGTCCAGTCCTGAGCCAATTTCATGACCCAAGTTCCTAAATGTACATGAACTGTAACAAACTTTATTTTTTTATTTTTTATTTTTTTTAAATTTTTATTTATTTATGATAGTCACAGAGAGAGAGAGAGAGGCAGAGACATAGGCAGAGGGAGAAGCAGGCTCCATGCACCGGGAGCCTGATGTGGGATTCGATCCCGGGTCTCCAGGATCGCGCCCTGGGCCAAAGGCAGGCGCCAAACCGCTGCGCCACCCAGGGATCCCTGTAACAAACTTTAAAAGGAACTTTGAAAATCAAATGATAATACGCTTCAAGATAATCACTTTAAAGCGTTTTTCTTCACTTTAGAAACATCATAGCCTCTTCTTACTCCCAGACTGGGTTTGAATGCTGTCATTTTAATCTTTTTTTTTTTCTTTTAACTTACTTGGGTTGGAACTGGGTCTTTCCAGCACCTTCTGTGTTCATCTGGGGAGCTTTTGGGTAGAATGCCGAGCCCCTGGTAGCCTGTGCCATTGGGACACTGAGGGGCTCAGTGCAGGGGGTCTACCGCCCCCTGAACTGGGGGCATGGTTCTGACATCAGTCAGTGTGGGGTCAACCTCTGGAAATGGCCGGGATGACATGAGATGACCTCTGCGGTCCCTCTGACATAGAGCCCCTCGATCCCACTGCTCTTGCACCGCTTCTTGCCGTTTCCTTTCGGTTTCCTGGGCCCGGTGAGACAGGCGCTCAGTCTGTGGCTGCCTGGCCTCTGCTCGCCGCCCCTGGGCCAGCCTGCAGGAGGATCTGGCTCAGCTCTGCAGAGCGTGCATCTTAGGAGGAGGGCTCTTATGCAGGGAGCATGACAGCGGTGCTCGCAGGGCACGTCTGGAGTCGAGAGGGAGTCTGAGTGTTAAGAGTCAGAACTTTACAGCCTAGGACGCTGAGACCAGAGGGTAAGGTCTCCTGAGAAAGAGAACAGGTCTTTGGGAAATCTTTTTTTTTTCCCCAAGATTTTATTTCTTCATGAGAGAGGCAGAGACACAGGCAGAGGGAGAAGCTGACTCGCTGCGGGGAGCCCAATGCAGGACTCGATCCCAGGACCCCAGGGTCACAACCTGGGCCGAAGGCAGATGCTCAACCGTGGAGCCACCCAAGTGCCCCCCAAAATTTTTTTTAAGATTTTATTTTGAAGTCATCTCTGCACCCAACAGGGAGCTCGAACTCACAACCCCAGTACGCTGCTCCCTTGGAGTCAGCTGGGCTCCCTGAGGGTTGCATCTTGAGTCAGCTTTAGCATGTAAATTGTTTCTGTATCTGTTTTAGTTGTGTGGTGTATTGAAACTACTGAATCATAGCAGTGAATATTCAGTCCCAGAGAGTCTTACTGGTGCTAGATCTCGGAAGAAGTTTTCACTGAAATTATTTAACGGTTCCTCATATTTCTGAGTGTAAAGATAGAGGATCCTCTGGGTGCCGGGGTGGCTCAGTCAATTGAACATCTGACTCTTGGTTTCAGCTCAGGTCATGATCTCTGGGTCCTGGGATTGAGCCCTGCGTCAGGCTCCCTGCTTGGCGGGGGGTCAGCTTGGGATTCTCTCCCTCCTCCCACCCCCTAACTCTCCCTTGCACGTGTGCACCTGTGCTCTCTAAAATAGATAAGTAAATATAAAGGATTGTCAAACAAGAATTGTATTTAAAAACCCACCAACATTTACTTGGGGCGCCCGGCTGGCTCATTTGAAGGAGATATGATTCAACCTCAGGGTTGTGAGATCAGGCCCCACGCTGGGAGTAAAGCTTACTTAAGAGGAAAAAAAAATTCAAATCTAAAACTAAAGGTAAAATTCCACCTGCGCCCAGATGCAGCGACGGGACTGTCCGCTCAGCGCTTGTCCTCAGGACCTTTGACTTACTTGAGCAGGTTCTCAGGAGGGATGTGTGTGCATCTATGTGTCTCCAGAGCTGGAACCTTTCTTAGGCACCGTTTTATTTTGAAGAACTGTAAATAAATGCACAGAGATGGACAGAAAGGCAGCAAGTATTTCTGTCTCGGTGAACTCTTCTCTTACTGTTGGGAAGTAACGTTTGAGTTGTGTTTATTACTTTTAAAAATAGTTACAATAGATTTGAAAATCAAATTCAGATTTTAAAGTTTCAAAACCCCCTGACACAGGCCCATAGCACGAAGGTCCCATAGACCTTCTATTGCTTCTGTCACAGATGTTTGTGGGCTGCTGGGGCAGATGTCCGTCTTCTGACTGTGACCTGGGTATCATGTGTGATTCCGTTTGCAGATCCCAAGTGTCCCTCAAGATACCACTGTACTCATGAAGCCGGTGTACACAGTGTCGGGCTTACTTGGATTCATAAACTTCACAAGTTCCTTGGGTCAGGTGAGTTGAGCTTTTCCATATGTTTCCCCGATTCTCCCAAAATGTAGTTTGGAATTGGGGAACCAGGCTGGCTCAGTCCGTTAAGCATCAGATTCTTATTTCAGCCCAGGTTGTGATCCTCAGGGTCGTGGGATTGAGCCCTGGGTCAGGCTCTGTGCTGGGCGTGGGTTCTGCTCAAGATTCTTTCTCTGCCCCACCCTGTCCCCCTAGCACATGCACACATACTCTCTCTTTCTCCATCTCAAATAAAAGTTTGGAACAAAAATAATGGAGAAAAACCAATGAAATCAAAAAGATGGTTCTTTAAAAAAAAAAAAAAAAAAAAGATGGTTCTTTGAAAAAATTGAGAAAATTGAAAGACCTTAGGCCAGACTGACCAAGAACTGAATGAGACGACTCAGCCGCCTCCTGTTGAGGCTGGCAGAGGAAGCATCGCCACCGCCCTCCCCGGAGTGGGACTCAGGACCGAGGTGTCTGTGACCGCCTGGCACCAGGATGACAGGGACAGACTCCTAGAGATGCAAATTCCCTATGCCGATTGAGGAGGAAGCTGTGTCGGACTAGCCCTATAACCAGTGGAGAGATCGAAATAGTGATGATGGGCAGCCCGGGTGGCTTAGCGATTTAGCGCCACCTTCGGCCCAGGGCCTGATCCTGGAGACCTGGGATCAAGTCCTGTGTTGGGCTCCCTGCATGGCGCCTGCTTCTCCCTCTGCCTGTGTCTCTGCCTCTCTTTCATGAATAAAGTCTTTAAAAAAAAAAAAAGCCACAACCCTGTCCTCACACATAACATGAGGACGATGCAGAACGAGTCAGAGACACCACGGACGTCTCTGAGGAGGACGGTGCTGGGAAAGTGAAAGGAATCCACAGGATGGCAATCAACATCTGTAAATCTCGTACCTGACAGTGGACTTGGAGCTAGGGCACGGAGGGCACCTGCAGAACTCAGATATGTGAACACAGAACCTCGTTTAAAAACCGGACAAAGATTTGAGTAGACATTGTTTCTTTGAGGAGGTTCAAACAGCTAGTAAGCACATGCCAGCATGTTCCGTGTCATCAGTCATGGAAGGGAGACATCACAGAATTGCCCAATACGTGCCTGTTTATGTGGCAGAAACGAGAACCAACAGGACAGTGTCATCAGGACAGGGCTCGCAGACATGGAAAGCAGCGCCATGCTGAGGGCTGGTCCTCAGGTGACCCAAGTTGGGTTACGAGACCCATGAGCAGGTGCCAAGCAGCCGGGCTCCATCCCCCGTAATCAGGCGGTCATCCATCTGACCGTGTCACCTCCAGCAGTGGAAAGGGACAATGTGGGGCTCAGGCTGCAGCACGGGAGGCTTGCCCCACAGCTCCCTGTCACCGCTCCCTGTCCCCACTCCCTGTCGGGTGACTGCAGACCTGAGCTGCCCAGGAGGGAGCTGGGGGGTGGGGGATGGGACAGGGGCCAGGGCCGGGCCACTGGTGGAGCTCAGGTGATTGCTCACGGGCGTGGGGCTTTCCTGTGGGTAACAGAAAGACTTTGTTTTAAAGATTTTTAATGTAATTGAGAGAGTGAACAGAGCGAGCCAGAGAGAGGACAAGGGGCAGGGAGTGGCTGAAGGAGAGGGAGAAGCAGACCCCCATGGAGCAGGGAGCCCAACCGCGGGTAGAGCCCCCGGGATCATGACCTGAGCCGAAGGCAGATGCTCAACCCCTGAGTCCCCGGGCGCCCCAAATAAAAAGCCTGAGGTTTCTGTGGCGGCGGTGCCATCATGTCCCGTGATCCAGTAAGCACCTTGCACCACACACCCTGAGGCTGGGTTGTGTGTACCCAGAGTCACATTTCAGGAGCTGGCCCAACGCCGCCAGGTGTGTGCGGGCATGAGGCTGACCAGGAGCCGGGCTGGGACTGTATCCTGCACAAGGGAGCCCCGCTATCGGATGCTGAGCGGGGCAGGGAGGCCGGAGTGTCACACGCCTGGCCAGGCCAGCTGCAGGGGACTGGACGGGGACTATTGTCTGCGCACTCACCTGCGCCCCTGTCCCTTTCCCTACAGACGAGGAGGATAAGGACAGTCTGCAGGAGCTCGCTGCCGAGCAGAAGTGCTTTGTGGAGCACATCCTCTGCACCAAGCCGCTGCCCTGCAGGTGAGGTCTCAGGTCCTGCGCCCCTGCCTCACTGTCACCCTGCCAGCTCCCGGTCTTTTTGGTGACTGAGTTTGCGCTAGGGCTCCCCCGAGTCCCGTCTGATGGAAGGCTCTCCTGCTCTGGGTCACATGGGGTTCCTGGGTTGTCCATGTTTCTGATGGAGACTAACAGTTGGTGCACATTCAGTGACTAAAGGGAAACATCTAGAATGACTGCCAGCTTTGTAGGCGGGGTGACTGCCTGACTGTGACGCCCTTCGGACAAATGGGGACAGGGGGAAGGGCAGACTCCGGCGTGTGAGTGTGGGAGTGGGAGCCAGGACTACAGGGAGGGCACGTGGGGAGGGTGCAGGATGGGGACAGGTGGGGTCTGGAGCAGCCCTTTGGGGAGCAGTGGGGGACGGGGAGCATGACCCCTGGGGGCGGGTGTTTCAGAGGCTGGACCAGCCTTAGAGCCCGAAGAGTCAGGGTAGAGTCTGGTTCCGGGGCGGGGAGGAATGGTGATAGTAGGTAACAAATCCTATTTGCATATGTTTCTCAAACAGGTAAAGTTACATGTGTCTCCTAGGAGTGAGGGCACGAATTGCCACCCAAGGACTGCAGCTGCCCCAGGGTTGGGGTGGGGGTGGGAGTAGGGGTGGGGAGCGGGTGAGCAGGGAGGTCACCCTGGAGGAGGCTGGTGGGTCAAGGAGTGTGTGCCCCTCCATGTGCAGATTTCATGCTGAGAACAGGAGGTTTTCCTGCCCCCAGGCTCCCCTCTCCGCAGCTCCCTCCCAGAAGTGTGGTGGCAGCTGGAAGGGTGGGGGAGAGGAGCAGGAAGAAGGGGGGAGCTGGGGAGGTTGTGGGGCAGCGGCAAGGTGTCAGGTGCGGGGTCCCCTCGTGGGGCAGAACCAACACCTCAGCAAAGCCCGGGGACCCTCGGGTGTGGTGTGCATTCCTGAGCCCTGGTGGCCGCCTGGACCTGACGTAGAGCAGCTGCTGGTTCCCGGGAGACAGGGCTGTGCTCCTTGTGGCTCCCACCCTGATGCCGCTGGGAGACCTGGACACCCAGTGCGACCCCTGCGCTCCTGCAGGGAGCGTCCCCAGGCAGCATCAGCCCTGCGGTGGTGTCGTTGCAGGCACCCGGCGCCCATCCGCGGCTTCTGGATTGTGCCTGACATCCTGGGGCCCACGATGGTGTGCATCACCAGCACCTACGAGTGCCTCATCAGGCCCTTACTGTGAGTCCCCTCCTGGCCCCCACGCTCCTGACCCTTCCACCGCTCCTGACCCTTCCACCGCCGCCGCGAGCTCCTGGGAGACGTGGGGGCTTGTGCTGCAAACGGCTGCGCTGCCTTTGTCGATTTGGGTTCTTTTTGGAAAAGACCACGTCCAAGATGTGTCAACAAACAGCAGCATCAGTAGAACAGGGGTGGCTTTCCCGCGGAAGAGTGCGTGTGGTCTTGTCCTGCACGGGGCACACCTGACGCTTCCGTGTGTTCTCACGGCTCTGCGTGGACGAGGCATCGCAGCGCGCATGGCCCGACCCCCTGACGGGGTTTGTTTGAGTCACGCCTGTTTTGCAGAAGCACAGTCCACCCGGTGTCCCCGCCCCTGCTCTGTACCCGGGAAGACGTGGCAGCGGCGGAGTCTCCCCTCCGCATTCTAGCTGAAACCGCAGATTCCTTCGAAAAGCACATCAGGAGCATTTTACAACGGAGCGTCGCGAACCCAGCCTTCCTGAAGTACGAGGTTGGGGGCATCCAGGTTTTAATGGGTTCCCTCCTCTGTTTCCATAAACCCCGCCCCTGGGGAGAGGGGCTGCGGGATGGTGTGATGGCCCGGAGGAGCCCTGGGACTTGACACCGTCCTTGCAGATCCGCGGACAGAGACATGGCCCCGCCCCCCGAGGAGTGCCTGCAACTCATCAGCAGAGCCACGCAGGTGTTCCGGGAGCAGTACATCCTCAAGCAGGACCTGGCCAAGGAGGAGATCCAGCGCAGGTAGGGCGGTGGCGGTGGGGACAGTGGCAGCGATGCACACTGGCCGGGCTGGCGGCGGCTGAATGCTCTCTGTTCCCAAGGGTCAAGTTACTCTGTGACCAGAAGAAGAAACAACTGGAAGACCTCAGTTACTGCCGAGAGGAGAGGTGAGAGCTGGGTCGAGGGGGGAATAGGGGTCGCCTGGGCCTCACTGTCGGGTGGACCCCAAGAGCCCCTTGCTTTTTACCACCAGGAAAAGTCTCCGGGAAATGGCGGAGCGCTTGGCTGACAAATACGAGGAAGCCAAGGAAAAACAGGAGGATCTCATGAACAGGTAGGAGCGGGGCGGTGAGGCACACAGGCCTCGGTGGGGCTGCCCCACGGACCCTGGGCTGAGACGCCCCCTTCCCACCACAGGATGAAGGCCGTGCTGCACCGCTTCCACACGCAGCTCCCGGTTCTCTCTGACAGTGAGCGGGACATGAAGAAGGAGCTGCAGCTGATCCCCGAGCAGCTGCGCCACCTGGGCAATGCCATCAAGCAGGTAGGCCAGGTGCTGGGGTGGAGCATGTGGTGCCCCAGGGTGTGGGGCATGCGGTGTCCCGGGGTGCAGGGCGCCGCGCAGCACACTGCAGCCCTGCGCGTGTGTTCTGACACCCGAGGTCACCATGAAGAAGGATTACCAGCAGCGCAAGATGCAGAAGGTGCTGAGCCCTCAGAAACCCGCCATCACGCTGAGCGCCTACCAGCGCAAGTGCATCCAGTCGGTCCTGAAGGAGGAGTAAGGGTCGCCGTCCACGGGTCCCAGAGCCCTGGGGTGGGGCCACCTCGGGCAGGGATCAGGGCAGAGAACAGCGGGAGGAGCCGACGCGGGACAGGGTGGTGGGGTGGAGGGGTTCCTGGGCAGCACGTGCACAGCCTCCAGCAGGGGCGCCACCATGGCGCGTTTGAGACACGTGGACGTCCTTGGGTGTCAGTGAAAGGGCTCATCCGTGGTCTGCGTTCCCGAGTGAGTGACTCTGTGGCCTTACAGGGGCGAGCACATAAGAGAGATGGTGAAGCAGATTAATGACATCCGAAACCACATCAACTTCTGATCTGCGGGGAGCTGGTGCCCGTGGAGTGGACGCGGGGAGGGGCTGACGGGCGCTGTTGATGAACTTGGCCCTGGTGATCTCTCCTACTTGTCTTACAAGGATTGAATAAATGTTTTTACTCATCAGTTGGAGCGTGCTTATAATCAAGCTGAGGGCAGGGCTGCGTGCACAAGGCCCCAGGACCTGGTAAAACTCCTGAGCCTTCAGCTGTGCACCGCCTGTCCCTGCCCATCCGTGCCGCGTCTCCATGCTCCAGCAACAGCGACCACTGCATTTCCCGGGGGCAGCGCCAGGTGCGGGGCTGCAGCAGACCGACCCTAGGAGTGAGAGGTGGCCCCGCAACAAGGGAGGCAGCAACCACTTAACACATGCTTAGATGCATACTCGCCCCTGGCCCTGCTTGACTGGCGCCGGCTGTGCCGTGACATCTGCAGGCACAGGTTCAGCCTTGGTGTCCAGTTGTGTCTCGCGCCCGCCAGCGTGCATGGGGAAGGTAGGGCCTCAGGAAGATGGACCGGGAAGGAGGCCCTGAGTGACAGGGTGTGTCAGATGTGCACCATGTGCCTCCAGACAGTATGTGAGCACAGGGACACTTCTTCCCTCCACCCCGGGGCCCCCTCCCATCACGCCTAAAGCCCTGAAGTGCTCCCCCCTGAGGGGAGCGTCACCACAGTTCGACCCCAGGAAGCCTATGTGCACCTGTGCGCAGTTGGTTCCCATCACCGTCTTCCAGCCCCGGCACCGTCGCAGGGAGAGGATGGGGTGTGGGGTGTCGGCATAGCATCCCCGGGAGCTCCACCCAGAAGGCGAGCACTCACCCTGGATGTGCTGGCACTACGGTGGCCTGAAGCGCCTGGGGCTAGTCGTCCCGAAAGGTATCATTTGTTGGAATTAATACAAATCCCAGTGACATGGTGACCGGATCCTCTCCCTAAACCAAGTAACACTATCTGGTTTAAAACCCCTCTGTGTGCTTCTCGCATGGTGGGCCTAGAGCACCGGTTCTGTGGTTAGCATCTGCTCTTCGTGCTCCTGGATGAAAACTACGACAGGCCCCACGGAGTGACGTGCAGCCGTGCTCATGTCCTGGGGGAGCTGGCGGGGGTGTCTGCAGGCCAGCCCCTCCCACAGGGCCGCAAGGCCCGGACTGAGGTGCCAAGGCTGAGCCAGAGGCTACTTCCTGCATGTGGCTCCTCCTCACAGCCCGCAGTGCGGCCCTGGGGCCACCTGCGCAAGGAGCTCCCGTATCTGCTCTGCGGACAACCCTGTGAGGTGGCGGGTGAGCACCAGCCATGTCCCTGGGCTTCCCAACACAGGGGAGCTTGCAGCTGACACCCTTGCTCAGGTCGTGGGAACGGGGAGGGGCCTGAGCTCACAGCTCCGCAGCCTGGTGCCAACCTGACGGGGTTGCCCCAAGGCCCACACAGGGCAGTCCCCACCCCACACCCAGGTCCCAGCCTCCCAGGCCTCATCCTCCCCGTTACTGCCCTGGACCCTTCGGAAACAAGGCACCCAGGCCCACAGACCAAAGGTGGAAATGAGCAGGTCTGTGAGTTTATTCTAGATGTCAGACATAGCTTGTTTTATTAATACTATCTTTTCCACTGATCCAATAACTAAACTGAAACAGTTTTCAAAAGAGTAGACGTGCCCGTTCAGCTTCACCCTGGTACGTGTGGGCCACAGAACACCTCCGGGGGGTGGGGGAGGCAGAAAAAGTGCTTCCATGCAGTCTCTTGTGCTTGTCCTGTAACCTCTGCTTCCACCAAAGCCCCCCCCACCCCACCCCCCATCTCACAATTCATTCAGCTCCTGGACGGGTGAGTCTAGGCGTAAGGAAGGGCCTCCAACCCGACGGAAAATGGTAAGACAGACGCACTGAGCCGAGCATCGGGGTCCCTAGCCAGCCGCCTGCTCTCAGACTTCATATTTTAATATAAAATACTCGTACAGCACACGACACCTTCTGCTGGCCCAACATGGTCACCGCTGACTCCAGAAAACAGAAAGGGAAAGGCTCTCTCCCAACATCTAGGAACAGAAACTGTCATTCCAAACACAATTGGGCTGTTGCTCGAAAGGCAGGAAAACATTGGATAAAGCAGCACTTTGTCCGTTACCCGGCAGACCCCACCTCAGCGGAGTCCAGCATTGGCCATCAGTGTCCCCGTGGGAAAGTCCTTCTGCACACGTCCCCCTGGCTGGGCTGCCCCGTGCTACACGTGCTTCTCCCACCAGAAGCAAGCATCGCTCCAGGCTTCCTCTGTGACGTCTTCAGTTAAGAGTTAAATAATAATTAATGTTGCTCTAAGAGGAGTTAAAAACCCAGAGTGCAGGCCAGCGTCCTGCACGGGGTCATGTCTCAGGGAGCTGGTTGATGTCCGTTAGCTTGGTGTCATTCAGGATGGCCCGCACCCGCTCCAGGGAGCCCGCCTGCCGGATCCGCTCCAGCTGCACCTAGGGAGCAACACCGAATCATGGCCTGTGCCCCCGACCTGGGGTCCCCGACTTTACTCTGGTTTCACGGGGAAGGGGCCCGTGAGCCACCCCCCACCCCAGACCAGGCACCTCCCAGGGCTGCTGTGCTGCAGGCCCAGGGTCAGAGCTGGGACCCTGGGTGGATGACCCCTGACCCCCGACCCCACAGCTAAGTCAGGAAACCACCTCAAGCATCAGAGTTCAGCGCCTCATCCTGACCCCATTGACGTCCATCGAGTGCACCCAGGTGGCAGGCCCAGGAGCACCACAGCCAGACTTAGGGACCCAGGGGAGGCTCCATAGGGAGGACAGCCTGGATGGCAGGGGTGAGGTGTGAGGAGCAGGGACACAGGGCACTCCACAGAGGGAATGGGGTTCCAGGGCTTCAGGACACAGAGGAACCCCTGTAAGTGTTGCCTGGCCAGCCAGGGCCTCACATCAACAGCTGGGACTTGCCTTCCCTCATCGATGGCCTGGGGGTGGGGCGGGGGGGTAGACCGGCCGGCCATGAGGCTGCAGCAGGCCCAGGTGCCCAGTCCTCACCTGAAGGGTCTGAGAGAGCTTGACGAAGTCTCTCTGGACTTGCTCGCTGACGTCCAGCTCTGTCTGCAGCCTCTGAGCTTTGTTCTTCTCTTCAAACATCAGCTGTTCCACACTCACCTACGATACAAGTTTTGAAAGAGGATCAATGCCAAGGAGCCGTACATATGTATCACTTTGGGGATCGAGGAACCTGAGGTCTGCCTCCAGGAGGAGAGCCGCAGGGAACCCAGCAGCCCCCGGGGCCGACTGCGCAGTCTGAAGTCCTCCTAAAATGGCCGAAATGCCAAAGCTGCCCCAGTGCCCTCCTCCCCCCAGTAGCCTGGGGACCACCGTTAGCAAAAGGCAGCTGCTGGGATCAGAGGTTGCACAGTAACAGGGACACACACTTTGGGAGCCAGCACCATCTAGCATCTGTGGGGAAAAGGGCGCACGCGCGTGCCCCAGGCGACCCCCACGACCTCCAGTCTGCCCTGCAGACAAGCATGTCAATGGGACCACGCGGGAGCCTTAAGAGACAGTACGCGGTGTTTTCATCTTTCGGGGTCGGAGCCCCAACCTAGGACCCCCACCCCACAGTTGGCCTCGTGCACTTGGAGCCTAGCTGGACTGATCTCCAGCAGTGCGTCCCTGGGAGATGGTCACATGGACGGGCCTGGGAGGATGGTACCAAGTGTGCCCATAAGCCTGGAGGGCCAGGCCCCAGAGCCGGCGACCCGAATCACAAGGTCCTTTTCCCTCTGCAAGCGGCCAGCCCTGCCAGCCCTCAGGGCACAGCTCCAAGCTGCCACCGTCAACAAGCAACAAGTGACCCCAGGTTTGTGGCACTACATCATGAAATCACCAACACAAACATCACCTTAGCAGCAGCCTCCTTCTTTAACTGTTCTTCCAGAGTGATTCTCATCTCCTGGAGGCCCTCGAGCTGCTGAGACTTCTCTCGGAGTGTGGTCTCCAGCTGTGGAAGGGAAGCCAAGCTGAGCAGGTGCCTGTGGCCTGGAGAAGAAGTAGCCCCGCCCTCGGGGGGCCCAGGCCCTGACCATGCTCTCCCCACCCTTTCACCGAGCCTGCTGTTTACGCTTCAAGACCTCCTCTTCCTTCCATCAGACATCAGGTCCTCTAGGTCCTAAGGCCTGGGGACGGGGAAGGCAGAACATAAACATGTGCATAACTGACAGCGTGTGAATGTGGAGAAGCAGCATTTAATTCTTCCAGAAAAGCTGCCATGACACTGACCCTGAACAGAAACATTTTCCAGGGGAAGGAGGAGGGTGATAAGGGGAGAGGGTGGGAAGAACCTCAGGAGGGGAGCGGGTGGCAGGTGGGAAAACGCACTCAGAACCGGGGTGAATCCCACTGCACCAGGCCCTGCAGGACGAGGCAGAAGAGCCCTGAGCGGGCTGGGAACACAGGCTCCACCCTGGAAGCGGTGGGGACCGTGGGGGGTGAGGGGGATGTGGGGGACCAGCAGACAGCAACACAGTCACATTGGCAGCCCTATAATGCTGAGAGAACCGGGCATGCTTCAGAGGCAGAGAAAGACGTCAGGCTGGGGCAGGGAGTGGGGTGAGCACTGAGGTCTGAGCCCACACAGCATCGTGTGCACAAGATGGGACACGCTCCAAAGCTGATTTCTGCCCGTGCAGCCCCAACAGCACAGGAGCCAGACCGCACTGGGCTGCAGAGGGCCTACACGGTTCCCAGAGCCCCTGCCGGGAAGGGAGGATGTGCTGTCCAACCGGGGACAACAAGCGTGTTTGCAGAAAAGAGATCAGGAGGTAAGGGTTCCAGGCCCGAGACTGTGAGGGAAAAACCAAGGATCCCTGGAGAAGATGGAGAGATCGGCAACGGAAGACCCTTCTGTGAAGGAGCATGAGTGGGCCAGGAGTGAAGGTGAGAGGGCCATCGAGGGGCTGGGACACTGAAGGTGGTAGGGCAGATGGTGGGCAAAAGGCTGTCACAGTGGAGGGCAAGGGGCAGGTGGAGGGGAGAGCAGGTGGACAGCACCCGAGGCCATTGGGCACACAGAGGGACACACGGTGCTGCTCAGCCAGGCCTGTTGGCAGCCTGGGACAGGCTGAGACAGGCAGGGAGTGGAGGCTGCAGCTGTCGGTGGAGACCATGTGGAGGCAAGCAGCGTGGAAGGAAAGACAGCTGAGCCATGGGGAGGCCATGGACACTGAGAAAGGCAGGTGTGAACGAGGCGCTCGGGCAGCTAAGCCTATGGGACAAGGTCTGGGAAGATGGTGGGCTGTGGGCAGGTACGGGCTGAGGTGTGGCCACAAGCCTAGGAAGGAAGGGAGCGTGGGGGGCGGGAGGTGTCACGGGCTCGGTGAATTGAATGGGGTCTGCTACCAGAGGTAGGTGTGTGAAGATGACCGGCAGCTACAAATGCCCCCTCCTATCTGTCAGGGACTGTGCTCTGCTCTGGTCACGTAAGCACCTACATGCCGTGACCCTGCTTGCCTGTCCCGTGGCCTCAGTGTCCCCCAGCATGGGCTTCCCTGTGCACGGAGCAGGCCCAGCAAACGTGCTGCCCTGGTACTGGGCAGAAGCTCTCGAAGAGCGGGACACTCACCTGCACCCATCGCCATGGATGCAATGAATGTGAACGTCGTGGGACTCACCTGTCCTTTTTCTACTTTTATTCTCTCTAGTTCCGCTTTTAGACTAGAAATGGAAGCTAGAAGGAAAAGAGAAGTGTCAGCACTTACTGATTATTTTGCACCTGTTTTGTTTATGCCCTTTTCTACCACAAGCTCCACCTCAAACAGTGAAAGCACTGAGCTCAGTGAGGCACAGCGCGACATGCACCTCCTCAGGAACCCCTCCCCTTACCCCTAGGGCACGGTGCCCCAGGGAAGTGTCTGCACCCTGTGTGACCCTGGGGTGGGGAACCAGCAAGGCTCTGGTGACACTGCAGGGCTCTGCCAAGAAGGCGGCCGGCTGCTCTCTCTGAAATAGGGGATTTTTGTGGTTTTTGAGTCCCAATTAAATCAATTTACTCTGGATGTATCAGAACACCTGAACACCCCTCACTGTTTTCTGTACCTCCTCTACCCATTTTCTGTCTTCCACATTCTCAGCCCTGGCAGCACTGTTTCCCATCCGAGCCTGCCCACCTTCTGGCCCCCACGTACATACCCCCCGTGGGCATACCCCCACGTACCCCTGTCCCCCTGCACCCACCCCCCGCCTGGTTCCCCACCACCGCCCCCCAGCAGGGCCCGTGTCCTCACCCAGCTCCTCCTTGCAGTTCTCTATCTCCAGCTGCAGGGTCTCTTCAAGGTTCTCTTTTAAGCACTGTTCTGCCTGGATCTGCTCTTTGAGGAACAGTATCTCTGCCTTCAGCTTCTCCTCTATGTGCTCTGCCGCCGTCCGCACATGCACGATGCTCTCTCGGTATTTGAGGACCAGCTCCCGCAGTGCCTGCAGCCAAGGAACAAGTGCTCGCTCAGTGTGTGGTGGGGAGAGACCATGGAAGCCCCCAGATTCGCACCTGTTGTTTTACACAGTTCAGAAACCAACACGGTGCCAACTCCCTGGGGGTCCCTGCCCTAATGTTCAGCATGGTGTAGAAATAAGACATCTGAGGCCAAAAATGTGCACTGTGGACAGCAGGTCTCTCCGTCAAAACTGGCTCATAAGCAGAAAAATAAAAACGTTAAGTAACTTGCAGGGAGGGAATCACCATGGATGGCTTCCAGGCCCCAGGATCAGCTGGGTACATCTGGGGGGAACTAGGGGTGAGGACCCAGAAGGTTGGAAGGCAGAAGCAGGTGTGGAACATGAGGACCAAGTGCATTTGCTCACACATGGACTCAAACACACGCACTTGCTGAACGTCAGCCACAACCTACTAGAGGCAGTGAGGCAAAGAACTTTCCACCATGACCACCTGTTTTTCTAGAATAAATTCAGTTTAAGCCTTATTTTATTATTTCCCTAAATTTTAGCTATATTCTTTAAAACAATTCAATTATATCCTAAAGCAACTCTAAGGTAAACGCTGGGATTCTTAGATAACTACCAGATGTATGTAAAATCAGGAATAGCAGAAAAGAGAATAATGAAAAAACTGTGGTAAGAAAAGCCTAAGATGTACTCCTAGAGCGGGTCTAAGAGCCAGGCCTCACAGGCTGGACGGGTGACATTCCTCAAGCATTCCACAAAGTGTGGAAAAGTCTAGAGAGCATGGAAAAGAATCCTCCGCCCAAAAAGAACCACTCATCAGAGGGGGATGGTACTGGGAGTGCAAGGAGACAGGGCCCCAAACTCTGCCAAGATCAGCCACAGAAAGTGCCAGCAACCTCCATGGACACACAGGGTTAGGGCAGGGATAGGGCGCTGTGGCTAGGTTGGCAAGGTGGCCCCATGAGTACATCAAAACGAAAACCAATAGCAATGTTGATACATATACAGGAAAAAAAAAAGAATGAGTTCCAAATTGTAAAGGTTGAATCTGCAGAGTAGGATCAAGGAAACACTGGATCATTATGAAACATTGTTTCATAAAACAATTTCTGTAATGTCAATTTTAAAATATTATTTCTTTTTAAAAAAAACCCTGAAACTAAAGATTTCACCAGTAACATCTTTCTATTTTGTTTTGAAAACTGCCCTAAGAAGTGTCTTCCTTGCCTATACTGTTAACAGTATACTTGGGTGTAGCCTAAGATATGGTTTGCTGATGAAGGACTTGACAATGGAGCAGCCTGAGTGTCGGGAGGGTCAAGGAGAGATGTGTACAGCCCGTCTGAACTCAGGCCCAGTTAGTACCTGGATGGAGATGGTTGTGAACGTCTCAGGGAAGCGTGTGGTTTCACAGCCCAGACTCACCCAATGAGAAAGGAACAGAAGTAACCCAAAGTGTCATAAAAGTTAAGTGAGTGCCATTTACCCTTTCAAGCGTGACCCAGAAAAACAAGTATCGCAAGCAACCAGCCTGGGAACTCCTTCACACATTTCACTTCCAGCATGTTCTCAGTCTGCTCCTGCAAGAGTAATTTATAGACCGATCCACCAAAGGATTCTCAGGACACTGAACACATGAGCTACAGGAGGAAAAACAAACTGAACTCTCAAAGCTCAGAGCTTTTGTGCTTCCAAGGGCACCATCAGGAAGTGAACAAGATAATCCATGGAATGGAGCAAAGGATCTGCAAATTGTCTGGTGAGGGACTTAGATCTAGACTATATACAGAGCCACAGAATTCCACAATAAAAAATAATCCAATTTAGAGATGAGCAAAAGATGTGACTAGACACCTCTCGAGGAACACAGATAGATGGGCAATAAACACATGGGAAGACACTCAGTATCATCAGCTGAGTGCCCAGCAGAGTGCGAATGAGAACCACAAGATGCTGCTTCGCACCCACTAGGAGGTCTGGAATAGAACAGTAGGGACAGGAGAAATCCTCCCATAATCACCGTGGCATTCCCACAGGACCCCACGACCCACTCCGAGGTTATTCCTCTAGAGAAATAAACCAAAAAGCGTACAGGAATGTTTGCAGCACATTATTCACAGCAGGCCACACACGGAGACAGCCCAAATGCCTAACAACAGACAAATGGATACACAAAACGTCCATGCCGTGAAGTGTTGGTGGTCACAAGAAGGAACAGGTAGCCTGATGCCTGCTTGACAGCATAGATGAACCCTGACAACAGTATGCCGTGTGGAAGAAGCCAGACACAAAAAAACACAAATTGTAGGATTCTAGTCCCACAGAAGTCCACAGTAGGGCAATCTATGGAAAGAAAATAGGTTAAGCAGCTGCTTAGGGCTGGGGGTAGTGGGGAGAATGACAGGGAAGGGGCTTCCTGCTGAGGTGATAAACAGTGTCCTGAAATTGTGGTCACATCAGAGAATATCTAAAAAACACTGAATTGTACACTTTAAAAAGGCGAATTAGAGCGGCCCGGGTGGCTCAGCGGTTTAGTGACGCCTTCGGCCCAGGGCCTGATCCTGGAGACCCAGGATCGAGTCCCACGTTGGGCTCCCTTCATGGAGTCTGCTTCTCCCTCTGCCTGTGTCTCTGCCACACTCTCTCTCTCATGAATAAATAAATAAAATCTTTAAAAATAAATTAAAAAAAATAAAAGGGTGAATTATTTGGTATGTGAATTATATCTCAATAAAGCCTGTTTCAAAAAAGAACTGGTTGGCAGCCATTTCAGAAAACATATTTGTTTGCATTTTCGATCATGTGGAAGCCCAGTTACCTCCACAGTGTCTGGGAGGATGAAGTCTTCTGCTTGCTGTAATGACACATGCAAGCTGTGCTTTCCCTGCAGACTGTCATTATCTTTCTGTAACCTTGCCAGCTCTTCTGAAACCTGCTCCCGGGACTGCATCAGCACTGCCTGAAATAGAAACAGATATACTCATCACAGCCAGAAAGGTAAATCCTATCTGCTGAGAAAAATAAGGTCAAACCAAATGAGGGCTGAGGATGGAGGATATGTAATAAAGCTCTGTAAGACCTACAAGAAGCTGCCAGAGATATTCCTATTTGCAGTCTTCTACTCGAACAGACAGGCAAGCAGCAGCCTTGGAGCCCATCTTCCATGGTTTCCACCAACGATATCCCTGCACTAGCAATGGACCAGTATCTCCAGTGGCTACACAGCCAGCACTTAAATCAAATGGAGCACATGTTACCTCCTCATAGCATGCATTCAACAGAAGCAGGGAGAACAAAAGAGCATGGTCTTCCTCCTCATTACACAAATGTGTATGTATGTGGACTATGTATATAACAACCAGCTGAGGATCACTGAATGGCCTGTGGACCCCAAATACTGGAAGTCATCAGGAGGACCTATGCTTAGGAAGTACAGGACACTTGAGCAGCTCACTCTGAAGATGGGACAGGCTCCTACCGCTGCAGGCTGATGTGCAATGTAATTTTAGGTATTTAATGGGAATTTTAATCAATATAAAAGTTATTCTGGCTAATCTGAGTATAATGATAAAATTCTACGAAAGTATTTGATTTCTGCTAATTTCTAACACTCATTTAACTTAAATGTATATATAAGTATAGATTATTCACTCCTCCAATGTTTATTTAACAGCTGCTACTCTATAGGAGGCATTTTGCTGCATACGAGGATACAGAGATATAGGACTGAGATCTGCCCTTGAGACGCTCACATTGCAGAGGAGGGAGAGCTCAGTAAACCCACAACTGCCCAGCAGAAGTGCAGGTGCTAGGACAGGGAATGGGTACAGCGAGGTAAAAGGACAGAGGCTCCGAGGGGAGAGGCTCAAGGACATTTCCTAGAGAAGGTGATCACTGCATTCTAAAGGACAAATAGGCTACTGGCAGGCACACAAGGTCACATGTAAAGTTTGGCCAATTTTGCTGGCTCTTACTTATCTTCAGGCCAGAATCAATTGTTTTACGCTCACTTTTAACCCATTTACAACAAAATATCAGCATCCCACTTCTCTAAGACATGAAAAAGGGGAAAAATAAAATGTATATAGTTACTTACTTTTGCAACGAGAAAAACAGAAGGATAAATCAAAAATAAAACCATATACAGGAGGGGCTAGGAAGAGGGTGAAACGGATAGAGAATGGAAGAGATCTGAACATTTACACATTTTTACAGTTTTGACTTATGAACCATGTTGCATGTTCAAAAAATAATAATAAATCAAAGAAGAAAAAGGAAAACCCGAAAATGTAATACAAACAGAACAAATGGAGCAAACAGATAACCACAAAGGAAACAGTTAATTGAAGTAACTTTTGAACACTGTGCAGACTGTGAATCTTTAGCTGGGATACATTCTAAGAGCAAAAAGAGCTACAAAGAAACGCTGAACCTCACTTAACAGTTTTGCCATTGGTAGCAATACTAACATGGTCACTCTGTAACTCTTGTTCCCACCTTGACCAAGGGACCATACTGAAGACCACCAACAGTGGACCCGCCCCTCACAACATGCCCCTGCTGTCCCAAACTCCCGCTGACTCATCATTTCCATGATGTTCTTGGCCTATTCATCTAACCTGAATCTAATCACATGGGAATAATCAGACAAGATTCTATGAGGCAGTTGGTCGGAGCTCTTCAAAAATGCTAATGTCACAGAAGACAAAAAAAAGGGGGGGGCGCAACTGTTCTAGATTAAAAGAGACTAAGTGACAAGACAGAAACAACAATGTGTGACCTTTTATGGGTTCCTCCATCAAAAAATCAGAATAAGGGATCCCTGGGTGGCGCAGCAGTTTGGCGCCTGCCTTTGGCCCAGGGCGCGATCCTGGAGACCCGGGATCGAATCTCACGTCGGGCTCCCGGTGCACGGAGCCTGCTTCTCCCTCTGCCTATGTCTCTGCCCCTCTCTCTCTCTCTCTCTGTGTGTGTGTGTGACTATCATAAAAAATAAAATTAAAAAAAAAATCAGAATAAAAACCTGAAACCACCTGTAAAAATAATCATGGGCTTTGGGAACCATTGTCACATTTTAGGGATGTGGTAACTGCACTGTGGTGGTATAGAACCACCTCTCTGTTCTCAGCAGACACATGCTGAAATATTTAGGAGCATCACAATGTCTGCAACGTATTTCTGAATGGCTCAGAAAACACACACACACACACAAAGGCACAGAGATGGAGAAACCAGAGCAGCCATGTGTGAAAATGTGGCAAAGTACTGACAACTAGTAAATCTAGAAGATTTAGGAAGATTTTAGGAATGCTTACTCTATAACCTCTCAAAATCAAAATTTTCCAAATAAAATACTAGAAGGATACTAAGACCCCAGGCACTGTCACAGCTGCTCTTGTCTGAGGGGCAAAGAAGAATCTCTCTTCCTCAGTATGAGAACCTCTGAAGGTCATGTCAAGAAGGACCCCAACATTACTCTGAATACTTCTACGTCACTCGCAATACACAGGTTTTAAGGGGAGTCCACTTGGAACGTGTTTGTACAGGCAGGTGGGGCTGAAAAACAAGCAGGGAAGAGATAAGAGAGGACAGTGGAGTGAAGGCAGCTAAATACTGGTTCTGTCAACATTTAGCAGTGATTTTTACACTGATGGTTATCATTTTGTATTCTCTGTCAATAGGTATGGAAAAGGTATGGAACTCTCTAGTCAATGATTAGAATGAGATGCTCCTCGAGAGACCATGACTATTATTTAGGATCAGCTCAAAAGGCACTCAGATACTGACCTGATGCAGATCAAAACCCACCATTCCTTTTCCCACACATCCACCCCTGGCAGAGCTGGACCAGGAGCGGCTTGTAGGATCATCCCAGCAGGACCATCATCTACAAAGATCATCAGTGCCTGGGAGCACATGTCACCCTAATTCCTGTGACATTGATTAGGCTACTCTCAATAATTAACTGCTCAGGAAAGTACAAGGACAGTTCAAACATTCCATCTGCCGGAGCTCTGAGAGATTTCAATATTCACCTTGTATTTGGGACCAACAATTAGTCCAAAGTTTATTCTGTTCAAGTTTCTCAAATCGGAAAAGTAAAGGTAAAGGTAAGAGTGTTTTTTGTTCAGGAGGCAGGCTTAAAAAGCTTGTCCTTTACAAATGTTGCTTCGGCCCCAGAGAGCAGAACAGTGTGACCACTGGGCCAGGGAGACATGGTCATAGCAAAGAGGGTGAGACCCAACAGAACAAAGGGGACTCTATCAACACAGTCAATGCTGATTTAAATGTTAACTTACCATCTGCTCCTGAACATCCCTTTTCGCCTGGGAAAACCCCTGTTGTAACTCTTCAAGTAAGATCTCAGATGCCTGGGCTCTGAGGACAAGTGCAGAGATCTTAAAAGAAAAAAAAAAAGGACACACAGACAATATAGTTAGGAAGCTGGTGATTCTTATGCGAACCCTTCCAACCCTGCTTATGTGATGTCCAGACCTAACCAGCTCATCACTCATTCAACGGATATGCATGCATCTACGGGGTCTTGGCCCCTTGTGTCACACAGGGCGGCACCAAACATCCCTAGGGCTGCGCACTGCTATACATGAACAGATAGCACTTTGTGGACCTCAAGACAGAGATGTTAACCCACGAGGCCTACTTATATTATCCTTAAAGAAGCTTTTTAAAAAAAAAAAAAAAGAAAGAAGCTTAAAAAAAAAAATCAATAAAAATTTTGAAACTCTTGTCCACAAAACAAAAGCACACAGTGTAAAGCATAAATGGACCTTCTGTGAACTAATGTCAGTCTTCAAAGATGATTTACTCAAAAGCAAGCAGTGCACGACTAACATCATTGAACTGTAAACTCCCTTAGTTTGAATGTTTCTTTTTTTTTTTTTAAGATTTTATTTATTTATTCATGACAGACAGACACACACACACACAAAGAGAGAGAGAGAGAGAGAGAGAGAGAGGCAGAGACAAAGGCAGAGGGAGAAGCAGGCTCCATGCCAATAGCCTGATGCGGGACTCAATCCCGGGACTCCAGGATCACGCCCTGGGCTGAAAGCAGGCGCAAAACCACTAAGCCACCCAGGGATCCCCAGTTTGAATGTTTCTGAGAGAGGTCCTGTGAAAGTTGGGGATTCGTACATAACAATTATAATATAAATCAAAATATATTCGTTCAGACATTAAAAAAATTATTGACAGCATTCTGCTTCCAGTAGTGGCAGATTAGGTAATGTGACTCAAACTTCCTATTGAGAATTAAGAAAACCAGACAAAAACATGAAAGATATCTACTTGAAGGCACCGGAGAATAGGGCAAAAAAAGATTTACAGAGCCAAGGGTCAGAAGGAGGACATGCCAGCTCCAAGAGAAACCTATGTGACACCATGAAGCCCAGCGTCCAGGACAGGGTGGCAGAGATGAGAGTCCAGAAGCCATGATGCAAAGGCACCCTGTGAAACTCGCTGAATGGTGTGGATTGGGTCCCCACAAGGCGACAGCCTAGGGTAAGGGAAGGCTTTAAAGTAACCCGAACTTCACAACTTTATATAATCTCAATGCCTGGAGGGACTGTCACTAGCTTTCTTTCTTTCTTTTTTTTTTTTTAATTTTATTTATTTATGATAGTTACAGAGAGAAAGAGAGAGAGGCAGAGACATAGGCAGAGGGAGAAGCAGGCTCCATGCACCGGGAGCCCGACGTGGGATTCGATCCCGGGTCTCCAGGATCGCGCCCTGGGCCAAAGGCAGGCACCAAACGGCTGCACCACCCAGGGATCCCTGTCACTAGCTTTCATCAGGAAAATGGCTTTATATCATTTCAACATTTTAATATACAATGTTCAGCACTCACATAAAAATGCACAAAAGAAAGGACAGGATAAAACCAAAAGGAAATAATAAAAACAAAACAATACAAACAGATCTAAAGTGAATCCAGATTTGTGAATTATTAGAGATAGACTTTAAAATTAACTATATTTGACCTGTCCAGAGATCTATTTAAAAGAGAATTGAGGGATGCCTGGGTGGCTCAGCGCACCCTCCAGGGTGTGATCCTGGAGTCCAAGGATTGAGTCCCACATCGGGCTCCCTGCATGGAGCCTGCTTCTCCCTCTGCCTGTATCTCTGCCTCTCTCTCTCTCTCTCTCTGTGTGTCTCTCATGAATAAATAAATAAAATCTCTAAATACATATATATGTGTGTGTGTATATATATATATATATTTTTTTTTTTTTTTTAATAATACAAGGGAATTGAGACCTACCAGAGAACTGGAAACAATGGAAAGTAACCAAATGGAAATGATAAATAGAAAAAATAAATTAGGGCAGCCCCAGTGGCGCAGCGGTTTAGCGCCGCCTATAGCCTGGGGCGTGATCCTGGAGACCTGGGATCGAGTCCCACGTCGGGCTCCCTGCATGGAGCCTGCTTCTCCCTCGGCCTGTGTCTCTGCCTCTCTCTCTCTATGTCTCTATGAATAAATAAATGAATAAATAATCTTAAAAAAAATAAATTATCTAAATTAAAAATTTCAATGGATGAGTCTTAACAGATTAGACCTATTTGAAGAGAAAGTGAGTATAAAACAGATCTGAAGGAAACAGACAATTCGGAAAATACAGAAGAGACTTTAAAAAATGTGTAAATACAACATGGTATAATATATACGAATATCTGAAGCAATGTGCCCAATGGAAACCGAGCTATCAGAGCTAAAAATAAGCCTATGCAGAAACCCTGTCATCTCATTCCTAGGAATGCTCCAGAGAAATGAGACCATACGTCCACCAAAGACACATACAAAGGTGTTTTTAGAAAACGTATTGGTAAAAAAGAAAAAAAAAGAAAGAAAAGAAAAGAAAAGAAAAGAAAAGAAAAGAAAAGAAAAGAAAAGAAAACGTATTGGTTCACAAAAGCCAAAAACTAGAAACAACCCAAACATCCCTCAACTGCAGAATGGATAAATTACACCACATCTGTGTACCAGAATATATACAGCATTCACATCTAACCACGGAAGCAGGAACAATGTGCAGGAGCCTCAGACGTAATAATCAAACAGACTGGCTGTGCAAGGCTCTGAACAATAGGATTCCATTTGCATGAAGTTCAAGAATGAGCAATACTAAACAGTGTTCAAGTCAGAACCCTGCCAACCCTCTGTGCAGGCAGCTCTGGTGTTTAGTTAGTATGAAGGACCACAAGTATATCAGAAAGCTTTGTATCTTGATCCAGATGATGATCACCTAGTAAACTTTCCATGTGTTAAAATTCACCAAGCTCTACACTTGAGATTTATGCACTTGGCTATATGTAATATCTCAATAAAAGCAAGTTATTAAAAGATACACATAATGGCTGAGATTATTCCAATTATGATGTAAGATATCAATTCAGATATCCAAGAAACCCTGTGAGAACCTCAAACAGGAAAAATATGAATAAAAAATACACCTAGGCACAGCACAGTAAAACTGCTGAAAACAAAAGCAAAAAAAACAATCCCTAAAATAACCAGGGAAAAAATAATATTTTACCTTCAAAGGAGCAACAGTAGGACCTACAGCTAACTTCTTACTAGATCCCTGGGTGGCGCAGCAGTTTGGCGCCTGCCTTTGGCCCAGGGCGCGATCCTGGAGACCCGGGATCGAATCTCACGTCGGGCTCCCGGTGCACGGAGCCTGCTTCTCCCTCTGCCTATGTCTCTGCCCCTCTCTCTCTCTCTCTGTGTGTGTGTGTGACTATCATAAAAAATAAAATTAAAAAAAAAATCAGAATAAAAACCTGAAACCACCTGTAAAAATAATCATGGGCTTTGGGAACCATTGTCACATTTTAGGGATGTGGTAACTGCACTGTGGTGGTATAGAACCACCTCTCTGTTCTCAGCAGACACATGCTGAAATATTTAGGAGCATCACAATGTCTGCAACGTATTTCTGAATGGCTCAGAAAACACACACACACACACAAAGGCACAGAGATGGAGAAACCAGAGCAGCCATGTGTGAAAATGTGGCAAAGTACTGACAACTAGTAAATCTAGAAGATTTAGGAAGATTTTAGGAATGCTTACTCTATAACCTCTCAAAATCAAAATTTTCCAAATAAAATACTAGAAGGATACTAAGACCCCAGGCACTGTCACAGCTGCTCTTGTCTGAGGGGCAAAGAAGAATCTCTCTTCCTCAGTATGAGAACCTCTGAAGGTCATGTCAAGAAGGACCCCAACATTACTCTGAATACTTCTACGTCACTCGCAATACACAGGTTTTAAGGGGAGTCCACTTGGAACGTGTTTGTACAGGCAGGTGGGGCTGAAAAACAAGCAGGGAAGAGATAAGAGAGGACAGTGGAGTGAAGGCAGCTAAATACTGGTTCTGTCAACATTTAGCAGTGATTTTTACACTGATGGTTATCATTTTGTATTCTCTGTCAATAGGTATGGAAAAGGTATGGAACTCTCTAGTCAATGATTAGAATGAGATGCTCCTCGAGAGACCATGACTATTATTTAGGATCAGCTCAAAAGGCACTCAGATACTGACCTGATGCAGATCAAAACCCACCATTCCTTTTCCCACACATCCACCCCTGGCAGAGCTGGACCAGGAGCGGCTTGTAGGATCATCCCAGCAGGACCATCATCTACAAAGATCATCAGTGCCTGGGAGCACATGTCACCCTAATTCCTGTGACATTGATTAGGCTACTCTCAATAATTAACTGCTCAGGAAAGTACAAGGACAGTTCAAACATTCCATCTGCCGGAGCTCTGAGAGATTTCAATATTCACCTTGTATTTGGGACCAACAATTAGTCCAAAGTTTATTCTGTTCAAGTTTCTCAAATCGGAAAAGTAAAGGTAAAGGTAAGAGTGTTTTTTGTTCAGGAGGCAGGCTTAAAAAGCTTGTCCTTTACAAATGTTGCTTCGGCCCCAGAGAGCAGAACAGTGTGACCACTGGGCCAGGGAGACATGGTCATAGCAAAGAGGGTGAGACCCAACAGAACAAAGGGGACTCTATCAACACAGTCAATGCTGATTTAAATGTTAACTTACCATCTGCTCCTGAACATCCCTTTTCGCCTGGGAAAACCCCTGTTGTAACTCTTCAAGTAAGATCTCAGATGCCTGGGCTCTGAGGACAAGTGCAGAGATCTTAAAAGAAAAAAAAAAAGGACACACAGACAATATAGTTAGGAAGCTGGTGATTCTTATGCGAACCCTTCCAACCCTGCTTATGTGATGTCCAGACCTAACCAGCTCATCACTCATTCAACGGATATGCATGCATCTACGGGGTCTTGGCCCCTTGTGTCACACAGGGCGGCACCAAACATCCCTAGGGCTGCGCACTGCTATACATGAACAGATAGCACTTTGTGGACCTCAAGACAGAGATGTTAACCCACGAGGCCTACTTATATTATCCTTAAAGAAGCTTTTTAAAAAAAAAAAAAAAGAAAGAAGCTTAAAAAAAAAAATCAATAAAAATTTTGAAACTCTTGTCCACAAAACAAAAGCACACAGTGTAAAGCATAAATGGACCTTCTGTGAACTAATGTCAGTCTTCAAAGATGATTTACTCAAAAGCAAGCAGTGCACGACTAACATCATTGAACTGTAAACTCCCTTAGTTTGAATGTTTCTTTTTTTTTTTTTAAGATTTTATTTATTTATTCATGACAGACAGACACACACACACACAAAGAGAGAGAGAGAGAGAGAGAGAGAGAGGCAGAGACAAAGGCAGAGGGAGAAGCAGGCTCCATGCCAATAGCCTGATGCGGGACTCAATCCCGGGACTCCAGGATCACGCCCTGGGCTGAAAGCAGGCGCAAAACCACTAAGCCACCCAGGGATCCCCAGTTTGAATGTTTCTGAGAGAGGTCCTGTGAAAGTTGGGGATTCGTACATAACAATTATAATATAAATCAAAATATATTCGTTCAGACATTAAAAAAATTATTGACAGCATTCTGCTTCCAGTAGTGGCAGATTAGGTAATGTGACTCAAACTTCCTATTGAGAATTAAGAAAACCAGACAAAAACATGAAAGATATCTACTTGAAGGCACCGGAGAATAGGGCAAAAAAAGATTTACAGAGCCAAGGGTCAGAAGGAGGACATGCCAGCTCCAAGAGAAACCTATGTGACACCATGAAGCCCAGCGTCCAGGACAGGGTGGCAGAGATGAGAGTCCAGAAGCCATGATGCAAAGGCACCCTGTGAAACTCGCTGAATGGTGTGGATTGGGTCCCCACAAGGCGACAGCCTAGGGTAAGGGAAGGCTTTAAAGTAACCCGAACTTCACAACTTTATATAATCTCAATGCCTGGAGGGACTGTCACTAGCTTTCTTTCTTTCTTTTTTTTTTTTTAATTTTATTTATTTATGATAGTTACAGAGAGAAAGAGAGAGAGGCAGAGACATAGGCAGAGGGAGAAGCAGGCTCCATGCACCGGGAGCCCGACGTGGGATTCGATCCCGGGTCTCCAGGATCGCGCCCTGGGCCAAAGGCAGGCACCAAACGGCTGCACCACCCAGGGATCCCTGTCACTAGCTTTCATCAGGAAAATGGCTTTATATCATTTCAACATTTTAATATACAATGTTCAGCACTCACATAAAAATGCACAAAAGAAAGGACAGGATAAAACCAAAAGGAAATAATAAAAACAAAACAATACAAACAGATCTAAAGTGAATCCAGATTTGTGAATTATTAGAGATAGACTTTAAAATTAACTATATTTGACCTGTCCAGAGATCTATTTAAAAGAGAATTGAGGGATGCCTGGGTGGCTCAGCGCACCCTCCAGGGTGTGATCCTGGAGTCCAAGGATTGAGTCCCACATCGGGCTCCCTGCATGGAGCCTGCTTCTCCCTCTGCCTGTATCTCTGCCTCTCTCTCTCTCTCTCTCTCTGTGTCTCTCATGAATAAATAAATAAAATCTCTAAATACATATATATGTGTGTGTGTATATATATATATATATTTTTTTTTTTTTTTTAATAATACAAGGGAATTGAGACCTACCAGAGAACTGGAAACAATGGAAAGTAACCAAATGGAAATGATAAATAGAAAAAATAAATTAGGGCAGCCCCAGTGGCGCAGCGGTTTAGCGCCGCCTATAGCCTGGGGCGTGATCCTGGAGACCTGGGATCGAGTCCCACGTCGGGCTCCCTGCATGGAGCCTGCTTCTCCCTCGGCCTGTGTCTCTGCCTCTCTCTCTCTATGTCTCTATGAATAAATAAATGAATAAATAATCTTAAAAAAAATAAATTATCTAAATTAAAAATTTCAATGGATGAGTCTTAACAGATTAGACCTATTTGAAGAGAAAGTGAGTATAAAACAGATCTGAAGGAAACAGACAATTCGGAAAATACAGAAGAGACTTTAAAAAATGTGTAAATACAACATGGTATAATATATACGAATATCTGAAGCAATGTGCCCAATGGAAACCGAGCTATCAGAGCTAAAAATAAGCCTATGCAGAAACCCTGTCATCTCATTCCTAGGAATGCTCCAGAGAAATGAGACCATACGTCCACCAAAGACACATACAAAGGTGTTTTTAGAAAACGTATTGGTAAAAAAGAAAAAAAAAGAAAGAAAAGAAAAGAAAAGAAAAGAAAAGAAAAGAAAAGAAAAGAAAAGAAAACGTATTGGTTCACAAAAGCCAAAAACTAGAAACAACCCAAACATCCCTCAACTGCAGAATGGATAAATTACACCACATCTGTGTACCAGAATATATACAGCATTCACATCTAACCACGGAAGCAGGAACAATGTGCAGGAGCCTCAGACGTAATAATCAAACAGACTGGCTGTGCAAGGCTCTGAACAATAGGATTCCATTTGCATGAAGTTCAAGAATGAGCAATACTAAACAGTGTTCAAGTCAGAACCCTGCCAACCCTCTGTGCAGGCAGCTCTGGTGTTTAGTTAGTATGAAGGACCACAAGTATATCAGAAAGCTTTGTATCTTGATCCAGATGATGATCACCTAGTAAACTTTCCATGTGTTAAAATTCACCAAGCTCTACACTTGAGATTTATGCACTTGGCTATATGTAATATCTCAATAAAAGCAAGTTATTAAAAGATACACATAATGGCTGAGATTATTCCAATTATGATGTAAGATATCAATTCAGATATCCAAGAAACCCTGTGAGAACCTCAAACAGGAAAAATATGAATAAAAAATACACCTAGGCACAGCACAGTAAAACTGCTGAAAACAAAAGCAAAAAAAACAATCCCTAAAATAACCAGGGAAAAAATAATATTTTACCTTCAAAGGAGCAACAGTAGGACCTACAGCTAACTTCTTACTAGTAGAAATACAGACCCAACAGTAACTTCCAAGCCTGGGGGAAAACAGCATAAGTGTTCAGGACACCACAGCTGGTCAAGAATCCTTTTTGGATGAAGGTGGAAATAAAAAGATCTGTCTAAAAAAAATATGAGAGAGTAGAGACTTCCAAGAAGGATGAGGCCCATAATGGCCTTTCTCCACCCTGATTACAACTAACAATTGCCCAAGGACTTTGAAAAATAAGCAAAAGCAGACAGTTGAGAGAAGGAAGTCAAAATGGGAGAAGCAACTCATCCAGGAGTGAATTCACTGCTCACGTGGGGTTTTTCTCACTTCTGTGGCAGCATTCCTCTGAGATGACCAGCAGCAGAACCATAATAGCTGCGGGGGGTGGGGGTACAAGGGACCAGACTCTGTGTGATCCCAGTGCAACGGCAAGGTCCCTGGAAGAAGAGCAGAGGAGTGTCCTTGGGGAGGGGACTGGGGGGGGGGCTTAATTCTGTGTATCAACCAACACAAGTCCCACACCCACAAGTGAACACATCCAAAAGCTCTTCAAAAGCTTTAAAAAGGGAGATCCCTGGGTGGCGCAGCGGTTTGGCACCTGCCTTTGGCCCAGGGCGCGATCCTGGAGACCCGGGATCGAATCCCACGTCGGGCTCCCGGTGCATGGAGCCTGCTTCTCCCTCTGCCTGTGTCTCTGCCTCTCTCTCTCTCTCTATCATGAATAAATAAATAAAATCTTAAAAAAAAAAAAAAAAAAAAAAAAGCTTTAAAAAGGGAACTGATGGGATGCCTGGGTGGCTCAGTGGTTTAGCGCCTGCCTTCGGCTCAGGGTGTGTGATCCTGGAGTCCTGGGATCAAGTCCCATATCGAGCTCCCCGCAGGGAGCCTGCTTATTCCTCTGCCTGTGTCTCTGCCTCCCTCTCTGTGTCTCTCATGAATAAATAAATAAAATCTTAAAAAAAAAATAAAAAAGGAACTGACATCAGAAGCATCTCCACACAAGGCAAGATGAGGCCTGCTAACGGAACCTAATCAGATAAACAAAGTGCTGAGTCTCACAGTAACATATTCATAGTTCCCAGGGTACAACCTAAAAGTACTCGACATGGGAAAAATCAGGAAAATGTGACTGATTTCTCAGGGGGAAAAGAAACTCACACCTGCCAACCCCATGAAGACCCAGGAGAATTATCAAAGACTCTAAAGTTTTAAAACTATGCACGAAAAAAAGGTGAATACTTGGGGATCCCTGGGTGGCGCAGCAGTTTGGCGCCTGCCTTTAGCCCAGGGCGCGATCCTGCAGACCCGGGATCGAGTCCCACGTCGGGCTCCCAGTGCATGGAGCCTGCTTCTCCCTCTGCCTATGTCTCTGCCTCTCTATCTCTCTCTCTGTATGACTATCATAAATAAAAAATTTAAAAAAAACTTTTAAAAAAAGGTGAATACTTTTGAAATGAGGGAAAACACAGACCTCAGCAGAGAACTAAAAACTATTTTTTAAAAAAGCAAACGAAAATTTTACTATGAATTACAGCAGAGTATTTTGCACAGAAATAGACAAACAGACCAACTGAAGAGAACAGTCTTGAAAATGACTCCCCTCCTACCACCATACATAATCACTTGATGAATGACACAGATGACCTTGCAGAGCAGAAGAAAAAAGGGGATCTTTTCACTAAATGGTCCGAAGAGCTATCCAAATGGAAAAAATAAAACTACCCTCATCTATACAGCATACAGATCAAAACTAGTTCTAGATGGATTTTTAGATATAAACGTGACTATAAACAATAAAGCTTCCACAAAAATATATGAAAATACCTTTATAACACATAAGAAAATATTTTTTTATTTTAATTTTTTAAGATTTTATTTATTTATTCATGAGACACAGAGAGAGAGAGAGGCAGAAACACAGGCAGAGGGAGAAGCAGGCTCCATGCAGGAAGCCTGACGTGGGATTCGATCCCGGGTCTCCAGGATCAGGCCCTGGGCTGAAGGTGATGCTAAACCACTGAGCCATCCAGGCTGCCCAATATTCTTTTTTTTTTTTTTTTTTTAATTTATTCATGAGAGACACACAGAGAGAGAGGTAGAGACATAGACAGAGGGAGAAGCAGGCTTCACGCAGGGAGCCCGACATGGGATTCGATCCCGGGTCTCCAGGATCACGCCCTGGGCTGAAGGCAGGTGCTAAACCTCTGAGCCACCCGGGCTGCCCCCAATATTCTTTTTAAAAAAGGATTCTTATTATTTACTTGAGAGAGAGAGCACATGAGCAGTGGGAAGAACAGAGGGGGAGGAAAAGGGAAGGGGAAAGAATCTTGAGCAGACTCCTCACTGAACAAAGCCCAACATAGGCTCGATCCCACGACCCTGAGATCATGACCTGCACTGAGATCAAGAGTCGTATGTTCAAATGACTGAGCCACCCAGGCACCCCCAAAAAATATTCTTTTAAAAAACAAAAAAATAAAAAAATAAAAAATAAAAAAAATTAAAAACAAAATCACAAATCATTAAAAAAATTCAATCAGCTTGACTACATGAAAATTATGAACTTTTCATCAAAAGACACCATTAAAATAATGAAAACGTCAAGTACTGATGAGCAGAAATGCACCACACAAGTCACCAAAAGGCTCTAGTGTATGATTGTATAAAGGGCTTCTAACAAATCAGAAAAATAACAAAAACAGATAAACAGAACTAGACAATCCAATAGACAATTAGCATAAGACTTGAGAGGGGAATCTCACTCACACACTCACACACACACACACACACACACACACCCACACCCCAATGGCCACTATGTAGGACACATGCCACATAACCTGGGTGGTCATCAGAGAAATGCAGACTAAGCCACCGTGAAACCCCATAATCAGCTACCACAACGATGGGCCCACAGGGATGCCCTCTGCATTGCTGCTCGGAGTATAAATGTGTGCGACCACTGTAGAAGATTGTTTGGCTTTGTTATCCGCTGAAGTTGAGTGCATTCTGACCATCTGACCTGGGCACGGCACTCCTAGTGGATTCCCAGAAGCATGCACAACAAGCCCTGTATGGAAATTTCAGAGTAGAAGTACTCCTAACAGCCCAGAACTGGAAACCACCCAAAAACTCGTCCCAAAGGAGACACTGACAGATCCGCACACAGTACAAGTGTGCGACGACCACAAGGAAGCTGCCACTGCTCCAGTGTCGGGTAAGAGCCTCAAAATGCTACATAGGGGAAGATGAGATGGTGCACACCATCTACCTCATTTGTTCCAACAGAGAGACAACACCCTCTGCTAGTGTCACAAGTCAGGGAGGGGGCGGGCTTCTGTTCTGTTATTCAGTCCCAACCAGGGGAATGTAGAAGTGAGTTCTGGCATGTGGGTCTATCTGTGCATGTTTGAGTTTTTTCTATTTGTTATACATTTAAAAAGTCAAAAGGAATTTAATTAGTATTATTCCTGTCAGAAAGTTTGTGTGCAGCAGAAAAACCTACTAAAAATTAAAACTGAGCATCTGCTGATACTTAACCAGTTATTTCCACAGTTATCCTTTAAAGGTCTGTAAGACCTACAGCAGAAAGAGATCAGGAAGAGATCTTTATTCTCTGAGGGAAAACAGAGTGGCCTCAGGCCAAGAAAGAAACAGGGCTGTTTCCAAGCCACAGCAGGCAACCATGCAGCGTCCCACTGGGTGGTGGTGGCACGATAGGTCGTCAGGCCCCGGTACCTGGTGGCTGGTGTCCTGGGTGCTGCGCTTCAGGGCATCCTCCAGCTCCTGCCTCTCCCTGGCCGTCCTCTCCAACTGCTCGTTCGCCTGCCTCAGCATGGCCTGCAGTTTCTTCACCTGTGCAATTTGAAATGCACATCAGGACAAAGTTCCCAAGGATTCTTTTATTAATTTAAAAAAAAAAAAAAAAGCCCTAACTCCAAAAATTTAAAAAGCCTCATCTTCTGTCTTCTTGAGACACAGCACAGATCTGTCAATTCAGAATGACTGACCTCATCTAACGTCACTGTCAGGTTTCCACAAATCGTTTCTCACATTCGGTATCTCCTTTGCAAAGGTCTGCTCTCCTCCCACACCTGAGTCCTGCAGGCCGGGGCAGCACCCCCTTACTCTGGTCTACCCTCCGCCTGCCTCCAATCTGCAACCCACACTAACACTATGAATGTTTCCTAAAACAAAAGTCTAATCATATCATTTCCCTACTTAGAATTTCTACATGCGCCTCTCCCTCAATGACCTCATGGTGGTCTTCCTTTCGGAGCGGAGCGTCCTCTCCCTTCCTGCACCCCCACAGGCCATGAGCTGTTTGTGCTTCCTAGAACACATCATTCCCCTTCCTGAGAGTTCCTTCACACACCTTTCCTGTCCTAGATTTGTATTCCAGCTCAAAAACAAACCTAGCTCAAGGGTTCCTTTCCCTGAGCGCACAGTGAGGCCACATGCCCCTGTGTGCCTCTAGAAATTGAGGTCTCCATCATCCAGGAAAATTGGTACACATGGGAGGAAATTAATGCAAATGGCATTTGAAAATATTAAAACCATCATTCTAATCACTTCAACTTATTGTGAAGACTAAGAGAACAACCTTTACAATAAAAAAATAATCTGGAAATAGAAGAAAAATAATCTTTTCCTTCTCTATACTTTCACAAGCCCACTCTCCTGAAATTCTACATTTCCTAAATGTTCTCAAGGAATCAATCCATTAGACAATGTATCTGGACAAGTACTTGTCAATCTCTGCATACGAAATCTACCAAATCTTAATTTCTGTGCTCCTGTAAACTAACTGTAATCAGTTTAACAAATTTATGAAAGAAGGTAATAAGCTTTGATGAAGATTCTAAATAAGGCTTAAGATAATATTCAGCTAAGCTTTATTCAGTGAGTAGCACAGTAACCACCCCCTCAAGCCCTGTATGGAGAAGCACCCTGCCCAGCGCACATTCCTGGCAGCACGGCCGCCCCCGGGGCAGGAGGAGAGGGCGATGAGAGGAGATGTGCCCCTGCCCCTGCAAGAGCTGAGCTGGCCCACATGTTGCTGGGCCAGCTGAGTCGCAGACAAAAGCGAAGGCTCCAGAGTGCCCCACTGGGAACGTAGCTGACGCTGCAAGAACCAGGTTATTTCGTATTTCACGTGGATATATTTCACAAAGCAAGTGGGAGGGAAAACCCCAGTGAGGAGGACAGTAGTGCAATGAGGAGGACAGCATTAGCAATTTGGCATACCAAAAAGAAACTCACCTGGTCTCTGGTCTCAGCCTCCTGAATCTGAATCCCTTGTAACTGTTTTTCATAATTGGAGCACATATCGCAACGTCTACCAAGTTTATTTCCCGCATTATGTACCTGAAGGGCATCAAAGTTACCTCTTATCAGCAGAACAAAATGACTGTATGTCGCACATCTGAATACGTGCACAGTCTTATCTATGCTCCTCAGAGAACACGAGGTAGACAATTTCTTCAGAGTTATGGCCCTATAGGGTTGGATTCTTTTTTTTTTTTTTTTAAAGATACCACTAATTTTTTTTTTTTTTAAGATTTTATTTGTTTATTCATGAGAGACACAGAGAAAGAGAGAGGCAGAGACACAGGCAGAGGGAGAAGCAGGCTCCATGCAGGGAGCCTAACATGGGACTTAACGCCAGGTCTCCAGGATCATGCCCCGGGCTGAAGGCGGTGCTAAACTGCTGAGCCACCCAGGCTGCCCTAGGGTTGGATTCTAAGATGCCGTAAGCACCAATACACGCAGGACAGGCAAACAAGGGCCCCAGCTATGTAACCAGGAGGCTAAGGGCCACAAAACACCACCTTTGAGGAAAACATAAAGCAAAAGTATGAGGCCAAGACCCACACAATGCAGATGAGCATGACACCTGGAGCAGGGGCAGGACGGAACCAGTGCCCATTGGCCGCTCCCCCAGCTCAGGCCACAAACAGCCCGAGAGCTGCTAAGGAGCGTCTCCTCACACATGTCCTGCATGAGATTGTGGGGGGAGTGGCTGCCATCAGGCTTCACGGCTCAACCAGTCCTTTAAGAGACAGGGGCCCTGTGAAAGAAAGCACTAGAAGTCGGAAACGGCCTCTGACCACATTGTCCTGCTCAGTTACCGGGAAAAGCGGCATGAGTCCTGTGGCCTGAGATGAGGCCCCGCCTGTAACCTGGGGACCATCTGATTATTACCCTGAAGCTGGAACCCAGGGCCACACAATCCTGTGAGGCACTGTGCAAAGGCCTGAAGTTGTAGCTCTTAATCTTACTTCTGAGTTTGCAAATACTCTTAGGAGGAAAATGAACCTCCTTCTGCGCTACCTTCTCTTCTCTCTCTCCCATGGTTCCTACCCCTCCTTACATACACTCTAGTGTCCGCTGACAAGCATCTGCGTTCGGATCTCAAGGAGAGGTGACAGAAGGAATCTGGGAGTACACCAAGACTGGAAAGGGTGCGGGGCAAACCAAATTCAGGCTACTCCAACATTAGGGTGCCTAAGCTCCGATTAGGTGAGACTCCAGGGGTGGTGGGTGGGGGAGCTCACACCCAGTTCCCTTCCCGCCACAGCCACCTGGAATGGCAGTCACTGGACTATGTGGCGATGTGTGCACATAGGGACTCCAGGGGCATCCTGTGAATGTACAATACATCCCAGAGCTACCCGACCTGAGCAAGAGAAAGTCAGGAAGACAGCTCACCTCCTTCTGCAGCAGATTCCACTCTGTCTCACTAACCAAGCGGTAACCACTGGGGGACACATAAGCACTTTCCATACCCTGGGTGACACTGGAGAGGAGAGACGCCGTCTCTTCTTGCTCTGGCGTCATGGCCTTGATTGCTCTCTCCTGATCTTTGGTTAACATAAACCCACTTGGCATTTGTAGTGACCCAAGGGAGGCAGTATCAAAGTTCTCAGACACTGAATCTGCTCCTACCAACGGTCCAAAATCCGATTCATCCAAGTTTCCAGCAGATTTTGCTTTGTAGTTATAGCCTAAAGCTTTGGATTGCAGTGAGCCTGAGGTTCCCAAGCTGTCTGTAGACTGTGCTCTCCTGAGTCCATCTTTAAACACGTCAGTGTCCGATTTACTGAACGAGTCTCCAGACGGCAAGAGTAAGTCTGCATCCAGGGAGTGGACTGAGCCGTGGGTGCTATCTAAGTGCTCCTGAAATGTGAAAACACACATTGCCAAGTTAGACGATTCTCTATACTTGAGACAAAAACTACCGGATGGTCAGAGTGTTTCGCCACACGTTCCACATGATGATCCTTAGCACACTACCTTCACATAGTCACTGAACAAAATTTACTGAGTGTCTTCTATTGGATCTAAACCAGGTACTCAGGATACAGCGGTAAGCAAACCATGACCTTATGATATTTGCAGTTTCGTGAAAACAATAAGCAAGCAAGCAGGCTGTTAGAGCGCTATGTGATAAAATGAGCAGCACTGTACTGAGTGCCCGGGGGGCTCAAGGTGGGGCTTTTAGCTCAGACACGGGGGTCAGGGAAGGTCTCCTAAAGCTCAGCGCCAGGTACGCTGAATGTGAGGTGCTACTCGTATGTCCACATGGCGATACTCACCTGACAGAGGGACAAACAAGTCTTTAGACAGAGAGGCCAGAGGGTAAACGCCACATAATGATCATTCAAGTCACAGCAGCAAATGAGAACATCTACAGCGGTTCTGTAGGATGAGAAGGCTGAGGGCAGAACCCTGAGAAACACCAATTGTGTCTGTTTGGGGATGGACAAAGGAAAGAGTAGCCTAAGTGGAAGGGAGATGGGAACAGTATTGCATGCCTGAAGATGTAGTCAGCATGAGATATGGGGTACATAAGTGAAAGAAACAAGACAAAGAAGGTAACACACTGAGTTCACCCACAAGAAACGTCCAGAACGGGTAAATCCATGAAGACGGAAAACAAATCAGTGGTTGCCAAAGGCTGAGGGGAAAGGAAACTGGGGAGTGACTCCTTGGAGGACGTGGGGACTCCTGGGGTGAAGCTGGGGGGACCACACAGACTGTGTACACTAAATGCCTCTGAGTCAGGGTGTCAGACTCAGCTGGTGAAGTGTCTGCCTTTGGCTCAGGTCATGATTCCAGGGTCCTGGGATTGAGCCCTGTCCAACTCCCTGCTCAGCTGAGGAGTCTGCTTCTCCCTCTGCCTCTGCCTCTGTTCGTGCATATGCTCTGTCAAATGAGTAAATAAAATCTTTAAATGCCTCTGAGTCGCATACTTTAAGTGGTCAATTCTATGATGTATGCATTTCATCTCAGAGTAACATGTGGTGCGACACATTCTCAAAGTGACAGCATCACAGCAGTGCCACTCCACGAGGCTGCGCACGGTGACCGGAAAACCAGAATAGAAAAGGGTAGCAAGTGTTTCTTGAAATTCAACATATTCGATTTAAAAGACTAGCCTTTTATTTCAAGATAATACTGTCTGCTTTTTGTTGTCAAAGCTCTTTTATTCATAAACTGGAAAAGCCTGTGAAAAACAAAACTTTTAAATGTTTCCTTTTTTTTAAGATTTTATTTATTTATTCATGAAAGACACAGAGAGAGAGAGAGAGAGAGGCAAAGACAAAGGCAGAGCGAGAAGCAGGCTCCTTGCGGGGAGCCCGACTTGGGACTCGATTCCGGGTCTCCAGGATCACGCCCTGGGCAGAAGGTGGCGATAAACCGCTGAGTCACCTGGACACCCAAAATTTTAAATGTTTTAAAAATATCCTTACTTGGTAAAAACTGGACAACTTTTATGTTAATTCCTCCATTTTGTTCTGTTTTTTTTTTTAAGATTCTTTTTTTTTTAAGATTTTTATTTATTCATGAGAGAGAGAGAGAGAGAGAGAGAGAACCAGGCTCCATGCAGGGAGCCTGGCATGGGACTCGATCCCAGGACTCCAGGATCACACCTTGGGCCAAAGGCGGCACTAAGCCGCTGAGCCACCTGGACTGCCCCCATTTTGTTCTGTTTAGAGGTACTTTTCATCTGCCAGATTCAGATGGCTGAGGAACACATATCTAGTTGAGTTAATGTAGCTGTGGCGGAGGTCGTGAGTGAGTACCCAGTACAAAGCTGATACAAACCAGGATGAGAATCCCTTCTGGGAGTTACAAAGAAGCCACCCTCGGTCCCATGCAGTGCTGCTGAGACACAAAGGACAGGAGGGGACAGCGGCAGGAAATGGGCCGGAATGCAGGGCTGGTGACAGAAAGTGCATACACCCAGGGGGAAGCGTGAACCAAATGGCGTTTCTGGAAGATGACTCAACAATATTTCCCGATGCCCTAAACATGTCTACACCCTTAATGGGCAGTTGTTCCCAGCAGCCCATGCTAATAAGGGAGTGAGCAGAACCCAGGGAGGAAGTGCACCAACAGCACTACGGTTCCTCATGGTGGTGAAAACTCCTACACTGGTAAAGATGGAACCAGCTTGACTATTGCTTTGCTAGTACTGTTTCTTATTTTCTATGTTTTACGATGTTTTCCCCATTCTGAGGACCCTGCCCGCCAGGGAAAGACCACCACTCCAAGCCACCTGATTCCTCCAATTAATACACAAGTCGCCTATGAAGAGGCCTCTCACATATACCCAACCCATCCTTCCTGTGGCCCCCAACCACCTCCTTGACCACCCTCATGACCCCATGCCAGTACCCCACCTCGCCCTAAATCAGCCCACGGCTAGGCACCAGGAAACTGAGAACAGACTCTCTACACCAAAGCCCACTGGGATTACTGAAAGCAGCCAGCCCTGTGCTGTTTGACCCGTGCTGCCTCCCTGCTCCTGCTTCTGCCTCATGACCCAACTCTGCTGCATCTGCACATGGCTCTATATGGTGCGCGGGACTTGCTTCTGGACAGACTGTGAGGAACATTCCACTTTTCTTCCAATGGCACAGACCGACAGACCTGGGCACAAATCCATCAGGATGGAATTCTTGGGCATTTGCATGCCGAAATGCTGTCAGCTATTAAATACCACTTGTGCAAAAACATTTACTGATAAGCCAAAACCTCTAAGATAGGCTCAAGTGAAAAAAAATTTACATAAAAGATTATGTAGAATTACAATATGGGCTAGGTTTAAAAGCAAAAACAGAAATATACACATGTTAACTCAGGAAATGGAGAAAAGAAACAGAAAGGAGAGACATGCCCTAGAAAGCAGCGGCAATCATCTCTGGGCAGGAGACTCAGGGACCAGCTCTCCTGTTCCCTAGGACCTTTCTGTACTCTCCACATTTCCCACAATGAACACACTTGATTTTTGTACCAAGAAAAGGACACTGTTTGCACCAGGCTAAAGAAAGTATCAGGTCCTACACATTTTCATTGTCTTTAGCCATAAATCTGAGTCTCTGAAGTGGCCACTATTAACTTTACACCAACAGGCAAAAGTAAATCATCATGACTCTCAACACAAAACATTCAAACTGTAAAAGATCAAATCTAAAATATATTTAGAATGTCAGAAAATAATGTTATGCACAATATATACTACAGACCAACAAAGATAGAATCAAAAAATTTTAAAAACACTTCACTGTAAATTATAACAAAGCTCCATTTCCTGTTTTCCTGCTAAAATATTTTTTGAAAAGTCTGAAACTTTTTCAAACATTCCTGCACATAGAAACCACATAATACTCGGCAGTACCCAAAAACTGAGACTCTCTTGGGAGTCTGACTATTAAAAAAATGCACAGCAGAATCAGGGCAAGTGGTTCTCAGTGTACGACCCAAAACAAAGAATGTAGAAAAACATTTACATCATCCCCTTCAGTGTTCACTAGGATATTTTTAAAGCTTTAATGTCAAACAATCCACAAACACGGAAACATAAGCCACCAGGAAGTAGACCACACGGGACTGAGCAGAAACCTACCCACTACACAGACACATAGATGAAGACCCCAATCCCATCTACCCAGGACTAGTTCCTAAAGCCAGGGGACGAGGCGGGGCAGGGCACAGGACGCAAGAGGCATGTGAGCTGGGCCAGCACGGGGACAGGCCTGGCTGTGAAGATGTGGGGAACGTGGAAGCCACAGAGGGTCACTCAGCGGTGAGGCCCTTCTGTGCCATGTTGGGGGCCTTCATCTTTATCCTCGAGGCAGTAACAGAAGCACTTCCTTCCTGTAGAGGGGATGTCAGCCTGAGTCCTGAAGATGCTTAGAGGGTCTCAACACTCAGCAGGGCAGGGAAGATAGCCCTCCAGGAGAAGGAACCATGTTCCAGCACAACAGGGTGGCAAATGTGCTGGAACGGTGTGAGCAGAACTGGAATGTCATCGTGCACGTCATGGGAGCCTTTGTGGATGCCAAGGAGAGGAGTGGCCTGGCTGCAGCTCCCCTCACCACAAGGGAATGCTCAGTAATGCCCAGGGCGCAGCTGCCAACAGGGTGGAGACAGGGTGGAGACGAGAACCCCCTGAGGAGGCCCCTGCAGCCATGGGGAGGGAGGCAAAAGGCCCCCAGGCCAAGGGAGCACCACTCTCTACCTCCAGGGCTGCCCCCTCCACCTGACTCTCCCCACCACCCCTACTCCCATCCCCCGCCAACCTCACCCCCATCCTCACAGCCTGTTAATGAGCAAACATGTGCTGTAGGGAGTTCAGTTCTTCAACACTTCAACTAACCTTCAAAAGAAAAACCTGAAGTATTGGCAACACTTATTATTCATTCCAAAAAAGAGTTAAGTTCTCCTCTATAGCTTTAATATCGGAAGCCCTGGGGAAGCACTTTAGAGGCAGTGAGAGGCCCACATATGTCCTGGAGATCGTAAACATAGGAGACACACACACCATCACCGTGTCAGTGGCTCCGCATGTCCTGCATGAACCACGGGGGACGAAGGACAAGCTGCATATGAAAACATCATGTACACAGGGACTTGAATGACAGATTCGCCTTACCTCTTCATTTGACAACTGGGCGCAAGCTTCCTCATGCGTGAGAGCGCAGGCCACCGAGGCTTTCGCCTCCTCCTCGACATCTGTTCTGTTGTGCTCCTTCTTCTTATGAAACCTCTGTTGCTCGTCTTCCTCCTGCAGGTGAAAGGAGATACAGACACACATCACTCAGGTGATCCATACTTCATGTTCAGTCAGTTTTTTAACCACTCAAAACAAATGAAAGAGAACAATGCTTTACAAGAAAACTGGACACTGAGGTTTATTTGCTTTGTAATCATGTCAGGATGTCTGATCCTAACAAACATCTCAACACCACAAGCACCAAGGATGAAGCCATCACAAAGGAGAAATCAGGAAGCAGCTTCCCAGATGAGTGAATTGGGAGAAAGGTGACATAAAACACACCCCGTCCTCTTCCCGGGACCCGAGGGAGAGTTCACATGGACATCCCTGCAGGTGACCACAGAAAAGGGCAGGCAGGGCACGGTCACCAGACATAGTACAAACTCATGTGAGACACAACAAGACTGGTTCAAGTGATGTCAGAGTCCCTTGGGGCTCCCAGAGCAGCCCCACGGGGGACACAGCCACGGCAGCACACAGGTGTGCACAAGCTTCTGCAGGGGGCAGCAAGGAAAGGGACCAGAGGAGCAGCATCAAGGGGAGTCCACCACCTGGGGCACATGAGGGGTAGGCAGATGCACGGGGGAAGCCCCAATAACCCATCATGCCTGAGAGGAGGGCGGGCACATGGGCTTCGAACCAGCAGACCCCCTCACCTGGGGAGTCCTAGTGCATGTCTGTCCTGATGACCACAGGAACAGAGCTTTATATGTGAGCCGCAGCACAATTCAGACATGCAGAGAAACCTCAGGGAATGTGAATAAAAAGCCCTAACTGACCAATCAGAGCATTCAGACCATTTTTATGGACAGCAGTACTTTATTTTTTTTTTTAAAGATTTTATTTATTTATTCATAGAGATGCAGAGAGAGAGAGAGGCAGAGACACAGGCAGAGGGAGAAGCAGGCTCCACGCAGAGAGCCGGACATGGGACTGGTCCAGGGCCTCCAAGATCATGCCCTGGGCTGCAGGCGGCGCTAAACCGCTGTGCCACCGAGGCTGCCCAGACAGCAGTACTTTAGAATCTAAATCCTTAAGCTGGCTTTGTCTACACAGAAGAAGAATGAGTCACAATTAAAACAGAAATTTTAGGGATCCCTGGGTGGTGCAGCGGTTTAGCACCTGCCTTTGGCCCAGGGTGCGATCCTGGACACCCAGGATCGAATCCCACGTCGGGCTCCCGGTGCATGAAACCTGCTTCTCCCTCTGCCTATGTCTCCGCCCCTCTCTCTCTCTCTCTCTCTCTCTGTGACTATCATAAATAAATAAAAATTTAAAAAAAAAAAAGCAACAAATTTTAAAAAGGATGAAACTTGTGAAAGCCAAAATCTAACCTAAGTCATACAAAGAAATTGAAACCATTTTTACAGTACCTAGAACAGCTTCTATGCAGCTATGCTAGGGAAATAGCTGCGCCGATGCACAAGGGGCAGGAGATTAGCCACGCCACTGTTTGAAATGAAGCAAACAGAACAGTCTGGGTGCCACTACAGGGACAGGGATGAGGCCCATTATGGTGTGTCTGCCACAGCAGTGAGCAGAGTGGCAGCTCTCTGGTGCGGACACTCACTGCAGACAATGCTGGGGAGAGTAAGTTATGGACTACACATCCTGACCCGACTGTATGAAACAAATCAACCCAAAGATGCACTTATGAACACAAAGAAGCACCCTGGAGGGCTGTCCTCTATACGAAGACTTCTGACGACAAAAGTGGCTGCTCCTGAAAGGGAGGTGACCGAGGAGATCCTCCCTTCATCATTTTGTCCTTCATCACTTTGTATTTACATCAAAGTATTTTTATTTATTTATTTAATTTTTAATTATTTAATTTATTTATTCATGAGAGACACACAGAGAAAGAGGCAGAGACACAGGCAGAGGGAGAAGCAGGCTCCCTGCAGGGAGCCCAATGCAGGCCTCAATCCCAGATCCTGGGATCACACTCTGAGCCACAGGCAGACGCTCTACTGCTGAGCCACCCAGGCATCCCATTCAGCAAAGCATTTTTAACCTGAGATGTATTTGTATATTATTCATGTAATTTAGATCATTTTTTAAAAGGCAAGGAGAAAACAGGATCTTGGGTGAGCAGCTCTGTGGACTCCTGCCCTTCCGGATCACTCAGCCTCTCCTTCCCCATGCCGTCACTTCCAATAAGGCTTCCAGAGCAATGTCACCAATGACTCGACCTGGGCAAACACAATCCAGGAGATTCTCTGTCGGAGAACTGGACAGAGGGTGGACAAGGGCTGTCTCAGAAATATATACTGTTGCGTCCTGCAGTGTCTACACAGGAGCGCTGTTAAATCAGCTCTTTCTCTCAGACAAGGCCATTTCTAAAGCTAAGCCCTCCAATGCAGCTCTCGTGTATTCTGAAAGGGCGTGGATGTCCCCTGGCTCTGGCCTTTGGTCAAGTCCCACAAAACATAAGCCCTGCAATGGCCTGTGTGGGGACAAGCAAGGCGTGGTGCCAGTGCTGCGAGTCCCCCAGAACTGTCACTCACCTGATCTCTCTTCTTCAGCTCTTCCACCTGCCGGAGCTGTTCCGACGTGAGCACGATCTCCATGCGCTGCATGTCCCTCATGAGCAAACGCTGAGACTCCAGAAACTGGTCATTGGCCTTCTGCCACGTGTGTTTCAACTGATTGTGTTGTTGTCGCTCTTGCTCCAAGAGATGGCAAACTGTTTAGGCACCCCCCCCCCCGGAAAGAAAAACACTGAATTTTTTTTTTTAAAGATTTATTTATTTATTTATTCAGAGAGAGCGAGAGAGAGGCAGAGACACAGGCAGAGGGAGAAGCAGGCTCCATGCAGGAAGCCCGACGTGGGACTCGATCCCGGATCTCCAGGATCTCACCCCGGGCTTCAGGTGGCGCCAAACCGCTGTGCCACCGGGGCTGCCCAAAACACTGAATTTTAATGGTAGGCAATTCCTTTAACATAAAGCCATTAGACTAGGTCTGGCCAATGGTCCATCCCGTGTGGGACTTGCCTCAGACAAGAACCAAGGGGTAGCCTGCTGTAGGACACATGGCACCTGTCCGCACATCTCTCCTCATGCAGAGTCTCCCAGAGCCTGCTCCCGGTAACAGTGACAAGTGAAACGAGGATTTCTCTGCTAATAGAGGGTTAGAAAACCCAGCTAAATGAAAATTTAAAGGTTCCTTCACTGCAGGACTTTGAGCTCAAGATCTTAAGTATGCCTATGTTCTCTTGGAGGAGGACAGAGAATACAGTATGTCCCCACTTCCTTTGATCAAAACATCCTTCCCACAGTGCCACTCACTGAACAAGTGTTCTAGGGAATACAATTTGGGAAATGCTGCTCTACGTGTGGAAGGCACGGCAACCACTACTCACTGTCTTTAAATACTTTCTGACAAATGTGCTACCCAGAAACGCTTCCTGAGCTCATGCAGTTCTGACTTTTCAGGAAGTCAATGGTTCTCCGAAATGGCAGGTACTGCTGACACTCGCCAGCTCAGCTGTCCTGTACTAAAAAATGAGTGGGTGGCATCACCCAGCCACTCCAGCCAGAAACCAGAGAGACAACTGTACTGCTGCCTTGCCTCACCCCACTACTGCTTCCTCCTGGGCTGTGTGACATGGCCACTTTCAGCCACCTGCCTCAGATCCACTCTCACAACCCCGACAACTGGTATGCTTCCTACCATTGGTCTTGCCTCGCTGGCCTACTATCCACACTACTGCTAGCTGAACTGAACTTCCTAAAATGCAAAATTTACATGATCACTCTCGAGTTTAAAGCTCTTCAGAAAAGTCAAACCCAAGGCCACATACTGTATAATGCCATTTATTCAGAAGACCAGTAGAGGCCAATCTGAACAGACGGGAAGGATACCAGGGCTGCCCGGGGCTGGGAGGAAGGCGGAAAAGGAAGTGACCAGTGATGAGCACAGAATTTTTTTGGTAGTTAAACTGTTGGGGAATTAGGCAGTGATAACAGTGCACAGCTTTCTGAGTAGGAGATTTTGAAGAAGTGAACTTCATGCCATGTGAATTATGTTTCCATAAAGCTGTTATTTAAGAAAAACATTTTAAAAGCCCTTCAGAAGCTCCTTCCTGCTTATATGATAAAATCCAAATCTGGGCTTCAGCATAAGGTGTCCACAATCTGGCTCTCACATTTTGCCCCTGTCTCCCACATCCTAACTTTGCTGAACCAATTTCTTCCATTCCTTTATCTGTTGTACCATATGCCAATGGCTTTGAACATCACTCATCTCTGGCCACCTGACAAATAATCTCCCTGTCCTTCAAAGCCCCACTTAGCTTCTCCCAAAAAGCTCGTCTGTGGCTCTGCTGCCTCCCTGGTGCACTTGCAAGTGGCCCCTGCAAGAGGCAGGAGCACTAACGTAGCTGCACGGCTAAGTCTCCCAGTGCAGGTCGTAAGTTACAATGCTGTTCAACTTTCACCTTTTTCTCCTTCTGGTATGGAAATTATCCCCTTACTCATTCTAATGAAACTTCTCAGATACTTTTCCAGACATGTTAGGAAGGCTTGGAGGTCAAAAACAAACAAACAAACAAACAAAGGAAAGGAAAGCTTGGAGGTCTGAACACTTTCTGGAAGGGTTGGAGTACATCGTTTAAACAGAAATTCCTACTTCTTTTGGACACTTTCTGAGTTGTGTGTCTTTTTGACAGCAGCACATCTGAAAAGTGTTTCCAGAAAGCCAAAGACTTGCTCAAACTTTGAGGTGATTTTCATAACATTTTATGAAATAATTCTGTAGGCTTATTAATTTCAGCTTTCCATTATTTGAGAAAATAAACTAATATGAAAGCCTAAATTATTGATGGAAGAGCTGTACTTCCCACAGTACTTGATATACTACCTGGAAGTATTCACTGTATAGGACTCTTATCACCACAGCCCTAACTTGCGTGTGAAAATATGTTATTAGTATAACCTACAACACGTACAAGATTTCAAGGTATCTATGCATCTAGATTATGAAAAAAGTCAGATCTGCACTTTTACTAACCTCTAACTGAAATTTACCATTTCCTTTAGTTACTCACAATCTGGGCAACCCAGCACAGTTAAGGAAGACACCGCCCATGGCTTCATCGCCAACAGAAGCTGCAGCCACTGCTGTGTCTTGGCACAGTGGCATTGCTTCAGGACTACAGTCCTTACCAGACATGCTACCAAACCTCTGTAATTAATGCATCCATAAAATAACACATTTCTTTCTGTATAATAAGTTTGCAGTTATTTATATTTTGTATCGTAAGTGATTTCTTTTGTATTTTATATTGTAGGGATTAATTGATTTTTAATACTGTAGGGATTAAAAACAGCATCCTGGGATCCCTGGGTGGCGCAGCGGTTTAGCGCCTGCCTTTGGCCCAGGGCGCGATCCTGGAGACCTGGGATCGAATCCTACGTCGGGCTCCCGGTGCATGGAGCCTACTTCTCCCTCTGCCTATGTCTCTGCCTCTCTCTCTCTCTCTCTCTCTCTCTCTGACTATCATAAATAAATAAAAAAAAAATTAAAAATAAAAAAAAATAAAAACTGAGCTGCTTTTAAAAAAAAAAAAAAAAAACCAGCATCCTAAGAGTTTTCACAAGATTGCCAAGAGTCCACGAAACAAAAAGGTTAAGAACCCCAGATAATTAAGACTCACTAGCAGAACTGAAGACAAAAAAAAAAAGTCTATTTTTATGTTAATGGGGAAAAGATAAGCCTTCTCCCCCAGGCCAGGGAAAATAAAATCAATTTCTGTACAAATCTGCTACCAGCCTGAAATCAAAACAGACCCTTATAAACAGGGATGCTACTTGAGGCCACCAGAATATACTATCTGTCCTCTGTCCTATTTTCACTCTTGCTAATCTACCTCCATTAAAAGGAGTCTGGGGGCAAACACAGTTTCCCCAGCACTTCCCAGCCCTCTGGTCTTTCTGCCCACCTCTCATGCCTTGTCAAGTTACTCCTGGGGTCCCTGAGGAGAGAGGAACTGTCTACAACCCATATCTCTTCAGGAGATCTCATAGCTCCAGCCTTTCACTACAACACCTGAACCCACTGCAAAGCTTCACAGTGAATCATTAACAAGTTAGAGTCTAAGACTTGTTACTGTTTTTAATCAGTATCAATTGAGACTGAGACTAAAAATACACAGAATATATATTTACCTTCATGCAATTCCTTCCGAAGTTTCTCAGCATCCTCCTGTAAAACGGATTTCTGAGTATTCAGAACAGCTACGTACATCTCCAGGTCAGTTCTGCAAGACTTCTCAGCTTCCAGGTAATGGTTCAGTTCTTTAACCTGAAACAAAATGCAATTCTGTGAAACTGAAACTTACAACAGTTTCAATGTTTTTTAAAAACATTTTTTTAGGGGATCCCTGGGTGGCTCAACGGTTTGGCGCCTGCCTTTGGCCCAGGGCGCGATCCTGGAGTCCCGGGATCGAGTCCCGTGTCGGGCTCCTGACATGGAGCCTGCTTCTCCCTCTGCCTGTGTCTCTGCCTCTCTCTCTATCATGAATAAATAAATAAATCTTTAAAAAAAAAAAACATTTTTTAAATGCCTTATTTCTGTTTAACATTAATAATAGTCAAATATTAACAAGATAGTCTAATATCTGAAAGAGTTATAACCAAAATAAAATGCAATCTTGCCCCAGAGAGTGAATATATAATCACTTGTTTTACCTTGTCTTATACGTTATCTATCCTAAATCTTGGCCATTTATTTCATTTATTTATTTATTTTTAAATTTTATTTATTCATGAGAGACAAGAGAGAGAGTCAGAGACACAGGCAGAGGGAGAAACAGGCTCCCTGTAGGGAGCCCCATGAGGGACTCCATCCTGCTCTGGATGGCAGGATCATGCTCTGGACAGAAGGCGGGCGCTAAACCACTGAGCCACCCAGGCATCTCAATTTTGGCCATTTATTAACGTCAACTTTTTCAAATGGTTATGTCTAACTTCATTTTCAAAGTTACTTTCATGCCTTTTAACTTCCTACTTCTTCAAATTTGCAAATGAGGGCTGATCTGTTTTCAGTGGTCTTTACTTCCTAGACCATTAACACAAGACGTTAGTACTGGGCACAGGCTACAATGACCATGGAAGCGCCATGTGATGCCTCATGGAGGTTGTGAGCCAACCAAAGAGACTAACCAAGCACCATGGTGCTGGCCACTGTGACGCATGTTCCCTGCCGCTGGGAATTCAGTTGATGACAACCAGAGTCCATACAGCAGACATAAAATGGTGGTACACAACCACTAACTCCATCCACTACCACTTCTTAGCATAAATATCTGACTCAAAAATCAGTGAGTTTCTTACATTTGAAAGCTATTGAGCAGAACTCTGGGAAAACGGTAGCAGTGGTGGCACAGTCTGTGAATTTCCTTGAATTCCATTTACATTAACAACAAAGCTACTAAAATAATAAAACTAAAGAAACAAAGTGATAGTTGGAGTGTGGGGTCAAACTCTGAAAGCAGCCTCCATGAACATCCGTGGTATCAGCATCAACACAGGACAAAGTAAAGTAAAGGGAGGGAAAGATGACCCTAAGAATCCCCAAATTGTCAACTGAGTCTCCAACCTGACAACAGCAGCTGAAAGTGGAAGAGTTTCAGGGTACATTGCTTCTCTGTATGAATCTTGAGATCTACTTACCAAGTTCCTTATTAAACCCTATTGGATTTGAGTGGAATTCTGAATTTATAGATTAATCATAGATTAATTTGGGGATATACATTATAATACATTATCTTTTTTTTTTTAAGATTTTATTTATTTATTTATTTATGAGAGACACACAAAGCAAGGCTGAGACACAACACAGGCAGAGGGAGAAGCAGGCTCCATGCAAGGAGTCTGATGTAGGATCTGATCCTGGGTCTCCAGGATCAGGCCCTAGGCTGAAGGCAGCACTAAACCACTGAGCCACCCGGGCTGTCTAATAATACATTATCTTCTCATTCAGGAACACACAAGCTCAGACCTTCATCATAATGTATTCTATAATGATCTTACCCATTTTTGTTTAGATACATTTTCAGGTAACACAGAGTTGATTTTAGGTTTTTTGTGGGATTTTTTTGATTTTGCTACTATAAATGGGATTTTCCCCCATTATATTCTTTACTTGGATAGATTACTGGAGAATATTATTTTGAATAATATTATTCAAATATATTACTGAGAATATTATTAGTTGATCTTGTCAGAACAACTTTCTTGAACTGTTGCTCAGTCTAACAAGATGTTGGTACATTCTCTGGCTTTTCTACATGAACGATCATCAGTTTCCCTGTTTCCATTCAGTGCTTATGCTCCGTCTCTGCATCTCATCTTGCTGCATTGTCCAGGACCACAACCACCCCCTGCACAAAGTACAGGTCTCCTCAGTGCTCCTGTCACTAATAGTAAGGCTGCTAAACACTCATTGATTATGATGTTTGCTACTGATAAATAGCTCTTAAGTTACTGTTTAAATTCATCGAATCCCTTTCTAAATCCAAGCTGAATAGATTACTCCTCTATCATCTTCTCCTGTAGTACTATACTACATTTTCTGGTGACATGCCCTCCTTAAATTCCTGTGAATATAGCCTATTTGGTTATGATGTCTTTTTTTTAACTACACTGTTGAAAATTTTTGTTTCTGTATTCCTAAATGAGATAGATCTAGAATTCCTTTCCTTCTACCACCTGTGTGTGTGTGTGTATGTGTGTGTGTGGTTTTTTTCAAGATTTTATTATTTATTCATGAGAGACACAGAGAGATAGGCAGAGACACAGGCAGAGGAAGAAGCAAGTTTCCTGTGGGGAGCCTGATGCAGAACTCGATCCCAGGACCCCAGGATCATGCCCTGAGCCGAAGGCAGACGCTCAACCACTGAACCACCCAAGTGCTCAACTCTCTGTGTTTGTAATAAAATTATGCAAATCTCGTAATTTCCCTCTTTTCTGTTCTCTTTCTTTTTTTTAAGATTTTATTTATTTATTCATTAGAGACACAAAGAAAGAGACAGAGACACAGGTGGAGAAAGAAGCAGGCTCCATGCAGGGAGCCCGCTGTGTGACTCCATCTCGGGACTCCAGGATCATGCCCTGGGCCGAAGGCAGGCGCTAAACCACTGAGCCACCCAGGGATCCCCTGTTTTCTGTGACAATTCTGGCTAATTACCTTTCATCAGAAATGTTTTCACTTCATCAAATTTATTTCATTTCAAATTTATTAGTGTGACACTGTTCACAGTATTACTTATAAGTCTCTCTGGATTTGTAGTCATGTCCCCTTCTCATTTCTAATGATTTGAGTCTTTCTTCCTGATTATTTTTTAAAGATTTTATCTATTTATTTTAGAGAGAAAGAGCAGGGGAAGGAGCAGAGGGAGAAGGAGAGAGAATCTCAAGAGGACTCCATGACCAGGGCAGGGCCCAACCTACGGCTCCATCTCATGACCTGGGCTGAAACCAGGCACCAGATGCTCAACCAACAGAGCCACTAAGGTGTCCCTCCTGATTAGTTTTAATGTAGGTTTGTCTATCTTACTAGGCTTCCCATTTTTTCGCATTATATTGGCATTCTCAATTTTTTTTTCTATTTTACTAATTTCTTCTCTTAGGCATATTATTTCCTTGTATTCATATTGTCTGTACTATTGTTTGCTTTCTAGACTTGAGTAAAATATTCAAAACACTAAATATTTTTTAATTCCTTTTTCATGAGTTTTTCTTTCATTCCAAGCATTTTATTTTAGCTACCATTTTACTATAAATAATTTAATAACCTGTGGTCAGAGATCTGAGTCTGCATAACAATTCTTCAAAATTTTTTGGCACTTCCTTTGTGACACTATGAAAAGCATAATATACCTAAAACTAATAATTATTTTATCCCATTCACTATCCTAAGTGCTTTATACGTGTGGACTTATATAATCCTATTAATAGCCTTATGAGGAAGGTACTATTATCCTCATTTTACAGTTAAGAAAACCAAAGCACAGTAAGATTAAGTCATTTGTTCAAGGTCTCCAGCTAATAAACGCTGAGGTCTGAAATTCTATGCCCTACTACTATGTAAGATTCAGTCTCTCTTTCTCAGGTACAGGTTTCTGTAGGTCTATTATATCTAAATTATTAATCAGATTGCTCAAAACCCCTACATCCCTGCTAATATTTTTCTCTGCTTACACTATCACTTGCTAAAGATCAATCTCCTACTGTAACTGTGAACATGAATTTCCCCTTGTGACCGTCCCTTTTAGTTCACATATTTTAAGGTATATATGATACAATCATGACTGTCACATCCTATTGATGGATTATTAGATAAGGACCCTCCATTGGTATTCTTTTTTCCCTACATCCTAAATGCTTCATATCACAATTACTATATCAACATTCTTTGTGTTAGAGTTTGGATAGCATATCTTTAAACATCCTTTATTTTCAACCTTATAGTTTTATTTCAGGTGTATCTATTATAAGCAATATAAATTTAGATTTTTTTTTTTTTAAATCCCATCTATTTTAGTAGGTAATTATCAGTTTACATTTATTAGGATCATGGACATATTTACCCTTTCTACATTCCTATGCCCTCAGTGACTCTAACTTTTCTCATAGGGTTAGGTCAGGGCCCTGGGGTGAAGGAACAGGCTACAACGTCTCCCGACCTTTGAGGCTTCCAGCTCTTTCACTTTGTCTTCAGTCTCTGTCAGCTTGTCTTTCAGAGCTGCAATTTCCTTCTCCATGGGCATCACAACAGACCGAAGCTTTTCCGCATCCTCTTGGGCCTATGGTGAAAAAGAATTAAATGCTACAACTTACTGGTTCATTGTTTTTCTAAGAAACATTGGCTTGTACATGTTAGACTTGGCACAACAAGTAAGCCTACCGGGTGCTATATTACCTGAACCACATCGGATTCTCAAATGTTGCAAGACTCTAAATGTCAAGTCATCATCACAATTTTCTCAAATATTACACTTAAAAATTGGGAGTAAGTAGGAAAATGGATTCACGGGGATCCCTGGGTGGCTCAGCGGTTTAGCGCCTGCCTTTGGCCCAGGGCGCGATCCTGGAATCCCAAGATCGAGTCCCATGTCAGGCTCCCGGCATGGAGCCTGCTTCTCCCTCCTCCTGTGTCTCTGCCTCTCTCTCTCCCTCTCTCTCTCTCTCTCTATCATAAATAAATAAATCTTTAAAAAAAATTGATTCATGTGCCAAATTTGATTTTTTATATCAATTAATTAAATTGGAAAAGACCATATATATAAAAGGAAACATACATACTTTAATTTTCATAATTCTGGTCACTAAATTCATGAAACCATAATTTCTTATGAAATGGCTGGATGAAAGGACTGGTTAGTTTTTGGGGTTTTTTTTACAAATTTTTAAAAAAATTTTATTTATTTATAATAGTCACACACACAGAGAGAGAGAGAGAGAGAGAGGCAGAGACATAGGCAGAGGGAGAAGCAGGCTCCATGCACCGGGAGCCCGACGTGGGACTCGATCCCGGGTCTCCAGGATCGCACCCTGGGCCAAAGGTAGGCGCCAAACCGCTGCGCCACCCAGGGATCCCCAGGACTGGTTAGTTTTTAAACATAAATAGAACAGTGTATATTCTAAAATTTTAGAAAACTATGTTGCTATAAAAAAGCTTCCATCTCAGTTATTTTCAAGAGTAATTTACATATTATTTTACTTTTGATATCTAATTGAAACAACACCAAAGAATGACCCCTAAAACTATTATATTGCTTTCTATCTTTCATTCTCAAAAACACGGATTAAAAGTAATATCCATAAATGAGTAAACTCATGATACTAGATTTTCATTATCTATACTGTATATACAATACATACATATATGTACACATGTATGTGCAATGTGTATATAATGTATATATGTATGCATATACATTAGTATATATACATGTGTGTAAATGTGTGTATATAACATATATATGTGCATACATATATGTATGTATATACTATATACATACTATATAGTGTGCACTATATGCACACACACAGAAACAAAGGTAGACTCACAAAATTAGCTCTTTCCCTGCTGGTTAAAATGAAAATCAAGCTTATTCACTGAATTTAAAAGAGTTCAAGTTCATCCTTAGTGTTCATGGTGGGGAAAATATGTCCAACTATGAGTGGAGTGGAGATTTCCCCAAAAACCATCTCTCTCACCTTTCTGAGGGAGAAAAGAGGACTCACTTTATTTTCCAGTTCTTAAAGAATCATTTCGTCATTTATTTTATTTTTAACTAAGTCCTGTTTGGAAAAGACCTCGGAGCTTAAAATACCCTCAGTCCAGGCTAATTTGGGATACTTACAGAGGCCTGATGATAAAAATCAGCAGGAAAACAAAAGGAGGGAAGCAAAGAATTTAACACAGATGGAGCTACTTACTGATGCAAAGATGACTCCACAAGTGTTGCACATCATTATAAACAAAACTTGTAAAGATGATTTTTTTAAATGTCAGAAAGGTCAATAAAGACAAGGAAAACTTACTAAGGAGTCATTTGTGGTGATGAGCATAGGGTGGTGCTTGGAAGTGCTGAATTACTATACTGTTCACCTGAAATTAACACAACACTGTGAACTATGCTGGAATTAAAAGTCTAAAAAATTTAGAAAAACAAATACAAAAACAAAAAAGAAAGTATAATCCACATATAATGATTTTATGGATTAAAAGTTGATCCTTAGGACTTTTTCTTTCTTTCCTACTACTTTATTGCCAAGCCTATACCTTCGGTGTAATATTGAACAGAAGACATAAAAGCTGGCATCCTCTGTGCTTCGTCTTCCAGCGAAACAGCTTTCAAGAATTCCGTATCAGTTACAATATTTATTGTAGGGTCGTTTCTGATAAACAAAGAGGAAATGGCCTTCCTTTATGAATTTTCTCAGAATTGTTTTCATGCCTGGGTGTTGCATTTTATTAATCACCTTCTTAGATTTTTTTTTTTTTAAACAACAACAATAAGGAATATTTAAAAACCTGCCAGGGTCGAGAGGAACCTAAAGATACATGTGGCATCATGCAATGTATTATGGTGCCAGAGATCTCAGAACAGTAAAAAAGGACATTAGGTAAAACGAAGTCAGAATAAAAAGCATAGACTTTAGTTAATAATAATGAGTCAACACTGGTTTAATAGTTGTAACGAATGTACCACTAACAACAGATACTACCAACAGGGAAAATTGAGTGTGGCATATATGGGAACTCTGTATGATCTTCACAGTGGTTCTGTAAATCAAAAAACATCCTAAAAAACAAAATTTATTTTAAAAATAAATTTTGAGGGGGATCCCTGGGTGGCTCAGAAGTTTGGCACCTGCCTTCGGCCCAGGGCATAATAATCCTGGGGTCCTTGGGTCGGGTCCCGCATTGGGCTCCCTGCATGGAGCCTGCTTCTCCCTCTGCCTGTGTCTCTGCCTCTCTCTCTGTGACTATCATAAATAAATAAAAAATGAAGAAAACAATCTCCTGCTAAGATTCAGGATAAAATTCCCAGTGGCAGCATCAACCATGAGCCATGTCCAACACCTGGAGGGGGTGATGGCGGCTTGCTATGGACCACACCGTCAGATGACTAAGTAACTCTGTGGTCAAGAAGACACTGTTAGGTCCTCATGGACATGCTGAGTTAGTCTTGTCCTGGAACAGGGTAGAATGAAAAAAACAATTTGTGTTTAAAGCTTCTATTTGGAGTACTGGGTTCTCAAATGATTTTTGTGTTATTATAAACATTAACCTTCTAAATACACAAAAGTAGTTCTTGTATGGACCAAGGGTTAGGAGCCAAAGAAAATAATCCAAATGAAATTTAAAAATCAAATTCCACTTATTAATTTTATAGAATATGTGACTTAAAATATATGAATGTACCTACATTAGTAAAGGAAAAGTTCATATAATCACACTGACGGGAAAGCTTTTTAAATTTTCTCAATGATAAAATACTGCACCTTCTATTCAGCCGCTCTGTTCAGGCATCTACGGTAATGTGTTCAAGCACAGCATGCGGTACATTTATCCCACAGGAACCACAATATACTGAGACAGACGGAAAATCATCTGTTTTAAAGCTGTGATTTAGACACATTCACCTGGCAACAACACTCATTCGATAAACATGCAGCACCACTGTGCTAGACATGACTGTAGGTAGGTATACGAAACTCCAATAAACAAGACTCCTGCCCTCGGGGGGCTCCCGTTCCAGCGAGCAAACAACAAATATAACAAACAAGGGAACACTGTGTGTGCTCTAAGGAAATCTGTGCTACAGAAAAAGAGAAATGACAACAGGATAAGGCGATCAGAGCTATGGCAAGTGTGGGGGGAAGTGTCAGGACAGGCCTCATGCAGCCAGGACATTTGGTCAGAGACGTGAAGATGGGGAGGGAGTCAGCCACGCGGAAGTGAGGGGTCAGTAAGTCAGGCCACCTAGCACTGCATTTAGGAGTGCGTCCACAGAATCCATCCAACAGGAAACAAGAACGTCAGCCTACTGCCACAGTAACATCAGAAGAGGCATCCTGCATCCGGGTGTCAATACTCCTACAGACAAGTGTATTCCTTCATACCTTTTTCATCTCATTTTCTAAATTCTCCTCCTCTTGGCCTTCGGACAGCCTCCTCCTCAGATCGGCTATCTCCCTCTCTGCGGACTCCCGGTACTGCGCCCACTGGCTCCGCTCCTGCTCCAGCCGCAGGTGGAACTGGTGTTCGTAGTCACGGACTGTTTCTACAAAACATCACCACAGATGGCAAGTCTGAGTGCTCTAAGGAAGAATGTTCTGGCACAATGAAATTTTAAAAGGAGTTACATAAGGAGATCATGCCTAGTTTCTGGAAATCTTCTAATTTATGTGAAACAACTTAAAGTTAAGATTTCTGGTATTTGGGATGCCTGGGTGGCTCAGTGGTTGACCATCTGCCTTCGTCGTGACCCTGGGGTCCTGGGATTGAGTTCTGCATCATGCTCCCCGCAGGGAGCCTGCTTCTCCCTCAGCCTGTCTCTGCCTCTCTCTCTCTATCTCTCATGAATAAGTAAATAAAATCTTAAAAAAAAAAAAAAAAAAAAGAATTGTGGTTCTTATTCTGTGCAATTTTCCTAAGGGCTTTAAACCATCTCTAATCTTCATGGTAGGCAGGTGCCATGTGTCTCTCACAGACGGGGAAAGCTCAGGGGAGGTGAGACACTCTGGCCAGAGAATGTTTCACAAGTAGGGAGCAGCAGAGCTGGAATTCAGAGCTGGGACCAACCTCCCGACACTACACTTCAGCTCCTGAGACAAATGGACTGTCACTCCAATCCAACTATCTGAAGGAGGGAGAAAAGGGATATGCTTCTGGAATAGTTTACTATAACTGAGGATTCTAAACTGAGACAAATTCTATATAGTCGCTAGTAAATGGCTTTATCTTTAATCTTAAGGCATTATAGGATAAACACTGCTGACTGCCCCTAACTACCCCCCCCCAACAAAATCCCACTTTTGTTTTGGAAGCCAGTGGCCCAACTTAAAAACTAGATTTTCCAGCTGCCTTTGTAGTTATGGGTAACCACACACCTGACTAAATGAGAGGGGGTGTATGTGCTGGAGACTTCTACAAAATGTTTGCTGCTTCTCTGAGAGTGACTGGAGGAGGAGTAGCCACTTTCCAGCCATAAGGAGAATGGAGTTGAAACCATACAATAAGGGATGGAGGAAGTGAAGAAACCTGGGACGTTGGTGATGTCGTGGAAGCACTGTAACCAGCCTACAGTCCCTACAGTCCCTCCCTCCAGACTGCTGCTTCTGTGAGAAAAATGGACTCCTGTGTGGGTAAGCCATGGTTATCGGGTACCATGAAGTTTACAGCCACACCAAAGTGATGGCCACCAACCTGGAAATACAGGCTCCCCTGTCTTCTTTCAGAGAGCACGAAAGCAAAAATGACACCTAAGTGCCCAGATGGGGAGAAAGCCACCACTATTTCACATTTTTAATATTAATTAAACGAAGGATGCCGAGGTGGCTCTACTGCTGAGCATCTGCCTTCGGCTCAGGGCACATTCCCAGAGTCCTGGGATCGAGTTCCACATTGGGCTCCCTGCAGGGAGCCTGCTTCTCCCTCTGCCTGTGTCTTTGTGTGTCTCTCATGAATAAATAAAACCTTAATATATTCCAGGAACCCAAAGCTTAGTGGCAACATCTTTCATTTCATTGGCGCCTGGTCAGAAACACAGGCAGTGACTGGGGCCCCAGTGCCAACAGCAGACAGGCTCAACTGCTACTCTTCCTCCATTCCCAGGTCACAGGCCTCCAGCCCAGACAGCCTGTCTATTCTAGCCCATGCCTTTCTACCACGGAAAAGAGTCTTCCCTGCAATTCTCTGACATCATGGCCACACAGGACTGGGGGGGTGGTCAGGAAGTGTGAGTGGGGACAGGACCCAGCCCGGTGCCCCTGCCCACCCCCTGCACCCAAGCACCCAACCTTGGCAGGGGAACGCAGCCATGGCTCAGCACCACAGCCCCATCCACACTCCCAGTAGGCCTCCTCTACTCGGCTCGGGGCAGAGGCAGACGGCAGCCCCACCAGTGCCACTGACTTCTCCTGTCTCAGAGAGCACAGTGCACCCTGACGACGCTCCTGCATACAGCCACACGTCAACTCAGGCCACAGCTGAAGACCCTCTGAAAACGCTGTCCACCATTAGCAGCAGCGATCTTGGGAAATCGCAGCACAGATCGAACATTCTTCGTCTTTACCTTTCATCACAGCCTGGAGCGAGGCCACCTCTTCTCTCCACTGTCTTTTCACTTCATCGATTGCTTCCTGCTTGGTGTTCTCAGAGACCGTGGCGATGGCCTTAATGTTCTCCACCTCCGCCTGGGCTTCCCACAGCTGCGTGCGCAGGTGCCCCAGGTCATCCTGCGCTGCCTGCAACACTGCATTTTGCCTCTTCAGGTCCTCTGGGGAGAAAGTAGAGGCTTTCCGTTAACCAAGGGTTTGCCTGTATCAGGCTGACCTTCCAAAGAAGAGGTAAAGCATTACATTTATGATGTTAACATCCTAATGAAGAAATTGTAAGCATTAAATTTTAACATGCTATCTTAGAAAATGAAATATTTAAAAAATTTATTTTAGAGAGAGAGCACGCAGGTGGGAGGAGGGGCAGAGGGCAAGGGAGCCCACCTCAGGGCTTGATCCCAGGACCGCTAGATCATGACCCGAGCCAAAACCAAGAGCCGGACACTCAACTGACTGAGTCACCCATGCGCCCCCCAATATGAAATTATTTTAATAAAAATAAAATTTAAGGTATGCACTGTATCACAAATCCATTGCTTATTAATTATCCAACCAGACAGCAATTAAGTACATAGCTTTACAGTTAAAATGAGGCTCTTTCACTCACTGGCTAATGAACTTATTTGACCTCTTTTGCTGCCTCGGTTTCCACATCTACGAGATGGGCCTTAAGAACAGCCACCTCAGGGATCCCTGGGTGGCGCAGCGGTTTAGCGCCTGCCTTTGGCCCAGGGCGCGATCCTGGAGACCCGGGATCGAATCCCACGTCGGGCTCCCGGTGCATGGAGCCTGCTTCTCCCTCTGCCTATGTCTCTGCCTCTCTCTCTCTCTCTCTGTGTGTGACTATCATAAATAAATTTTAAAAATTAAAAAAAAAAAAAAAAAGAACAGCCACCTCAGAAGGTTGCTTTAATGCTAAAACAACTTGCTGAAAATGCTTATTAGTAGTAGTACAATACTGGCACAAAGTAAACATTCAAGAAATGGTTAGCAGAGGAGAAAAGCAAGCCAGAGTCCACTAGCAGCTACCAGGTCAAGGATTCTTTAATGTCAGGTTAATTTTCTCCATGCCCCTTTACCACCTCTTAAAGTTTCTCAGACATGCCAGCTGCAGGATTTAAGCCTGGGCAGGACATGTGTTTAGCCAGATGGACTCTCACACAAGGTGAATCTACCGACAGTATGTGGCAGAGTGCCTGTTCCCCACCACACTCACTATTCTCCACTTTTCAAAACCCTTGCCAATGTCACGGGGAGAAGCTGGTGACATCTGTCATCCGTATTCCCAGATCAGTAGTGAGGCTAGTATCTTTTTACACATTTATTAATGTCCATGTTTCTTCTTTGGTGATAGTCTTTACCTGTGTTTCCAATGAACTGTCTTTTCCTCTGGTTTAGAAGAGTATTTTACATACACTGAATACTGACTCTTTTCTTAGAAAACTTGCCCAGTCTGCTACTGTTTGTGTCTCAACTTTTCCATATCTTTCACCATCTAAAAGTTATGAGACATTCATGCAGAAGAATCATCCATCTTTATGTAAAGTCATCAATTCCCTTCACAGAACGCAGTAACTAAGCTAGCTGGCCAGGAGAACAGCCTGACCTAGGGCCTAATTCTATCGCTGGCTGGCTGCAGGACCTGAAGGAGCCACAAAGCCCTCAAGCCAGGATAGTGGCAATGCCTCTCTACGAGAACTTCTAAGCACTTGAAAAAAATCAAATAGATAATATTAAAGAACTTTTAAAAGTTGTGAAGACAGGGACACCTGGGTGGCTCATCTGCCTTCAACTTAAGGTGTGATCCCGGGGTCCTGGGATCGAGTCTCCCATTGGGCTCCCTGCAGGGAGCCTGCTTCTCCCTCTGCCTGTGTCTCTGCGTCTCTGTGTGCATCTCTCATGAATAAATAACAAAATCTTAAAAAAAAAAAAAAAAAAAAAGTTGTGAAGACACTGATCATTATCACATACACACAAAGAGGAATCCACAGTTTGGCAGTCTGAGTAACAGGGGAAACGTCAGTCATGCTAATTGTAAGTAAAGTTGTTCAAGAGAGCTTGACTCTCTCAACATGTTTCACATTGCTTCATCACCACTATTAAAACACCACTATTAAAACCCAGGGGCACCTGAGTGGCTCCATCAGTTAAGCATCCGACTCTTGGTTTCGGCTCAGGTCATGATCTCACAGTTGTGGGATCAAACACCCACAGGCTCTATGCTCAGTGGGGTGTCTGCTGGAGATTTTCTCCCCTCCCTCTACCTTCACCCCTGTTCAGTAACCTCCCTCTCTTTCTCAAATAAATAAATATTCTGAAACACAAGTCAGAGAAAGTGATAAGAATGTTAACTGCAGGAAGCAATTATCTATCTGGAAATAAAGACAGACATCTAGGAAACAGTGGCAGGTATGTGGGAGTGACCCCGACACTAAACACGTGAGGCCACAGAAGGAAAACTGTGTGTGTCAGCTTCATGTTCTGCGTGTAAAAGTGTTTTTGTAAAACGTGAACTAAAAGAAAAAAGCATTATCTTTGGGATACTTTGTTATTTCTGAGAACCACAATTTTGTCAAGACTCAAGTCTATACACTCACACCTGCTCATGCTCCTTTTTACTGGAAATTACCCAGAGCTATAGCTATCATGTTGTCACTAGGAAAGAAAAACTGCACATACCAAACCTAAATACTAATTTGTGGCCTGTTTCCACAGAGTTAAGAGAGCAGTACAGAGAGCCCCAAAGAAGACTAGGTCAAATTTTGTTTATGACTTACTTGGTGTGTAATATCTACTTTATGTGCTACATATTAAATATATTTAAATGAGACAAATAGTTAAAAGTTAGAAAAACCTAAACTTTCTGTACTGAAAACAGTTCAAATCTGTTTGCCCATGGTACAGGTTATTATTAAGGAATAGTTATGTTACTATTTTGGTTTTGTATACATAATGATAAAGATTTTCAAACATGCTCTAAAACAGAATCTATGAAAAAAAAAAAAACTGAGAATCTAGTACAATCTTTGACATACCTATCACCAAGATTTGGCCACATTTATTTCAAGCATCCTTTTTCTATGAAGTATTTTAAAAATAAGCCCCAGAAACAATATTACATTTTCTAACATACGACACATGCACCTCTAAAAACACGAACATTGGGATCCCTGGGTGGCGCAGCGGTTTGGCGCCTGCCTTTGGCCCAGGGCGCGATCCTGGAGACCCGGGATCGAATCCCACATCAGGCTCCCGGCGCATGGAGCCTGCTTCTCCCTCCGCCTGTGTCTCTGCCTCTCTCTTTCTCTCTGTATGACTATCATAAATAAATAAAATTAAAAAAAAAAAATAAAAACACGAACATTTTCTTATGCAAACACGGTGCCATTGTCACACTTAACATATTTGATATAATCTAATAGCCAAACTGTAGTAAAATTTCTCCAATTACCACAAAAATGTCTTTTGGAAGACCTGTTTGAATTAGGATTCAATGAAGACACTTCATTTGGTTATACTAACACTTCACAGAATACTTCAGAGACAAATATACAGAATTCATATACTACCTATTATGTAGTTTCATCTTCTTTTTTTTTTTTTTAAGGATTTTATTTTTAAGTAATCTCTACACCAAACGTGGGGCTTGAACTTGCAACCATGAGATCAAGAGCCACACGTGCCACTGAATGAGCCAGCCGGGTGCCCGAGCTTCATCAATTTTTAATATTACTGTTATATCTGCCTCAATTTCTTTTTAAGAAATAGAACATTACAAAAGCTCTACCTCCCTCAGAAGTAACAACTCTCAGGAATTTGAAGGTTTCCATTATCAGGCATATTTTTACACCTTTACTCTGACACAGGCTCTTAAACCTTAATGCTCTCAACAGCGCGGTGTTCTTCTGCAATTATCTCTAACCCTCAACACTGCTTGTGAGATGGTTAATACACGTAAACTACTTCGTTTGGTAACTGCAGTGCCACAGTGCCAAAGCATGAGCTATCACGTTCATTGGCACACAGATATGGAGCAGGAATCTACCTTTTCTATACAGATGTTCCCAATTTTCTACACCACTATCCCAGGTTTTTTCTATTTTTGTAAAACCATCTATGCCATATGTCACATTTCTCTTTATGTGAAGACCCGATTATGGAACTCCTACCCTATAAAAATGCTCTATTCTCATGCTAGTACTACCCTACCAAAATACAGCAGTATTTTTACTATTTTGTCTATTCTTGCTTGTACACATTTAAAGTTTTGATAGTTTAATAAAAGCACCATAGTAGTTCTGGATGAAATAGGAAGACTTTACCTACCAGATTCAAAAGTTATTATTATAAGCTTTATGTACCCACTACCCAACTCCAGCAATCAAAGCCTATGGGCAGCCTTGCCCCATCCACCCATGTGCACTCCACAACATACTATTAGGAGATAAGTCCCAGACATTTTTTTTTAAGCTAATAAACTTTATTTTCTTAGAGCAATGTCAGGCTCACAGCAAAACCGAGCAGGAAGTAGAGGTCCCATCACTCTGGCTCTACGCCCACACAAGCTCCCCTACTGTCCACACCCCTCACCACAGCAGTACATTTGTTATCATCACTAAGCCTACAATGACACATTATCAAAGTCCACAGTCTACACTAGGACAATGTGTAATAACGTGTATCTGCCATTGTGCATCATACAGAATAATGCCTAAAAAATCCTCTCTGCACTGCCTATTCATTCCTTTTTCCCTCCTAACCCATGGCAACCAATCATTTTACTGCCTCGGCAGTTTTCCCCTTTTCCAAGACGTTCTATCATTAGAATCCTACAGTATGTAGTCTTTTCAGATTCGCTTCTTCCACTTGATGACTTTCTTTTTATGCTGAATATTCCACTATCTGGATGTACCAGCTTATCTGTTTATCTACTAAAGGACATCTTGATTGCTTCCAAGTTTTGGCAATTATTAATAAAGTTGCTATACACATCCACGTGCAGGTTTTTGTATGGACAGGAATTTTCAATTCATTCAGGTATACACTAAGGAGGAAAACTTTTAAATGATATTAGCTAAGAGTATGTTTAGTTTTGTAAGAAACTGCACAACTACCTCCCAAAGTGACTGACTGTACTATCTTGTATTCCCATCAGCAATGCATGAAAGTTCCAACTGCTCCACATCATCAGCAGCACTTGGTACGGTGTTTTAGATTTGGGGCATTACAATATGTGTAGTTATTTCTCATTTTTCAACATATTCACAGATTTATGCAGCCATTACCACAATCAATTTTGGAACATTCTAATCTCCCCAGAAAGAAACCCAGTGCTCTTTATGACCTCCCAACTCTCTAGCCCCTCCCCCCCCACCCCCCAGTATTAAGCAACCACTAATTTACTTCTATCCCTATTGACCATCTATCTACCTATTCTGGATATTTCAAAGAAATGTAATCCTACAATACATGATCTTCTGTCACTTGGCATAATGCTTTCAAAGTTCATCCCTGCTGTAGTGTCAGCACTTCATTCCTTTTTATGCAGGAATAATAAAAATCTATCCATTCATCAGGTGACATTTGGGTTGCCCCTCACATTTTGGCTATTATGAATATTGCTGCTACAGCTGTTTACGTGCAGGTTTATATATGGACACTTTTTTTGTATGTCAGGAGTGAAATTCTGGATCAAATGTTAACTCCATTTAACCATTTTAAGAGCTGAAAGGCTATTTTCCAAACCTATGGACCATTTAACCATCCTGCTAGTAGTGTGTGGGGGTACTTACTTCTCTCCATCTTGCCATACCTGTTATTAACTGACGTCTTGATACAGGCATCCTAGTGGGTGTGAAGTGGAATCTCACTATAACTCTGATTTGTGATTCTGATAGTGACATTGAGCATCCTATGTGTTTACTGGCCACTTGTGTATCTTCTTTGAAGCAATGTCTATTCAGTCTGTTGACCATTTTTAACTGAGCTGTGTTTGTATTAGTTATGAGTTTCTGATATATATAGATAAAAGTCCCTTATCTGATATAATATTTGCGGAAATTTGTCCCATTCAGTGGGCTGTCTTTTCACTACCTTGACAGTGTTCCTGGAAACACAAAAACATTTAATTTTGATGAAGTCTACTCTGTCTACTTCTTCACTGGTTGCTTCTGCTTATAATGTCCTATCTAAGACATCACTGCCTAATTCCAAGGTTGCAAAGATTTCTCCCAAGATTTTCTTCTAAGAGTTTTATAGTCTTTTAAACCTAGGTCCTTGAGACATTCCAAGTGAATCTGTATAAATGCTGGGGATCCAAGTAATTCTTGTGCATGTGGATATCCAGATGTCTCAGCACAATGTGTTGAAAAGGCGTTTTTTTCCCCAGCTGAATTGTTTTGACATCTTGTAGAAAATCAATTGATCATATATACAAGGTTTACTCCTGGATTCTAAACTCTATTTCATGGAACTACTACCTATACTTATGCTAGCACTACACTGTCTTGATTACTGTTGCTTTGTAGTAAGTTTTAAAGTCAGGAGATATGAGTCCTCTGACTTGGTTCTTGTTTTCCAAAAATGTTTTGGGCCTGCATCCCTAACGTGTCGTATAAATTTTAGGATCAGCCTCTCCACTTCTACAAAAAAGGCAACTAAGACAATGAAAGACACTGCATTAAATATGTAAACCAGGGGGTATGGTCAAGTATTAAGTCTTCTGATATATGAACATAGAATTTTTTCCAATTATTTAGATTATTTTAAGTTTTTTAACACCATTTTTAAAGTTTTCAATGTACAAGTTTTACACTTAATTTTAATTTTATTGTTTCTTCCTAAATACATCATTAATTTTGATGCTACTGTAAACAGAATTGTTTCCTTAGTTCCATTTTCAGACTATTCATTGCAAGTATATAGAAGTACAAATGGTTTGAACCCATAGGTCAATTAATCTCTGACAAAGCAGGAAAGAACACCCAATGGGAAAAGAATCTCTCTTCAAAAAATAGTGTTAGGAAAACTGGACAGCAACATGTAGAAGAATGAAACTGGACCACTTTCTTACACCATAACAAAATACAGACCTAAATGTGAGATATCATAAAAATCATAGAGAACATAAGCAGCAAATTCTTTGACATTGACTACAACAAATTCTAGATATGTCTCCTACGGCATAGGGAAACAAAAGCAAAAATAAACTATTGGGATTTCAAAAAATAAATAGCTTCTGCACAGCAAAGGAAACAATCAACAACCTTAAGAGGCAGCCTACTGAATGGGAGAAGATATTTGCCGATGACATACCTGATAAAGGGCTAGTACCCGAAATCCATAAAGAATTGATTGGGGGCAGCCCGGGTGGTTCAGCGGTTTAGCGCTGCCTTCAGCCCAGGGCCTGATCCTGGGGACCCGGGATCGAGTCCCGCGTCGGGCTCCCTGCATGGAGCCTGCTTCTCCCTCTGCCTATGTCTCTGCCCCTTTCTCTCTCTCTCTCTCTCTCTCTCTCTCTCTCTCTCTGTATTGTGTGTCTCTCATGAATGAATAAATAATATCTTTAAAAATTAAAATTAAAAAAGAATTGATTGGGACGCCTGGGTGGCCCAGTGGATGGGTGTGGCTTCGGCTCAGGACATGAAGCATGTAGCATGGAGTCCCGGGATCGAGTCCTGCATTGGGCTCCCTGCATGGAACCTACCTCTGTCTCCCTCATGAATAAATAAAATCTTTAAAAAAAGAAATACATAAATGTTACTCTTCTTTAGCTCTTTTCTTTTCCCATGTCTATGCTGTTATTATTATAGACACTATCATCTATATATGCTAAAAACCCAATGATACATTGCTATAACTATTGCTTCGTGTAGTTTTCTCTTAAAGAAACTGAGAGGAGAAAGGAGACCAAGTATATCTTTATAGCATGTGTTATACTAACCTTATTTACCATTTCTGGCTTTCTTCAATTGATCCTTTGGATTGGAATTACCATCTGGTGTCAGTTCCTTAGTCTAATATAGCTTTCCTCCCACACAACTCCTTTGTGCTGATATTGGCAAATATATTACATTTCCATACGTTACAGGGCCAATAAAACAAAAATATACATATTGCCTTATATCATTGCCTTTTAAAAAGATTTTGAGAAAATCTTTGTGGGAGAGAGAGCACAAGAGGGTGGGGGGCAAAGGGAGAGGGAGAAGCAGGATCCTCACTCAGCAGGAAGCCCCAGGGCTCAACCCCAGGACCCAGGGATCATGACCTGAGCTGAGGGGAAACACTTAACTTACTGAGCCATCCAGGCACCCTTTATATCAACGCTTTCCGAAATCCATTAAGAAATATTTATACTCTGTTATAATTGCACAATTATCTTACCAAGGACTTTTTTTTTTCATGTAAGTTCAAATTACTGTCTGTAATTATTTGTTTTCAGTTGAAGAATTTCCTTCAGTATATCTTGAAAAGCAATTTTCTAGGAAAAAAATTTCTCAGTTTTTGTCTGAGATAATGTCTTTCATCTTTTTTGAAAGACGCTTTTGCTGGAAAAAGGATTCTTGGGGTTCCCCCCGCTTTTGGGCATTTAAAATGCATCCTACTGCCTCCTGGCCACCATCGTTTATAAAGAGAAGTCATCAGTTAATCTCATTGAAGTTCCTTATAGGTGACAAGTTGTCTTTCTCTGGCTCCTTTCTAAGGTTTTCTGTGTCTCTGGGTTTCAACATTTTTACTATGATGTGTCTGTGTGTGGATATCTTTGCATATCTTTAGCCTACTTTGACTTCAATGAGCTTCTTAGATATCTTAGATACTTTTAATCAAATGTGGGAAATTTTCAGCCATTCTCTCTCTTCAAATATTTCTTTTTTTTCTCTCTCACCTCTCCTTCTGAACGTCCCATTATACCTATATTGGCAAATTTAATAATGCCCCACATTTCTATTAGGCTCTGTTCGTGCTTCTATTTTCTTTCAGTTCTTCAAACTGGACAATCTTAAGCGATCTATCTTCAAGTTCACTAATTCTTTCTTCTGCCAATTCAAACCTACTGCTGAGCCCCTACACTGAATTTTTCATTTTAGTTGTACTTTTCAACTTCAGAATTTCCACTGGATTGTTATAATTTCTTTACTGAAAGTTCTCCATTTGATGAAACACTGTCACACTTTACTTCATTAAGTACGTTATTCTCTGGTTCTTTTAACATGTATGACCACTTTGAAGTGTCCATTAAATCTGTTATCTGGTCAGTCTCACAGGCATTGCACGTCTTCCTTGGTATGGATCAGAGTTTCCTAAGTTTTCTGTTGTTATTGTTGAAAGTGACTTTTTTTTTTTAATAATATATTGCAGCAATTCTGGTACTGATCCACCCAATCCTCTTCCCAGCTTCTTGTCATCTATTTGTCTAGTAGTTAGCTGGATTTAAATATAAGTTCATTTCTTCTCCTCTACCCCTGCAGTGTGAAGCTGCTGCTGTTGCTCCTGAAAAAGTATGCCTTGGGCATGTGCAGAGTCACTGTGGAATGAGAGCTTTTGCAGGGCTACCTTTTGAGTGTCTCTTTCCCTGACCATATCCATCAAACTCCACACTTTACTGCTGGTACTCTTCTAAGTAATATATCTGCTTTAGGAAAGGGTACTGAGTTGGGGAGATGGAAGTGGTAGCCTCTGGTCTTCTTCGCTTGTTTCTCCCATCATGGAACCTCCATCCAGTACACCATACCCAAGGTACAGCTTCTACCTTGACTGGGGTTGGGCAGAAGAAAGGAGCTCAATTTCTCAGCCACATTCAACTGCAACTTCACCTCTGTAACAGGTAGCTAGGTGGGGGTGGAGAGGAAGGTTCCATAGTCCTCAACTGTGAGCTGGGGAGAGCGCAGGTCCTGTGTTCTTGACGTCATCCACCTGGAGTTGAGTTTCTGTAATACCAGGCTGGGAGGGGAGGGAAAGGTAGCAGTTCATGGATCAAATGCCAGAGACTCTATTTTTGCCAAGATTTAGTAGATTTTCTTGAACTAATGTTTCATTTGCTAAAGGACCACTTCTAGAGACTTAAGTGGTTGTTTTTTAAAGAATAATTTTCATCAGTTTTGCTGGGGAATGTGTCTGCAGTTCATGTTACAAGAAATGGGACTCCCAAACTTATCATTTACCCATAAATACTTCAGCATGTATCTCTAGGAGATAATGACCATTTTTTAAAATACACATAAAACTTAGCATCTTAACCACTTTTAAGGGTACAATTCAATGGTGTTAAAAGTATTCACCTTGTTGTGCAATCAATCTCTACAACTTTTCATCTTAAAAAACTGAATTGGGGCACTTGGGTTCCTCAGTGGTTGAGGGTCTGCCTTTAGCTCAGGTTATGATCCTGGGGTCCTGGGATCTACTTCCGTTATCAGGCTCCCCACAGGAAACCTGCTTCTCCCTCTGCCTATGTCTCTGACTCTCTATGTTTCTCATGAATAAATAAAAATCTTTAAAAAAAAAAAAAACGGAACTACACCCATTAAACATTAAACAACAACTCTTTCACCTTCAAGCCCCTGGCAACCACATTCTACATTGTTTCTATAAGTTTAATTATTCAAGATATCTCACATAACTGGACTCATACATTATTTGTCTTTTTTCTGGCTAATTTCACTTTATAAGGATCTTTTCATAGTTGAAAATATTTGACAATGTCTGAATACCATCAAACTTCCAGTCAGTATTAAAAAGTCCAGTTGTCTTAATATTTTTAAATAGTTCAGCCCTTTGAGTCAAAATTCAAATAAGGTCCATACATTAGTCAATATGTACTTTAAGCTTCTTTTAATCTATAAGTTTCTCCTTTGCCTCTTTTTCCTTGAAATTTATAGAGTAAACTACAGGTTGTCCTAGGTGACTCTAGCAGTCTGGATTTTGCTAACTGCATACAGGTAACACAACTGAACTTGTTCTTTCATTCATGGTATTTCCTGTAATACAGTGGTTCAATATAGTACGCCAGCATCTTCTTGATCCTATTCTTCCTTATAAAACCAAAGATAGTCTGAAGATCCATGAAGGAAAAAACTGAGACTTTAATTGGAATTTCTCTGGATTTACAGACTGAGAAGAGAATTAGCTTCTTTATGACATAGAGTCTTTCCACCTATGAACACGGCATCACATTCCATTTATTTGGGTTTTCTTTCAGGTACATCAGCACTGTTTTATAACTCTCCTCTATAAAGGTTTTACACAACCATGGTTAGACTTATTCCCAAGTGACTAAAAATTATGATTTTTTTTCTATTTGTCTTTTTTTCTTCAGAATTTCTTTTTCTTCTATTACTTCTCTAATTAGTTACTGGTACAGAGAATCATTACTGATTTAGTTAACACTACTGATTGTAGATAAGATCTATATTGATCTTCATTCCAACAGTGTTGGTAACTCTCTTTAGTTCTAATTGTGTAGATCTCTTGGTTACTATATGTTGAAAATCATATGGACTCTATATGGAGACAAAACTATCCTTAACTTTCCAAATTTTATGACTCATTTCTTTTTATTTTATTGTATTGGCTAGGAGGACCTCCGGTATAAAAATAAAGTACTGATAATAGGCTTTCTTATCTCATTTCACTATTAAATATGATACAGGCTATTGGTTTCTTTCTATTAAAAATATTTTCACAGGCTAAGCCAGGCCCCCCTGCATACTAATTCACTAAGAACTAGTACGAACTCATTACTAGAGAGTGTTAAATTTTATTCAATGTCTTTTCTAGTTTATCCTAATTTGTTAATGTAGTTAGTTACATCAACAGATGTTCTAATCTTAAACTATCCTTGCATTCCTAGTATGCATAGTCATAGTGTACTATTTTTGAACATTCTATTGAAGTTGGTTTTATTTAGGATTTTAAACTCTAGTCATAAATGAGATTAATTTATTTGTATGCTAGTATTAGTGCTTGTTAAGGTATCAAGGTTAGACTAATTCCACAAAATGAAATGGATGACTCTTTGTTTCTGACATAGCATATAAAAGAAACAAATTTTCCTTGTAGATTTAACAAAATTTGCCTATGCCTGGGGCATCTTTCATAGTAAGAATTCTGTTTATTGACTTAGTTTTCTTTATGGTTATGGTTTATTCAGGTTTTCTACTGGAGGTAATTTTGGTAATTCATACTTCCTGGGATACTATTCAAATAAATACCCAAGATTTTTGGCACAGATATACACAGTATCCATAGTTCTACCGTTATCAGTAGTTGTTTTGTTTTACCCCAAAGACGTGCTTTTTATTGAGCGTAACTGTTAACTTTGCTTTCCATTTCATTAATTTCTATTTTTTCTTCTACATTCTTTGTGTTCACCCCTTTTATAGCTTCTGGAGCTGAATACTTAGATCATTTATTTTTCAATCTCTCATCTTTTAATAATTTAATTTTAATAAATGCTTTTAAAAGCTTATTCTCCAAGTACTGTTTTAGCTGCTTCTCCTAAGTATCTTCACCGTATTCTCAGATTTTGCGACCTCCACTGATTTGCTCTTTAACTCAAGAGCAATAGGACTGCACTCTTAGTTTCTAAACTTTTATTATTTATTTTTTAAAGCTTTTGCTTGTTTGTTTGTTTATGAGAGACAGAGAGAGAGAGAGAGAGAGATAAAGAGAGAGAGAGAGAGGCAGAGACAGGCAGAGGGAGAAGCAGGCTCCATGCAAAGAGCCTGATGCGGGACCCAATCCTGGGACTCCAGAATCACACCCTGGGATGAAGGCAAGTGCTAAACCACTGAGCCACCCCGGGATCCCCAGATTTTAAACTTTTAAAAAACACTGTTGTTTAAAATCTTTAACATTAGGTAAGAAAACATAAGTACCTTGATTTATTTTAATATGTTGAGTCTTTGAGATATATGTACATAGACAATTTGTTAAGTTTTTTTATGAATATAAAAGGAATAAACGTTTTTGGTTCCTTGGGTATAAAATTCCTAGATGAAACTTTTTAAAATTCTGTTGCTCACAGGAATTATATTCTTACCTACTACTTCATCTAGAACTTGACACAATATTAAACATCTCCTTTGTGTGCATCTGTTCATTTCTTCTTTCAATTCTTTCACCTTTTGTTTTATATGGCACATCATGTTGATTTCCTTAGGTGTAGACAAGTTCATGATTGTCATATTTTCTTGGTAGATTGTTTCTTTCCTTATAAGATAGCTTTCTATATTCCTTCAATGCTTTTTGCCTTAAGCCCTAATCTTGTTATCATTGCATTTGTTTTACTTTCTTCTTCAACCTAACATAAGCTATGAAGTTTTGGTTTTGTTCTTTATCCTCAAACTTATCAGTTTCTATGACTGGTATTGTTTCTTCCATTCTATGTATTCCCTCTGTTTACTCTTCTTGCAAATGTCATCTTTACTAGTTCTTCTGGTGATTTATGTGGGTGATTAATGCTCCTAGTTTTTATATGACTGGAGTACTTATTTTGCTCTCATTGTTAAATAATGTAACTACATATAAAATTTTAGGTTGACAATTACTTTTCTCTGCACTTTGAAGATCTTTCATTTTCTCCTGTCATAGATTTTGCTTATATGGCATCTCCCAACAACAATTGTTTCTTGCAGCTTTCAATGTTTTCTTTTCATTCTTGGTGTTCTATAGCTTAAGATACGTCAAAATAAGAATTTACTATTACTTACCTACTTGGTGCTTGGTATTTATGTTAAGGACTTTTTTTTTAGATTTTTTTTTTTTAAAAGATTTTATTTATTTACTAGAGAGAGAGAAAGAGAGAGCGAACACAAGCTGGCGGAGGGGCAGAGGAAGAGAGAGAAGCAGAATGCCCAATGAGCAAGAAGCCCAACATGGGGCTAGATCCCAGGACCCCAAGATCATGACCTGAGCTGAAAGCAGATGCTTAATCAACTGAGCCATCAAGGTGCCCCAAGGACTCACTTTTTTCTTTTTTTTTTTTTTTTTATTTATGATAGTCACAGAGAGAGAGGGAGAGAGGCAGAGACACAGGCGGAGGGAGAAGCAGGCTCCATGCACCGGGAGCCCGATGTGGGATTCGATCCCGGGTCTCCAGGATCGCGCCCTGGGCCAAAGGCAGGCGCCAAACCGCTGCGCCACCCAGGGATCCCTCACTTTTTTCTTAATCTCTGAAAAACTTCAGTTACTATCTCCTCAAATATTTTACCCTCCACTCTCTTCTCCTGCAAGTTTTTTTAGGAATGTGTTAGAGACTCACTGCAGCCTCTATGTCAACTGCTCTTTAATGCTTCTCTGTCTCACTGGGAGGAAGAACTCCCAAATACCATTTTCTAATTTACTAAAATCTCTATGCTTTATCTATAGTTTAAAATATCTATTTATCTTATTTCAATTTATTTGTTGTTTCTAAGATATTTAATGGCTTTTAATTTTGTTTAATATACCCTAGTTTTATTTCCATATCTAAGTGCAAGGTTATGGCATCTGAACCACAAATATCTTCCTTAACCTAGATTTGAAACTACTGAAACTATTGAAACGCTGGGGACTCCTGGATGGCTCAGTGGTTGAGTGTCTGTCTTTGACTCAGGGTCGTAGTCCCAGGTCCTGGAATCAGGTCCCTCACCGGGCTCCTGGCAGGGAGCCTGCTTCTCTCTCTGTGTGTGTCTCTCATGAATAAATAAAAAAATCTTAAAGAAACAAACAAACAAATTCTGGCTAGTTAGCATCCAAGCTTTATATAAATTATGACCACACACAAAATCCTTTGAACACCGCTAGAAAATTTCATGGTCTTCTGGTGTGCTGTATTTCATGGTCTTAACGTGTGCTATATTTCTATTATTTTCCCTCAAGTTCAGAACTCTATGGTCTTTTATTTGCTGCTTCATGTAACAGGCTTTCTCTTATTGCCTAAGACTGAGGATTTCCAAAACACAAGCCCTATTGTCGTGCCAAGCTTTGTACTGAAGTCGGCTAAAAAAACCCAAATCAAATACTTTTTTAAAAAGCTAAATACTTTTTCTTCAAGTTCAGTGGAAAAGCAACATAGCTTTCAGAAATACTTGTAACATTCTCAGTTGAAGCTGACAGAGAAAAGTGTGGGTACTGAGGCAGGAAGAGGCAGTTAAGAGGAGTCCAAAGGTAATAATCTCTTTTATTAGCATTCCTCCTTACTGTTTGCACTTGTACTTCAGCTGTTCTCTAAATACGAAAGCACAGCTATTACAACACCAAAGCAAAAGCTGATCCTACTGGGAAAAATATGGATGTTGGACTCTCAGAGTTACCTTGACCTGGTTTGCTGAAAGATAAAACAAAGACTGGTGCACATGTCAAAACCATGACTTACACTGCTACCATCTGTGACAACCATAAAAGACTTGGTTTATACTTCCTAGCAGATGTCATAATATAAGCTGCTGCTTTAGAGGACATCTGTAAATTTTATTTTCATTATAATGTAGACAAACAGCCAAGACAGAAACTGAATCAACATTTATTTTTTATATACTATGCATTTTCTTTAGAAAAACTCTCAAAAAGGATCACATTCTTCCTTTTGAAATTTTGTAAAAAGTTATCTCAACTCAATGACCAGCTGAAGTTCACCAAAAACTCCAGATAGTAAACATACATACAGATTATTTAACAGATCTAGAAGTCCTTTAAGCAATTTTAACATACAAACTATGTTCTCTGAACAAATCCACACCACACGCTGTCTGGATCAGAGATAGAAAACTGCAACTGGTCATGTATTTCAGAAATGAGAGGTGCTTGGTCATTTTCATTTCTTCAGAATCTTACAGTAAAGTCCATTTTATAATTTAAAGGAAAAAAATTAGAAAATAAAGGAAACCCTAACGGCTTTATTTCGGGACAGAGGAAAACAGAAAACAAAATAAACAAACTCAAAAAAAATAAATTTAAAAAAAAAAAAAACTCGGGGCAAGATTAGCTTGAGTTGTATTGAATAAGCCAAGACTGAAAGAAAAAGCTATAAAAAGGATGGTCAGCCTACAGGACCGCTGGTGTGAGAGGAGGGAAAACAGGATGTCCCCAGCCAGTAAGGCAGTGGTCGTCAGAGGCAGGCCTCCATGACGTTATGCATATACACTAAAGGTATCACTGGTCCTCTTGACAAGGACACACCATTGCACAGAGTCGGAAAATAGTGCCCCAACACTTAATTGTCAAAATAAGTTTTATATGGGAAAATTAATAAAGTCACATAAACACACTGATGAAATGGACAGAACTCCTTTCTCATGACATTCAACATATATTCAAATGATGATACTGTGCAAAATGTATTATCTATTCCAGAAGACTTTACTTTTTTGAAGATAAAAACTGTATCTCGGTCATCCCAACCTCCCCAGTAACTTGCAGAGTGCTACCATGCCTAGATAGGAATGCCAGCTTTCCCATCTCCAGGGCAGCCTACAGAGGAACCACATGAAACAGGGAAACAGCCACAAGAGCGTGGAGCCCCATCCCATACGACAGGCAGCAAGCCTTTCAAGTCTGGGCTGCCTTTGGTGAGGCCTAAGAATGCTGCATCCTATGCAATACTGGCTTTCAAACTTCTCTGATCAGAGAATGAATTCACAGCAAAACACGTATTTTTGTGCCACAACTCTACACATACATACATATAAACATGTCGCTGACACAGTCTGTGTGACTCAACTGAACCTTACCAAGTATATTGTGCTGTTATTTTCCATTTTATTTCCTTTTTTAAAAACTGCTGGTCACAACCCATGTAATTTTTTTTAATCCAAAGGGTTACAACTTGTAGTCTAAAGAACACCACTGCAGGGCAGTGATCTTCAAAGGGGGTAATATCCCCTGGGGTTCACAAAGATGTTTCAAGGATTCATAGACACATATTGTCTTAATGGAATCAACTTAATCCTCAATGTTCATAAACATTCTTTCCCAAAACAGAGCAGGATTTGAATGCAGATTCTCCATACCCATCTAACTTTCCTCAACAGCCTTCTCCCACTTAACAGGAGACAGGCCCTCTGCCCATCCTGAACTGGACTATGGGTCACTCCCCTATTGTGTAAAAATTCATCTTCTATATCAAGCCAGAGGGACAATTTAAAATACTAGTGTCGGAGATCCCAGGGTGGCTCAGCGGTTTAGTGCCTGCCTTCAGCCCAAGGTGTGATCCTGGAGTCCCAGGATCAAGTCCCACACTGGGCTCCCTGCCTGCTTCTCTCTCTGTCTCTCTCTCTCTCTCTGTGTGTGTATGTGTGTCTCATGATTAAATAAAATCTTTTTTTTTAATAAAATCTTTTTAAAAATTAAAAAATAAAATAAAATACCAGTGTCGGGGTGCCTGGGTGGCTCAGTTAAACATCTGCCTTCAGCTCAAGTCATGATCCGGGATTGAGCCTTATGTTGGGCTCCCTGCTTAGTGGGGAGCCTGCTTCTCCCTCCCCCTCTGCTCGCTCCCCCTGCTTGTACTCTTACGGTCAAATAAATAAATAAAATCTTTAAAATAAAATATCAAAGTAATAAAAAACTGAACAACTAATAACTGGGTAACAAATTTCTGGCAGGTCACGTGATTACAAAGTCTGTTTTTAACAAAACTGAAAAAAGCGTAATTGAATTGCCAGTCAATAGAACAGAAATATTTTTTGAAGCTGCAGACTTCGTGAGTTAACATATAATTCAGAGAGAGTTTAAGAGAACGAAATAATCACCACAATAAAATAAACCTTCTATTTCCATCTACTTATTTATAAGACTAAAAGTTCTCAGCACTTCTATTAAACAAAACAAAACAAAAAACAACTGAGGGTGCCTGAGTGGCTCAGTTAGGCATCTGCCTTAGGCTCAGGTTATGATCCCAGGGTCCTGGGATCGAAACCCGTGTCAAGCTCCAAACTCAGCAGGGAGTCTGCTTCTCCCTCTACCTCTACCCCCTTCCCACAACTCATGCTCTATCTCTCTCTTCCAAATAACTAAATAAAATCTTTAAAAAACAAAAACCCTGAAACTTACCCTTTTTTATAAGTAAATGTTATTCATGCAGAGGTTATAACTTGAGAGGAAACCCAATTATATCTCATAAGACCTGTGTTCCAATAATTTTTACTCTTTATTATTTTTTATATGTGTAAAATATTTATAGTGGGATCAACCATGCACTTATTAACAATCGTAGCGGTAACTCAGTACAGAAGATATGTGCAAGTGTATTTCTGCCGCAGAGAAGTCTGACCAAATTTTCTTTAAAAAAGGCTTTTGAGCATCAGCAACATCTGCTAACTTACTAGAAGCAGACTTCACAGATCTAGTGAGTCAGAAACTCTGGGGGCGGAAACCCACAATCTCTGCTCTCACAAACCCTACAAGTAAAATTCTGATGCACACTCAAGCTTGTGTTCCTAAAAAAAGAAAAAAGAAACAACTTTTTAGAATAAAATTCTGAGGGAGGTGTAAAACTGAAAACCCAATACATGGTGGGGAAAAAAATATAAAATTTCTGCTAAAGAGCTTATTCATGTATTTTTTTAAACAAATGGTGATAGATGATTCTGCTGTATATGTTTAAGAGCATGAAGTTTTAATTTAAATTCTTAGTGTTAACAATAGGATAGTTTACATCTTTTGCACCTTTTTAAAATTTAAAATAAAAATTTTTAAACATCAACTTCAAAAGGGTGTAAGAGGTATATATAATTACTTTATTTAATGCATAAATTTAAAAATTGGATGATCACCAGTCTAGAGCAGCAGTTCTCTAAACTGTGGTCCTTGGATGAGCAGGACTGCAAGTTCCTATAAGCTCATCAGAAACGCACATTCTCAGGCCCCACCCCAACATACCATGTCCTATAGAGCTCTCTGGGTGATTTTTATCCACGTTAAAGTTTGGAAGCCACTGGTCTAGACTACAGCAGTGGTTCTCAAAACTTGTCGTGTACCTGAATCACCTGAAGAGCTTCTCAAAACACCAGCTGCTGGACCCTCACCCCAGAGTTGCTGACTCAGTCAAGTCTGAGACAGGACCCAAAACTGTACACTTCTGACAAGTTTCCCAGGTGACAGTGATGCTGAAGCTACTGTTCTGCGACCAGACTCTGGGAACCACTGGTCAGGAGGGCTGTGAAGCCACCGCCGTATTTCCCTCGGTCAATGGCCAACAGGTAATCCTGTTCCTGTATCTTCAGGGCTGGACCCTCTCAACATGTTCCCATGTTATCTGCCTTGTATACCTTCCTTCCTTCCTCACTCAAGTTCTAGGAGTTAAAGATCCATCTGACCCTTGCTCCTTGTTCATACCCAGCACCCAGGCACAATGTTTGCCTCACAGTGGGTACTAGGTCTTTACTGATAAACTGAGCAACTGCTGGATCCACCCCATGAAGTATCAGTGTTGGACAGCCTGACGTGGCTGAGGCTCTCACTAGAATAGCCTCAACCTCTTCACCTGGGCTCTCTCTCAAGTATGAAGAGCACTGAGAGCTCTGTGTCCCTGGGTGATGTAGCCTACCTACATATGTTACATATTACCATGAAGCTCAAAGACAAGGAAAATCCTAAATACTATATGTTTCAACATGTTCTAACAGCTTCATTCTTAACCTTAGCCTCTAAATAGGCTTTTAGTTTAAAATGTAAATACAAATAAATTCAAGGTTTGTTCAATGATAAAATTAACATTGTACTACCAAGAAACTCAACATTTTAAGGCAGTCTTAGTATGGGGGGTTAGAGAGAGACTTAGGAACTTACCCTCTTTAGCCAAATATAACTCTTTAAATTTTGCTCTCTTTTGATTAAATTCTTGCTCAAGCTGCTGCTGTGCACGTAAAAATTCTGCATTAATTTTTTCCAATTCTGCTACCCGTTGCTGAAGAGAAACTGGAAAAAAAAATACTAGTTAACAAGTAATAACTTTTATTTATAAGTTAAGTTACAAGAATAAATTAAATTAGTTTTCTAGCTGCACATTTCTATAATGAAACAAGTACTCAAGCTTCTTCCAAAGATCCAATATATTCTAGAAAATTCTAATTTTCACTTCTATTAAACTTAATACTCACAATGCATCAATCATATAAAGTGCAACAGCATATATATAGAGAATCACATAAGGCAAATTTCCCAAAAGAGAGCTTTTAAAGTTCCTTTATATAACTGACAGAATATCAATCTACTTCTGAAGTTATTAAATATTGGAGCATTTGGGCTATTTATCCCACAAATAAACCCACTGCCAATCTTGGTAGCTCTGCTTTATCTTAAGCATTATGAGCAAAATTTAACAGGTTCTCTGGTTAGGAAAGCCATACTAGCCTAAACTATTCTCCCAATTTCAAGAGGACTCATTACCATTACACTGAAATCAAAATCAAAAACCTTTTTTTTTTTTTTTTTTTTTTTTAATTTTTTTTTTTTTTTATTTATTTATGATAGTCACAGAGAGAGAGAGAGAGAGAGGCGCAGAGACACAGGCAGAGGGAGAAGCAGGCCCCATGCACCGGGAGCCCGATGTGGGATTCGATCCCGGGTCTCCAGGATCGCGCCCCGGGCCAAAGGCAGGCGCCAAACCGCTGCGCCACCCAGGGATCCCCCAAAAACCTTTTCATAAAAAAAAAAAAAAAAACCTTTTCATATAGAAATGATACATAACTGTACATTACATATGAACTCTCAGTTACTGGGAAATTATCCATTTTGTAGACTCATGGTAACTGGGATGTGGCAGGGACTAGGACACATTTTGACTTGAGAGGCTACAATTTGGCCACAGCAGATTAAATAAATGCCTATTTTGTACAAACCCAGAGGTTCTTCTGGTTCAAGCAAGGGGTGGGAGATCCAGAGGTCCAAACTGCACCTCCTCCTCTGACTCAACAGCAACCCAGCCACAAAGCAATGACCCTAATTCCTCTGGAGGATACCTACTGGTACTAATGCCACCAGTGTCTAAACATTGAGGCCAGCGGAGGTCCCAGGTCTCTACTACAAACCAATCCAGATAATGATGATTTGCTTAAAATTTTAACATTTAAAATTTACAAATAACAATTTGTTTATTGCTTGCAATAAAATTTAAAATAACAAAATTAACAATGTTAATTTTAACATTTAAACTTAATGATCTGAAATTATCTCTGATGGTCCTACCGTCCCTTAACCCAGTCTGCAATTACAGTACACAGAAAAAGACTGGAAACAATGCACCAACAATTTATCTATGAGTAATAGATTTAGGCTCATTAATTTCTTCTGTGATTTTTAAAGTTCTCTATAACTCCTCTGATAAAAATAACGAACTAAAATCAGCATCTAAAACCATGTTCAGGGATCCCTGGGTGGCGCAGCGGTTTGGCGCCTGCCTTTGGCCCAGGGCGCGATCCTGGAGACCCGGGATCGAATCCCACGTCGGGCTCCCGGTGCATGGAGCCTGCTTCTCCCTCTGCCTATGTCTCTGCCTCTCTCTCTCACTGTGTGCCTATCATAAATAAAAATAAAAATTAAAAAAATAATAATAATAAAATAAAACCATGTTCAGGGACGCCTGCGTGGCTCAGGGGTTGAGTGTCTGCCTTTGGCTCAGATCACAACAGGGTTCTGGGATCAAGTCCCACATCGAGCCTGTTTCTCTTTCTGCCTATGTCTCTGCCTTTCTCTGTCTTTCATTCATAAATAAATAAATAAATAAATAAATACTTATTTATTAATATAAATAAATATAATTTATTTATAAGTAAATAAATGAAGGAAGGAAGGAAGGAAGGAAAAAGAAAGAAAAAGAAGAAAGAGAAAGAAAGAAAGAAAAAAGAAAGAAAAGAAAGAAAGAAAGAAAGAAAGAAAGAAAGAAAGAAAGAAAGAAAAAAAGAAGAAGAAAGAAAGAAAAGAAAGAAAGAAAGAAAGAAAGAAAGAAAGAAAGAAAGAAAGAAAGAAAGGGGAGGGACTGCTGCTTTGAGCTTCACTATTTGCTATTAAAGGTAAGGGGTCATTTTGAGGACAAAGTAACCAGGGTCTTTAGGTCAAAGCAAAGAATGACTTCCGGTCATGTAAACATTTGATAACTTTTGGAGAAAAAGAAGCATGGAGAATCCACTGGGGGAATCTGTTGTTATCTCATACTTACTATCTGAAATCACAAAGGAAACTTGTTTATCTGTGCTATTTATTTGTCTTGGTGTTTTTATCATCCAAATCCCAAATGTTAAATAAACAAGCTTTTCACTTAACATTTTAACATTGCTGGTATCTACCGATTACTGCATGAGGTCAGAAAGGACTCTGGGGAACCAAGAAAAAAGAAAAAGCAAGATCTCTCTGTCCTTCCTTTTTCCCTAACAAATATAATCCCAACTCCACTCCTACCATCCATCAAAACATGCAAAAAAATGGCCATACCTTTCAACGTTATATTTAGGAACCGAAGCTAATGAATCAATAAAAACTAAAATGCAGCCAAGGGATGCCTGGCTGGCTCAGTCAGTTAAGTGTCTGACTTTTGATTTCGGCTCAGGTCATGATCTCAGCGTCCTGGGATTGAGCCCACATCTAGCTCTCTGCTCAGTGGGGAGTCTGCTAGTCTCCTTCTCCCTTTGCCTTTCCCCCTGCCCTCATGCACTCTCTTAAATAAATCAATCTTAAAAACAAAACAAAACTGCAGCCAAAATTAAGTGTGCTCTCACCACTCCCAACAGCCATCCTGGCCAGAGCCAGCCTGTCCAGATACAGTCCACACCCACATACATGTCTTGCTGTCAGAGTCTCTAGCTTTGCGACAGCTTTCAATTCCAAAAATCATGATCCCTTTGAGGATATACCAACTCCCTTATTCTCATTTGTTTTTTTAATTAAAAAAATTTAAATCCATCACAAGTACTTCTAACATAGTGCAATTCTACAACAAAGAAAAAGGCTAAATGACTTTAAAAAAAAAAAAGAATGCCTCTACTGCTATTTCTGGAAAAATCAATTCACCTTGCATAAGACAGCAGGAAGTTTACAAATGGGCATATCCTAACACACTAGCATCCAACCACAAATTAAACCAAAAACAGCTCTCATCACACTAAATATTTTACTATTTTTTTAACGTGGTCACCACCAAGTTCACAATAATTAGCTCATGTTGGGAGTTCTTAGCCTGTCATTTAGAAAAAAAAAAAAACTGATAAATGTTAGCTCTCATTATTAAATTAGTTGTGTTTATTTAACAAATAAAGGAATAGGCAGAGTGATCAGGTGCCTTTGTATGTAGCCACAGAAGACCAGAAGTCACTCTAGCCTCATGATCCTGACTCAGTTCCCATGCTTAGACTTCCAGCTCAGACTCTTCCCTATCTTCACAGCACCATGAACAAAAAAAAATTCAGTGCTAATGCCGGCCTTCAACAATATTAAGCCTTCTGTCAACTCAGCAGTTGAGAGCTATCAGTATCTCAGCCTTCCTTAACCACTGCACACATTCTGCACATTGTTACTTTCATCTGGATATTAAGAAAACGTGGGCACCTAACTAGCTTGATCGAAACTGTGTGAGACTTGATCTCAGGGCTGTGAGTTCAAGTCCCACATTGGATTTAGAGGTTACTAAAAATAAAATCTTGGGGCATCCAGGTGACTCAGTCAGTTGAGCATCTAACTCTTGATTTCAGCTCAGGTCGTGATCTCAGGGGTTGTGAGACTGAGTCCTGCATTGGGCTACATGCTCAGCCAGAGCCTGCTTGAGATTCCCTCTCTGCCTCTGCATACTCCTATCCACACATTCATACTCTCTCTCTAAAAAAATTTTAAAAAACAAAACAAAAAGAAAGAGGGGAAAATCTTATGCAATGGCTACTTTTAATGCTTGATACCCAAAGGGAAAAATTATTACATTAATTACTCAAAATATATGAAATAAGCAACTACATAGAAAGGAAAAAGAAAAAAAAAGGAAAAAGAAAAAAGAGTAATACAGTAAATAAATGAAGGAAAGAGTCAGTAATTCTTAGATATATCTCCTTCCCTAATCCTGATATGAATGAGAACGTGTAATAACATTTTTAAGTCCCTTGGGACCCCTGGGTGGCACAGCGGTTTGGCGCCTGCCTTTGGCCCAGGGCGCGATCCTGGAGACCCAGGATCGAATCCCACATCGGGCTCCCAGTGCATGGAGCCTGCTTCCCCCTCTACCTGTGTCTCTGCCTCTCTCTCTCTCTGTGACTATCATAAATAAAAAAATAAAAATAAAAAAAAATAAAAAAGTCCCAAGCCGTGACCCACTATTACATTCCTCTAACACTGTATTAAGCTTGATGCAACAGAGGAACAGAGGAACATACGCAACAGAGGAAAAAGAGTCTAAGTCAAATACTACTATAATCAGAATCTTTTTGTTTAAAGTTGTTCAAGATCCAAGAAAATACCTAAAAAAAAAAAAAAAAAGACATAACTTCAGTAGAACAAAAGAATCTGAACACTTTCTGTAACACAAAAGTCTTAATTCCTGTATCATTGGGTAAAATGAACCCATTAAATATGATAGGAATATCCATCCAATGGAATAATATCAAGCCAAAAAAATTATATCAAATAAAAAAGAACAAGATACAAAATTACACAACACAATCTGAGCTATGCAAAAACGCATAAAAAAAAGACTGGAAAGAATATGCCAAATTACATTTAGAGTGGTTGTCTCTCTGAACCAAAGGGTAATTACAATAATAAATTACATTGATTACTCGGATTTACATTTTAAAAGTAATGAAGTGCTTCATCTTCTTTTTAGTTTTAATCATTATAACTGTATCTTATACTGTATGTCTCAATCTCTCTGTTCATGAAAAGTGCACATAATTTTTCTTCAGTGGTCTTAAAATGTTTTAAACACATTAAACAATCGGATTTTTAATAAGCTACAATTAATTTTCCCAGGACAAACAATTTGCTAAAATACATAAATTTCCTTAAAAAAAAAAAAAAACCTCTTGGGATCCCTGGGTGGCGCAGTGGTTTGGCGCTTGCCTTTGGCCCAGGGCGCGATCCTGGAGACCCGGGATCGAATCCCACATCAGGCTCCCGGTGCATGGAGCCTGCTTCTCCCTCTGCCTATGTCTCTGCCTCTCTCTCTCTCTCTCTCTGTGTGACTATCATAAATAAATAAAAATTAAAAACAAAAACAAAACAAAAAAAAAAACCTCTTAGGGCAGCCCCGGTGGCGCAGCGGTTTAGCGCCGCCTGCAGCCCAGGGCATGATCCTGGAGACCCTGGATCGAGTCCACATTGGGCTCCCTGCATGGAGCCTGCTTCTCCCTCTGCCTGTGTCTCTGCCTCTCTCTGTCTCTATGAATAAATAAATAAAATCTTTAAAAAATAAAAAATAAAAAAATAATAAAAAAAAACCCCTCAACTTCTGTTTCAGAAGTGGCCTTCCAGGGATGCCTGAGAAGCTCAGTGCTTGAGCATCTGCCTTTGGCTCAGGGCATGATCCTGAAGTTACAGGATCGAGTCCCGCATTGGGCTCCTTGCATGGAGCCTGCTTCTCTTCTGTCTGCCTACATCTCTGCCTCTCTGTCTCTCATGAATAAATAAATAAAATCTTAAAAAAAAAAAAAAGTGGCCTACCAGCTAGCAAATTGCCTTCTCTTGGTGCTTTAAAAACTTATTATGCACAACTTTTAGGAATTACTAAAAGTGAGTATTATCACACCCAATGTCTCCACTAAGCTGTGCTTCATTTAAGCTAATACTTAAGTAAATCAACAAGTACTTAGAGCAAGCCTCACAGAGAGAGGGGAGAAGAATAGCAGAGCAGGTGGGGCTAGCCAGGATAACCCATCCCAGACAAGCAATTCACAAGCAGGTACCTGGGTACCGGTTACCAATGGTTTCACAGCATTAGAGAAAACAGATGTGGCAACTGGGAATCACTCTGTCCATATGACTGAAGAATCACAATTCTTTAGTACAACAGAAAGCGGTCATTTCACTTCACATAATCTCATTTCACTTTATATGATCTCCCAAACCTCTGACTTCAGCAACTTTAAAAAATGGCATCCTTAAACCTTGCCTGGATAAACCAGTTCTGAAACAGAATAACATCTGGTTAATAAGTCTACACAGAATAGCTTCTTAGCCCTTCCTTATGTGAATCAAAGTGAAAAACCTGACTTTGTCTTACCTTTTTTTTTCTTTTTTTCCAACTCTTAAAGCAATTAGGTATCAAAATACTTCAAATAAAAGAACACTTTTAAGATCAAGAGTTTCAAATAAGAAAGCCAACTGTTTTCTACATAAAGGTTAATGGGTATTTGTGTAAACCACTTGCAGACATTATTAAGAATCCGAGGAAGATACTATGTGAGAGGGAAAACAAGATAATGAAACAGTATTAAGGAAGAGATTCTTCAAAAAAATAGAAATGAATTAAAGAAAAGAAACTACAGAAAACCTGATTTGGGGGTGAGGAGTAGAGGTAAGAGGAATCAAGACATAAGAATATGTTCTCATTTTCATCCACCCTAAAGATACTGATGATCAAAATTAATTAACAGCCACCAGGCACCTGCAGTGTGGATAGAATCTTGTGGGGTCTAATGTTTAATTCTAGGTTACTGAGAACAATCACAGGATCATAATTTTGCAAAGATTTTAGATTATTCTAGTCCAGTGTATTTTGGACTGAGCCTCAATCCACTAATGAGCTGTTAAATTTAGTGATTAGCAACCAGCTTTTTAAAACTAGTGAAATAGGGATCCCTGGGGGGCTCAGCGGTTTGGCACCTGCCTTTGGCCCAGGGTGCGATCCTGGAATCCTGGGATCGAGTCCCACATCGGGCTCCCGGCATGGAGCCTGCTTCTCCCTCCTCCTGTGTGTCTGCCCCTCTCTCTCTCTCTCTCTATGTCTATCATAAATAAATCTTTAAAATAAATAAATAAAACTAGTGAAATATAATAAAAATATCAGCAACATACTTAATTTGGGTATATGTTATTTCATGAAATCTTTATTTCAGATGCTCACACATTTATACTGGATTATAACAGGAAATGTGTTTCTTACTATAAACGGGTCAAGATAGTCCGACACTCCTCTCCTATTCCTAACTCATACAGGACTCCACTCCTACAACACATGTGACAAGTGGTCACATGGCTTCCACATGAACCTAAAGCTAGTAACACATTCCATTGCTGCCAGCAGCCAGTTCCACTGTTGACAGATACTAGATTATTCTCCCTCCTACTTTGGATAACTGGTTATCTGTGAGAAACACCTCTTTTTTAGGAATACACACCCAAATTAGCTTCCTTAGAGATCTTAGTTCTGCCCTACAATTAGGAACGTGTCTAATATCTGCTATCTCACACCTGTCCTCTCCTTTTCCCCCAGGTGAAACACCTCTGGACCCTTTAATAATGTCTAAATTCTTCACTATCTCAGTTGCTCTCCCTGTATACTACAGTCAGTCAGAACTCCACATAAACTAGGACACTCTGACCCTAACACATTACCAACACAGAGTTTAGCAGAAACACCGTATCTGGAGGCAATTCCCTTAAGAACATACTACAAACTGGCCCTAGTGTTATTTGGCCACAACCCAAACTTTCATTCTTAACCCACAAGATTAACATAATCTAACACTGTCCTTAAACCCTTTTTGGTTGAACTTCAATTAAGCCAACTCTCCCTCCAACCAAGTTTTTAAGTTAGAACGAGAGAGAGAGAGAGAGCAGTTGCGCTTCTCACTTGAGATCTGGGTAGAGGTTGATGCCGATTTATCAGATTGCTCTATTAGCTACATATTCATTCCAACTATCATTAGTAATCACATTTTTTCATCTTATCCATGACTTGGTAATAGTGTAGTCAAATACTTCATTAAAAGTCAAAGATAAACTATCTACAATTTTGGAGTCAGAGAACTGTCCTTCAACCCAAAGCCGAGCTTTCATTTTATGAAGTGGGGCAAAAGTTCAACCATTCCAAGATGTCATTAAAATAAAGATGACACCAACCACTTCGAAGAGTATCACATGCTCTGAGGATTAGAAATGCCATTGTACAAAAGCAACTCATATATAACAAGCACTCAAATGACAGTTACTGTTAACTTCAGAATTTAATAGTTGTAAGTTCAAATTCTGCTAAAAACAAAATAGAGGAGGTACCTGGGTGGTTCAGTCAGTTAAGTATCTGACTTAAATTCAGCTCAGGACATGATCTCAGGATTGTGAGATTCAGCCCAGCACTGGGCTCCCCGCTCAGCAGAGTTGGCTGGAGACTCTCTCTTTCCCTCTTCTGTCCCTCCCCCACACCCTCTCTCGAATAAATAAATAAATCTTTTTTTAAAAAAATAGAGATGTTCACTTGGCTCAACTTGTTCTAGAGATTCTTCCTAGTGATAACCACAAAATCACTTTATTTCCTAAAATTCTCATAAACCACTTGTTAAATAATGTATTCTTTTTTAAATGTTACAGAAATTATATTTAAGCAAAAATTTCAATTGAGACAAATATGTAAACAAAGCTTTCACAAAAAGTAAAAAGTACAGAAGTAACTATGAACACAAAACAATGGGGATTTCAGTGAATATTCAGAAGGGAAACAATGAAGTATAAACCACATTCCAGGCTCTATTCCTACATTACTCTAAGCCCATAAAGTTATGTTCCACCATGCGTTCCCATTTGACATTATACAATCTATACCATGAAAAAAGTCTCAAAAAGTTGTCAAACAAGGATAACTTCAGAAATAAGCCAATCATATGGGTGAAATAAACTCTAAACATTTCTGAATACTAGTCAAGATATATGATACAGTTCAGACACCATTATGTAAGTTTTACCAGGTAATCTTTAAATCACCTTAATCTCCAATTACATTTAGTCCAATTAGTGTAACCGTCAAATGCTGATGTTCAACAGTGGATTTAAGTATGCATGGATAAAGATGGACTGGTAGCTACTCAAGCTGTACTGTTTTCCAACTGTTGCACACATCACAGAATGCCAAGCCAGGTGAAAAAGCACAACTACCACTAGACTGATTAGCAGATATATTTCCTAACTCTGCATATTTAAATATTTTAGCTACTACTTACAAGACAAAAGTCACTCAAAACTTAGTATCAGGCTTACTTAACAAAATGGCAAAAAGAATTCAGCTTTCTGCCTATAAACTCTAGTGGCATTCATAAGTAGAGCTTTATCACGTCACTTCACAACTTGGATTGGGACTCTAAAAATTCACTGTCAGTGAAGTTAAATTCAATCCTTATTTTGGGTTTGAATTTACCAAGTGTTGGTAAGGCTGCTGGTGGGAGTCCAGAACCATACACATCACTTTGGAAAAGCTTGGCTGTGTCTCATAAATGCACACTTCCCATAAGATCCAGCAATCCTACAAATAAAAACACATTTCCACACAAAGATTTGGATACAAACGCTCTTGGCAGCTTTACTCACAAAAGCCAAAAACTTGGAAATAATCCAAACACCCACTATAAATGGACAAATAATGATGTTTCCACACAATGAAAGGCTATTCAGCAACTACAGGAATGCCTACTCACACACTGAACAGGCATGAATCTCAAGCGCGTCATGCCAAGTGAAAGACACCAAACACAAAAAGTATGATCCCACTTACATGAAATTCTAGAACAGACAAAACCATAGTGACAGCAGACCAGTGCTTCCCCAGAAGCAGAGGTAGCAGCTAAACTGCAAAGGGCATCAACATAATTTTGGCAGGTAAAATGTTCTAGAACATGACTATGGTGATGGTTACAGAACTGCCTATGTTTGTGAAAACTCATGGATCTACACAAAGTGACTAAATTTCAGTGTATGCAAACTATTTTAAAATCAACTTTACTGAGGCAGGAGTTAAAAATCACAAGAATAAATTAGGCTTGGCAACACATGTGATCTCGTCAGGCCAATTTTATTATCCTCATAGCACTTATCACTCACTATCTGAAGTTATTTCTCTGGATATTTAAATATTGTTCCTTACCAGAAACAGTGAAACATACTTTTTATATCGTGCTCACTGCTACCTTTCCAACACCTAGAACTGCAGCTGGCACACAGAAGGAGTCCACCTAAGCACTTACTAGATAGAAACATGTATGAAGAAGTAAGCTGCTATGGCTAAAATCCACCCATGCAGGACATTAGCCACGACTGGGAAAGACAGCAAGGACTTGGAGAAGCAAAGGAGAAAAGAGCATTCCCCTGGGAATAATCCAAGACAGAGGGAGCAAGGCCCTAAGCATTTGTATGTAGGAGGGAATGAACAAACATCTCTGATTTGCAGAAAAGTCACTTCCTCCACACAGCACAGGAGTCCCCTTGGGCTCCTTCTTGGGTTGTACTTTCCACTTCAAAGTCCACTAGCCCCACAAGGCTACTGAAATGAGTGGGTTAGGTATGTTAGATTATGAAATAAATACGGAATTTTGAAATCTTTGAAAAATATGCCTCAATTCTTATAGGGATCACATGTAAAAATAACATCTCAAATATGCTGCAGTAAATAAAATACATTATTAAAATTAATGTCTATGGAAAGTTGTACATGAATGTTCATAGCATTAATCATAATAGCCAAAAAAGGAAACCCAATGTTCATCAACGAATGTCTAGACCAACAAACTGTGGTATTCGTGCAATAGAATATTATTTATCCATAAAAAGGCACAAAGGACAGGGCGCTGGCTGGTTCAGTCAGAAGAGCATGCAACTCTTGACTTCAGGATTGTGAGTTCGAGCCCCATGATGGGTGCAGAGATAACTTAGAAAAGTAAATAAGCGGGTCACCTGGGTGGCTCAGCGGTTAAGCACCTGCCTTTGGCTCAGGGCGTGATCCTGGAGTCCCAGGATCAAGTCCTACATCGAGCTCCCTGAATGGAGCCTGCTTCTCCTCCCTCTGCCTATGTCTCTGCTTCTCTCTGTCTCTTGTGAATAAAATAAAATCTTTAAAAAAAGGGGTGGGGGATCCCTGGATGGCTCAGTGTTTTGGTGCCTGCCTTTGGCCCAGGGCGTGGTCCTGGAGTCCCGGGGTCAAGTCCCGTGTCGGGCTCCCTGCGTGGAGCCTGCTTCTCCTTCTGCCTGTGTCTCTGCCCCCCGCCCCCATGTCTGTTTGTCATGAGTAAATAAATAAAATTAAAAAAAAAAAAAAAGGAAAAAATGAAAAAAGAAAAAAAAAGTAAATAAGCCTAAAATAAAAAGAACAAAGTACTGATACACACTGTAAGAGAGAGGACCCCTGAAAACAGTGTACTGAGAGATACCAGACACCACAGACACCGACACAAAGTAGGATTCTGTTTATAAGCAATGCCTGAAAACAAGGAGATCCAGAGAGACTAAGGCTAGGAAAGCAGGTGCCAGGGGCTGCAGGAGGGCAGGACGCTGCGGGTGGTGTGGGGATTCTTTCTGGGGTGGGAAATTGTTCTAGAGTTAGTGGTGATGGGTACGTGGCTATATGGAAATTTTAAAAACTGGCAAACTGCATACTTTAAATGGGTGAACTTGATGGCATGTGAAGAGAATCTCAATAAAACTGTTGTTTTAAGAAGTTAATGTCACCTGCTCTTCCGTTTGGAGGTTTTGTTCGGTTTTCTACTCTCTCAACGTGGCTACTAGAAACAGCTGTCAGAGTCTTTGGCTCATGTTACGTCTCAGTGGGCCGGCATTGCTCCAGAGGGTTTGCTGACACCCTGCATATTCCAAGCGTGCGTCCTGACCACCAATTCTCCTACCCTCTTCAGTTCTCCCAACCTGCCAGCCTGCTTCTAATATCCCCATCCTCTGCAGCTGACTTGGACCCTCAGGTCAGTTATCCTAAAACCCTAGATTCCCTTCTTCCGTGCTCTTACAGGAGCTCGGTGCTACTGAGTGGCACACAGACTGCTGCTGCTCTAGTGAGGTTTAAAGTCTGTGCCAGAATATAAGACTGGCTAAGCCACGGAGCGCACTGCTCAAGCCAGCAGGCACTGTTTGATGATGGACGCCATGCGCAAACCTATGTTGTGGTATAAGCTCTTGATCTCCTCACAGACACCGCTGTAGTAGACAGCTGCCATATCCATGGCTACCCATCATCTTTTCCATGGTCTTTCGACATTTAAAGACCATTCCGTTTTATGAGTTGCAGCTCCCCCAAGCAGAAATCAAACACAAATGCCCAATCTCCCTTGAAACAATGCTGGCATGCCACCTAAGCTCCTCCAACCAGACACATGAACACTCAGAACTGAGCAGTGGAAAGAGAGGTTTCATTCTCGCTCCTGAGAGGCTCTCAGCAGCTTCCCAGGGTGACAGGTTCAGTTCCTGGAGCAGAAACAGCATCAGTGTGAACAGCAATAGCACCTGTATGAAAGTGGGGCTCCAGATGCTCAGCAGCAACAGAGAAAACAACTTTTATCAGGCCACTTTTGTGGCAGCTTCTGGCTGTTCCTTCAAACTTAGTCAAGAGCAATGATTCTCAAAGTGTGGTTCTAAGACCAGAGTCACTCTCACCTGGGAAACTGTCAGAAGTGCAAATTCTCAGATCCCACCCCAGGCCCTCCTGAATCAGAAATTCTGGGTGTGGGGCCCAGAAATGTGTTTTAACAAGCCCTTCAGATTCATGCTGATGTCTGAGAAACAACGGCCTAGAATTTATTTCTCCCTGCCCTCCCAATGACCTTGCAAACTACCCTCTTATCTTCTCAAAAAGCTCCTTGTATCCTTTTTCTTTTTTAAATATTTTATTTGTTTATTTATTTGACAGAGAGAGAGAGAGAGAGCCTACAAGTGGGGAGAAGGGCAGAGAGAAGGAGACTCCCCACCGGGCAGGGAGCCCCACACGGGACTCCATCCCACGACCCGGAGATCATGGTCTGAGCTGAAGGCAGATGCCTAAACAACTGAGCCACCCAGGGGCCCTTAGTTTCTTGTATCCTTTTTTTTTTTTTTAATTTTTTTTTAATTTATTTTTTATGATAGTCACAGAGAGAGAGAGAGAGAGAGGCAGAGACACAGACAGAGGGAGAAGCAGGCTCCAAACCGCTGCGCCACCCAGGGATCCCAGTTTCTTGTATCCTTAATACAAACTGTTTGGTTTGCAACAAAGAACACTGAGTGAAACACACTACACTCACTCCCACCATCATGCTTCTAGAGACGGCTCATAGGGTGCTAGGTACTGATTTTTTTTAATCCACAAGGAATTAACATTGGTTAGAAAACCGGAAACACTCCGGAAAAATCTGTACATAATCAACCACACTATGTAGAGGGCACATAAGGACTTGCTTCCAAAGAGTACAATCTGGAAAGGCACCACAAAGAGATGAAGAGGAAGACAGAGAAGGTGGAAGAGGGGAGGCAGGGAGAGAAACTTCAGTTTCTTGAAACTAATAAACATGACCCTCAGCAGGGTAGTCAAGGCTAGCATGAGCAGCACTAACACCAACAGATCCCAGTGAGAGTGTGCCCCTGTGATACAGCGCGAAGGACATGGCACTTTACCTGTGTGGTGGCCTCCCCAAAACCCACAATGGTCGTGTAACCATGAGAAAAATGAAGGTTCCAATAGAGGGTCATTCTACAAAATACCTGACAGTACTCCACACTGGCAAGCTCATCAAAAAGACAGAAAAACAAGTCAGTCTAGAGGAGCCTGGAACCCAAGGAGACACAGTGACTAATTGACGTGGTCACCAGACAGGACGGAGGCACTCTAAAAGGACACTGAGAAAATGCTAAGGCACTCTGAATAAACTATGGACTTCAGTTAGGAAGAATGTATCACTATTAAGTTCATTACTTCTGATAAATGGACCATACTAAAACACGTTAGTAACAAAGAAAATTGGACATGCAGCATGAACTGCTCTGTACTGTCCAACTCTTCTCTAAGTCCAAAACTATCCTGAAATAGACTTTATTTTTTTAAATGCTATTGATTAACTTTGGTTTTCAAATTCAAAAACATGAACTCCTTTAGTAGAGCTGTAGAGGCCTGGCCACGCTGACCACCCAGCAAAGAGCAAACACCCCTCTACACACCATCACCACCATGCCCTCCACCGCAAGTCTTCAGGTTCCATAGGAACGAAAACTCATGCATTTCAATGCTTCGCTCAGAAGTAGGCTCCTCTCCCCATCCAACTCAATACAAGACTCTGCAAGATCTGATTTTATCTCCCAATAACCCTTCATTTACTTGGAGTCAGACAGAGAACACAGGATATGGGAAAAGCAGCATTCAGGCAGGAATGCAGAGAGTACAGCTGTGTAGGTGAGAAACAGATACACTGACAGGGAAAAGGACAGAGAACAGTAACTAGAACTGAAATTTCGTACCATTTAGTAGAAAATAAACAAATCCTACTTTAAAATTCAGCAGCACTGAAAAAGTCACCAGGTTACAGCTCAGCCTTAAAATTGATGTTCAAAAAAAAAAAAAACTGATGTTCATAATAATAAATCACTGATGAAAGATTTAATGATAGGAGTGCCTGGGGAGCTCATAACCTGAGCCAAAGGCAGACGCTTAACCCACCTAGATGCGCTGAGATGGTCTTCAAATATCAAAACAAAACGACCACACACACACCAAAAACCACAGAACCAAAAAACAAAAAAAAAACAAAACCTCAATCTGAGTATAACTTTAGACCAAACTTCCAATTTAGAGGAAACACAGAAGACAGAAGAACATGAAGAACGCCAAAATATGGATGCAATGAGGAAGTTACAGGGGTGAGTGTGCCACAGGAGGGACTTTTTCAACAAAGAAACTATAAGGGGGAAAAAAGAGACAAGACAGATCAACCAAATTTAATGGCTCTTATTTTGGATCCTGATTTGAACAAACTCAATTTCTTAAATTGAGACAACTGAGGAACTGTCCACCCTGACTGGGTATTTTGTGATAAAGAATGACTGTTGGGACAGCCCCGGTGGCCCAGTGGTTTAGTGCCGCCTTCAGTCCAGGGTGTGATCCTGGAGACCTGGGATCAAGTCCCATATCAGGCTCCCTGCATGGGGCCTGCTTCTCCCTCTGCCTGGGTCTCTACCCCTCTCTCTCTCTCTCTCTCTCTCTCTCTCTCTCTCTCTCTGCGTCTCTCATGAATAAATAAAATCTTAAAAAAAAAGAAAAAAAAGAATGACTGTTAAATGTTCTTAAAGTGAGATAATAGTATTGTGGCTATGTTTACATAGATACTGAAATGTTTCCAAATGAAATCAGAGATGTGGGATCCCTGGGTGGCGCAGCGGTTTGGCGCCTGTCTTTGGCCCAGGGCGCGATCCTGGAGACCCAGGATCGAATCCCACATCGGGCTCCCGGTGCATGGAGCCTGCTTCTCCCTCTGCCTGTGTCTCTGCCTCTCTCTCTCTCTCTCTCTCTCTCTCTCTGTGACTATCATAAATAAAAATAAATAAATAAATAAATAAATAAAAAGAAATCAGAGATGTCTGAGATTTGCTATTTAAAAATCCAGGAAAAGGGTGATCCCTGGGTGGCGCAGCGGTTTGGCGCCTGCCTTTGGCCCAGGGCGCGATCCTGGAGACCCGGGATCGAATCCCACGTCGGGCTCCCGGTGCATGGAGCCTGCTTCTCCCTCTGCCTGTGTCTCTGCCTCTCTCTCTCTCTCTCTGTGACTATCATAAATAAATAAATAAAAAAAAAAAAATTAAAAAAAAAAAAAAAAAATCCAGGAAAGGAAAAAAAAAAAAAAATCCAGGAAAGGAGAATAGAGAGGGGATTATAGATGAAACAAGACTGGCTACACATTGACAGCCATGACACATGAAGGGCAGTAGGTCTACCTATTAATCTTTTTAGTTTTTAAGTGTTTAAAATGTTCCACATAAAGGACTCTACGGTTAATTTATTATTATTTTTTTAAGTCTTGCCTCTTCTGTGTTTGAAGGCTTACCACCTCTAAGTTAGCTGACAAATAATATGCCCATAAAACATCATTCCAGGGAGCGTGGGTGCCTCAGTTGGTTGAGCATCCAACTCTTGATTTCAGCTCAAGTCATGATCTCAGGGTTGTAAGACTGAGCCCTGCTTCAGGCTCTCTGCTGAGTGGGGAATCAGCTTGAGATTCTCTCTCTCTCCCTCTCCCTCTGCCCCTCCCTCCCCTTGCACTCCTCTCTCTCTCTCTTAAAAAATCATCCCTTCACCATTCCAGATAATGGGACATTATATATATTCACACATGTAATTCACAATGGAGAACTATTTAATAAAAAATTTGTTTCTGATTACCAATTCCTTTAGTATAAAATGGTCATTGGTTTAGAATATATATATATTTTTTAATTTGACAGAAAGTGAGGAAACATAAGCAGGGGGAGGGGCAGGGAGGGAGAAGGGGTAGGGAAAGGGAGAAGCAGACTCCTCACCAAGCAGGGAGCCCAATGTGGGACTCGATCCCAGGACCCTGGGGTCATGACCTGAACCAAAGGCAGCCACTTAACCGAGACACCCTGGCATCCTGGTTTACAATATTCTTAAGATTTATCATTGATAGGGGAAAAGTCAAACCTGTCTTAGAATCATGTTTTATTATACTGTACATTCAAATTCCCTATGTACACATTGTCCTTATTAGACAGAAAATCTAAAATGTAGATGTCATTTCCTATCTTCCTATACTTCTGTTGTAAAAAGGCTACATATAGCTACAAAATTGACGTCAGAGTTATTTATTAGAAAAAAGTTCTCCATAAATATATAATAAAAACACAAGGGCTTATAGTTTATTTATAAGGAAAGTTGAATGCATTATTTATGAGCTTTTCAGAAACATCAAGGTCATACATAAGAGGGATCAAATTTTTGATAAATAGCTATCCTTGCCTACAAGTAAAGAAAATTAATGATATGTCCCGAAAAGGGAACATGAAAAACCTACAGGTTAAACATTTCAAGGAGAAAGCAATGATGTTAAAATTAGCAGGGGTGGGGGAAGTCCAAATACCCTCCAAGGCCTAGACAGATCTCCCTGTCACTATAGGTAATTAACAGGGGAGATTAACATAGGAGACTCATGCATCACATAAGTGGGAATTACAAACAGATGTAATTGTAACCTCTTGGGGTGTTCTCTCACTTAGTCACACTGTTTATTTACGTGTTAAAATTCATTACTTAATTATAAATTATTTTCCTTTACACTAAGGGCCTTACACTGCTAGATTTTTTTAATCATGTGTATAATTTTATGGCAGAATGGTAAAGAGGCATTCTAGAGCATTTTTTTTTTATAAACCTGTGGTTCTCAACTGGAGATGACTCTGACTCCCCAAAGAACATGTGGCAATGTGGGAAACGTTTCTGGTTGTCACAACCTGAGGGGAGGGGTACTGATATCTACTAGGTAGAGGCCAGAGATGCTGCTCCACATCCTACAATATCAGGACGGCCCTCCACAACAAAGCACTTTCCAGCCCAAGAGGTCAACAGTGACAAAGGTGAGAGAACTGCTATAAACTCATAGGGCTGAGACCTTCAGACCCAGAATGATGGTCAAGACAAGTGAAGAGTCCCTCCCATCCTAAAGTTCTGAGGTTCATCCAGCCCAAATCTACAATGAGTCCCTAAAGTTCTGCCAGTTTCCTCCCATGCTCACTTAGCATTTGCACAGGTGCTTCTCAACACTCTCAATCTCACAAGAAAATGAAGTAAGGGGCGCCTGGATGGCTCAGCTCAGTCAGTGAAGCATCTGCTTTCAGCTCAGATCATTATCTCAGGGTCCTGGGATGGAGCATCAGGCTCCTTGCTCAGCAGGGAATCTCCTTCTCCCTCTCCCTCTGCTATTCCCCCTGCTTGTGTGTGCACACATGCTTTCTCTCTCTCTGTCAAATAAATAAAATCTTAAAAAAAAAAAAAAAGAAAGAAAATGAAGTTTGATTTAAATACTGGAGAAATCCAGGAAAGACACGACAATCCTATCAAAACTATGCAAACACTGCATATAAAAATATTCACGGGTGTTTTTCAGAGTTTAAAAAACTTTTTTTTTTTTTTTAAGCAGAAAGACAGTGCAAAAAGAAGTAATTAGATTTCTTGTTCCAAATTCAACCAGATCACTCAGTAACAGTCAAACAAAAAGGTTTTCACTTTCATATCACTAAACAAGAAATACTCTGGTGATACGAATAAGGCTTCATCCATTAAAACTCTTCTTTAAAAAAAAAAAAGGCGGCTGCATCCACGAGTGTCTTCTGTACAACTTTTATGATCTTGAAAGAGTAAACATGGTCTACAGGTATGTGATGTTTCTTTCCATCAACATCACAGTCCAATCAGGTACCAGCACCACCCACCCCAATCCCATCATTCATTCTTCTTTGCTCACTTTGTGAAACTAATTCAAATTTATGGCAACAAAGTTTCATGCACACACACAAAAAATATCTAGACTTGTTAGAATAATGTCTTTGTAAGAAAAGTTCTTAACGATCAATAAAAAAATAAATATTATTTAAATGGTTAAAGGATAAAGATATATCATTTGCAAAAGAACTCCAAAACTCAACAGAAATCAAAGAGATGCAAATCTGAACAATACTGTTCACCAAAACTAGACAACATTTTTGTGGATTTTTTTTTTAAATAGGCTCCACACCCAGCATAGAGCCAACCTGGGGTTTGAACTCACAATCCTAAGATCAAAACCTGAGCTGAGACCAAGAGCGAACACTTAACCAACTGAGCTACTCCCCAGGTGTCCCTGTGGATTTATTTTTTTATTTTTTTTTATTTTTTTTTTTTTTTTGATGAAAGAAACCACCACCTAGTGTTGGCATGCTCCTGTACTGCTGGTGGAAACACAAAGAACTACAACCTTAAAGGATGCTAATTAATGTTTATTTTCCATACATTATAATGCTTTGACATAATGGGGCCCTGCTGGCCAGGAAAAGTCTGCCGCTCCCAGGGTTACCCAGTCCCTAGAGATAATAAACAACTCACCTATGAACATGCCTATCACATGCAAACCAACTAAACCCAAGTCCACACTACAACCACCTCATTTATCTAACTCTTAACATACCAAGCCAGTACTTCCCCTGCCCTAAAATCACCCCATGGCCAGGATCAGAAAACCAGAGCCCACTACATTATTCAAACTATGCAAACCTAATCTTATTCAATCTTGGGTCCTCTGCCCCACCTATTCCTTACCAGGGGAACCACTATAGAGGCTCTAGGCCATGCCTTCCCCGGGCTCCTTCTGCCCCCTAACCAACCCTGCTAGTCTCCCATGTGACCCTGTGTGGCATGGCATGTCCACCCACACTGAAAACTGTAAGTAATAAACTCTTCTTTCAAAGGCAGTTGTCTATGTATCTGTCACCTTACCATACCTGATTAAAACAAATCTAGGGTATATTTCAAGACAGGTGGACTATGTGGCAGTCAACAGCAAGTCTTAAAAGTTTGTATATTCTTTAACCAGGCAATGTCACTGCCAAGACTTTATCCTAAAGAAGGAATCATACATACAGGTAGACTTAATTATAAGGATGCTGACTATACATACCATCAATTAAAATTCCAAAACATCAAAAATAAGTCAGTATCTATCAATAGAAAAATGACAAAAAATTATGAAAGAGCTTTACAAGTTTCAAGATGAAACTTCAAAGAGAACATAAATTCTATCAGATCTACAGGAAATAAACATTTCCTACATTATTTAAACTTCCCCCAGTATAGTAAAAGAATGTTTCCCAATTTAATTTACCAGACTAGTATAATCAAGATAGCAAAACCCAAGGTAGTTCCAAAATGGAAATACAGGCCAACTGCACCTATGAATAGAATTGCAAAAAAATTAAACCAAATCTAGCTACATACTAGAAAAACAGTACATCACAACCAATTGAGTTTATCCTAAGTATACAAAAATCTGTCCAACAGTAGGAAATACATTAATCAATTTTGTTAAAGAAACCAAAAAGACCTACAGTCTCAGTGAATACAACAAAAAGAAAAAAAGTAAAGCAACTGAAGAATAAATAACTATGGGAAACAGAGAATGCCCAATATAAGGATGATCCACGTGCCTAAGGTAGAGAATACAACAAATGGAACAAAGAAAATACTGAAAGACTTAAAGGAATAAATATTCCCAAAAGGTAATCAGAACTGCATCGGCAAGAAAGAAAATAATTACGATGTGAGCAAACCGGCTCAGGTAGGAGGAAAGTGGAGAAGAAAAGAAATTGGGCCCTTGGCCATCCCTGGGCAGTGGAACCAGCCCTGGACTGCTTTACTTCCGACCTGGTTATGCAAAAACAATGAATCCTGTACTTGCTTAAGCCACTAGGGACTGGATTTCCAACTGCTCTAAGACAGAAGTATTCAGAATGCATAAGAATACATCAAAATGTAAATGTGTCAGTTGTACCAAACTTAAAATATACAAAACTTTTGAAACAAGAGCTTTACTGAGGGAAGTATCTGCATAAATCTCTAGAGATCTATGTGTCAGGATGTTTACTAGTGCTATCTGTAATAGGAAAAAATTTTAAACTTAAATATTCACTGAGATAATTAAACATATTATGAAATCCATACAATATTATGCAATCATTAAAAATAACACTATTTAGGGGCAGCCCGGGTGGCTCAGCAGTTTAGTGCCGCCTTTAGCCAGGGCCTGATCCTGGAGACCCAGGATCAAGTCCCACGTCGGGCTCCCTGCATGGAGCCTGCTTCTCCCTCTGCCTGTGTCTCTGCCTCTCTCTCTCTCTCTCATGAATAAATAAATAAAATCTTTAAAAAAAAAAAACACTATTTAATAGTACATCATGAACATTTCTTCATGTAAATGGGAAGAGCAGCCTATAAAAGTACAATTTTTTATTAAATTGTAAAGAGTTGGGACGCCTGGGTGGCTCAGCAGTTTAGCACCTGCCTTCGGCCCAGGGCATGATCCTGGGGTCCAGGGATCAAGTCCTGCATCGGGCTCCCTGCATGGAGCCTGTCTCTCCCTCTGCCTGTGTGTGTGTGTCTCTCTCTCTCTCTGTCTCTCTCATGAATAAATAAAATCTTTAAAAAAATTTTTTTAAGAGTTTTTTCATATGTTTTACTATGCCTATGAAAATTCTGGAAAGATTATACACCAAAATGTTAATGGAAATTATCTTAAGCAATCATTATTTTATTCTTAATGCTTTTCTGCATTTTCTGAATTGTTTGCAATAAGCAGCATAAATTTTGTCTAAAATTATAAAATAATTATTTGCAAAAAGAAAATTAATGACTTAAATACAAGATATAAAAGACCTAACTTGACAAACAGCTCATATAAGAAAGAATTTAGGAATTCAAATGACACTGGAAAAAAAACTGGCCAACTATTTAGGCAGAAAACACAAAGTATAAGTGGATATCTAACTGACATAGAGTAGGTCTTTGAAATTATCAAAGCATTATCAAGTTTGTTCAAACGTAATCTTAAGACTGCTCTATATCATAAATTACCAAAAAGTTAAAATAAGACTAAGGTTTGCCTATGCAATTGGTAAGAAAATTTTAAGTCTATACTTAATGCTAGCCAGGGTGAGATGACACTTATGGTAGAAACGTGAACTAGAACTAGATTTCTGGAAAGTAGTTGGTATGTATATGTCAAAATCTCATGCTTCTTGATCCAGAATTCTCCAGGAAATAACCAAAGGTTACCATCCAAAGATGCCTCCTGTAGAATTCCTTATTAATAGCAAGACCTTACATATAATCAAATAAGAGCAACAGAAAAATAATTGTTATGATACATTCATATTGTAAATTACTTTTAAAACCAGTATGTTTTTGAAAAATAACTTAGAACACAAGGCAATTCCACATTATAAAATAAAAATAGAATAAAAAACTACACATGTGATACAATCAACAGTTTAAACATTTCTTTATATGAAGAAACTTCTTTTAAAAGATTTTATTTATTTACTTGAAAGAGAGAGTGAAGAGAGTACGCAAGTAGGGACTGGCAAAGGGAGGAGGAGAGAATCCCTTCTGGGGCTCAATCCCAGGACCCTGATATCATGACCTGGGCCAAAATCAAGAGTCAAATGCCCACTGACCAAGCCACCTGGGCGCCTCAACTGTTTAAACATTTTTTATTTGTAGACATAAAACATGACCAGAAATAGACTAGAATGAAATACTCTGAAGGGTATAATTATGGGTAAGCCCACCTTTCTTGTGCTTTATGATCAAAAAAGAAACTCGGGATTTTGTTATAATTTTGCCCTTTTTTTTTTTTAACGTCCTAAGAGTTTACTTAACTAAAACTGACCTGACAGAGAGTGGGTAGAATGAAAATAGCCATGGGAACTTGAATCCTGGGCAAGTTACTCAAGTTTTATTTCCTCAATTGTGAAATACAGATAATACTACCCTTTAAGAATCTGAAGAGGGACACCTGGGTGGCTCAGCGGTTAAAGCGTCTGCCTTCGGTTCAGGGCATGATCCTAGAGTCCCAGGATCAAGTCCCACATCGGGCTCCCTGCATGGAGCCTGCTTCTCCCTCTGCCTGTGTCTCTGCCTCTCTCTCTGTGTCTCTCATGAATAAATAAATAAAATCTTTAAAAAAAAAATAAGAATCTGAAGAAATAAATAATATGGTTAATGCATTTAAAGTGTCATAAGGCACTGTAATTATAAGGATTTTTTGTTAAAAGATACATGTTCTCCTAAGCTTATGAAATCAGTCAATGAGGTTCTCTCTAAAGGCCCTTGGGAGGCGGGTGGAGAGGGAGGATGGTGAGCAGACTTAATGTGATCATTCTAAATTTTATCTGAATTAATAAATACCAAATAATGATTGGGGGAAAACTTGAGAAAATGAATAATGAGTGGTTCCGGGCTCTCAAAATATGAAAACATTAGAAAGTATCAGTACAGGAACGCCTGGCTGGCTCAGCAGTTGAGCCCTGCCTTTGGCTCACGGCGTGATCCCTGAGTCCTGGGATCAAGTCCCACCTCGGGCTTCCTGCATGGAGCCTGCTTCTCTCTATGCCTCTGTCTCTCATGAATAAATAAATAAAATCTTTAAAAAAAAAAAAAGTATCAGTACAGCAATTGTATTACATGGTATTACACCAGAATAGGTAAATTAATAGAACAAAACACAATCTGGAAATGGACTCAAGTATCCCTGCATAGTTAGCATATAATAAATAGTGGTATTTCAAAATCAATGGAGAGAAATCTATTAATGACTATGTGGTATAAGAACTTCTGGCTAGCCATTTGAAAATAAATTTTAAGAGCTGGACTCCCATCTCGGTCCTTGCATCAAAATAAATCCCAATGTGGGATGCCTGGGTAGCTCAGTGGTTGGATGTCTGCCTTCGGCTCAGGGCGTGATCACAGAGTCCCGGGATCGAGTCCAACACCAGGCTCTTTGAATGACGCCTGCTTCTCCCTCTGCCTCTGCCTCTGTCTCTCTCTCTCTGTCATGAATAAATAAAATATTTAAATAAATAAATAATTAAAAATAAATTCCAATGTTATCAAATATTTAAAAGTACATACTAGAAGATAACACGAGGAGGTAGAAGTAAATCCAGAAGCTATAAAGGAAAAAAAACTATTAAGTCACATAAAATTTAAAATATTTCCATATGCTAAAACATTTCAAAGTCAAAAAACAAACTGGGGGCAATTTCTGCTACACCTGCCACACAGGGTAAAGAAGTTAATTTCCCCATATGCAAAAAAATGCATCTGTTAAGGACCATAAATTCTCTCATATTCTGATGGTAAGCCTGTAAACTATTAAACCTTTCTGAAATAGAATTTGGCATTTGCCATTCATTTTTTAAACCTGCACCTTTGACTCAGTAATTCCAGTTCAAGGAATTCATACCACAAAAAAACATTCACAAGAGTGTGCAAAGACAGGTACAAGGAGGGGATCCCTGGGTGGCTCAGCGGTTTGGCACCTGCCTTCGGCCCGGGGCCTGATCCTGGAGACCCGGGATCGAGTCCCACATCGGGCTCCCTGCATGGAGCCTGCTTCTCCCTCTGCCTGTGTCTTTGCCTCTCTCTCTCTCTCTCTCTCTCTCTCGAATAAATAAAATCTTTAAAAAAAATTTTGTTGATTAAATAAAAAATAAATAAGGGGATCCCTGGGTGGCACAGCGGTTTGGCACCTGCCTTTGGCCCAGGGCGCGATCCTGGAGACCCGGGATCGAATCCCACGTCAGGCTCCCGGTGCATGGAGCCTGCTTCTCCCTCTGCCTGTGTCTCTGCCTCTCTCTCTCTCTCTCTCTCTCTATGTCTATCATAAATAAATAAATAAACCCTTAAAATAAATAAATAAATAAATAAATAAATAAATAAATACCAGAAAAAACATATAGCAGGCCTGAGTGATGAGCTTATAGACTTTTTCTCTCTTTTTAGAGATTTACAAACTCTTTTACCATAAGCATTTATTATTTTAGATGCAAAAATTCTTAATTAAGAAATGTAATATCACGTAGCATGAAAGAGTAAACAAACACATGAATGGGACAGAGCAGTGCACCCAGAAACAGAGTCACAGAGTCAACTGAAGTGTGATAGGAAGGAAAGGATGATCTTTTCAACAAACGGTGGAGCTGGAACAGCTGGATTGCACATGAAAAAAGAAGAATCTAGTTGCACACCTTACACCCTTCACAAAAATTAACTCAGAATGACTCACAGACCTAAATGTAAAATGCAAAACCATAAAACTCCTAGAGCAAAACACAGGAGAAAATCTAGATAACCTTGGGTATGGCAATGACTTTTTTAGATACAACACCAAAGGCACAACCCATGAAAGAAATAATTGATAAGCTGGACTTCATTAAAAACTTCTGGAGTGGGCAGCCCCGGTAGCTTAGCAGTTTAGCGCTGCCTTCGGCCCAGGACGTGATCCTGGAGACCTGGGATCGAGTCCCACATCAGGCTCCCTGCATGGAGCCTGCTTCTCCTTCTGCCTGTGTCTCTGTCTCTGCCTCTCTCTCTCTCTCTCTCTCTCTAATAAATAAATAAAATCTTTAAAAAAAAAAAAAAAAAAAAAAAAAACCTCCTGGAGTGCCTAGGTGGTTTAGTCAGCTCAGGTCTGCTTTCGGCTCAGGTCATGATCCCAGGGTCCTGGGATCAAGCCTCACATCGGATCCCTGCTCAGCATGGAGTCTGCTTCTCCCTCTCCCTCAGCCCCTCCCCACCGCTCGTGCTCTGTCTCAAATAAATAAAACCCTTAAAAAAAAAAAAAAAACACTCTGCAAGAGACACTGTCAGGAGAATGAGAAGACAAGCCACAGGCTCAGAGAAAATATGTGCAAAAGATCTGTCTGATAAATGACAGTTGCCCAAAATATACAAAGAACCCTTAAAATGCAACAGTGAAGAAAATGAACCACCTGATTAAAAGATGGGCCAAATTCTGAACAGATGTCCCACAACGGAAGATATACAGATAGCAAACAAGCATATGAAAAGCTGTTCCACATCATCTGTCATTAGGGAACTGCAAATTAAGACGACAAGGTAACACTGCACACCTACCGGAATGGAGAAAACCCCAGATACAGACAACAAACATCACATGCTGGTGACGAAATGGAGCAGTAGGAATTCTCATTCCCTGCTGGTAGGAATGCAAAACAGTGTAGCCACTTTAACATACTCTTACCATATGATCCAACAATCACACTCCTTGGTCTTACCCACCAACACAGAAATCTGCATGATAGCAGCTTTACTCATGATCACCAAACCTTGGAAGCAATCATGACGTCCTTCAGTAGACAAAGGGAAAACTGGACATCCATGCAATGAAATATAATCAGTGCTGAAAACCCACAAAAAGACATGGAGGAAACTTAAATGCATATTGCTAAGTGAAAAAAGCCAATCTGTGGGATTCCAATTATATGACATTCTGGAAAAGGCAAAACTATGGAAACAGTGAAAGAACCAGTGGTTGCCAAAACTTTAGGGAAGGAAGAGTGATGAACGGGTGGGATACAGAGCACTCTTAAGGCAGTGAAACTTCTGTCTGATACTATAATAGTCAATGAATACATGTCATTGTACCTTCGTCCAAACTCACGGATTTTACAACACCAAGAGTGAACCCTAATGCAAGTGATGGACTTGGGTAATGGTGTGATGATGAGGGTGATCATGAGGTACAGTGTGCTGGTTCACCAACTGTAACAAATGTACCTACCACACTGATGTGGAATGTGATGGTGGGGGAGGGGGCATAAGGAAACTGTACTTTCTGTTCAATTTTCCTGTGAATCTGTAACTTCCCTAAAGGGGCACCTGGCTGGCTCAGTCAACAGAGCATGCGACTCTTGATCTCGACTCTTGATCTCGGGTTGTAGGTTCAAGCTCCATGTTGGTGTAAAGATTACTTGAAAATGAAATCTTTAAAAAAAAAAAAAGTATTTTAAAAAAATCAAAAGATAAAACTTCTCTAAAAGTTCTCTTTAGGGATCCCTGGGTGGCGCAGCGGTTTGGCGCCCGCCTTTGGCCCAGGGCGCGATCCTGGAGACCCGGGATCGAATCCCACATCAGGCTCCCAGTGCATGGAGCCTGCTTCTCCCTCTGCCTGTGTCTCTGCCTCTCTCTCTCTCTCTCTCTGTATGACTATCATAAATAAATAAATAAAAGTAAAAAAAAAAAAAAAAAAAAAAAGTTCTCTTTAAAAGTCTGTTTCTTTAACTGTAACTGTATCCCCAGTGCCTAGTATACAGTAAATATTCAAATAAAACACTGCACAGGGCAAGTCATGTAGCTTCTCAATAAATCACAGTTGTGATTTTATATGAACTAATATGATACAGTGAATAAAAACATAAACTGAGGGAATGTTAGCATGCATTTAAAAGAGAGTTGAGGGCAGCCCCGGTGGCGCAGGGTTTAGCACCGCCTGCAGCCTAGGGCGTGATCCTGGAGACCTGGGATCGAGTCCCACGTCAGGCTCCCTGCATGGAGCCTGCTTCTCCCTCTGCCTGTGTCTCTGCCTCTCTCTCTCTCTCTCTCTCTCTCTATGAATAAATAAATAAATAATCTTAAAAAAAAATAAAAAATAAAATAAAAGAGAGTTGAAGGTCACAATCAAAAAGAACGTTTCTGATGTACTAACCCAAAGTAACACAGACTCTATGTCTGGAGTATCTTTGCCAACTTTAGGTGTGCATTTTAAGAAAAGCACTGACAAACTACATGGCATTACAACATGTGGTACCCTAGCAGAGGAAGCCATAAGAAGAGTGAGGGTAAGAGACGTTATATGAGGAACCACCAAGATGGAAGCAGCTCTCTAAATATCTCAAGGCCTTCTGTGTGGAAGAGAAAATAGCCTAATTCTGACTTGCCTGAAAGGCCAAAACCAAGGTCCATAGGCTGTAGGGAACTTATTTGGACCCAATAAAATTAAAATTTTCCTAATATAGTTACCAGAGAAAATGGAAGTGTTCTAGAAAGATTAAATTTCCACCTGTTAGGAATAAATGCATAACAAATTTTTGCAGTACAGATGGCTGTATATTGTTAATGTCCCTCCCATAACGGTCTATAGAAGCTCACAAGGTTCACAATAAAATGAAAGAAAGTAATTTTAAACCCTGTTCTGGAGTAGGTAAGAAAGTCAGGGACATAAGATCTAGATGGGATGAAAGGCCACAGCAATCAGTTATTTATAGACAATAAATGTAGCAGGAACTTAGAAAAAGTAGATGTAAATTGGGGATTAAGTGGTAAATAATCGTATCTGTCGTATCTGATTTGGTAAAAGCCGTATCTGATTTTTAATAATAGCCTTAACCAAAGGAATGTTACCCCACATCAGGGTTTGCTTCCCGCACCCCATCAGATTTTCCACAATAAGGACCCAATCATATCCTGTACTTATTACTCAACCTAACTTTCATTACAGAATAAAGCACCAGTGCCCAAGGTCTCCACAGCGTATAATGAATCAACTTCTCTCCTGTGCATCTAGAATGGTACTGGCTATACTGCCTTTAGGGCAACTGGGAAAATCACCAAACTATTTTGTGTTCTGTGGTTAACACGAGGAAGCCAAGTGACTCCAAATGAGATAATCTACTTGGCTGCAACAAGGTCTCAAAACTACACCCTCCTCGAGGGCAGGTCCCTTTTTATCTTGTTCACAAGTGACAGCCAGATCATGTGTGCTGAATAAATGAGGAAAAGAATGGAGGCTACATGTACATTTAGTCCATTTCTCCTCTAGCTCAGAGTCTTCTCTACTGTTCTTTTCCCTTCTGTTTTGTAGGATGAGAGCCATCTCACCTCATGACACTCCAGTTCCCAATCCATCTAATCTGCTCTCAATTCCTCAGAGACTTAGTCCTACTTATTTTCTCCTGATATCCTCAGGCTCCCCCTGTCTACTTGCAGTTCCAACAGCACTTACAATTAATCTCCATTTTTTAAAAAGGTTTCTTTATTTATCTGAGAAAGAGAGAGCACACACATGACCAGGGGGAGGGGTAGAGGAAGAGGGAGAAGCAGACTCCTCGCAGACCAGGACTTGATCCCAGGACCCTGAGATCATGACTTGACCCAAAGACAGATGCCTAACCAACGAAGGGCCCCAAGCACCCCCTTAATTTCTATTTTTAAAACATACACATTACAAAAAATAAAATAAAAAAAATAAAATAAAATAAAATAAAACATACACATTATATCACACTTCTATGACCCTTTTCAAGTGACTGCCCTGACTGTATGTGTTATCACCACAATCTTATCTGTTAGTCTATCCATGCTGCCTCTACTACTTCTTTGCTGAAACTCTTCCCTCAGAGGTCCTGAGGGTCAGTCAGTGCTGATTTTGATGACCACTCAGGTTCTCACCTGACTTCTCTATAGCGTTTACTACTGGTGACCACTGCCATCCAATACTGACTCATAATGATACTAATCTTCCCCTAACTCTCCTTTTATACAATTCCTTATTGGCTTCGTCATCCCCATCCGACCCGCCAGTTTCATCTGTGCCCCTGCACACAGCCTGTCCCCAACACAGGACCTATCCTGCAACAAGCACAAGCACATGAGCAGTGCTTACTCTGAGAGACTTCCAAGCATCTGACTACCAAAAATTCAAGCACACCCTGCTCTCTTCCTGAAGCTCCAGGCTACCATCCTGCTACCTACTGGGTACTTCCACCCGGCTGTCCCACTAGCTCTCCACGCCCACATACTAAAAACCAAATCCGGGGGTGCCTGGGGAGCTCAGTGACTGAGCTTCTGCCTTCAGCTCAGGGCATGATCTTGGGGTCCTGGGATCGAGTCCTACATTGGGCTCCCCACAGGGAGCTGCTTCTCCCTCTGCCTGTGTCTCTGCCTCTCTCTGTGTCTCTCATGAATAAAATCTTAAAAAAAAAAATCTGTACTTTCTCCTTTTAAACCCACCCTCCCGCTGGTCACCCAGATTGGTAATCAGCTACATTCTCAGAATCCTCCTTCATTTCTCTCCTGCCTGTACCCCAGACCAAGTGTTCAGCAAGCGCTGTTTGCCCACCACAGTATTTCTATCATCTATTGATTATTTCCTTTTCTCCCCTCTCAACGATATAAGATATAACCCCCTCATCTCTCTTGGACCACAGTAACTGCCTAACCAATCTCCTTAACCAATTCCCTGCCAATCTACCCTCTGTATAATTTTCAGAGCAAGCTTCCTACAGCACAGGTTGGGTCACGCTATGACTCTATCAAAACACAGAGGCCTACCCACATCACCTAGAAAAACCCAAACTCCTCAGGTGGAAGCAAAGCTTCCCACCATTCAGGCTCAATCTCCTTTCTCAAGTCTGTCTCTAAACAAGACTCAGGCTCCCACAACACCAGATTATTCACTCACCTCACCCTCACACGCTCCAACTGTACCCTGCAAGGACTCTCCCTCTCCTCTAACATCTTTCTCTAAAATGACATTTGCATCTGTCAGAAATTCTACACAATTCTCAAGGCTCTATTCAAATGCCACTTTCTCCCATAACTTGGGGCACAGTGAGGGTCCAATGGAGGGAAAGAACTATATTAACTAAACTTTCTGAATGATTTAAGATGTTCCCTACTATGTGTTGTCAAAATACTGTAAACAATAAAAAGTTACCACATTATTCTAACAGCACATGGTCCTCTGACTTTGTTTCAACAAATACCTATAGCTCATATGTACCCTATGACAAACAGGGTGCTGGGGACATTACTGCCAGCCAGACAAAATGCCCTTTCCTCATAAAGTCTATCTGTATTCACCACTAAGCTTTAAATTCCATAACAAAAGGAGTATTTGTATTTTGTTGTAATATCCACAACACCATGCCCACCATGCATTAGGCATAAGCAGTAAAGATTTAAAAATTAAAGTATTAAAGAATAAAGAATGATATTCAACAAGTTTTGTGCATTTAGACTATAATCGAGTTACATCAATTCTATGATTCTGTTCAGGCAACATCATAATGAGGCATCTAGACAAAGTTCATTCCACATAAACAGAAGCAGTAACCAGAAGAGAAATGACAGCCCCACTCTCCTCCTAAATTCTAGTCTAGTATAAGTCACTTCCAGTTCTTTAGTCCTTAATTTCCGATCTGTAAAATCAAGGGAGATAACTACTCTTTAGGACTCCTTTCAGTAACATGTCTCTCTATACTACTACTCTTTATAGGTAAAACACACCTAGAGATCATCGGGTACCAAGAGACATCATTAACAACTGACATCTGGCTCAGTGATCATCAAATGAATGTTAAGTATTGCAAGTGCACCAAAAAGAATAAAATACCTAGGAATAAATTTAATGAAAGAGATGAAAGACCACTATAAACTATAAAACTATAAAACACTTATGAAAGAAATTGAAGATGACACAAATGGAAAGATATTCCATGCTCATGGATTAGAAGAGTTAATAGTTAAAATGTCTATCCTACCCAATACAATCTACAAACTGAATGCTATCCTTATCAAAATGCCAAGAGATTTTTCACAGAACTAGAATACTACTAAAATTTGTATGGAATCATAAAAGACCCCGAATAGCCAAAGCAATCTTGAGAAAGAACAAAGCTGGAGATATCACAATTCCAAATTTCACGCTATACTGGAAAGTTGTAGTCATCAAAACAACATGGTACTGCCTCAAAAGCAGACACAACAGAACAGAATGGAGAGCCCAAAAATAAACCCACAATTAATCTATGATAAAGGAGGCAAAACTATCGAATGGGAAAAAGTCTATAAATGATAATAAATGATGTTGGAAAAACTGGATAGCTACATGAAGAATGAAACTGGACCACTTTCTCACACCATACAAACATAAACTCAAAATGGATTCAAGATCTCAAGAGAGGCTTGAAACAATGAAAATCCTAAGAGAATACACACAGTTAAGTCTCTGACAGCAGCCACAGCAACATTTTTCTAGATGTCTCCTAAGGCAAGGGAAGCAAAAGCAAAAACTACCGGGACTATGTCAAAATAAAAAGCTTTTGCAAAACAAAGGAAACATCAACAAAACAAAAAGGCAACTCAGTGAAAGGGAGGAGCCTTGCAAATGACAGATCCAATAAGAGATTACTATCTAAAAAAACATAAAGAACTTCTACAACTCAACACCAAAAGAAAAATTCAATTTAAAAATGGGCAGAAGAGCTGAACAGTCATTTCTCCAAAGATGACATCCAGATGGCCAACAGACACTTGAAACGATGCTCAACATCACTCATCATCAGGGAAATGCAAATCAGAACCACAAAATTTTTTTCGGGCTCACACAGAGAAGATGCCTTGGATTTCCTCTGGGTGGGTCCAGGGCAGAGAACTAAAACCAGCCGGTAGACGTACGTCGAGGCAAGCTTCCGCTTAATTAAAGCACACACAAAACACTGTAACTGGCCAAAAACAGGAGGTAGTGAGTTCCCTCGCTCTCCAGAGGCATCCAAACAGAAATCAGTCTAAACTGAATCTCAGAAGAGATTCAGGCTATCTAATGAGAAAAATGAACAAAGATACCCTCCTTCGTGGCTCTTCTGTTCTCTGACTGGCAGTAGCAGCTTCCTTTGGGATCCGCCAGAGGGAAGCGACACTGGATCACCTCCACAGTTCCCGGTCAGTGTGCCCGGGGCCCATTCCTTCACTGGGCCCATTCCTTCACTGGATGCCGATTACTGAAAGGAGAACCTCATCTCTCTCATTCTGCATCCTGCCCGCCTCCCAGTCCCTCCCACCCCCTCCCCTGCCACAACTGTATCACACAAAAATGTTTACTACTCCTCTGAATACTAAACTCAATTTAGTGATTTTTTTTTTTTTCAATTTAGTGATTATACAAGAAAAGCAAATCCAATTTCACCGCATAGTCACGAGATTTCAGAAACCAGAGCCCTTCAGATTTAAAGGCAGTTCTATGCCCAGGGACCCAGGTGAGGCATACAAATTCAAGAATATCACACGATCCTGGGCAACTCTGGAGTAGTAAGACTCCAGTAGTAAGACTGCAGGGCAAACTCAGGGCTTTTTTGTTTTGGATCAACTGTCTCTGCAAAGTTTAGGAGTAGGGAGATTTATCAAGTTATTATAAAGGAACCAAATATATGAATTACTGAATAATAGTGTTAAAACAATTGGCTATCCATTTGGAAGAAAAATAAAATCAGATCCCTATGTCATGTCAAAAATAAATTCCAGATGCAGGTGGCTTCTCCCAGCAAGCCAGAAAGTGGCCTCCCCAGGGCCCACAGAGTCTGGATCTTAGTACTGGGAGTGGCCTCTTAAAGATTTAGTTCTTCCCTCGGCACTCTGCCTCAGCCCTAGAGGCAGTGGTTGCCCCCTATACCTGCTATTCCTGTATTCTTTAGCATTTTCATTTTTTCTGAGGTAATCTCCTGTTCAGTTAATAATGCTTTATACTGAACATTCTTTGTTAAGATTAGAAAATAAATTCTACATGGTTTAATGTACTAAATATAAAAAACAAAACCATGAAAGTGTTGAAAATGAAGGTGTTAGGTTTTTCTTAAATAAACATGGGAGCTGGGGAGGTCTTCCTAAGCAAGAGCGGTAACCATAAATTTTAAAAATGGCCAGATCTTAATAAAAATTAAAGCTCTCTGCACAACAAAAGAAAACCAAAGTATATATAATCATCTGGGAAGTACAAACTTAAAAGCCATGGTGTCACCTACTTACTTAAACCCCTTCAGTGGCTTCACCTTCAGCTCAGAGGCCGAAAGCCCACTCAGGCCAGCCCACACTGGCCTTTCTCCAGTTCTCTCACCACCCTGCTTCTTCCAAAACAGGGACTCCTTCAGATCTCAGCTCCAGCACCACTGCCTCAGAAACCTTTCCTGGACTCCCCAAATGGGTCAAATTCTTCAATTATAGGCACTCATAGCACTGCATACCTCTCAGCTGCTCAAGCCAAAAACTTCTAAGTGATCCTTCTTCACTCCTCCCTCTCCTTCCATATCTAATCCAAATCCTATTGGCCATACCTTCAAAATATAACCTCCATCAATACACCTAGTCCAAGCCTCACCATCTTCTTCCTAGATTAATTTATGCTATTGTCAATCTAACAGCCGGAGTGATTTTTTAAAACATAGGTCATGGGGATGCCTGGGTGGCTCAGTCAGTTAGGCGGCTGCCTTGGGCTCAGGTTATCTCAAGGTCCTGGGTCAGAGTCAGGCTCCCTGCTCAGCAGGGAATCTGCTTCGGCCTCTCCCTCTAATAAATAAATAAAATATTAAAAAAAAAAAACACTTTTTCTAATCCAGTAAAACATAAGTCATATCACATCACTCTTCTCAAAACTTTTTCAGTGGTTCTCACTGTGAAAGCCAATCGGCTGTACAACATTTGCCCCTACACCATGACCTGTTTTTGTTTTTGTTTTTTTTTAAGATTTTATTTATTTATTCTTGAGAGACACAGAGAGAGGCAGAGACACAGGCAGAGGGAGAAGCAGGCTCCATGTAGGGAGCTCGACGTGGGGCTCGACATAGGACTCGATCCTGGGTCTCCATGATCACGCCCTGGGCTGAAGGCAGCGCTAAACTGCTGAGCCACCAGGGCTGCCCCAAGCCATGACCTCTCACCTCTTATCCTACTGCTCTTCTCTCCCTCCCCTATCCCACCTCTCCCACCACGCCCCCCCCCCCCCCACAACTTCATTCTGGCCCTACTGACCGCCATGCCCTTCCCCAAACATGCCAGACACACCTTTCTTTAAAGCATTTGCAAAAACTGACCCAACCCCTGTCTGGAATACTCCTCCTTCAGAGAGCCTCATAGCTGAAACCTCTACCTCCTTCATGTCATCTTCTCAAGAAGGCTCTGACCACCCTGTTTACAACCAGCCCATCCCCCTTCCTTTTACCCTGCTATATTTTTTTTCCCACAGCATCTGTCACCTGACAATCTATACTATTTGCTTATATTTGTTGCTTAGTATCTGTTTCTCCCACACAAGAGAAGGACTATTCATCATCTGTGTTGCCCACTGATGTATCCCAAATACCTACAGCTATGCCAGACAAGTAGTTCATCATGGATTTCCTAGAACCTAGCATAGGGCTTGGTAAAGACTAGGTACACAAATATTTGCTAGCTGAAGAACATCATTTTATCATTTCAATCTATCAGAAGATACAAATTTAAAACAGCTGACACTATTCAGGCTGGTAAGAGTGCAAAGGAAACCCACCCTCTCACATACTGTTGGCAGGTATGTAAATCGATACCTTTTCTGAGAGTAAGCTAACAATCGCTATTAAAATTTAAACCACTCAGAGCTCATGTCCTTTTAGAGTCAGTAGTCTTAAAAAAGTAACAGCAAAACTAACTGAAAAATAGATGCAAGGATATCTAGGGCAGCACTGCTTAGACAATAATGAAAAACTTGTCCAATAATGAAAACAGCTGTCCACCAAGGGGGAAACAGGCAAATAAATCATGCGCAGTACATGCATCTGAGGCAATGAAGTAGATCTCTAACACTGACCTGGAAAGTCATCTGTAATCTGGTAAACAGACCAGAGTGCCCTGACAGGAGGTGGGCTGGATGTGAACCTGGGCTCCCCCCCCACCTCCTCTAGACCGAACTCGACAGACACATCTACCTTGTTTGCACTTCAGTTTCCTCATCAGTAAAACGGTAGCACCCACCCGAGGATCCCCTGAGCCAAGGCGTGCAGCGCTGACAGCACATGACATGGCCACAGGACCACTCACAGGCGCAGTAATTACAGCCAACGTGTACTAAATGGAATAGACAAGTCATAGACCTATCTGCAGAAACCATAGCATGTCTATGTAAGTACAAGAAAAAAGTCAAGAAGGACAGAAAAGGTACTAGTGGTGACCTCCAAGAGAAGAGGGAAGATACATTTCTTACTACATGCATTTTTAATGGAGGAATTTTACAAGGCAGTGTTTTTAAATAACAAATAAAATCACAGCAAATGGGGGATCCCTGGGTGGCGCAGCGGTTTGGCGCCTGCCTTTGGCCCAGGGCGCGATCCTGGAGACCCGGGATCGAATCCCACGTCAGGCTCCCGGTGCATGGAGCCTGCTTCTCCCTCTGCCTGTGTCTCTGCCTCTCTCTCTCTCTCTCTCTTTCTCTCTGTATGACTACATAAATAAAAAAATAAAAAAAAAAAAAAAAATCACAGCAAATGTTTCTACGATACAGTTTCATTAGGATTTTAAAATTTTAAAATCGTTCTATAGGGATCCCTGGGTGGTGCAGCGGTTTAGCACCTGCCTTTGGCCCAGGGCACGATCCTGGAGACCCGGGATCGAATCCCACGTCAGGCTCCCGGTGCATGGAGCCTGCTTCTCCCTCTGCCTGTGTCTCTGCCTCTCTCTCTGTGTGTGACTATCATAAAAAAATAAAATAAAATAAAATAATAAAATCGTTCTATATACTCTTTGAATTCTCAAGGTGAAATGGAATAATTAGATGAAATTTCTATGGCTATTAAAATTACCCTGATTCTAAATGAATAAGATGCACTAGCAAAACAAAACAAAATAAGTCCAACACTAAAATAAATTCACAAAAGCAGAAATTAAAAAGAACAAAAAGAAAATTACATTTCATTCTATCAATTTACACACAAATCCATTCTTAATCTACCATATTTCCACAGAAAACAAAGATATGTCAAGAAAGGAAAACAATTATCAACACAAATGACAAGCTGCTTCTAAAATGAGAAAAGCAGGATGCAGGATTAAAGTGAAAAACTGTCAGTACGACTCAAAAGAGTTCTGCACGTAAGTTTAAGGCTCTGCGGATAAGGACATGGGAGCTGCCTGAGGCTAAGGTGTTAAGAAGCGGCCTATATTAAGTTCGGCCAGTGCGCAGAATTAAATTCCCCGCAGCAAACTTCTAAGAAGGCGCCGACACAAAGCAGTCGGATTTACCGCACTCTCCTCGTGTACGCGGTAGCTGCGGCTGCTCATTTACTACGATAATTGAAAATAAATACTGCAAGCTAGGCAAACTGAATCCCACCATCCCAGAGTCACAGGATTTGGAAAACAGGGAACAAACCTGTACTAAGAATAGCAAAAGAACACAAGATTTCCTAAAGTTCATTTTTCCCATCCTCTTTCAAGTGCTTAGTCATTTCTGGCTATCTCCAAGGAGGACTATTTCGCATCTCACAGGGGGAGAGAGCTCTCGGTCCAGACTGCCGGGTCACCTGAGCCGCCCCCCCCCCCAGCCGTGTGTCCACGCGGCCGGCTGAGCACACCTCCCACTCAGGCTCGGGGCCGGCAGCCCCTGGGGCTCTCGGAGCTCTGCCTCTGTCAGCAGCAACAAAGAGGGGCTTGTGCCAAGGCAGTGTTGTTCCCCGACGCCCAGTGCGAAAGGTGCGGACGGCACGCAGGCGGACTCCCGGAGCCCACCCGGACGCACACGTCCAGGCACGGCTACTCCCCCATCTGTCCGCGGCCAACCCGCGAAACCGAAAACTGGTCTCCCGCTGGCTCTGGAGCCTGCTTCCAGGAGAGCCGCTAGCCCTAGAATCTGATAACATTGTTTCAGGCTCCCAGAAGGCCAGGACACAGGCGACGTTTTTCATGAAAGGCTATTTTAAGGCCCAAGCACAGGAAGCACCTACTGTGTGCCCGACTCAGGCCTAGAGTGGCCGGCCGGGGGCACCTGCAAGAACTCTGTCACCCAGACACCCTGCAGGCAGCCGGCGCACTAGCACACTGCCCCCCCCCCCCCCCCCCCCCCCCCCCGCCAACGCCAAGTCCAGCCGGTAAAACCTGGAACCAGGTGGTCCATCTCTGGAGTGTGCAGCTCAGCCCGCATCCCAGAAGGTCACCAAGGACTCCGACACTCCCCTTGGAGGACCTGGGATGCGGCTGTCTTTCCTTCCACCCAGGCAAGTGCGACACAAGGCACGTCCTCGACTTCCACATCACACAGCATTGTCCTTATTCCCCCGGGGCCCCCGCCCCCCCCCGCCCCCCCCGCCCCCCCCGCCACGGCGACAGACCGCGCCTGACCACACGCAGGGGACCGTGTTCACCCACAAAGTACAAAGGCTCGCAGGAGCCTGTCTCTGCGAGCGTGCCGGAGGGGCTGCCCACCGCCCGTCCGCGGGGGGGTCCGCGGCCTCCAGGCCCCCCCACCCGCGCCGCCCCCGCCCCCGCCCCCGCCCGGGCCGCACGCGAGCGCGCCCCGGCCCTGCCGCCCGCGGGGTGCCCCGCGCTGGCGGCGGGCAGGGCCCGGGCAGGGCCCCCGAGGTCCGCAGCCTCCCCGCCGCACGGCCCACGTGCCCGGCCCTCCCTCCCTCCCTCCCCGCCGCCTCCCCGACCGCCCAGCCGCGCCCCACGGAGGCCCCCCGCCCTCGCCCCCGCCGCCCGCCGCCCGCCGCCCGCGCCCCCCGCCCCTCCCCGCCGCCCGGGGCAGGCCGCGCCCGCCGCGCCGGCCTTGGTGGGCGCCTCACCGTCGGGCTGAGGAGCCGGGCCCGGCTGCGCCATGGCCGGGCGGCGGCCTCGCGGAGCGGAGCGGGGCGGGCGGCCGGCGTCCCGGGCTCCCGCGGGCTCAGCTGGCGGAGGAGGCGTCGACCGAGCCGCCGCGGCCGCCGCCCAGGGAAGAACCGCTATGGCTGGAGCCGCCGGCGCCGCCACAGCCGCGGGCAGAGACGGACCCGAGCGCCGACCTCCGCCTCCTCATCCTGACAGCGGGAAATAAGCAGTGCGCAGGCGCGGGGCGACGGGCGGCACGTGACGGCGCCCGAGGGGGGCGGGGCCTCGCGCGGCCGAGCGAGCGGCGCTGGAGGGGGGCACGGAGGGGGCAGTGGAGGGCCGGCTGCGGGGGCGCGCGGGGGCGCGCGGGGGCGGGGCTGCCGGGGCCCCGGGGGGCCGCTCCGAGTCCTCTGCCCCAGTACCCACGAAAGGAAGAACCCGGTAAAACCCGAGGGCGGGGCGGGCGAGGAGGCCGGGGGTGAAGGGGGCGCAGGTGCAGCCGCCACCCCCTCTGGCCGCGTGACCTTGCGCCAGTCACTTCACCGCCTGGAACCTCACACAGGTTCCTCCGCATGGAGGCTCAGAAGGTTCAAGCGGAGCCGCTTCTGGCGGTCTGGACACGGAGCACCTGTATGCCCTGTGTGACTTCCAGGTGCCAGGGGCTGCGATAGATGCTGGGGATACAGCCCAACACGGTCCCCGCGGCACTCCTCGTGGGAGGTGTGGAGGGATGACAGGTGCACAGTGCTGCCCCTCTACCTGGGCGAGAGAGCCTGCCCTGGGCCCCTACCTTCTATAGCGGCTCCTGTCTAGCCCCATCTGGCCACAGAGTGCAGGGAACATGCCCACCTGGAACCTGTGCCCCTCCTTCAAGACCAAGCTCTGGGAAACTGTGACCCCAGAATCTCACACACACAGATTCATGCACGTGCACACACCATGGCTGGAGGCCCTGCCTCTTCCCCAGATCATCCTCTGCAGGGCACCATCGGGCCATCCCTTAAAAGTGGCTAAGACGCAACTGTGTTTGTGGGAGGTGGCACATCACTTGGACCTTTGAATTGCCGTGTGCACAGAAACCAGGCACCGGCCAACAGTCCAGCCTGGCCAGGGCTCCCCTTACCTCCCCTTACCATTCAGTCAAGTGCATACATCTCAGGAGTTCAGGAATTCTGAATCTGAGCCTGGTCTTCTGCATCATCAAAGATGTGCATTGGTCAAGGTAGAATGGAACATATGAAGGTTAACTGTTAGATGAAATGATTTATAATCTTCAATAATTTAGGTAGATGTGTGGCATCTATTTGTACTTTTGCCCTAAATCCTGCTAACATTAGGGCTTGACTGTTTTAGGCAGTTAATATCCTCAGATGTCTGGTGTACCTTTGAGAAAGCAAGCAGGGTCATTTTTCCTACTTGCCCCCTCCCACAAGTGTCTCTTGTCCAGGATAGGGCAGCCAGTGCATCTTCTATCTTGTGATGACTAACATGAGGCAGGAGCCATAAAGATAGCAGATACTGATGCCCTCTATAGAAGGGACTCTTCCAATGAGTAAGAGGCATGTTTATTGCTATTGATAATTTGGGGCTTGAAGTAGGTCCTCAAGATCAAGGTCGCTCAGAAATGGTCAGACTGCTGGCTTGCACATCCGCCCCCCATGCTAGACACGTGTTTTAAAAAAGCAATTTCTAAATCAAATAAGGAGCATGCAAGCGTTGTATACATTTTCCTAGTTTTATGTAAATCCTAAGACTCAGCAATTCTACCTCAAAGCATATATTCTAGAGAAAACTAGTGTGCACTCAAAGCCTTTATGAGATGTAAAAGCCAGGATTCCTTCATTCTGAAAGAAATTGAGAGACAAGGGGCGCCTGGGAGGCTTAGTGGCTGACCTTTGGTTCAGGGCATGACCCCGGGGTCCTGGGATCAAGTCCCACATTGGGCTCCCTGCAAGGAGTCTGCTTCTCCCTCTGCCTGTGTCTCCACCTCTCTCTCTCTGTGTCTCTCAGGAATAAATAAAATCTTTTTTAAAAAACTGAGAGACAAGATTTAAATGCATAAAATAACCACTTATTAATTATATTGTACATGTCTCCCAGAGACACATACAAGAATATCTGAGATGGCACAGTTTATACAATAAACAAATAACCCGAATGTTCACCAACAGTAGAATAAATCAACTGTAATGTATTCATTCATACAATGGAATACTCTATAGTAATAATATGAAAAACTATTCTTGCATATTCAACGTAGATGGATCTCACAAACATAGTTTCGGGGAAAAGAAGCTAATTGTAAAGTAATACATATGGCATGATTCCATTTATAGAAAGTTCCCAAACAGGCAAAACTAAACCTGATGGACAGGAATCTAAAGACGGGAAGAGAATGAGTATCAGAGAGGTCATAACAGTAATCCCTGAACAAGGGAGGGAGGGTCATAAAATTAAGAAGAGCATTTTGAGGGGCCATTTAAACTGATTATAAAAATGGGACGCGGATATAGTTTAGGTAAGAAAGAGTGCAGGATATTTGCTTAAAATGCAAGCTTGACATGAACAAATGTGATGCCACTTCCGGAAAGCACTTGTTTTTGTGCAGCATTAATAGTCACAGGGTATAGATTATAGGAGGTGATGCCTGTGTCGCACTTTGCTCTGCTCGGGTCACATTGGCAGGGTTGGCTGTGTTTGCTCTGAGCACCATATTTGCAGGGGGATAGTGACCAGCTGGAGTGGGTGGAGCTCTGGGGAATGAAGAATCTGCAAAGTATTCTGTGCAAAGTACACAAAGATATTGAGGAAAGGTACTCTGGCTGGGGGGGGGGGGGGCGGGGTGCGGTGCACAGCAGGCCAAGATGACCTGAGACCTGACTTTGTCCTTAAATCCAGGAGGACAGTGGGTACAAATGTGCCGTCTGCCCAGGGAGTACGGTGAGACAGACCTCAACTCAAGCCAAGGAACTTTTTCTCAGTGAGAGCTAACTGGGGCTACTTTTGGAGGAGTGAGCTCCTTGTCGTTCCAAGGGCGCAGGTGGAGCTGGTTGGCAGTTGGTCAGAGGTGCTGGCCAAGGCCTCCCGCCGCATCTGGGGTATTAGATGAGACCATCTCTGCAATCCTCTTTGGCCTCAAGATGCTACAGTAACAAGGACAATAACACACCTGCCGCCTTTTGAACTTTACTAGGTGCTGTCCCGCATGTTACATCATTCTACGCCTCTCAACTCAAAAGGTAGACAACAGGCACAGAGGAGATCAACCACATCTTCCCGGATGCATTCCATTTCAAAATTCTATCCTATGCAGATGGCTATCAGACCGGGTTTCCAACCTGGGATTCAGCTAACAGCACTCAGTAGTGTTCTCACCCTCTCACTCTCTCTCTCTCTGCGACCCAGATTCTCAAGGACAGGAAGGGACCAGGGAGTAAGGTCAAGGCACCATACTTCTCTAGCCTTGGTCAAGGTTATGAAGGAGGGACGGGAATCAAGGGGACTCTCCCCCAGGAGCAATGTCTGTATCCAGGCATCTGGAGACTTGGAAGGTCCCCACCTGGGCGTTGCCTTCCTAAGAGTTCCCAGGAAGAGCCAACCAGGGACAGATACCTTTATGTCCTCAGCCATAATCCCCCAGCCTGGTCTCTCTCTCTCTCTCTCTAAATTTCTCTCTCTCTGATTATCCCTCAAGCAGCTACCATCCCTTTCTGGGACCTGGAGTTGGAAGGTGGTGATCTGTAATCCTTGTTCCAATCCATTCTTGCCCCATCCCTCTCCCAAGTGAGAAGTATACAGACAGCGCCACAACACAGGGATGACTTCCCTCACATCTCCTGTGAGATGCAGGTTGCTGTCCAGAGAGGAACTCCAGGCTTGGAACCAGAAGACCTGGAGTCCTGGCGCCGATGAGCACTCTTTGACCTCTCTGAACCCCTGTTTATTTAGCTAATATAGGGATAATAGGCCAGCCTCAGTACGCATCGGGACAGCTTAGGAGATAACGCACCTAACACATGGTAGTTTGTCTATAAATGTCTGCTTCCATTTCTCCTTCTCTCCTTTCATTTTCTTCCTTTTCCCTGGATTATTAGTTTCCATCTTGGTGATGAGGGATCCCCGGACCTTAGAAGAAGTCAGTCTGTGAAGATATTCCTAGAAATCCAGGGCAGAAATTTCCAATATTTTCAAAGCTAAACAGAATCATCCCATTTACCCTAAGTAAGGTTCCCAAGGCTAAAATGTCAAGTTTCTTTGCTCTGGACAGAAATTATACCATATTGCTTACTTATCTCATGCTGATTAGAAGTTCTTATGCCAGTTTTATGTTAGATGTTGATTAATAACATAGAGGGATCCATTATTACTTAATATATGTGGTTTGCCAGATAGACATGTGTCTTTATATCTGATGGGTGCTCCTTTCTCTCCGAATTCCCCTTTTATGACATCAACCAGACAGAAGCATAACCGCCTGGAGATAAAAGTGGCCAGCATCCACTAGGGCATACCATGTGCCAAGCACTGGGCAAAGCACTTTACCCTTGTAGTTACACATTTAATCTTTTTTTTTTAAGATTTTATTTATTTATTCATGAGAGACACAGAGAAAGAGGCAGAGACACAGGGAGAAGGAGAAGCGGGCTCCCTGTGGGGAGCCTGACGCGGGACCCGATCCCAGGACCCAGGGTCATGCCCTGAGCCAAAAGCAGACGCTCAACCACTGAGACACCCAGGCACCCTGCATCTAATCTACTTAAGAACCTTATGGTAGGGAGTGGAGATGGGAAATGTTGACAACTCATTTTATAGATGACTGAACCAAAGAGGTTAAATAACCAATCCAAGGTCAACTGAGCTAGTAAGCGATAAATCTGGAAAAGAGAACCAGGTTGTCTAGGTCCAATGTCCATGTGGGTAACTCCCATGTCACGTTGGCAACTAGCCATATGTCTCTTTCTCCCATTGGGAGAAGATGTCAACTCCCAGAAAATAGGGACAGGTTTGTTTGTTGTTGTTGTTGCATTAAGTAGCCTCCACACCCAGCATGGAGCCCAGTGCAGGGCTTGAGATCAAGATCTGAGCTGAGATCAAGAGTTGGACACTGAACCACTGAGCCCCCGGGGTGCCTGGGGACACAAACGTGTTAACATTTTATGTCTAGTCCCCAGTGTAAGAAGCGCTTAGTAAATACTTATTAAATGAGTCAATGAATGAATGAATAAACAAATGAATAACACTAGGAATATATGGAGCAAATCATAAAGAATCTCTGGTGGTGAGAAGATGTACAACCTGCAAATTAAACCCGTGGGATTTGATTCGGTTTGGTCGCCATTCATTTGCTTCTAACTTCTCACTGGGTTACAAACTATCATTTTAATCATTGCTACTAATAATACCCACCCCTTAGCTGAGCACCTACTATGTACTAAAGATTTTTTTTTTTTACCTAGAGATATGTTATCTCTTCAATCCTCCTAAAAGCCCTCTGCTGTAGATTCCATTTGCTATCCCAGAGCTCAGAGAATTTAAGTGATTTGCCCAAATCACACAGTGACTGGGAGAGCCAGTATTCAAATCTGGAGTCTGTGACTACAAAGCGTATGCCTTTTTGCTGTATGCCTTTTTGGCGACGGCTAACTATGTCTGTCAGGTATCAGCAAATACCCCACACCGCTATGCCATTATCAACTACATTCATTTCTAGAATTGTTAGCAATACCTCCAAAAGTTACTTTACCTTTCATGTCTTGTCTTTTTTTTCCAAATTACTCCAGTAAAATTCTAATTATACATTTTTAAAAATACAGATAAAGCAAAAGCACCCCCTCAATCTCTACTCCCTGCATCATGGGCACAATCCCACACTCCTCCCTGAGACAAACTACTATTATGAGCTTTCTTTGAATCCTTTTGGACATTTTCCTGCACATTTATGGACATGCAGAAACATGCCTCTGTTTCATGTTATTCCCATAGATGAGATCACATTGTACATATGATTCTGAACTTGCCTCTCTCCTTATTCTTTTTAACTCTCACATAATTTTCCAGTTTGGTTAATCAGAATTTTTTCATCATGTACAAACATTGCTGCAAGGCACATGTGTGCCTATTTAGGCATTTATGTGAGTGATTTTCCTCACTTACATAAGGAGACTTACCTACCTACCTACCTGGAATGACCAGATCAAAAGTCATGATGAACCCTTTTTGTCATAACAGATACTGACAAATTACCCTCAAAAAGTATCATGCCATTGTACTTTCCTACCGAGAGTGTGTGAACGTAGTCATTTCTGCATATCCTTGCCAATGCTGGCTTCCGTAAATCTTCATTATCTGCCAGTCTTATGGGCAAAAGATTATATAATAATGTCGTTATAATAAGCCATTTCCCTGAATGTCAGTGAGGTTAGGGATCTTTCCTAAGAAAGATGGCTGTTTGTATTCATCTACTGTGAATTTTATATATCCTTTGCCCATTTGTCATCGGCTGTTCACCTTTTTTTACTGATTTGGAGGAATTCTGAACATATTCTGGATATTTTTTTTTATATTCTGGATATTAATCTTTTGTGTGTTAGATACAGTGTCTTTTCTCCCAGTTTATTATTTGTCTTTTAATTTGAATAATAAATTACTATTTATTCACAGGTGTTTTAAGTTTTAATCATCTGTCTTTTTACAGCTTCTGCATTTTTTTTTATCTTCTCCAAGAAAGGCCTTTGTCACCCCCAAATTCACTAATGTATTCTTAACAGTTTTTCCAAAATTCTCCCAATATTTTTACATTTTTGATTTCTCATGGTTTGCTTGTTAATCTAGTAGAAGTCACTTTTTGTATGGTATGAGGGAGGGATTTGAATTTATTTTTTTTTCAGATAGATAGGTAATTGTTCCCAAATCATGATTCCTCCATTTTTATGGTTGATAATTTTTATAAATATACTCTTTTATGGATGATAAATTCCTATATACATTACCTAGAATTATTTTTGTTGCAAAATAATTTTTAAAAAACCCTCAAATGGTTTTTTAAACAAAGAGGGGTGAATTCGTTCATATAACAGAGATGTCCAGAACAGCAACTGGTTTGGGGAGAGGCCTTGAATAAAATCAACTAGAGCAGTAGAGGATGGGGCGATTTTGGCAGAGACCCAAGTGGGAAGATGTGGAGGGGAAGGATAGTCATGCAAAGAAAGGAGAAATGTGTAAAAATCCCAAGAGTGTAATAAGCCTGGTATGTTCAAGAGACCAAAGAAAGCCACAAGGACCAGCTGGGTAGGGAAAGAACTGGAGAGGTTGACAAGCGTCAACTCCCGTGAGACACGGAAGCCACACCAAGGAGCTCAATTATATGTTCTCTTTGATTCCCCCTGCTGTGGGAAGGATCTGATTTACACTTTTAAAGAGATCATCCTGGTCACTATTTTGAAAATGGGTTAGGGAGAAGGGAAGAGGTAAAGGCAGAAGACGGGAGGCCAATTGGGAGGTGCTGCCATCTTTAGGGAGATAAATGGTGGTGAATTGGTCTAGAGCTTTGTCAGAGGAGATACAGAAAAACAGTCAGGTATTTGGATATAATTCATTGAGATGAAGAAGTACTCAAGGGGGAAAATAAAGAATTCCGTTTTTCTCATGATAGACAAGACTGACTATTGGGTTTTTTTTAAGTGAAATATCAAGTAAGTGGTTGGACATATGAGTTTGGAGCTCAGCATGGGCATGTGATTTAGGAGTCACCAGTTTAGATGATATTTATAGTCAACAGCCAGAATGTATCAGAGAGCGCTGTAAAAATCTAGAAGAACAAAGCCAAAAACCTGATAGAAAAATCTGAAAGAAATCACTTTAGTTCATTTTTAAAAAATCATCAATAGTTTTTCAAACATATATAAAGATACTCAATTTCATGCAAATTAAAACCCCAAATGAAAATACACTGAGATATTGTGTATCAACCACTGATTGACAAAAACTCAAAAGCTTGAAAACCTACCCTGTTAATGAAGCTGTGAGAATAGGTACTTTCTTACATTGTTGTCAAAGGTACAAAAATGGAACAGATGCTATGGAAGGAACATCTGGTAATATTTAACAAAATTATGTATTAATATGGATTTACCTCTTGATCCAATAATCTGGGGAGGGGGGGTTGTTTTTTTTTTAAGATTTTATTTGTAAGTCATCTCTATATCCTATGTGGGGCTCAAACTCACAACCCTGAGATCAAGAGTCGCACGCTCCACTGACTGAGCCAGCCAGGCGCCCCAGATATAGTAATCTGTTTTATAGGAAGTTACCCTGTGGTACACCTGTAAAAAAGAAAGAAAGAAACAACAGGTTTATTAGTTGTGGCACCATCTTTAATAGCAAAATATTAAAAACAACCCAGATGCCACCTACATGAGAAAATTGTTGAGTTAAAGGTAGTACAGCTACATAATCAAGTACTATGTAGCCATAAAAGACAATGAAGAGTACTGTGTACTGTTATGAAATGAATGCCAAGGTACATTGTTAAGTGGAAAAAAAGCAGAGGTCAAAAGAGTATACTGTGTGCTACATTTTTTTAAAAGATTTATTTATTCATGAGAGACAAAGAGAGAGACAGAGGCAGAGGGAGAAGCAGGCTCCTTGCAGACAGCCCCATGTGGGACTCGATCCCAGACCCCGGGATCACACCCTGAGCCAAAGGCTCAACCACTGTGCCACCCAGGCATCCCCAGTGTGCTACATTTTATTTTAAAAATGGTGGAAGAAGGGATCCCTGGGTGGCGCAGCGGTTTGGCGCCTGCCTTTGGCCCAGGGCACGATCCTGGAGACCCGGGATCGAATCCCACGTCAGGCTCCCGGTGCATGGAGCCTGCTTCTCCCTCTGCCTGTGTCTCTGCCTCTCTCTCTCTCTCTCTCTCTCTGTGTGACTATCATAAAAAAAAAAAAAAAAAAAAAAAATGGTGGAAGAAGCCTATATATTCTGTATTTCCTAATTTTTATTACAGTTTATTGAAATATAATCCATATAATATGAAACTCACCATTTTATTATTTTATTTTATTTTATTTTATTTTATTTTATTTTATTTTATTTTATTTTATTTTATGAGAGAGAGCACACACAAGCAGGGAGTGGAGAGGGGCAGAGAGAAGAATCTGAAGCAGGCTCCATTCTCAGAGCAGAGCCCAATGTGGAGCTTGATCCCAAAACCCTGGGATCAACACCTGAGCCGAAATCAGGAGCTGGACACTTAACCAAACTGAGCCACGCAGGCACCCCAAAAGTCAGTTTTAAAGTATACACATCAGTGATGTGTAACATATTAAAGAAGATAGGCAACTGTCACCACAATCAATTTTAGAACATTTCATCATCGCCAGAAAAAAAACCCCATTCTCATTACAGTCACAATCGATTCTCCTCTTCCTCCAGCACCTGGCAACCACTTCTTTATTTTCCACATAGGTAGATTTTCCCCTTCCAGACGTTTCATACAAATGGAACCATAAATATGTTATCTTTTGTGTCTGGCTTCCTTCACTAAGCATAAATTTTCCAAGAGTCATTTGTGTTGTAGCAGGTGTTGATATTTTGTCTCCTTTTGTGGCCAAATAAGATTTTCTTGTACAGATATGCCACATTTCATTTATCCATTCATCAGTTGAGGAATATTTGGGTTATTTCCATGTAAGACTGTTGTGAATATTCACTGACAAGTTGTATGGGCACATGTTTTCATTTCACTTGGATCTAGAACCATGAGGATAATTACTGGGTCAGAGAGTAATTCTGGGGTTAGCACTTTGAGGAACTGCCAAACTGTTTTCCAAAGAGGTATACCATTTTACAATTCTAGGGTGTATGAGGGTTCCAAATTCCCCACACCTTTGCCAACATTTGTTATTTATTTTCCCTCTTTTTTTAAATCTTAGTCATCCTAGTATGTGTGAAGTGGTAGTGTATTGAGGCTTGCAATTGCATTTCCCCAATGTCTAATGATGTCAGACATCTTTCCACGTGCTTACTGCCATTTGCATATCTTCTTTGGAGAAATGTCTGTTCAGATGCTTTTTGTCCATTTTTAAATTAGGTTATTTTTCTCTATATTGTTGAGTCGTAAGAATCCTTTTTATATTCTGGATTCAGGTCCCTTACGATACACGTGATATATTGGAATCAAGAAGTGTGAGGGGCAGCCCGGGTGGCGATTTAGTGCCGCCTTCAGCCCAGGGTGTGATCCTGGAGACCCGGGATCAAGTCCCATGTCGGACTCCCTGCATGGGGCCTGCTTCTCCCTCTGCCTGTGTCTCTGCCTCTCTCTCTCTCTCTCTCTCTCTCTCTCTCTCCTCTGTGTGTGTGTGTCTCTCATGAATAAATAAAATCTTTTTTTTTTAAAGTGTGAGGCTTCCGGCTTTATTCTTCTTGGTTAAGATTGTTTTGACCACTCTGGATTCCTTGAATTCCTATATGAGTTTTAGGATCAGCTTGTCAATTTCTTCAAAGAAACCATCTGGGATATTAAAAGACATCATATTGAATCTTAGACCCTTCTGAGGAGAATTGCCACCTTAACCATATAATATCTTTCAATCCATGAATATGGTATGTTTTTCCATTTATTTGTCTTAAATTTGTTTCAACGATGTTTTACAGTTTTCAGAGCATACATTTTGCTCTTCTTTTGTTAAATTTATCCCTCGGGGGATCCCTGGGTGGTGCAGCGGTTGAGCGCCTGCCTTTGGCCTAGGGCGCGATCCTGGAGACCCGGGATCGAATCCCACATCGGGCTCCGGTGCATGGAGCCTGCTTCTCCCTCTGCCTGTGTCTCTGCCTCTCTCTCTCTCTCTGTGACTATCATAAATAAATAAAAATTAAAAAAAATTTATCCCTCGGCATTTCATTGTTTTTGAGCTATTGTACGTGGAATTGACTCTCTTTTTTTTTTAGATTTTATTTATTTACTCATGAGAGACACCCAGAGAGAGGCAAAGACATAGGCAGAGGGAGAAGCAGGCTCTATGCAGGAAGACGGATGTGGGACTCGATCCTGGTCACTCCCTGAGCCAAAGGCAGACACTCAACCATGGAGCCACACAGGCATCCCATGGAATTGACTCCTTAATTTCATTTGTAGATTTTTCATTGCTAGTGTATAGAAATACAACTGGGTTTTGTCTATTAGTCTTGTATCCTGCATCCTTGCTGAACTCATTTATTAGTTCCAATGGTTTTCTGGTGGATTTTCTTTTTCTTTCTTTCTTTTTTTTTTTTTTTTAGATTTTATTTATTTATTCATGAGAGAGAGAGAGAGAAGCAGAGACACAGGCAGAGGGAGAAGCAGACTCCATGCAGGGAGCCCGATGTGGGACTCGATCCCGGGACTCTGGGATCACACCCTGGGCGGAAGGCAGATACCCAACCACTGAGCCACCCAAGCATCCCATTTTTCTTAGGATTTTCTATATACAAGATCATGTCATCCAAGAATATAGTTGCGCTTTCTTTCCAATCTGGATGTATTTTGTTTCATTTTCTTGCCTAATTGCCCTGGATAGAAGTTCCAGTCTGATGGTGAATAGAAGTGATGAGACTGGACATCTTTGTATTACTCTTGATCTTTGAGGGAAAGCTTTCAATATTTTACAAAGTAGCACACCTACCATATACCACTAAACATAATGTCTTAGACATGTATCACTTAAGAAAGAACATGCAGTGTGAGCACTAAACACAATATCTCACACACATATATCACTGAACACAATAGCATAGACACTATATGCCACTTGCCTGGTGCATGTATCGCTAAACACAATAGCACACACACTATGTGTGATGAAACAGTGTTTCATACAGTAAAACATGGATCATGCACCACTAAACACAGCATCTCATGCATACATTACTAAATACAGCAGTCTATGCACCACACACCACTAAACTCAGAGTCTCATCCATATATCATTAAAATGTAGTTTTTCATAGATCTCTTTTATCAGGTTGAGGAAGTTCTTTGTATTCCTACTTTAACAGGCAAGTTGTTTTTTTTTTTTTTTTTCATGAGAGGGTGTTGGATTTCATCAAATGATCTCTCTATGTGTCTATTGAGATGATCCTGTGTTTTTTTTTTAATCTAATTGATATGGTGTATAATACTAATTGATTTTCAGGTGTTTAACCAGTCTTGCATTCCTCGAATAAATGCCACTTTTTATGTTTCGCTGAATTTGGTTTGCTAGTACTTTAATGAGGATTTTTGCATCTATATTCATAGGAAAATTTGGTCTGTAGTTTTCTTTGTTGTGATATCTTCTTTTTGGTTTGGTAGCAGCCTTATAGAATGAGTGGGGCAGTACCCTCACCTATCTATTTTTTCAAAGAGCTTGTGAAGTATCAGTGTTAATTCTTCTTGAAACATTTAATAGAATTTATTAGTGGAGCTATCTGGCCCTAAGTTTTTCTTTCCAGGTAGTTTTTTCTTATTAATAATTCAACCCCATTGTTTGTTATAGATCTATTCATATTTTCTATTTCTTCATGAGTCAGTTTCAGCAGTTTGTATCTTTCTAGAAATTTGTTCATTTCATCTAAATTATCTAATTATCTAATTTAAAATTATCTAAATTATCTAATTTATTGGCAAAAATTGTTCATAATATCATTTTATTATCCTAATATTTCCATAGGTTGGTAGTAATGTCCCCTGTTTATATTTTTTTAATGTATTTATTCATGAGAGACATAGAGAGAGAGGCAGAGACACAGGCAGAGGGAGAAGCAGGCTCCCTGCGGGGAGCCCAGTGCAGGACTTGATCCCAGGACCCTGGGATCCCAACCTGAGCCAAAGGCAGATGCTCAACCACTGAGCCACTCAGGTGCTCCCTTGTTTATATTTTTTAATCTCATTAAGGATTTGTCAATTTTGCTGATCTTTTCAAAGAACCAACTTTGGTTCTATTGATTTTCTCTATTGTTTTTCTATTCCCTGTTTCATTTATTTTCACTCTAATCTTCATTATTGTCTTCCTTCAAAGTGCTTTGGGTTTCATTCACTCCTATTTTTCTCATTTCCTAAGGTATAATTTTTGGTTATTGGCTTGAAATCTCTCTCTCTTTTTTTAATACAGGCATCTAGAGCTATATATCCCTCTAATCACTCCCGTATCTGTAGTCCATAAATTTTGATATGTTGTATTTTCATCTTAACTCATTTCAAAGTAATTTCTAACATCCCTTGTGATTTCTTTTTTTGACCCATTAGTTATTTAGAAATGTATTGATTTCTGAATTTCTGATTTTTGTGAATTTCCCAAATATCCTTATGCTAATGATGTCTAGTTTCATTCCATTGTGTCAGAGAACATACTATATGCAATTTCAATTCTTTCAAATTTACTGAGGATTATTTTATAGCCTAACACAATGTTATGGCCTAGAAAATGTTCTATGTAAACTTGAAAAGAATGTGCTTTTGTTGGGTGCTATTACATCTAATTGGTGTATGATGTTCAAGTCATATATTTCCTTGTTGATCTTTGTAGATGCTCTATAGATTACTGAAAATAGGGTATTGAAGCCAACTATTATTGTTCAATTGTCTATATCTTCCTTCAATTCTGTCCATTTTTGTTTCATTGGGTCTCTTTTATTAGGTACATATATATTTGTAATTAAAATGCAATTAACCTTGGGCAGCCCCGGTGGCCCAGCAGTTTGGTGCCGCCTTCAGCCGGGGCGTGATCCTGGAGACCCAGGATCAAGTCCCACGTCAGGCTCCCTGCATGCAGCCTGCTTCTCTCCCTCTCCCTCTGCCTGTGTCTCTGCCTCTCTCTCTCTCTCTCTCTGTCTCTTATGAATAAATAAATAAAACATTTTTTAATGTCATTAGGGGATCCCTGGGTGGCTCGGCGGTTTAGCACCTGCCTTTGGCCCAGGGCATGAGCCTGGAGTCCCTGGATCGAGTCCCACGTCGGGCTCCCCACATGGAGACTGCTTCTCCCTCCTCCTGTGTCTCTGCCTCTCTCTCTCTCTCTCTGTCTCTCTCTCTCTATGTCTATCATGAATAGAAAAAAAATTAAAAATGTAATTAACCTTTTTATTATTATAAAATGCCCTTCTTTGTTGCTAGTGGCAATTTTTGTTTTAAGGTGTATTTTATACAGTATTAACACAGTCTTCCTACTTCTCATTTGAATACTATTTGTATGGACTATCTTTTCCACTCTTTGAATTTAAATGGCTCTTAAAACAGCATGCAGTTCACGATTTTTTCTTTTATCCATTGCCAATCTTGGTCTTTTGGTTGGACTGTTTCATATATTTACATTTAATTAATTGCTCATAAAATGGAAGAGGAAATTAATACTTCTATAAACACAGCTTTATAATTATTTATTCAGCTAGGATTTAAAAATTACAAACAAAAAATAAATATTTGCTGTCTTATACTTACGTAGTTACCTTTATTGGTATTCTTTATTTCTGTGTGGATTTGAGTTGCTGTCTAATGTCTTTGCATTTCAGCCTGAAGGATTCCTTTTAGTATTGTCTACAGGGAAGATATGCCAGCAACAAATGTTTTAGTTTTTGTTTATCTGAGAGTGTCTTAATTTCTCCTTCATTTTTGTGGGATTATTTTGCTGGATATGGAATTTTAACAATTTTTAAAAAAAGATTTATGTATTTATTTATTTATTCATCGGGAGCCCAACGCAGGAGCAGGACTCGATCCTGAGACTCCAGGATCCCACCCCGGGCCAAAGGCAGGCACTAAACCGCTGAGCCACCCAGGGATCCCCTTTAATGATCTTTTTGCTTCGGCACTTTGAATATGTCATCCCACTGCTTTCTGGTCTCCAGTTTCTGATGAGAAGTCAGCTGTTAACATTTTTGAGGATTTCTGGTATGTGATTTTTCTCCTGCTGCTTTTGAGATTCTTTGGCTTTTGTTTTCATAAGTTTAACTGATGCAGCTAGATATACATCATTTGAGTTTACCATACTTGGAATTAGTTGAGCATCCTGAATGTACAAATTAATGTATTTCATCAAATTTGGGAATTATCTGGCATTATTTCTTTAAATGTTCTTCTCTCTCCTTTCCTTCTGGAATTCCCATTATTCTGTGAAGTTGGCCTTACTGGTGTTCGGCTAATAATTGGACAGAGATTTCCTTAAATTTCTTGAAGCAGGGATCCCTGGGTGGCTCAGAGGTTTAGTGCCTGCCTTTGGCGCAGGGCGCGATCCTGGAGTCTCGGGATCGAGTCCCACGTCGGGCTCCCGGTATGGAGCCTGCTTCTCCCTCCTCCTGTGTCTCTGCCTCTCTCTCTCTCTCTCTCTCTCTCTCTTTGTCTATCATAAATAAATAAATAACTCTTTAAAAAAATTTTCTTGAAGCAATAAGATTCCCAGCCTTTGACATGAGGTTATGTGTGTGTGTTTGGTCATAACTTCAATGCTACAACAGGTAGTTTATGACTCTGCTTTGCCCTTAGTTTCATGCTTGTACAAAGTCTCAAGGTCAGTCAGAAGTGAGAGATTGGTGGGGTACCTGGGTGGCTCAGCAGTTGAGCGTCTGCCTTTGGCTCAGGGTGTGATCCCAGGGTCCTGGGATGGAGTCCCACATCGGGCTCCCCGCAGGGAGCCTGCTTCTCCCTCTGCCTGGTCTCTGCCTCTCTGTGTGTCTCTCATGAATAAATAAATAAATAAAATCTTAAAAAAAAAAAAAAAAAGAAGTGAGAGATTGGGGCCTTTTGGGTGTTTCTTAGACATGTTCACAGCCCTGTACACGCAGGTGTCCTCTGGAGTTCCAAGAATGAGTCAGAGAATATCAGAGCCCTCTGTGGACATCTCGTTCCCCAGCTTTGCCTTTCAAGTTCTTTGGTCGGCTTCTGGTTAGCTCCAACTGGTATTGCTACTTCTTGCAGCTATGATGTTGAACCATCACAACTGGTTTTTTTTCTTTCAACGAATGCCCCGGGGATAGCCTGTTTGCTTAGAATAAGCTCTGAGTCAGTTCAAATAAAAACAAGCCCTAAGACTGGAGATTTTTAAGGAGCTACCAGACAGATCACATGGTGACAGTTTTCTGTGTTGAGGATTTGGGGGCAAGTTCAACCCTATTCTAGCCCCTCTAATGGCTTATAGCCTGGTGGCTTTCATAGCTACTATAGTTTCAAGTCTACTATAAAGATAAAGAGAGGAGGGGTGAGAAGACAGTAAGCTAAAAATGCCAGAAATCCTTCGTTCTTACCTAGTTTCAGTCATTTTTCTACAATAAATCCTTTTAGCAAGACTGGTGAATTTCTAGAGTTCTAAAACAGTTGATTTTGACCATTTATTTGCCAGTGCTTTTGATGCTTTTACAGAGGAACAGATTTTCAGAGACCTTTACTCTGTCTATGGAAGTGCTTCTACCTGTATTCATTTTCCCACAAAAGAAATCAGGATAAACCAATCTAATAAAAATCGCAACACAGAGAGCAATTCTTAAACTATCTTGGGTAGATTATAGGGTAGAGTAAGTACACAAATATGTTGATTTTGTTGGGAACTAGGATTCTCACTGCAAAGAAAGGAAGGTACAAATACAGGAGGACAAAGATGTAGCAGTATTGGATGAAGTTGGGTTGGTCATATTAATAGTAGCATATGATCTCTAAAAATGCATATATTTTTTAAGAGTTCATGATTTTTGCTCTGTTCATCAGAAGGGCTTAGAAGCGATGATACACAGCAAACACAACTGGCACTCAGTTTATCTGAAATTCAATGCCCCATTAGAAAAAAAAAAAGGAATATTTGGAGACATGATTGATCCTGGGCACAGAGGCAGGGAAAATAGAAGGTGAGCCTGAAACACATTTTGTGCCAAAAAGCAAAGAGGAGAAGACAAAGACTTGCAATGACATGGATGGGACTAGAGAGTATGATGCTGAATGAAGTAAGCCAGAGAAAGACAAATACCATATGATCTCACTCATATGTGGAATTTAAGAAACAAAACAAATGAATAAAGAAAATAGAGACAAACCAAGAAAGAGGCTCTTCACCATAGAGAAAAAACTGATGGTCACCAGAGAGAAGGCTGGTGAGAGGATGGGGGAGACAGGTGATGGGATTGCACTTGTCCTGATGAGCACCAGGTGACGTAGGAAAGTGTTGAATCACTATATTGTACACCTGAAACTAATACCACACTGCATGTTAACTACAGTGGAATTAAAATAAAAAATAAGAGAGACGCCTGGATGGGTCAGTGGTTGAGCATCTGCCTTCAGCTCAGGGAGTGACCCCAGGGTCCTGGGATCGAGTCCCACATCGGGCTCCCCTCAGGGAGCCTGCTTCTCCCTCTGCCTGTGTCTCTACCTTTCTCTGTGTGTCTCTCATGAATAAATACATAAATTTAAAAATAAATAAATAAAAATCTGATGAAAGTAATAGACACCTTCTTGAGAAAATACACATACACACATGTCATTTTAAGGGGTTCATGGATGCCTGAAATCCATTCATGCACCAAGTGTAGAGTGTCTAACTTACAGTCCAGATTGGAAAAATAAAGTTACGAAGTTAATTCAAATCATTTTGTAGATACAAATATGCTAGAAATCATTCATAGCAGCCAATTAAAAGAATAACGATTTGTTTCTTGTTTTAGCAGTCTGTGGCAAGGTTGGGATTGAAAGCCAAACAAACCTTGGATTCTAAAGCAGAGCAGCCACTACATGTTGGCAGCTTCTATCCAATTGATCTGATCAGAAAATCTTGGGCAAATCGTGAATTCTTCAGGCTAACTGCCGTTTCTTCATCCACTTCAACAACTTCACCTTCCTGGATGGTAGCAGGGAAAAAAAACACATATTAAGAAAAGCCACTTTAATCTCAATAAAGAAAAACATGCAAAGACTTTTCTAAGGAGTGACATTTCTGGAGAAAAGACTATGCCTTCTGATATGATATTCTCTTTTCTTTTTCTAAAAGATTTTATTTATTTATTCATGACAAACACACACACACACAGAGAGAGGCAGAGACACAGGCAGAGGGAGAAGCAGGCTCCATGCAGGAAACTTGATGTGGGACTCGATCCTAGGTCTCCAGGATCACACTCCGGGCAGAAGGCCGCACTAAACCGCTGAGCCACCGGGCTGCCTGATATTTCTCTCTCTCTCTCTCTCTCTCTCTCTCTTTTTTTTTTTTTTTTTGTCTTTAAGATTTTATTTACTTATAATCAGTTTTCTTCGGTGGCAAAGCAAAAAAAAAAAAAGTCATACACAGGAGTGCCTGGGTGGCTCAGTTGGTTAAATGGCTAACTCTTAATTTTGGCCCAGGTCATGATCACCAGGTTGTGAGTTCAAGCCCCATATTGGGGTTCCAAACTAGGTATGGAACCTACTAAGAAAAAAATAATAATAACACCACACATTATACTATATATATATATATATATATATATACACACACACACACACACACACACACACACACACCCCATACACACATATATGAAATTTGTGATAAAAGTGAGAAAGTATTTGCCAATTAATAATTATGGGTTAATTTTGTGTCTGGAATGGGGATAGATGGAAAGAGAGGGTTTTTTCTCTGCATTTGGCTCATTTCAACTAATTTATGTTAGTAATAATATTAATAATGATGATAAAAGTGATAGGTCACATTTAAGGGGAGTCTACCATGTGCCAGCTCCTAAAAACCAACAAAAAATTTTTTTGAAAGAAAGAAAGCTAAAAGATTAACGGAAATGTCACAAGGAAGCAGGAGGCAGCTTGCAGTGACTCGCGCTGGCCAACCAATGGCACCGTGGGCACCAAAATAAGCAATGATGGGGGCACCTGGCTGGCTCAGTTGGTGGAACATGGAAGTCTTGGTCTCAGGGTTGTGGGTTCAAGCCCCACGTTGGCTATAGAGATTACTTGTAAATAAAATCTTAAAAAAAAATAAAACACTGAAAAAAGGTGAACCTGGATCTAAATCATAAGTAAACAATTAGGTACATGTAAACGGGGGTTTCTCCACCTTGGCACTGCTGATGTTTTGGGCTGGGTAATCCTTTGTTGTGGGGATGCTTCTGTGGACTGCAGGATGTTCAGAAGCCCATCTGGCCTCTCCGCATCACATGCCCAAGGTATGTGGCTATAGACTGTATACTGTGTCCCCCCAAAATCCTTATGTGGCTATCCTAATCCCCAAACTGATGGCATCAGGAGGTGGGGGCATTTGGAGGTTATTAGGTCATGGGTGCAGTCCTCATAAATGGGAATTTTGTCCTTTATAAAAGGGGCCCTACACAGCTCTCTTCATCTGAGTAACTATAGCAAAACGACAGGTGTCTATGCACCATGGAGCAAGCCCTTCACAGACACTGAGCACCTGCCAGCCGCAGCCCGGAAGTCCCAGCCTCCAGGACCGTGAGAAACAAATATCTGATCTTATGAGCCATGCAGCCCATGTTATTTTCCTGTCTCAATCCCAAAGAATTAACACTGCGCTCCATCAGCAGTAACATTACCAAATTTTCCCCTAGGGGGCCAAATTACACAAACTGAGAAATGCATTCTACAAGCCAGAGTGGGCTCTTCCAAAAAGTCAACGTTGCGTGAGCGGGGCGGGGAAACAAAAGCAGGGGAGGAGTTTTCTGTTTTACAGCAAGGGAGACTAGAGATACCAAGGGCCAACTGTAGTTGATAAATCTTGATTGGATCTTGGATTTAAAAAAAAAAAAACTTGGGGTGCCTGGGTGCCTCAGTCAATTAAGGGTCTGGCTCTTGACTTTGGCTCAGATCATGATCTCAGGGTCTTGGGATCGTGCCCTGTAGCCTCTTCACTCAGTAAGGAGTCAGTCTGAGATTCTCCTTCTCCCTCTGCCCCTCCCCACTCTCTCTCTCTCTCTCTCTCTCTCTCAAATAAATAAATAAAACCTTTGAAAAAACTAAAAGAAAAACTTCTATAAAAGTCAGATGGTGAAGATTTGGGGAAATTTGAATATGCACTATATATATTAGTGATACTAAGTGATTATTCACTTTTTTAGATGTAATAATAGTATTGTTGTCACTCAGGAAAACCTTTATTCTGATCTTGGGACATACATGCTAAACTACTTAAGGGAGCAGGATCATGTTCATTGAAACTTGCTTCCAAATGGCTGGGCAAAAAGTAAAGTGTGTGGGGCAGGAGGACAGGTGAGGAAGAGAGAGACAGAGAGAGGGAGAGAGAAAGTCCAAATGTTGGTAAAATGCTGATGAGCTTCGTGGAAGCCCATAGGGGTGTTCATAGTTAGTATTCACCCAACTTCTTGGTAAGCTTGAAACTTTTCAAAATAAGTCAAGGAAATACAATCAAAATATATAATATATGATAAAAATCATAGAGAAAAAAGCATTAGACAAGGAGGCTGGAAATCACTGAGGGAGAGGAGGTCGTAGAGGAGAGAAGACCCCAGGGAAGCGAAGTAGGTTGAGAAAAGTCAGGGAGTGTGAATCCCGGAACCTCCAGAAGAAGTTGTTTCAACAATACAAAGGGCTGCCGGGCAGCTCAGTAAGATGCCAACAGAAAATGCAACAAACATTGGCTTTGGCAAGACAGAGGTCTACGGTGACCTTGACGAAATGGGGGAGGACGGGAGCCCGATTGATGTGGTTTGTGGGAAGGACAGCATTGAGCAAGGGGAGCACACAAATAGATGGTCCTAAAGAGGAGCTTTGTGTGGGGATGGGAACAGAAACGTGAGGCAAGAGCCAGAAGGGGAATGGCTAGGAGCATGTTCTTGCCCTGCTTGTGATTCTGGAGGGGAGTGATGGGAGGATGGGTATCCGTGGTTGAGGGAAGGACTGAGTAGCCTGGGGGGTGGGGTGGGGGGGGACAGGGTGTGGACGTCACCCCCGAGGGGCTGAGGGGCGGCGGCATCCTCAGAGCAAGTGGAAGGGTGGCCTGGGTGGAATGAGGGGCTAGACTCCTCTGGATGCACCTGTCTTCTCCAGGGATCACCACCCAAGGCACCATGGGCTGAGGAGGAGCTGCTGGAGGTCTAAGGAGGAGAGAGAGGTGAAGTCGAAGCTCAGCAGGTAGCAACCTGAGTTTGGAGGAAGGCGCTGGATAGTCCGGCCATGTTGCCAGCTCAGTTGTGGACAATGAGTGGGTTCCATCAAAGTGCGAGATCATTTCCTCCTACAACAAGCTACCGTTTGGGCTCAGGTGCAGAGTGAGAGGATAGCTGGGGTCTGCCAGGGGTGTCAGATTTCTTTCATCTTTATTGACAGCCCAGGATCCAAACCTCTTTCCTCTATTTCCTATGTGTGGATCCCCTTCCCCATTATAACAGTCTCCCTGAAGAGCACGGCCCTCCTCCCACCAGACAAGCTCCCACCGCCAGATACTTGCTTCGCAGTGTCCCATGCAGATGGGAAGGAGCGCGTGACCCAGGGCAGCCAATCAAATGCACTGATTCAAGTTTGGGGTCAGGAGCCCAAGAAGACACAGAGTTGGGGGCTGCAGAATGGTGTCAGCGGTGGCAACCAGGCCAGTGGTCGCCTCCCGTGAGCAGTGAACCATGTCTCTGCAGCCTTTACCCTCCTGCCCCCCAGATGGTAGCAGAGACCTCTTCTCCAAGGTGGGTTCTATGCCAGACCTTTGCTTGTGGTTCTCACCCCATAACCTCCAAGCTGGTTCTCCAGCTCTCCCAGAAACTCTGTGAGCCAACCAGCGTCTACGCAGTGCAGATGGCTACATTTATACAATGATATGTCTGTGATAATAAAACCGCGAGGTTCACCGACAGATTGAGCGAGCAAGTTCAATTTCCTATAACTAGTGTGTTTTGCGGCCTAAATGAACAAACACGCCTGCCGTGGTAATGATGTTTTACACGTTTTATGGGTATCTGAAGCCTTGTGGTGAAAGCTTACATTCCTGTGAGATTAGCCAGGAACAAAAAAACCTCTTGTACTCTAACAGATGGCTATCTCACAGAACCTCTTCGGTTCCTTCTCCAAGAATGCCTGTAAACACACTGAGAGAAATTGCCGTCGTGATGACAAGGAAGCAGGCATGTATTGTCTAATCATAAATTAGATCTCCGCTGAACACCTGGCTGGTCTCCAAAACCCCTAACTCCTTCTTCCTTCTCTAAGATGACAATAGCCGGAACAACTCTCACGTCCTTACACAATTCTGGTAAGAATGTGTTTCCTTTATAGCCTTCTCATCAAATACCCTTGTGACCAATAGTTTCTTTTGATTCGATTTTTAAAAAAGATTTTATTTATGTATTCATGAGAGACAAAGGCAGAGGAAGAAGCAGGCTCCCTGTGGAGAGCCCAATGCGGGACTCGATCCCAGACCCCAGGATCACACCCTGAGCCAAAGGCAGATGCTCAACCAGTGAGCCACCCAGGCGTCCCTTTCTTTTGATTTTAAAGGAAGCTGATTACTGAATATAAGCTGAATCTTATAATTTTGGGTCAACGTTACTAGCAATTGTCCCTTCTTTGCCATCTCTTCCCCCCTTCTTTCTTTCCTTCCTTATTGTCTCTTTACATTGGCTAGAACCTTCTGATCATCATTAAGTAGCAGGAGCAAGGGGCACCTGGGAGCTCAGTAGTTTGAGCATCTGACTCTCGATTTCGGCTCAGGTCATGATCTCAGGGTTATAAATAAATAAATAAATAAATAAATAAATAAATAAATAAATAAATAAAATCTTCAAAGAAGAAGTGAGGCAAATGAAGAATGCCAGCCTCCCAAGAATTTGAAGATTGAGTCTGGGTCTGAAGCCCCACAGGTAATTCTTGAGAGCCAAGTCGGTGCTGGAGTTTTGATGGTAGCTAATCTAAAGCCTGTCTAGGGTATTCCACAGCTATTGAACTTCATGAGTTCCATTTTTGTAGTAATCTTTGAGGGTAGTAATGATATTTTTCTGTTTGTATAATGTCAATCATTTGGTCAATGAAGATGGACCTTAGATTAAATTCAACAACATAAGTTTTAGTTAAGAAAAAATGTTTTAACTGAGTTTTAAAAAACTTCAACTTAAAAATTGAAGCTTTGTAAAATAACTTTTTCTCACTTATACAAAAATTATAGTTAGCAGGGTGAGGGCAGAGAAGAGCATTCCAAATGGAGAAACTGGAGAGCCAAGAGGAGTAAGTGCCAGGTTTTTCTCTGGACTGGTTTTCTTCCAAAGGGCATTTCTGTCCAGGGTAATGTGACTGTGCTTGCTGGGCTCCAAGTAACCCACTTTATAGGTACAGGGCAGAGGACCAGAAGGAAACTAAGTGTGAACCTTAGATCTGCCCTCGCTTGTTGGGTTACTTTGCTAAGTCACCAAGCGCCAGGAATGTTTCTTGTCATGGATCAGTCCATCCATCCATCATCCACCCATCCTTCATCCACCTGTCCTTCATCCACTCATCCTTCATCCATCCATCCATCCATCCATCCATCATTCATCCATCATCCATCATCCATCCATCCTTCTCTCCATCCATCCATTCTTTTCTCCTTCTATCCATCCATCCATCCATTCATCACCCACCCATCCCTCTATCCCTCCATCCATTAATCCATCCATCATCCATCCAATATTTAAAGAGTGATTACTACCTACATACACTATTTTAGATACTGGGAATACCCGCATAAAGAGACAATGTTCCTGCTTACTATGTAGTGGAGAAATGTAATATGTAAGCAAATAAATAAATAAAAAGGCAATTTCACACTGTGATTAGTTCTATTTAACAAACCACGGTAGGGCGGGAACATGTGGCATGGTGAGGACATGGATGCAGTTGAGGATGCTCCTAGTTGAGGTGGTGGGGTAAAACTTCTCAGAGGAGGTGATGTGGGAACTCAGAATGTGTCTCTGGGCTAATGAGAAGGAATCAGCCAGGTGAAAGGCGAAGGACAGTGTTGGGGGGACCAGAAAACCCTGAAAAGAAGAAAGGCACAGCATGGTACAGGCCAGAAGGAGGGCCAGTGCGTTGGAGCTTCAATGAAGGTGTGGGGAAGCTGTAGGGCATGGCGTAGGGGAGCTTGGGGGCATGTTTTCCAGTGGACTTTCTCCTTGGCTTTCCTGGAACTTGTCCAGTTTACACGACTGTGCGAGCCCTTTATTTTTATTTATTTATTTTTTGTAAAGATTGATTGATTGATTGATTGATTGATTCAGAGAGAGCGAAGAGAGAGGCAGAGACACAGGCAGAGGGAGAAGCAGGCCCCATGCAGGAAGCCCGATGTGGGACTCGATCCCGGGTCTCCAGGATCAAACCCCGGGCTGCAGGCGGCGCTAAACCGCTGCGCCACCGGGGCTGCCCTGTGTGAGCCCTTTAAAATGGATCCTGCCTCTTTTCTTTTCAACGGTATTTGGGTTCAGACAGCAAATTATACAGTTGCTTCCCTTTAGGGCCACAGCAAGGGCTTTGAGTATTTCCTCAGTGCAGGGAGATGCCATTGAAGGTTTTAGGCAGGAGAATCGAGGACCTCATATGGGTGCTTCCTGTAGCTACAGCAGAGTTTTCTCCACGTCTGAAATAAGACATAGCTGCTCCCATGGGTCTGGCCTCTATTTCCAGGGATCTGCAAGATGATCCACATGGGTGTGATTTTGTATTAAATCTAAAATGGTTGAGGGGCACCTAGGGGGCTCAGTAGGCTAAGCAATCTGCTCTTGATTTCAGCTCAGGTCATGATCTCAGGGTAATGGGATCAAGCCCATTACCTGTCAGGCCCTGCAATCAATGTGGAGTCTGCTTGAGATTCTCTCTCTCTCTCCCTCTGCCCCTCCCCCCCTGCTTGCTCGCTCTCTCTCTTTCAAAATAAAAATAAATAAATAAAATCTTTAAACCTACAATGGTTGAACCATGCCCCGCGTGGCTGATGTATGTTCCACGGATTGGGGCTAGCGTGCGGGTGCAGAGGTCAGATCATAGCCAGTAGGGCTGGTGTACCAGGTGTCCTTCCAGAAGAGGGTGGAGGCCCACCTGCAGGAGCGGGGGCACGGGGCGGGGGGGGGGGGGCTGCAAAGCGGCTGCCTTGATCTTTGCCCCCAGTATATTGTGATGTACTGCAGCTACACTGGGCCCAAGTTATATGGGTTTTCTGTTTATAGCATCTAGTATAGAGCCCGGAGCACGCGCTGGAAACCTATATCGTCTGAAAACATTTGAGTGGGGAGTATCTGTTTCCTGTCTCCACCATGAGGAGGATAATCATGTGGCCTGGGGACTGCCGGGCAGATCAAATCCCACCTCATCCATGTCCCAGACAGTCCCTTATGAGTGTCCCGCCTAGGGGGCCTCCTTGCTGGCCTCCCACCCCCAGCTCCCTAAAATCCTGTTTACTCTCCATTCCACAGCTGACAGAGTCTAACGTCGTGACCCCGTATGTTTACACATCATCAGACGATCTCCATAGTAAGTCTTGTCACCACCTGTCACCAACCTCACGGTATTACTGACCATGCTCCCTGTGCTCCACACTGCATCCCCGTGACTTGTGTATTTTCTAACTAGCAGTTTGCACCTCTTGATTCGCTCTACCTCCGAACAGGTGGAGACATGGCAGGAAAAAAGGGATAAAACAATATTTTGAATACACTGTGAGGGAGCAGGGGTGGCAGGCAGGGAGTGAAGGCGAGATGGTTGGCCAGGAGGCGTGGGTGAGGGCCCACAGTTACAGGGAGGAGGGTGAGACTATGGAAATGCATGGAATTCTCCCCTTTTTGATACCTGTGTCTGGCTGTAGGTAGTCCATTGGTCGTTTAGGGCCTATGGCTACTTTGAGGTGGGTCACCTAATGTGCATGACCGACGGGTGGCCATGGGGTCACTGTGGGCGCTTTCTGCATTTCACCCGCAAGCCTGTTGGCAGATAAGTGGCCTCCAGGTCCCCTGCCTTCTGGCCCCCACCAGTTGGTCCTCTGGGGCTGTGAGTCTGTGTTGTGTTTTGTTTTGTTTGTTCATGTGGCCACGCCCCCCAGCCAGGTGTACAAGGACATCAGGACGAGGATGCTGCCACCACACAGAGCCCAGCCTCACCTCAGTGTCCAATATCCAAACCCCTCCAGTCCCCAAAGGCCAGCCAAGCCTACGGGTCCCACCCTGCCAACCTCTCCTGGGTCTTCCTGGCCCCGGGGACTTGCACCTGGGTGGGAATCCACCCAGCAAACCTTCCCTGCCGCCTCCCGTCCCAGATCTGGGCTGAAGACCCCTGAGGGCCCTTGTCAAGGTATTTGTAGTTTCTGGGCAGACGTTCTGCTCTCCACGCCTTGAAAGCAGGATGTGGGTCTAAAACCAGAGCCTTGATGGCAAGTGATGCAGAGCATTTTCTCATGTGCATGTTGGCCACCATGTCTGTCTTCCTCTGTGAGATTTCTGTTCATGTCTTTTGCCCATTTCATGATTGGATTGTTTGTTTCTTTGGTGTTCAGTTTAATAAGTTCTTTATAGATCTTGGAAACTAGCCCTTTATCTGATACGTCATTTGCAAATATCTTCTCCCATTCTATAGGTTGTCTTTTAGTTTTGTTGACTGTATCCTTTGCTGTGCAAAAGCTTCTTATCTTGATGAAGTCCCAATGAGATACCACCTCACAGCAGTGAGAATGGGGAAAATTAACAAGGCAGGAAACCACAAATGTGGGAGAGGATGTGGAAAAAAGGGAACCCTCCTGCACTGTGGGTGGGAACGTGAACTGGTGCAGCCACTCTGGAAAACTGTGTGGAGGTTCCTCAAAGAGTTAAAAATAGACCTGCCCTACGACCCAGCAATAGCACTGTTGGGGATTTACCCCAAAGATACAAATGCAATGAAACGCCGGGACACCTGCACCCCGATGTTTCTAGCAGCAATGTCCACAATAGCCAAACTGTGGAAGGAGCCTCGGTGTCCATCGAAAGATGAATGGATAAAGAAGATGTGGTTTATGTATACAATGGAATATTCCTCAGCCATTAGAAATGACAAATACCCACCATTTGCTTCAACGTGGATGGAACTGGAGGGTATTATGCTGAGTGAAATAAGTCAATCGGAGAAGGACAAATATTATATGTTCTCATTCATTTGGGGAATATAAATAATAGTGAAAGGGAATAGAAGGGAAGGGAGAAGAAGTGTGTGGGAAATATCAGAAAGGGAGACAGAACATAAAGACTCCTAACTCTGGGAAACGAACTACGGGTGGTGGAAGGGGAGGAGGGCGGGGGGTGGGGGTGAATGGGTGACGGGCACTGAGGGGGGCACTTGATGGGATGAGCACTGGGTGTTATTCTGTAAGTTGGCAAATTGAACACCAATAAAAAATAAATTTAATATAAAAAAAAAAAAACCAACAGAGCCTCGATGAAGAGGCTTCTGGAAATGTTTGCTGCCTGAGTGAATAAAGGGACGGAAGAGTGGAAGACTTGGCCTGGGCCAGGTCCTCAGGCCTCAGTTTATCGGGGTTAGGATGCACCTGACAGGAACCCAGCCCTTAGGTACGCTAGTCCTCTGCACAGCTCTCAGCCTTGCCCCTGGCTTGGGGTTTGGCCTCCTCTTCCTCTGGACCACTGGGCCTCCTAGTACACACACCTTCTCTCCCTCCGTCTGTCCTGGGGTGTCATCCTGCGGCCCGGGCACAGCACAGCTCTTGGTCTTTGGCCTGAGCGCAACTAGGAAGCCAGCCAGCCTGCCAGCCAGCTAGGTTATATTTAGATTTCTGCCACCACCTGACGGGGTCATCTGTGAGTCAGGGCACAGAGGTAGCTGTGGCATTTCGGGAGTAAGCCGAGGCAGGACCAGGGCAGCGAGGAAGTGGGTGGGGAAGTGGGGGCTCGTCTAAGTGAGTCACAGGGCAAGGATGAGAATGTGTGGCTTCCATGGAACCCAGGGAGAGGAGGTCAGACCCCAGGCTGCTGCTGGTTTGCAGTCTCCAGCAAAGCTGCCCCGGGCACAGGCACTCGAGTTGCAGACACCGTGACTCCATCGACGGCACCGCGGGCACCCACGGGTGCTCCCACGCAAGTGCCGGCTTAACTTTTCCAGAAAGTCCCGAGCTGTTTTCCCGAGGGCTGGCTCTGGTTTCTGTGCTTGCCGGGAGAGCACGAGGGGGCTGCTTCGCTGCGTCCCCACCAGCGTGTGCACAGCCAGGTGCCCTCCGCTCAGCCACTTGGCCACCGTGCAGATCCCTCACTGAGGGTCGCTTTGTATCCCTGTGGTCACTCAGGGTGGCGAGGGGATGCCCATGGGCGTGTTTCTGGGTTGATGATACGTCCCTTCAAATATTTTTTCCATCTTGTTTTCTTATTGTGAAGTTATTTGTTTATTTATTTGTTTGTTTGTTTGTTTATTTATTAGCAAAGGAGAGCTTGAGCAGGGGTGGGGGGAAGAGGCAGATGGAGAGGAAGATGCAGACGCCCCGCTGAGCAGGGAGCCCGATGCAGGGACTCAACCCCAGGACCCCGGGATCATGGCCCAAGTGGAAGGCAGAAGCGTCACCCACTGAGCCCCCTGGGCGCCCCTTAGAGTCTTTCAAATACTTCATACACAAAGCTTTATCCAATATTTGACTTTCCAATATTCTCTTCCAATCTGTTGTCTATCTTTTCAATTCTCCTAACCGTGTCCTCGGAAGAGACGCTCTCATTCTGAGCAAGTCCAACGTATGGATTTGGTTTTCTACAGATAGCACAGGAGCCAAGAAATCTTTGCTGAACCAAAAGGTCACAAAGATTTTGTGCTAAGTTCATCAGTTTCATGTCCTACGTTTTAGTTCTGTGATCCATCTCGAGTACTTTGGTTTTGTTTTGTTTGTGTGGTTCTTGACGTCCTACAGTTTCCACGCTATTCGTTGAGAAGACCGTCCTTTCCTTCTGCACTGAATCACCTTCGCTCCTTTGCTGAAAACCAACCATCCACATGCGATCCATGTACTGGGTCACGGGCCCCCGGCTTTCAAGTACCTGCATTCAAATCCCATCACTGTCAGTTATTAGCCTAACCTCCCCTAGATACAGATATGCCACTCAGTGCCTCAGCCCTCTCATGTGTAACAGTGACTTGCTAATGATTCTTACTGGAAGCGTTGTGGGGGTGACTAAATGAGGTAATCACATTAAGTTTCTGGAATACTGAGTAGACACACAGTAAATACTAGCTGCAATTTCTATCTCCACTTTTCAGGGGATGTAAGGTGAGCTTCAAGTCGTAAATTGCTCTCCTAAGTGAGCGTTCAGAAGTGGTACGGGACATTTCCAGGTGACGCACCACAGGAGTGTGACCCCAGATCTCAGAGCCTCCATCACTCACATCATCTATCCTGTACATTTTTTAAAATAGTTTTTCAAAGATTCTACCTATTTATTCATAAGAGACACAGAGAGAGAGGCAGAGACACAGGCAGAGGGAGAAGTAGGCTCCCTGCAGGGAACCTGATGTGGGACTGGATCCCAGGACCCCAGGATCACACCCTGAGCCGAAGGCAGATGCTCAACCACTGAGCCCCCCAGGCATCCCTTGATACTGTGATTATGATGGGACTTGGTGGTTTTCTTCATGTTTCTTGTGTTTGGGGTTCATTGAGCTTTTGGGGCCTGTGAGTTTGTAGTTTTTATGAAATTTGTAAACTTGCATCCATTACTTCTTGGAATTTTTTTTTTTTTTTTTTTGGTGCCTCTTCCATTTGGGACTCCAGCACACACATCATAGGCTTCTCAGAGTTATGTCACACTCGGCATTCATATATTTTCAGCCTTTACTTCTCTGTGTTCTGCTGTGGACAGTTCCTCTTACCATGTCAAGGTCACTGATTTTAGATAATTTCTGTGTTATCTAATCAAGGGATTCCATTCAGTGTTATTTGTCATCTCTAGAGGCATGGCTTGGGTCATGGATGTGGGTTCTCCATATCTATTTAACATGCATTTGCCCCTAATTCCACCACTGCTGCCATTTCTGGGCCTGTTTCTGTCATTGGTTTGTGCCTCTTTCCCATGTTGATGTAAAATTATTTTTTTTTACATATTAAGGAAAATAACTCTTGTCACATAGCACAGATATTTCTCACAATTTTTTGTTTGTGTTTTCTGTTCCCTATCCCTGAAATGAAACTCACTCTTATTCTTGCTCCAATCTCCCTTTCCTGGCTCCATTTTCCTTCAATAATCCTTAGTACCACCCAACACATTATATAATATCTGTGTTGTCTCCTCACTAAAAAACAAGCTGTATAATGGTAGAGATTTATCTGTTTTATTTACTGCAATATCCCCCTGCCAAACATCAGGAGCAGAGCACATCCTAAGTGTCTCTAATAAATATATTTTGGGAGGAAAAAAAGTTAATCTTGTTTCCATTATTTTTGTTTTCATGAAAATCAATCACCTTTAGAAAGTCTTGCTCATTTCAAGAATACTTGATTTAATTTTTACATTTAAATGTTAAAGCCTCTGATCCTTAAAAAAAAAAGCCTCTGATCCTTTTGTAGTTCATAAATGTGATGATTATGTGTTCACGCCACTGTGTGACATATGCCGCCCTCAAACCTTGTTACGACCGCGGCACATTACCCATTTGATGTGAAAAAATAAAAAATAAATAAATAAAATAAATAAATAAATATTAAAGCCTCTTTGATATGAATTTTGATGTGTGAAGCATGATTCTGGTTTTATTGGTGAATCTTCTTCCTTCTGCCTTGCTCCTGGCAGCCACCATTCTCCTTCCCATCTCAACTAATTTGATTGCTCGAGGTTCTTCATAAAAGTGAAGTCACATGATATTGTCCTCTAGTGACTGGCTTAGTTCACTCGGCATAACGTCCTCAACATTCATCCGCGTTGTAGCACGTGTTGGAATGTCCTTCCTTTCTCAGGTGGAATAATATTCCACTCCACGGATATAGACCACATTTTGTTTACCTGCTCCTCCGTCGGTGGACACTTGGGTTGTTTCCATGTCAGGGCTGGGGTAAAGAATGCTGCTATGAACACAGGTGCATGAATGTTTCTTGAGACCCTATTCTTTTTTTTTAAAGATTTTATTTATTTATTCATGAGAGACAGAGAGAGAGGCAGAGACACAGACAGAGGGACAAGCAGATTCCCTGCAGGGACCCCGATGTGGGACTTGATCCCAAGACCCGGGGTCACAACCTAAGCCGAAGGGAGATGCTCAACCATGAAGCCACCCAGGTGTCCCTGAGACGTTAGTCTTAATTCTTTGGGGTATATGCCTAGAATTATAATTGCTAGATAATGTGGTGGTTCTATTTTTAATATTTGGAGGAACTGCCACACCGTTTTCCAGAGCAGCTGCATCACTGTATGTGCCCACTCTCAGGACACAAGGATTCCAATTTCCTCACATCTTTTTTGACACATCATTTTCTGGGGGTTTTGTTTCGTTTTGTTTTTTAATAGTAACCATCCTAAATGGTGTGAAGGTATCTCACTGTGGTTTTTTGTTGTTTTCTTTTTTAAAGATTTAATTAATTAATTAATTACTCTGTAATTTATTTGTAAATAAATAAATTTATTTGTAAAGTAATAAATTATTACTCTGTAATAATTAATTAATTAATTAATTAATTACTCTGTGTCATTAGAGACACAGAGAGAAAGAGAGGCAGAGACACAGGGAGAGGGAGAAGCAGGCTCCATGCAGGGCACCCAACGAGGGACTCGATCCTGGGTCTCCAGGATCACACCCTGGGCCGAAGGCAGCGCTAAACCACTGAGCCACCTGGGCTGCCCCTGTTTTGTTGTTTTTTTAAGTAGGCTCCATGCTGGGCACGGGGCCCAACACAGGACTCGAACTCAGGAACCCCCACCCCATCCCAAAATCAAGACTTGGATGCTCAACCGACTGACTAAGCCACCCAGGCGGCTTTGATTCTCATTTCCCTAAATGATCAATGATGTCGAGAATCCTTTATGGGCTTGTTGGCCATGTGTGTATCTTCTTGGGAGAAATACCTATTCAATCTTCTCTCCATTTACAAATTGGGTAATTTGGTGTTTTTTGCGGTAGAACCAATGAGTTTTTAGTGGTTGGAATTTCTATTATTGTGCCAAGTGGAGTGAAACAGCGGGAAGAATAAGCACCGTACATGGTGAGAGGGAATGGAGAAGGGACTTCTGGCCAGGACCCCTTTCCTGGTCAGGGCTTTCAGCTCCCAGCTGCACCTGCTGTCTCCTGACCCCGCCCAACCCCCCCGGACCCCCTCCCCCCTGGCTGAAGTGTCCAAGGTTCCGAAGGTTCCTGTGGGGAACCCCAGGTCAGTGGGGGGCAGGCACCTGCCACAGTCCCTCGCAGGGGTGAGGGCGCCACCTACCGGGGAGACTGAGAATTTGTCATTTCCCTGAGAATCCAGGCACCAGCTGGCCAGAGAGAGAGGGAGAGGCAGGGTTTGGCCTCCACCTGCCCGGCTCTATGGTTTTGAGACGATCTTCAGCTCTGTGGGCACTGAAGTGCCTCCTCCCCGCTCTCAGCTTTGGGGGTTTCAGGGCAGAGATCACGGGGGGCCAGAATGTCCCCCAGGCAGGAATTTTCTCACAGGGTCCTTTCTGGCTCCAGGTCTGGTCCACTGGCTTGGCATTCAGGGCCTCCCTGCTGTGGGGACCCGAGGCAACACCTGACTGAGAGGCCTTGCTGTCCACTCCAGCCCTGTGCCCTCGGAGGCTGCAGGGTCCAGCCTTGAATCCTGGCCTCACCTTCCCAGGCTCTCCCTGAAGCCAGCCCTGGGGTCTTCCACATCCAAGTTTCTCTGCAGAATTCAGCAGGGACTCAGGTCATGGGTAACAACTGAATCCCGAAGGCTCCAGCACCTCCCGGAAATGTGGGGGCCCTTCCTCTTGGTCTGGAACTACTCCTGATGCCCAGCCTCTCCCAGAGGCTCCATTCACCTGTTCTTCTCTCTGACCCCTTCGCCTTGGCCCTGCCTTCTCTCACGTCAAGAAAACTTTGTTTCAGGGGAAAATCATGCACTGTGGAAATCCTGGAGGACACCCCCCCCGCCGCCCTCTGGGTTTTCTGGTCCCAGTTCCCTGTGAAGCACAGACACCTGGTGGCAACACAAAAAGAAATCTTGTCTGTAGAGATGGAAATGATGTCCTATGCTGTGCAGGGTGAATTGACTCTCTTCCTTGCCTCCCTAGCTCTGGGGAAAAACCAGTCTGCTGTACATTTGTGCATTCACTGCCATATTCCTCATCGATAAGTGTGTCTGTTCCTTGGATCTGCTTCCTTTTTCTTTCTTTCTTTCTTTTTTTTAAAATGACAGTATTATTGACTGTATTCCCTATGCTGTACTTTTCATCTCTGTGATGGGACTTTCTTTTCAACCTGTTAAACCATCTACTTGGTTCCCTCACTGATTAGCAAGTAGAATAAAATCCTCAACAGGCAGGGCTGCTGGAGAGCTCAGTGGGGTAAGCATCCAGCTCTTGGTTTCGGCTCAGGTCATGATCTCAGGGTTATGGGACTGAGCCCCATATGGGCTCTGTGCTCAGAGGGGAGTCTGCTTGAGATTCTGTCTCCCTCTCCCTCTCCCTCTGCTCTCTCTCTCTCAAACAAATAAATAAATAAATCTAAAAAAAATCTATAACAGGTGCTCATTTTTGTGTCTGCATGAGATTCATGATTTTTAGCTTTTGTTGAAAACTAAACACTCAACTGGGTAGGTCCCTGCACCCAGAAAGCCCAGCCCTCCGGCACCGAGACCCCAAGGGTCACAGCTGGGGACCCGTGCCTCTCCTTTATGTGCCCCGTGGGCTCCAGGAGAGACATCCTCTCTGGTTCCTGGTCCCCACAAGCTGCAGCACACGTGGCTGGTCAATAAGACCATGAAGGCGAAGCTGGGGTTTTTCTGGATGTTGGGGGAAGGGGCTTGCCCTGAAACTGACTGTTCTGCCCTAGAACAGCTCAAGGGCAGCTTGGCCATCCCTGCACTGGTCACGGGGTAAAATGGTTGGGTTTTCACGGTTTTGAAAACGCTTGAACTTTTTCCAAGAAAAATGTTGCTGTGGGGGGAAGGGGAGAGTTTGTGTTTCATGGGGACAGAGTTCTGGGGACAGTCAGTGGCGACAGTGGCAGGACGGTGGGAATGTGTCGACACTCCTAAGCCACGTGCTTGCAGGAGTAAGAAGATAGATTTTACATCACGTGCATTTTACCATGATAAAAAAAAAATGAGAGCAAAGTGCTCATTTCAATGCTTTTTTGGGTGGACTTCTGTGGAGGAAGCTGAAACGGGCAAGATTTCACAGCTTCTCAGAAATGGAGCTTCTTATGCAGGTGATGTTTAAAAATAAACCTTCCTCCTCCCTCCATTTCCCCCCACCCCCAGCTTTCTACCCAACAGCACACAAGGACGTGGCCTACTATCCAGAAGGTTCCAGGGAGCAGCAGGGAGGCAATGACAGGGAGCACCAGGGTGAGGGGACACCAGTCTGTCCACGTGGCACCTGCTGTTGTCATGAAAGGGTTGCTTCGATGACTGAGGACAGAAAACTTCATGAGCTGGCCAGCAGGCCATGTGTGTATCTTCTTGGGAGAAATGCCTATTCAATCTTCTCTCCATTTACAAATTGGGTAATTTGGTGTTTTTTGCGGTAGAACCAATGAGTTTTTAGTGGTGTGTGGAGGTGTGGAGGGGGTGCTCAGTCCTGTTGCTGTGGTAGCTCTGGCTGTCAGAAGTCCAGAACAGGTCAGCAGGACCAGTTCCTCCTGGAGGCTCTAGGGGGGAATCAGCCGCTTCCTGCATCGTCCTGACCACTCACTTCCCAGGTCACAGCTGCTGACTCTGACCTTCCCGCCTCCTTCTTGGGAGGTTGGGGACCCTGGCGGTCACCATGGCCCCACTTGGGTCAGCCAGTACAGTCTCATGTCTCAAAGTCCTTAACATACACCTGCAAAGTCCCTTTGCCCATATAAGGTGACATTCTCATGGGCTCTGGGGTTTGGAGACCTTCCTGTGAAATGTGGGGGTGAAGACAGGCCTGTTGGGACTCCCCATGCCCTCTCGTGGGGATCTTCACCTCCAGAAATGGGGACAGTGGGTGGGGACCCCCTCATCCGCAAGAGATGGCTGCCGCCTGCCCACCCCAAATACCCGCACACCAACCTTGCCTCTGGATTGGGGTGATCCCACCTCAGTGACCCCGGGGCAGGGGGCAGGAGGGCAAGGGGCCTGCCTGGCTGTGGTTGGGGATAACAGAGCAACTCCAGCAGGCTCAGTGAGGACCCCCAGTTCCCATGCGTGCTCTGGTCTCCCACACCCGTCAGAGCTCTTTGGAGACATGTCCTCGGGGCACTTGGGTGACTCAGCCAGGTCCTGGGATCAAGTCCCACATTGGGCTCCCTGCCCATCATCCCTACTTGTCCTTCTCCCTCTGCAGCTCCCCCTGCTTGTGCTCTCTCTCTCTCTCTGTCAAATAAACAAACATTGTTTAAAATAAATAAATAAAAACAAGTTCTTGTTTTTGTGATTTACAAACATGCCTGACATCCTCAGACAATTAAGAGAAAACAATTTAAGCCTCTAGAAAGCCCATCAACTCAGTGGCAACCACTGTGAACATAGCCACGTACATCTTTTTTGACAGATTTAAGTATGTGAGTTTGTAACATTATTATATGTGCAGCTTTATAATCTGCTTTACTCACTCAGTAATAGGTCGCGATCATTTTTCTACAGCCATAAGTGCAGAATTGCACATCTGTTTGTAGTGTTTGTAGTGTTATTCTACACGGCATTGTAGTGCCATGTAGAATAACATATTTACGGGGTCACGCTGACTTTCTCTAACTTTTCACTATCATAAACAATACCTTTGTATTTGTCGGTCGAGGTATCTCCTTAGGGTAAATTTCTTGTCTTTTTTCCTTTTTTTTTTTTTTTTTTAATTTTCAGAGAGCCAGAGAGCCAGGGGAAGGAAGGGCAGAGGGAAAGAGAGAATCTCAAGCAGACTCTGGACTGAGCGTAGAGCCTGGCTTGGGGCTCGATCCCAGGACCCCGAGATCATGACCTGAACCAAAATCAAGAGCGGGACACCTAACCAGCTGAGCTACCCAGGCATCATCCTTACAGTAAATTTCTTTTTTGTTTTTTTTGTATTTTTTTTAAATTTTTTTTTATTATTATTTATGATAGTCATACAGAGAGAGAGAGAGAGAGGCAGAGACACAGGCAGAGGGAGAAGCAGGCTCCATGCACCGGGAGCCTGACGTGGGATTCGATCCCGGGTCTCCAGGATCGTGCCCTGGGCCAAAGGCAGGCGCCAAACTGCTGCGCCACCCAGGGATCCCCCTTACAGTAAATTTCTAAATGTGGGATTACTGAGCCAAAATATGCTCATTTTACATCTGGACACTAGTACCGGTTAAATTATACGCCCCACCCCCACCCACACACACAAAGATAGGCTGAAGTTTCTAAGCCCTGGTACCTGTGAATGTGACTTTGTTTGGAAATATGGTCTTTTCGGATGATCAAGTTAGGGGATCCTTAGGATGGATCCCGATCCAGGAGGACCAGAGTCCTCCCATAAAGGAGGAACTTGGACACAGACTTGAACACATGGAGAGACGCGAGGACAACATGAAGATGGCCACCTGCTGACAAAGGCACACGTGATGCATTGCCAACCAAGGATGCCCAGACGCCCGTCCTCTCCAGAAGCTCAGAACAGGCTGGGAAGGAGTCTACCCAGAGTCACAGAGGGGGCGTGGTCCCACCCACACGTGGATTTTGTACGCATGTCTTTCGAGCGCCCAGTTCGGGGTGCTTTGTCATAACAGCCCAAGGAGACTAGTACAGATGCTTGTGGCCAAACTGCCCTGCAGGAAAGCCTCATCATTAGGTTCTCATCAGAAGGAACCATCAGCATACACATCCCTTCCACCATTGGTGAGATGCAATCATTTTTCATATGTTCGCCCACTGTTTGTATTTCTTCCATGGATTGCCTGTCTGTACCCTTTGCCCATTTTCTTATTTTTTTTAAAAAGATATCACACAGTTATTCATGAGAGACACAGAGAGAGAAGCAGAGACACAGGCAGAGGGAGAAGCAGGCTCCACGCAGGGAGCCTGACGCAGGACTCGATCTCAGGATTCCAGTACCATGCACTGGGCCGAAGGCAGGTGCCAAACCACAAAGCCACCCAGGGATCCCCTTTTGCCCATTTTCTATCAGGAAATTCCTTCTTCCTTTCTTTCCTTTCCTTTCCTTCTTTTCTTTCTTTCTCTTTTGACAGAGAGATGGCATGTGATCCTGCATGGGGCCGAGGGCAAAAGGAGAGAGAGAATCTCAAGTAGACCCCCTGCTCAGGGAGGAGCCCAACATAGGACTCGATCCCAGGACCCCTGAGATCGTGACCTGAGTCAGATGCTTAGCCAACTGAGCCAGCCGGGCACCCTCCATTTCTTCTTAGCTCGTAAGAGATGTTTTCAAATCAGAAACACTGACGGTCTCCCCACTTTTCTTCCAATAACTGCTCCCCATCTAGACACCCATCTTCCAAAGATGCATCTGGCCTCTCATCCTTCAGAAAATTTAAAATGAAATGTTACTGATGCCTTTTCTGGTGACCTCTGGCTTTGCAGCACACCTTACAAGTCTTTCCCCCGTCCAGGGTAATTTTAAGAAGAAAAAGTATCTGCATTTGCTTCTGGGATTTCTCTCATTTCGCGTCTTGAAGCTAGACCTTTGCTGGTCCCGGATGCGTTTTCCCAGGAGGCCGGGCTCCAGCGGGTGTTTCCTGGAAGCGGCCAGGCAGGGCTGCAAGGTGAGGAGCCCATGTCCTCCACGCTGACCTGGAGCACCACCAGGAGCACATCCTAGATCCCCAGGGCGCGACCATCTATTTCTGGGCTCTGCTGTGATCGTTATCCCACTGTTGTAACCCACTTACTTGTCCTTCTCCCCAGCCGACCATGAGTCACTTGAAGACAGGGACTGGGTCCTACTCGGCCACCAGCACCTAGGGGGGCTCCCTGTAAATGACCTACCACACAAGAGAGCACTAACACATGGTGCCGTGAGCACCACCGCCGCCCTTTCCTGGGGTCCCCCCTCCCCGTCCAGACACACAGCTGCCTGTCACCTCCAGCTTGCCTTTCAGGCTGGGCAAGAGCACCCCCACCCCCGCCTCTGAGAAGTCCACCTGGGCACCCCCGCCCATGGGGCAAAGCCCTGGCAGGTCATCCAATCACTTCACGGGACAGACAATAATTCTAGGCCCCTGAAAAAACACCAAAATGGGAACTGTTGCGTTTGGTTTTGTTGTGTTTTTTTTTCTTTCTTCCGACTTACCGTGATTTGATACTTCGAACCACAGGTGACAGAGCAACGCACCGCATGGGAAGGGGCTCAGTGTGAGGCAAGAAGCAAGGATACAACAGGAGAGCTTCCTCCCTGTTTCTGGGCCCCGCAGCCTGCTGGGTGGGAAGGGATCTCAGTCCAGACTGTGCCGCATTGAGCGAGCGCCTTCCCCCACGTCCGGTTCCCCGCTGCCCCCTGAGCGGAGCTGGGACCTGCACCCTTCAGAGGTCACGCTCGCTCAGAGGGGGCAGCGCTGGGTTAGGGAGCCTCCCTCCCCCGCCCCCCGCCCCCCACCTCGTCAGCAATTTGGAGACTAGAAGGAGCGAATCCCGGCCCCTGGGAGCGTTTCTGCCCCGGGCGCCCCACGCAGCCCTTCCTTCAATTGCTGAAGCAGCACGAGAGCAGCCCCTCGTTCTGCGCGGGCCCGGGACGCCGTGTGCCACCTGGATGCTACGAGGACACGGAACCCGGGGCAGGGGGACTAGACTGCAGTCCCCCCCGGTGCCCCTCCAGTCTGACGTCTCGGGTTCTGCAGCGTCCGAGGCCAAGGTCTCCGGTGTCCAGCACCCCCGCCCCCCCCCCCCCCCAGAGGGCCGGGCCTGGGCAGGTGGAACCCTGGGAGGCAGGCACCGCACGCGGCCGGCAGAGGGCGCCCCCCTTCCTCGCCGAGCCCCGCGGCCTCCGCTCCCCCAGCCCCGCCTCTCCGCCGCCGCCGCCCTCCCCGCCCCAGGCCCGAGGAAGAGTGTGGGCAGCAGGAAAACCCGCAGGTCCGCCGCCCCGGGCTGGGGCCCAGCGTTCCTCTCCGGCCTCCTGCTGCCTCCAAACACTCCAGCGGGTCTGCCCTGCTCCCGCCACTGCGTGACCTCCTGCCTACACACCCGCCAAGGCCCAGGCCAGATGCCTCCGCGGGAGCTGTCAGCCCCACCACGCCTGTGCTCCCACGGGGCCAGCACTCCTTGCTTTCAACAGGAATGACCGGTGTCCTTCTGTCCTGCAAAAACTGGGCTCCACGGCCACCGGCCGGACTGCGACTTGCCGGGCTCCGAGCTCGGACTTGTGAGTGCGGGCCGGGCACCCAGTGACGGGCGTTGAACCCGGCCTGCGTCTGGTCATGCCCTCGCCGACCTCCCACGCGGGAGAGGCTTCCCTGAGGGCAGATGCCGGGTCTCAACCTCCCCCGGGGCTCCCGCCCCTTGCCGGGACTAAGTGCGTCATTTCTCTCCGTGGATGGCTTGGCTTCCTTTCTTGGTGGGCACACACCTGGGTGCCCTGTCCCCCCAGGCCAGCTGACTGTTACAGCACAGCCTCCACGGCCTAGTCCTAGGGACACCTTAGCATCACCAGGGAGCTCACTTACTTCCCAAAAGCAAGGAAACTGAGGCTCAGGCAGGGGAGGGATGCACCCGGATCTCTGTGGGTAACTGCATGTGGGATCCTGACCCCCTGGACCCTCTCCAACGCCCCCTCCCCGGGGGCCACAGCCTGTTGTGCTGGGTTCCCCTTGGCAGGCAGCAGGTATGCTGAGAATGCTGTCACCTAGCTGGGGCCAGCCCCAAGCGCTGCTGAAACCACATGGGATGCAGACCCAGAAGTCAGGCCTGGGTAGCACAGGCTGAGCTATTCCCACGGGAGCATGTGTTTACTTCTCCAACCATCACTTTAAATCCGCTTTTAGGGAGTGTTTGGAGCAGCTCAACGCTGGCTCGATCTGAAGAAAGAGCACAGGTTCTGCATGCTCACAGGCACACAGGGGCTTGGAGTTCTTCCCTGGCCCAGGAGCTGACTCCAGCTGTAACTCCCCACTCAGGTGTGCTCCCCTGTACCATGGAGGTGATCACCCCCCAGGCCAGGGGAGATGCGGCCAGGCAGGGCACAAAAGGCACTGCCATGGTGGGCGCAGTGCCCGCAGGTGCTGGGGGCTGGGAGTTAGCGGCCGGCTGTAACCCCTGATGGAAACATGCCCCACCCCACCCCCAGCCCAGTGCAGGCCCAGCCCGCCACTGGCTCGAGATGGGCCACAGTGGCGCTGTCTGCATCGTGGAAATTTGCAAAGCTGGTCAGATCAGGAATCCTGTTTTCCTGCAAGCCGGTGGGTAAGCATTTACCAGAAAGCCCAGGGCAGCATCATTACCCCAGAGACTCAAAATAACCTCTGTCCCTGGGGCAGAGGTGGTACACACCCATGTGGCTATTTTTACAGCCAGGCTGTTCCCTAAAGTCAGAACGGTCAATTCGACAAGACAAAACGACAAAATGGTTCACGGATGCCCCAGCCCCGCCACCATGGTCTGCAGCCCCAGGGCACTGCTGGCGACTCTCTACCCCATTTGGTGGAGACCTAGTCCTCCGGGGCGGGGGGGGGGGCGGTGGATGGCTGGCCCAGTAGCCCCTAGGTGCCCAGGTTTCCTCCAGCGGCTCCCACAGGGATGCCCTGTCCCACCTGAGCCTGTGTCGTGCCCGGGTCTCTGGGTGGGAGCCAGCGTCCTCACTCTTTGGGAACCCTATGGGGGCTGCTGCAGCCAAGGATGCCCACACAGGCTCATCTCAGGGACCCCACAGCACCCCGTCCATGCCAGTGAGCCTGCCCCCCACCCCTGGATGGCTGTCTGCCGGGCCTCGTGGAAGGAGGTCTGGGTCCTGAGAGCCTGGGGAGGCAGCTCCCCTGGAACAAGGACGGGCTGCTGTGCAGGCGCCTGGGCCTCCCCCCACCGGAGGGCTGAGCAGGAAGGGGAAGTGTGGTCTGGATGGGCTCACTGCTCCGGGGTGGGCGGGAGGCTTGTGGGTGAGGAAGGCGTCCTGCCAGCTGCGCCGGAGCCACCACACTCGGGCCCCTGCCATACCCTCAGCTGCTCACGGATGGACACCCTTGCTACCCAGGTAAGCATCCAGGCCCGAGCCACCCGAGGGGTCACCCGGGGGTTGTAGCCCAATCTCTGGGTGGCCTTGGCGAGTCCACTGTGCCACCCACCAGCTGGGTGACCTCAGAATCACTGCACCCCTCTGGGCCTCCATTCCCCAGCGTGTGTTGGGGGGATGAAGAAATCTGCGTCTCGGGTTGAAATGACACAATGACGGGCAGCGAGCTGTGTTATCTGTAGAGGGGTGGTTCACCCTCTCTGGACTCTGATAGTGAGAGGACCCCGATGGGTGTGCGCTGGGGGTAAGGGGGCGAGGCAGTGACAGTGCAAACTTTGGGCTGCGTTGTGGGGCCCGTGCAAAACACCCTAGGGGCCACACGCTGTGGCGCCGTCATGCGTGTGCATCTGCTGCATGGGGACTGGTAAGACATCCCATGCTCCCACGGCCCCAAGGTCTAGCTATGCCGGGCTGGCCTCAGATCCCCGTCAGCCATCTGCTGCCACCCCGGGTGGGGGAAATCACCGCGGAGGGGGCCTGGCTCCAGCCTGATGTTTCCAGTTCCACTTTGTCACTCATCACTGGTCCCGAGGGCCACTGCCTTTCCTGGCCCCTCCGCCAGACCAAGCGTGCCAGCGTGTGAACCTCCCGGAGAGCTCTGGAGGTGGGACTCCCCGTGCCTGGTAAGGACAAGACCTGGCGGCTTCTCAGTATTTCTTAGGATCAATGAACATGAAAACTTCAGACAAACAAGGGGAAGGGATGAGCCCACATTCCACAACCTCGCAACAAACAACGTAGTTTGGGTTTTTGCCTCCTGGTTTTTCGGCAGAGAGCGTAGCTATTTTGAGAAGGTAGCACTGTCTTGTTTTGATTAAACAAGTTCTAGAGGGGACTTACAGGCCTCAGCGGCTGTCACCAGGCATCCTCAGTGCCCCCCACCCTCGGATAATACAAGCACCGTGGCCAGAGAGCCACCCAGGGACAGGGTTCCCGGCACCAGAGCCAAACAAAAAAGGCCAGCAACAGTGGGAGACAATTTGACGGGACCCGAGGAAGGATTTATGGATTGCAGAAATCCTGGGATAACTCAGTAGGAAGCTTGAGTCATCCGTAATTCCAAAAGATTCTGAGGAGGACATAGCCAACGCCGTGGAAACACCACAAAGGCCACCTGCTCAGGAGGGGCAAGCAGAGGCTCTTTTAAGATGTGATACCTGGAGTCTTGAAACCGTGTTGGGTTCATGCTTCATAGCGAGGCTGGCGGCAGAGCGAGAGAGGGGGATCGATCGTATTTCCGCACGGTGGAAGGTCTGCGTCCTGGGCTTTCTCCCCATAGGCCCCAGCAGCGCACCCAGGTGTCAAGGGGAGACATGGCACCGCATGGGCACGGGCCCTGCTCTGCTCCCTCAGGGTCTGGGGTTCCTGGAATGTCACTGGGTTTCTTCTCATCTTCCTGCCACCCGATTGCTGCATGCAATCCACTGAGTGGCTCTTGCTCAACTCCCCCCATCACCCAGTCCCACGTGGCAGGTGGGATGGCTCCCTGCCTCTGTGTGTGCCCAAGTCAACACGGTTCTGCATCCAACTTTTACTTCCTTTGGATTCCTTCTCAGGCTGTTATCTCTAGAAACGATATTACGGAATCAGAGGCAATGACCGTGTGATTACTCTTTGCTTCCCCGTCCCCCTGGCGGGGAAAAAAAAAAAATTTAAGTCTGTTTATTTAAGCAATCTCCACAACCGGACACGGGGTGGGGCTCAAACTCACAACCCCCTACTCAAAATCAAGAGTCGCATGCTGCACCAACTGAGCCAGCCAGTTGGTCCCAAGAATCTGAGTGTGAGCAGAGGCACAAGAGAGAATAATTTCAATTGGAAAAATTAAAAGAGATAAAAAGCTGAAGTTAATTTTAATAATACATTTAACTTAACCCAATATATCCAAAGTTATCCTTCCCACATATAGGCCATATAAACATTTATTAATGAGCTTTTTTCCCCGTTCTTCTCTCTGCACGAAGACTTAGAGACATAGCAGGTGCTGCCCCGGGCAGGGCAGGCCTCATTCAAGGGGATTTGTGTCCCAGGCCATGAAGCCCTAACTCAGAGGGCAAGTGAGGAGCGGGACCCCATCTTCCTTCCTCCCATGGAGGCTTTGTTGGAGGCCTCTTGCAACTCCCGCTAGGACACCCCAACACACCCGCATTCTCTCTGAAAATTTTGGGCCTCGCGGCTGCCTCAAATCATTAATTTCTCTCAAGGGAAAAAAAGCCAGCTGTTTCAATACCCAGGACTTGATCATTAGTGGCTCTGGAAAGAAACAGAGGGCCTCATGCTCCCTACTTTTTTAAACACACTCAGCTAGATGAGGCAGGAAAATGCTGCTGGGAAGACATGTCAGAAAGAAGGTTCATGAACTGTTTCACGTATGCCAGTGTTTATGAGTGTTTGTGTAGCCATCTGCCTACACTATACAATTTGGTTATGTAGGGGTTTTTTGGCGTGCTTTATTTATTTATTTTTTTAAGATTTCTTTTTTATTTATTCATGAGAGACACAGAGAAAGAGGCAGAGACACAGGCAGAGGGAGAAGCAGGCTCCCTGCAGGCAGCCTGATGCAGGACTCGATCCCAGGACCTTGGGGTCATGCCCTGGGCCGAAGGCAGATGCTAAAACTCTGAGCCACCCAGAGATCCCTGGTGTGTGTGTGTGTGTGTGTGTGTGTGTGTGTGTGTGTGTGTTTAAAGCAAGTGCTAAATAAACCCACAGTCTCTGGAATTCCCGGTAAGGGGACAGTATGACTTCTGTCACTGACTCCCCAGAAATGCCTTTTGGGGAAGTGAGAGCCAGGGCTGGGGCTGGGTCGGTGAACTGTACTCAGCCACCCACTGGCCCTGAGGCCACTCAGACTTGCAACATGCTCGCTGGGAGGGTGAGCATGTTGCTGGAGTGGAGGAGGAGAGACCTTTGGGAGGCCGGAGCTCCACCCCCAGGTTCCACAGGGCCTCTGCTTCCCTGCCGGCTGTTCAGTGCCTATAGCCGCCGCTGAGATGGTAGGTGGACAGCCAGGTGGCAGGCCGGGCTGGGTCGCTCTGGAATCAGGGTGCAGACTGTAGATCTAAACTGCCTGCCTGCCTGTATCCTCAGAGGGGAAGTCCAGCCACAGGTCAGGGGAGAGGCCTGTGGGTCATTCATTTGCATAGTCCTAAATCCCTCTGGATTGCTTACTGGATCCAGGTGAGGTCTGAGCCCTGCAGACAGGGGTAGAGAGCAGCCCTGCCCAGTGGAGCTGACTGGCCCGCATGGGTGACAGTGAACCAGTGAACCACAGGACGGACAGCAAGCCCCGAGGACAGGGGCAGGGGCAGGGCAGGGTCAGAGTGTGTGGGCCCGGCTGGAGGAGGAACGCATCCCTCCAGTGACAACTTGGGGTCTGCCTCCCACTCCGCCCACCTAGCACCTGCCAACCTGGCTCCTACTTCAGAGAGAACAGGGGTGTTGGATCTCCCTGCTTCCCACCCCCTGGGCCCCAGCATGCCCCTCTCCATCCTCCTTCCTTCGGGCTGGGAAGAGGTCTCTCTTCTCTGTATTGCTTTCCTGTCTCCTGTCCCGACACCTTCATGGTTTAGAAGCACCTTGAAGCCCCTCGTATTCTCAGTGAACCATCTTTCCTCTGCCTTCACGTCCAACCCGCTCTCACCTCTTGGGTCTCCATCACTCTGACGGTGGAGCCCCCATCAGGATCTCATCAGCCACAGAGGTCATGGGGTGCGTGAGATCCCAAGTCTGTCCTGAGGGCCGGATGAGCACTGAGAACCCCCTGACCAGGGCTGGGCCTCTAGCAGGAGGACGAGCTACATAAGACAGTCTTTGCTCCTATGTCACATTCATTTATATCCTCTGGGGACTCTGGATACGATCCTAGGATGCTCCCTGTGCTGGCTAACACCCTAGGGAATCCAAGGAAGCAGTCCCATCCCCTGAGGAGCCGAGAAGTCATTCGCACCCTAGTACTGATCAGGTTTTCTTCCTCAGAGTCTGGCACTCTCCAGCAAATGAGTTTGAACGGACAGGAAGCAGGGGGCGGGGGTGGGTGGGGAGCATGGGACTTTTGCAGAAACTTGATGACACAATTTCAGGCATTGTGACAAGCAAACAGGAGAGGTGTTTGATTCAAGGAGTCTTTTGGAGGGGCCTGCACTCCACCATGCCAGTGCTACAACTGCCCCTGACTGTGGAGTTGGAGGAGGCAGGGCAGGGTGTGCAGACAAGCCTCCCCTGGGCTCACCCGCCCCAACTGTGGGCTCTGCTCCCTGGCCGGACACGTTCCTCCCTGGAGCTGTGCTCATTAAAAGGACTAATTGCTGGGCAGCCCCAGTGGCGCAGTGGTTTGGCGCCGCCTGCAGCCTGGGGTGTGATCCTGGAGACCCGGGATCGAGTCCCACGTCGGGCTTCCTGTATGGAGCCTGCTTCTCCCTCTGCCTGTGTCTCTGCTCCCAAACCCCCTCTCTCTCTATGAATAAATAAAATCTTTAAAAAAAAAAATAAAAGGACTAATTGCCGAGTCCCACCCTGGACCCACAGATAAGAACTGGGAAGGGGCCTGGGACCCTGGCATCTGCATTTTCATGCATCTCCCAAAGCCCCCCGTTCGGCAGTCACACATGAAAGCTCCACTGGTATCAGGGAGACCTGGGGTGGGGGGCTGGCTTCTGAATTTTCCACTTGCTAGCTCTGCGACCCTGGGCCACTGACTCAGACCTAAGCCTCTGCTGTCTTCTCTGTAAATGGGCTTATAACCAGAAGCCGCCGTTGTGAGACAGAGCGTGCAGAGCACTTCTGGCCTGGGCTACGTCAGCACGCAGAGCGTGTTGCTTTTCTGAGACGCATTTTCATACTGCGGTTCTTGCTGTGGGGAATGAGACGTGGCCCACGGCTGAGGCCCTGCTGGAATTGGAAGCCCTCGGGTGAGGGTTCTGCTTTCAGTTCTGTTGTGAAAAGAAAAGCATGCACCAGCTTGGTGTCCACCCCGCAGCCTAAGAGAAGCATGAACTCTGGTCCAATGGCACTGACCTGGAATCTTGGGTCAGTCAACTCCCAGCTGCACTGCCTCTAGCAAATTGCTTCACCTCCTGGCGCCCCATTTCTACTGGGGGTGCCAACAGCACCTCCATCGGGGAGGTTGTAATAGGAATTCAGAGACAAAGCGCACGTCACTCAGGGAGAATTTTATGAAAACAAACAAACAGGGAGCACCTGGGTGGCTCAGCGGTTGAACATCTGCTTTTGGCTCAGGGCGTGATCCCGGGGTCCTGGGATCGAGTCTTGCATTGGGTTCCCTGCGAGGAGCCTGCTTCTCCCTCTGCCTGTGTCTCTGCCTCTCTCTCTATGCTTCTTGTAAATAAATAAATAAAATCTTAAAAAAAAAAAAAAAGACAAACAAAACCACGGTGGCCAGGCCCCACCCCAGATCAGTTAGAGTTGGATGTAGAGCAGACAGTCTTTCAGGCTCCCTGAGTGATTGCAAGGTTCGGGCCAGGTGAGGGTTGGGAACCTCAATATTCTTTCAGTTTTTGCCCAGAGCCTGATATCCAAGCTCCTTGACAACTAAAATCTGAGGGGCACTCCCATGGTGCCTCTTCCCTTCCTTCCTCCAGGTGTGGTGTCCACCAGATGCTCCCCCAGGTGATGGCACCTGAGGTCCGGCCTGCAGCTCCTGATCTCCTCCCAGCAGCAGGGACCCTGGGTCTGCACACCTGTGTGCTTGGCCCCTCTCCCTTTTCTGTGCTCTGGGACTGCTGACCTGGGCCCACGATGATGATTCCTCTTCTGGTCTATAAAGGGCCAAGGGTGCCCCCCGCCCTGGCCCCCAGGGCCCAGCCTCACCTATGAGCCCCAGTCCTGCCTCAAGAACCTCCCTGTGTCCTCAGACTCTTTACAACAAAGATATTCCCTCCCATGGGGCAGAGACACCTCCCAGAAATAGAGACCCATGTCTGACCCCAAGCCTCATGACAGGTCCCTACTGCTTCCTGATGAGGTCAGTGACCTTGGGCCCCAGGCCATGGACGTCTGTCAAAGATAGCAGAGCCCCTCCTCACTTTTCCTCCCTTTTCTTCCTGACTTTCTAGTGGCAAAACACAAACATGAGCCCATGGAAGCGCTTGTGCGGGCGTCTCGTCCTGAGGTGAGAACCCGAGGTGGTCTGTGGGGTAACCCTACACAGCCCCAGCCTGTGATGGTGTCAGGCCACAGCCAAGGGGGAAGTGATGGCGCAGGTGGAATTGAGGTGGCTGCTCAGCAGCCGGGGAGACAAGATCATCCTGGGTGGTCCGGGTAGGAGACAGAGTCCAAAGAGGAAGAGGAGGCAGACGTGGCTATGGAGGGACTGCCAGGGACATGCCACCCAGCTGGTTCCGGGCATAAGGAAGGGGCCACGGCCCAGGAACACGAGTGGTCTCTCGAAGCCAAACAGAACAGGGAGATGAATAATAAATAAATAAAATATTTTAAAAATAGTTTCTTTTGATTACTAAGCCGACTGAGTTCAGTTGGTAAAATTTGGCAATGCTCATTTTATTTTTTTAAGAAAAAAATAAAGAAAAAATAAAGAAAAATAAAAAATTTTAAAAAATAATAAAAGAAAAAAAATAAAAAAATAATAATAAAAGAGGGGCAGAGGGAGAGGGAGGAACAGATGCCCCTGCTGATCTTGGAGCCCCACTCAGGGCTCGATCCCAGGACCTCGGGATCATGACCCGAGCTGAAGGCAGATCCTTAACCAACTGAGTCACCCAGGCTTCCTTATGTGGCATTTCCTTAAGTCCAGTGCCCTGTGACCTCCCTGGACCCGGCAAAACCAAATTTCATGGGGCCCTCCTGAAAGCCAAGTTCCCAGTCTCCATGCTTCTCCTTTTTCCCCTCTGTTCTTCTTCCTCTATTGTTTTCGTTAGCACCTCCTGAAAAGGTGATTTACGTGCGTTTGAAAAGGTGATTTACGATAAAACCTCTGCTCAGTGCCTGCCTGATGGTCAGGCTACCTGGTTAGCTGACAGTTCACCCCGTTAAGACTAAATCCCCAGCACACCCACACGACCATGGATAAATGGCAAAAGCATAATGCTTATTGAAAAGTTGAGCAAAAAAGCTGCAGAACGATGCACGTACAAGACCACTAGTTACACACAATTGGTATGGCCAAAAGATGTTCTATTTGGTCAAGCCAAACCTTCACTAAAACAAACAAACAAAGTTTGGAACTGAAAACCCAAATTACAGTAGAAACAACATCAAACATCATAAATGAAGACACGATGCTAGTAATATAAACAGGTACTTAGTGAGCCAAGTCAGAAGTCTTTGTAGGAATCAGAGCCTTAGCTTACTTTACCCCGTTCCCCTGACTGGGTCTCCGTTTATTTTTTTAAAGATTTTATTTACTTATTCATGAAAGACACAGCGGGGAGAGAAAGAGAGAGAGAGAGAGAAAGAGAGAGAGGCAGAGACAGGCAGAGGGAAAAGCAGGCTCCATGCAGGGAGCGTGACATGGGACTCGATCCCGGGACTCCAGGATCACGCCCTGGGCCGAAGGTAGGCGCTAAACCACCAAACTACCCAGGGATCCCCTGGGTCCCTGTTTATATTGCTAATATTACTCAGAAGCATGAATTGGAAGTGGCTCTGTATGAATATGCATGAGTTTCCATTTAGCTAATACCAAGGATATGCCAGGCCTCAAGGATCATTTTTCTTTTCAAGATTGTATTTATTTATTCATGAGAGACACACAGAGAGAGGCAAAGACCCAAGCAGAGGGAGAAGCAACCTCCCTGGGGGGGGCCCAATGTAGGACTGGATCCCAGGACCCCAGGGTCATGCCTTGAGCTGAAGGCAGATGTTCAACCACTGACCCACCCAGGTGATCCAAGGATGATTTTTTTAAATTTTAATATCCAAATAGAGTGCTCACGCCCTGGATGAGGGGTGCCCCGTCCCTCCCCCAAGAGCTCCCCACATTCCTATTCCTAGGAATCCCACCTGCAGGCTGCTCCCCACTGGCGGGGGCCTCACGGCTGCTGTTTTACTCACACATACATTACCCCTGGTTGGAAAACCACCACCCACATGTCATTACTCCCCGGGCTCCGTTCCTACAAACTTTTATTGTGCAATTTTACTGCAGATTTGATGGTGACAAAAGATTACAGCACAATATGACAGGGGCAACAGCTTCAGACTGAACATTAGTCATCACTATCCTATGAGAGCATTGGTCATCTTCCACCGCGGGGACCTTCCAACAATCCTCAAATCTTCTGCTCTCTTGTTTCCTTTTCTTATCTTTTTTCCCTCTTTTTCAGCCCAGCTTTACTGAGATATGATTGACTTCTAACATTGTGTGGGTTTAACATGTAGAGCATCGCTGGCCGGCACCGCTGCCATGTTGTAAAGGAGGACACACCGATGCTCAGAGGGGCTTCAGGACCTTGCCTAAGGTCTCCCGGCTGCGCAGGGGGAGGGTTTGCCCCAGCCAGCGCCTGCCCAGCCCCTAAGCAGAGGTAGCCCCTCCACGTGGTAGACAACAGCCTCCCACCGCTCCCTGCCAGATGCTCTTGCTCCTGCATCATCCCTCTGTCTCCATTCTCCTCAGGGTCTTACTGCGATGGATTGGTGGAGGGACAATTTCTGGATCATCTTAGCTGTGGCCATCATTGTCGTCTCCACAGGCCTGGGCCTTATCCTGTACTGTGCCTGCAGGCAGCTGCTTAGACAGGGTAATGGTGGTATCCCCTGGGGCAGGTGGAGGGAGCAGATCTGGGGTGCATATCCTTGTGCATCAGGGATAAGATGATTTGTTCTGGGCCTGTATCGGCTGAATTTTGGATTAAGCATCATGTGCTCTGGGTTTGAGTCCTAGCCCTCCCACTAGCTTACATCTCTGAGCCTCGGTGTCTCCATCTGCACAGCAAAGGGAGGGAGGGTAACTCCTGTCCAGGAACTCTGCAGGCCCCCGCAGGGTTTGGGTGAGGGCAGAATCTGTTTCAAGGCACAGGATGCTCCAGCGCTTTCTCTCTCTGGTGTGGCTGCTGGTCTTACTTCCGGGACTTAGGAGATAGCTCAGACCCAAGGAATGTCAAAGGTTGTCTCAATTCCAAGCCCATCAAGTTGTACACGTTAAATACATGGGAATATATACAGCTTTTTTGCAAGTCCATCATCCCTCAACAAAGTGGGTTTGTTTTTTTTAAATATTTTATTTATTTATTTATTCATAAGAGACACAGAGAGAGAGGCAGAGACACAGGCAGAGGGAGAAGCAGGCTCCTTCTCGGGGAGCCTGATGCGGGACTCAATCCCAGGACCCCGGGATCACACCTTGAGCCGAAGGCAGACGCTCAATCCCTGAGCCACCCAGGGGCCCCCAAAGCAGGTTTTTTACAAAAAGACTGTCTTAATGCATGAAAAATGAGCTTAGTCCGTGACCAACACATTGGCCACCCCGGTTGCCTTCTCTAAAGTCATACTCTGAATTTTCCAGAGTGCAAGCTGCCTTGGCCAGAGGTTGTTGGCATCCTCAGAATATAAACGAGCAGCTTCCTGAAGGCCCTACATGAACTTTAGATGACCTACGCGCAGGTTTCCACTTTGCTGTTCACGTCCCAAAACATGAAATCCTTGACTTGATTTGATGGTGTGTTTTCTTGAGATCCTACCCCTCTGTTGACCTGCAGAGGGTAAAGACAGTGAGAAGGGTGGCCAGCTCCCCTGGGGGGTCAGCCTGGACAGGCACCCCTCAGTGCCCTGGGTCTGCCCTGAAAGATTAGAGCCACACAAGGAGTGAGACCCTGTCATCCTCCTCAACCTCTTTTTGTAGATAAGCCAGTTAAGGTTCAGAGAGAAGCCAAGCCTCGATGAGGCCACAGGAGTTGGGGGCAGAGTGGGGACCAGAACTTGCATCCACCGGGCTGAACATTAGTCCCTTCACCCCTTGGTGGCAATTGGTTTTTTAAAGACAAAGCATATTCTGGGTCCCATGGTCCTCTGTCCACCTGCCTTCTTAAACTGTTTCCTTTTTAGATACGGATGAAAGCATGACCCTAAAACAAAAACCTTACCCCATTCTCTTTTATCTCAACCCACTGCTCTTCACATGTAGGTTATAATTAGCAGTAACGTGTAGGTCCAGCACACCACAGTTTTTTTTTTTTAATTTTTATTTATTTATGATAGTCACACACACAGAGAGAGAGAGGCAGAGACACAGGCAGAGGGAGAAGCAGGCTCCACGCACCAGGAGCCCGACGTGGGATTCGATCCCGGGTCTCCAGGATCGCGCCCTGGGCCAAAGGCAGGTGCTAAACCGCTGTGCCACCCAGGGATCCCCACACCACAGTTTATGAACAGCTTTTCTCATTCTTTCTTTCATTTCCCCCCCAACCACACTCTGGGTTGCTCATTCCACCACTATTTCTGGGCACTGAGGAAGCAAGCAGGGCCACCCTCGTGAATTACCCAAAGGCCGGGAGACTTAAAGTCAGTCTCCATTCCTTACCTGCTCCGTGTCCCCACAGTGGTTCTTCCCAACTCCACCCCAAAACACCCTGAACACACTCAGTGTCTGAGGGCCTCTGAACTCTAAAGTCACATCTTCTGCTAATTCCTCCCAAATGAAATATGCTTATTGGATTGCTCTTAGGCAAGAAGTGGGAAATTGCCAAGCCCTTGGAAGAAAAGCGAAGAGATGATGAGAAGATGTATGAGTAAGTCAGGGGAACCGGTTGGTCTTTTGCGTCTAGAGAGCCCCGCACTCACACCCACCCCTGCACCTGCACTTCTCCGCGGGATGCCCTTGACGCCTACTGCGCCTGAGCAGCCAGTGAGCAGTCACATGTGCCAAGTCCCCCTGCACCAAGGGAAAAAGGATTCGGGCTTTTGGGGCCTCGGGGCACCGTCTGGGGCTCTGCTCTCCAAGTCGTCCTGGGCTCGTCTCATTTCATAGAGGTCATAGGTCAAGCTCTGTGCACTGGGCCCACCACTTAGGGTTAGGCCTACCCTCCTGTCCTTTTCAAGATTTTATTTTTAAGTCATCTCTACCTCCAAAGTGGGGCTGGAACTCACACCCCTCCTAGGTCAAGAGTTGCAGGCTTGCTCTACTGACTGAGCCAACCTGGTGTCCCCACCCTCCTTTTCTTTAGATGGATCACAAGTGTAGTCTGTTTAAGGCTGGGTGCTTAAGGAAAATAGGCCCCTTGTTCTACTTCTGTATTTTGTGATATATTTGGGGCTTTTATGATTGCTATGCGTTGGGCATAAACCCAGGTTCACCTTTAGGGTTGATGACTCTCTAGAGAAGGACTCACAGGACCCAGAAAAGCTACTGTAGTCACACTTATGGGTTTTTGTAGTAGAAGGGCGCAGAGTAAACTCATCAAAGTGGAAAGTGTGTAGGGTAGAGCCCAGGAGAAATCAGGGGCAAGCTTCCAGGAGTCCTCTCCCAGTGTGATCTCACGGAGCAGGCTTTCTCCCAACGTGGGTGTGTGGCACCATGTGCAAAGCACGGCCAGCCAGATAGGCTCACGGAGCCTTGGCTCCAGCTGTAGAGTGGATAATTCATCATAGCCTCCAAAAGGGCTGGAGATGGAGTGTATACTATCCAGTGCCGCTTGGCTTATTTGGTGAGCTGTGTTTTGTGAGTGTCATTGCGTGTGGTTATGGGCGGCCCACCCTCGCTCCTATAGTCTTCCACGGTGGGAGTGCACCATGACGAATTTATCCACTCTGTGGCCACTGCACACCTTGGCGGTGTGCAGTGTGGGGCTGTTGTGCATGGTGCTGGGATGGATATTCGGGCACACGTCTTCTGGTGAACACACGCAAGCCTTTCAGCAGAGTGGGCCCGCGGGTGTGGACTGTGGTCACGCAGGTGGGCTGCGGTCACACACTGTGTGCACAGGTGGCTTCAGGAACTCTTGTGTTTCTGCAAATCAAAGCGCACCTGGTGCTTATTACCTCCCCTGCCTGAAACTGCCTGGGAAGGCACGCTCCATGCTAAGTCCAGCTGGTCCCCGGGGACAGAGGCATCAGCTTCTTTACAAATAGTATACAAAACCTAGAAAAGGCGATGCCTCCTGCTTTCAGGGACCAGGGTCTGAATGTTCAGCGCTGTCCTTCTTCTTCTCATGCTGACCACCAGCATGGTCAGAACCACACCCTGATCTCTCTCTCTCTCTCTCCAGGAATGTTCACAATGAACCGCTGGTTCAGTTGCCCCCTCTGCCACCCAGAGGTCTGCTTTTTCCAGAACACACATGTAAGTATCTGTCTCTGATTGCAGTTTCCTTCGGGGTAACAAATGTATCTGAATATCTCAGCTCAGGCTGCCCAGGACAAAGTCCCATAAACCAGGTGATTTAAGCAATAGGAATTTTCTCGTGGTCCTGGAGGCTAGAAGTCCAAGACTGAGGTGCCAGCCAGTGTGGCTGGGGATGCTGGGGTGGGTAGGGAGAGAGGGGGGAGGGAGAGAGACAGTGAGTGAGCTGGTGTTTCTTTTTATAAGGAGACGAAGCCTATGAGATCAGGGCCCCACCCTTGTGACGTCATTTGGCCTTCATTACCTCCATAGAGGTCCCGTCTCCGACACAGCCTCACTGGGGGCTGAGGACTTCAACATATGAATGTTGTAGGGATGCAAAACTCAGTCCAGAACCCTGGAATCTGCAGACAGTAGCAGCCTTTTGGAAGGGACAGACAGGTCGGAAAGGGGGCGGGGTAAGCAGCAACGCTCCCAGCTGTCGCTGTGTAAATTCAAACCCCTGCTTGGAGCATGAGTCAAAAGGAACATGGGGGTGTCACTGGGCTTCCTGCACTGGCCGCCGGAAAAACTCCGCCTGGTCCCCTTGACTGGAATGTTCTTCTCTAAGCTGCTTACATAGGGGCCTCACTTCATCCTTCACAAGTCAGCTCAAATGTCGGCATCTCGTGGCGCCTAGAGGGGCCGAGTCAGTTAGGTATCCAACTCTTGGTTTCGGCTTGGGTCACGATCTCAGGGTCCTGGGATCGAGTCCCACGTCTCCTGCTCCCTCTGCCTCTTCTCCTCCCCCTGTTCTCTCTCTCTTTCTCAAATAAATAGATAAAATATATTTTTTTTAAATGTCAGCACCTCAAAGAGGCCACTGCCGCCCACCCTCTGTAAAGCGAAGGCCATTATCCAAAATTGTCTCATTTCATTATTACTCAGTTGTTTACGACCCGTGGAACACAAAGCCCTGGGAAAACAGGAGCCTTTCTTATCTTGCTCACCATGCCTTAACCACCGCTGAGAGCAGTGCCTGGAGCTTAGGAACTCATAAGAGCGTATTGCTTGCACAGATAAATCCTAATATGAGCCCACATTCATTGAGCAGCCCTGTGCGAGGCACCTTATGGACACCATCTTATGCCATGTGCTCAACAGCATTATGAGGCAGGTTTGTGGTTATTCCCCTTTGGCAGATGAGGACATGGAGAAACAGAGATGTTCAGTGACTCACCCGGGGCCACACAGCATGTGACAGCTCAGGCCTGGGTAGGAACCGGGGGTGTGACTGCAGTGCCCTGCGGGAAATGAAGGGTGGTCCTCTCTCAGGCCTACGTGAGGAAGACGAGATTGTAGTAGAGCTGCTCTGGTCCCATCTGAGGAGAGCTGACTGTCTTGCTTTTCTTCCCCGTGGCCACTTGGGTGCTTGTGCTACATACCTGTTCCCTAATTCCACGTTCTGCAAACACCACCATCCCCTTTCCTTCTGAACAGAGATCTGTGCCTAAGTAATTAGGGGAAATTCTGGAAAACACTGTAAGTCACTGTGAGGGATGTGCCAGAGAGGAAATGTGGTTTGCATCACTTCCCCATGAAAATGAGGCTCCCACACAACTCTACTCATCTGGGTACTAGCTCAGGTCAGTGTGTTGTCTACACTTCCGTTTCATGGTTCCCATGCCATGTGTGTGGTGTGCAGGCAGAGGGACCCGGGAGCCAGGGTGTCTGACCCACATCTGCCTTTCACTCAATTGCGGGATCCCGAGGCTGGGTCATGTCTGCTCATCTACAACTCCCACAGATGGGGTCGGGTCCATCAGGGAGCGGGAAGGTCACCCAGACCCATGGAAATCAACACTGAGTCACTTAGTCAAAACCATGTAAACACACAGTAGCTTTGCCTCTAAGGATTTATTTGCATATTCTAGTCCCACAGGAACCCCCAAGTCAGCCGTCGAGCACATACTCACTGGTCAACAAAGTGAGAAACAAGAAGACAGTTTCCATCCCGAGCTACATTGAACCTCTGGACGACTACGATGATGTTGAAATCCCCGCCAATATGGAAAAGCAGCGCTTCTGAGACAACCATTCCTTCTTTCTTGACAAGCCCAAGGGGGTTCACCCAGCTTTTTAAACCAATCGAGAATGAGTGAACTGCCATAGGTCATGGGATCCTGAAAGCCGGTGCTCACGTGGTGGAGCTCCTTTAAAATCAACACCTCCTGAAGCTCAGAGCATCGGCATCCAGCAGAACCCGCGCTGAGGATCTGCCCTGCGGACCTGGAGGGCTCAGGCCTTGAACTCCTGTCCACTGGTTCCCTCAGGAGGACCTCTGGGGCCTGTGGCTCTCCGACCCCCTGAACCCGTGAGAAACATTCCTCCCCCTTCCTCTCTCTTGTTTGGTTCTAAGTGATGCTACATTTTGGTGTCTGACTCCAGAGCCTTCAGGCTCCCACCCCCACCTTGCCCCCCCCGGGTCTTGCCCACCTCCTTGCAGCTTCTGCAAGGGTGAGTATGGCTCTTGCTTCATGTGAACCAACCCCCCAACATGCACCCCAAACCCCAGTGCCTCCCCATGACCTTGGCCAGATGGACCTCAGAGATTCAGGTTCTCACCCATCTTTTCTTGTGCTTCCCACTTGTATCGTAACAATCAACAGGGACAGATATGATCTTGGGGGGCCAAAGCACACACGTTACATGCAGCTGTGTCATTTTGCACTATGTGTGGGGCGAGGGGGTACAGGAAAGGCAGGTTTCCCCAGGGAAAAACCATGGGGAAGAGGAAAGAAAGGGACAGTGAATGGGCAGATTCATATGTGAGTCCCTTGGGTGACCTTCTGTGCAGACAGCAGCAAGGTCACCGCCCTGTCCTGCTGCAGCAGTGCCTGCATCCTCTGGAACCCCAACAGTCCCCTAGCGCTGACTGGCAGGGTCCCCGGGCTTGACGCGTCCTCAGTGGACCCGAGGCACTGATGGCCAAGCCTTCCCCGGGGAACCCAGCACCGAGCAGGCTTGCGGGGAGAGCACTGAGGGCTTCGGGAAGGCGAGGAGGGCCCCTGGGGCTGAGCCCCTCCTCAGAGACAGACATGTGTGCCTGCCGCCACCAGCTGCTGGGATGGCCTCGCCGCTGCCTGCTGCCCTACCAGGGGGGACGGACAGTGGACACATGCGCTTCCTCTCGCCTATATCCCAGGACGTGTGGATGTCCCGCCACCCGGGGTCACCACCGCCTTGCTGTGGGGCATGGCCCTGTGCCCCCTGAACTCATGAGCCAGAGAGGACTCCCTCCCCAAGTTACAGGGGAAAGATTAATACGCCAAAGGACAGAAGAGTTTGGCCCGCGTGCTCTCCCTCTTACAGATGTTTGGCAAACCATCCATGTCTACGATGGGAGTTAAAAGCAAATTAAAAGCAAATACCAGGGACAGGCTACCTCCTACCTCCTCCCTCCTCCCTGGTGTCTGGGATGGCACCATCTCCTGTACTCCTGCCGCAACCCCCCCCCAGGCCATACCCAGATGGCTGCTCTTCTACGGGCTCTTCCCAGTCTGTGCCCCAACCCTGCTGGAAGAAAGAGCAATGGGGCCACCTCTGTGGGCTCAGGGTCCCTCTGCTCATAACTCCAGCCATGCCTCATCCTGGGTCCCAGACCTGCTGCCCCAGGAACCCTCCCCCTCAAGTTCAACATATCCTGAAAGGAACCACGGCCCACCCCCAATCCCAGACTCCTTCTGCTGTGCTACCTTCTCAATCCCTGGAGTCAGAATCTGGTCCAGGGTGTAGGGTCCTCTGCTCAGGGGTCCCCACCTCCTGTGACTGTGCCTCTCCAGCAGCCCCCCAGACAGTCTCCTGCCACTGACATCACAGCCTCCGGTCCCCTTTCTACACAGCAGCCAGTGGTTTTCCCAAGGGGGCATCTGACCACCCCATTCCCTTGCCTAAAGCTCTTCTTCACCCATTGCCCTCAGAAGAACTCCAAACTCCTTCATATAGGTTATGAGATTTGTCAAGATCGGGTCCCCAGGTGTCTCCTGCAACCTTCTCCTCCCCACCCCCTTGCAACTTCCAAATTTTTGGCTCCAGTCATTTGAGATGACCTGGTCTGTAGTCCCTCTTGCCCCTATTGTTATGCGCAGCAACCTCCCACCTATCTAGAACGTTCTTCCCCACCCTCTCATCCCATCTCTGCTTAGAGCCTTTCCTCTGAGGTGCTCTTCCCATAATGTTAGCACCCTAGGATGATCTACTTACCCATCCTTCTCCCCTACTACATTGACAGCAACGTGGGGACGGTGTTCTCTCCATCCATCCATCCATAGCACACTTCCCAGGCACTTCATGGATACTCAATAAACACGGCAAATGAATGATCAGTTGAATGAATGTATGAACTTGGCCTTTTGGGAGCACATCTCCCTCTGTATTACAATGGCCTGATCACTTCCCCACCCTTCTTTCTAATCTGGGGCTCCTCTGGGGTGGAACTTGGCTGGCTCACTGCTAGACGCCCCATCACTAGCACGGACTCTGGCACGTGGTGGGGCCCTTAGTAAACATTTATCAGATGTTGAACATTGGCCAGAAGAAACCTACCAATCAGTTTGATCAAAGCAAACAAGCAGTTTCTCTCTGAGCCTGTATGATTTAGGGGAGATGTTATACTGGGTACCTGTAATAAAGCCTTTTTTTTTTTTTTAACCAGTTTGGTTAAAAAAAAGAAAGTTGTTGCCAGTTTGGCAACTTGATAGCATTATCAAGATTTGACGGGGCCTTTTTGTGGATTCTAGCCCCCTAGGGACCCCCGGCCCAAACTCACCAATAAATAAAGGTAGAAATAAGACGGTTCCCATTCTGAGCATATGAAATCTAGAGGTGACCATGAGGATGGCAAAATCCCCACAAATATGGAAGACCGCCATTTTGAAACACCCCTGTTCTGTCATCTTAACTCTTTTGGAACAGGTGGTTCACTCATATCACAAATAAGTGGGGGTAGCCCCAGTGGCGCAGCGGTTTAGCGCTGCCTGCAGCCCAGGGCGTGATCCTGGAGACCCTGGATCGAGTCCCGCGTCGGGCTCTCTGCATGGAGCCTGCTTCTCCCTCTGCCTGTGTCTCTGCCTCTCTCTCTCTGTCTCTATGAGTAAATAAATAAAATCTTTAAAAAAAAAACACAAATAAGTGGGCTATAGTTTTCTTTAAAACAGTTAAGTCGGGGATCCCTGGGTGGCTCAGTGGTTTAGCGCCTGCCTTCCCCCCAGGGCGTAATCCTGGAGTCCTGGGATCGAGTCCCACATTGGGCTCCCCCAAATGGAGCCTGCTTCTCTCTCTGCCTGTGTCTCTGCCTCTCTCTCTCTCCGTGTCTCTCATGAATAAATAAATTTAAAAAAACACAAAAAAACAGTTAAGTCTGATTTTTATGATACAAGAAAGATAGTTTTCAGGGAATGCTCAGGAAGCACCAATCACAGATCTCACAAAGCATGTGTATCAGTCAGTACGGTGTGGACTGCAAGGAAGATGGTCCAACAACGAGGACTATTATGGCCTCACAAGACAACAAGCCTACAGGTAAACAGACCAGAATACAGCAGGCTCCAAGACTCAGGAGCAGGGGCTGACTTTTCTTTGATTCTCTTAGCTGTACAATTCATGGTGCCGAGGCAGCTACCACAGCTCTGGGCATCCATCACATCTCCCCACACGATAACATTTGAAGTTACAAAAGATCGGGGCAGTTCCTCCCAGATAGCTCTTTTAAGCAGAGAGGAAAGCTTTCCTAGAAGCCCCAGTGGCTTTCCCTGATGCATCATTGGCCTGGACTGGTTGGTGCACACGCCCAGCTGTGAGAGATACTGGGGAGTGAACCATGAGTGATTTTCAGCCCGTTCTTGCTGGAGCTGGGATTTGCCATGAAGGGAAAAGGGGGCAGGTGTTGCTGGATGGGTGACCTTGGGTCAGTACACTTTTGGCAAATGACACTATTCATTATTTGCTCTTGTTCCCGTTACCATGTTAGAGGCATTGGGGGTTCAGGGTTCCGGGGGTTCACCTTTTTTTAAAGATTTTTATTTAATTATTCATGAGAGACACACAGAGAAAGGCAGAGACACAGGCAGAGGGAGAAGCAGGCTCCCTGCAGGGAGCCTTATGTGGGACTTGATCCCCAGACCCCGGGGTCATGACCTGAACCTAAGGCAGACGCTCAACCACTGAGCCACCCAGGTGCCCCCAACCTAAGTACATTTTTAAAAAAATTTATTTAGCATGAGAGAGAGAGAGTTGAGGGAGGGACAGAGGAAAAGAGAGAGAGAGAGAGAATCTCAAGCAGACTCTCTGTGAGCAGAGTCCACCATGGGGCTCAATCCCAGGTCCCCAAGATCATGACCGGGGCCAATATGAAGAGTCTGACACTCAACTGACTGAGCCCCCCAGGCACCCTTCAACCTAAGATAATTTTACCTCCAAAGAAAAACTGCCAGCAAATGCTGAGTTATGCTTCAGGATATGCACACAGCAGTATTTAGGGGAAGAAATACGGGTGTTTGTGATTCACCCGAAATGCATCCAAAGGCAGGGTGGGTGGAGAGGCCGCAGGGGAGGCCTGAAATGAACGTGGACCTTCCTGCCACCACTCCAAGTGCAGACAGGTCTGGGTCCACCCCACCTGCATCCCACCTGCTCACCCACTTCCTGGGAATCGGACATGGGGGAGTAGGTGCGTGTGGGTCAGAGACTGAGGCTGTGGCCCGACTCTCTCTCCTGGCAAAATAAGTCCGCCTACATGGTCAGCAAATGTCTCAGGCCCACCATAATCCAAACCTCTCAACCAAGGACAACCTTCCCTGACTTTGCCATGTGGACCTCTCCAGAGCTACAGGGACCAGAGTCAGAGTGTGGTCCTGGGGGTTGGGGGGCCCGGCCATGCCGCCAGGGTGAAGGACTCTTGTTCGCCTCCCCAGGATGCAGTCTGCTCCTCCCAGCAGAAGCCCAGGATTTCCCTGTGGGCTCCTCTTCTTCCTCTTCTCTCAGGTGGTACCACACGTATGGGGTCTCGCCCCACCCCCGCATACACACACCCCCACCTAGGGGCTCGAGCCTATGACCCAGCCTGGCGAACCGGAGGCTCTCGCTTCCTCGGCCCAGTGACTGGTTGATGCTGGGAGGACCAGGGAAGGTGTTCACTTGCTGTCAGAGTGGACTTTCTAGAACACCAGTTTGATTAGGTCAAGGCCCCACTTAAAACTCTTCAGTGGGGTGCCTGGGTAGCTCAGCCTACTGGGCTTCTGGCTCTTGATTCCAGGGGGGTGGTGACCTCAGGGTCATGAGATGAGCGCTGCATAGGGCTCCAGGGTCAGCATGGAGTCTACTTGAGGTTCTCCCTCTCCCTCTGCCCCTCCTGCTCATGCTTGCTTTCTCTCTCTCTCAAATAAATGAATATATCTTTAAAAAATTTTTTTAAAAATCTTTCAGTGGCTCCCTTGTGCCTAGACAACCTCCAGACTCCTTAACATGCCATGCAAGACCCTGATAACCTGCTTCCCGCTGGCCTCATTTCAGCCTCCAGTCCTCTTACTTGCAGCACCCCCACCCCCCGACCCCTTCCCAGCATCAAAATGATGCCAAGGCTTTGCATATTCCTTCTTTCTGCTGGGACCATCCTTCTTCTGCTTCCCTACCTGACATGGTGACTCAACCCTTAGCACCCAGCTGCAGCTGCGCATTCTTGGGGAGATGACCACACCCCTCCACCGAGGTAGGCACACTCTTCCTCACCAGCCCTCTCACACTTTTCACAGTGCATAACTACCCCGCTCTCCGCAGTTTACACAGCTTTCATTCCCAGCACAGGCCAGGCCCCTCCAGGGTGAGGGTTACATCTTCAGACGAATCTCGATTCCAGTTCACCCAGGACGGTTTTGGCTTTTGTGGGACATCCCGTGGGATGAATGGTGCCCTCTCCACTCTCCACGGTGTCCTGGTTTGGATGATGACTTATATGTTCACCGTACTTAAGCAGCATCTGCAAAGGTAGTTTTCCTGGGAATGCGCGAATAAGAGATCCTTCCTAGGGCTCATTTCTTCTACCAATTAAAGAGCTGAAGTAGATGACTTCTGACTTCACTGCTCACATTGAATCAAGGAAATCAGGAATCTGAAAGGCTAAATCCAGCAGTTCTGATTCAGCGCTCCCTGGAAAAGGACCCTCTATACAGAATCAGAGAATTCTGCATTGCAACAACCTATTCACACTTGCATCAGCACCCTAGAAACCTGGGGGCGCCTGGGGGCTCAGTGGTTGAGCATCCGCCTTCAGCTCAGGGCGTGACCCCAGGGTCCTGGGATCAAGTCCTGTATCGGGCTCCCCGCAGGGAGCATGCTTCTCCCTCTGCCTGTGTCTCTGCTTCTCTCTCTCTCTCTTTCTCTCTCTGTGTTTCCCATGAATAAATCAGTAAAATCTTAAATCAAAAAAAAAAAAAGAAAGAAACCATTACCTGCTATGACCCCATAAATATGTTAGATCCTCCTCAAGACATTTCCCGCAGTGACCCCACCAGTGGCTGCATGTGCTCCTAACAGAAGAAAACCAATTTTTGTGTGTTCTCAAGATGCATGTGGCATCAGTGGCATCGTTAGGGCCCAGACATGCGTCCTGAGCTGTCAGGTGCTCCCATTCCTCACCTGTACCTTCCGCCCTCCCCAAGGGCACATGCACCTCTGCCAATGCCACATGGGGAACCAAGCCGCCCCTAGGTCAAGGCTAGGTGGCCAGAAGCCCTCCACCACTGATACACAGGCAGCAAGTGGCAGCGGCCACATTTCATGTTGGTAGAGCAAGGTGTGCCAGTTACTCTGTGCAAAACCGTGGTAAGGAGCACACGATGGATACTGTGCCATCTCGATCCTCCAACTGTAAGACTCAGTGTCTTTACCCACACCTTACTGCCAAAACTCAGTGCAGTTAGTGTTAGATCAGCCACAGTTGAAGAATTTAAATATTCCACAATTGGGAAATAATACTAAATTGCTTAAAATACCCTTGGTTACTTATTAAGTGATCCTTACACTAATAGCCCGTGAATCTTTTTTTAAAATTCGATGCCTTGGCCTTTTTTTTTTTTTTACAATTGGGTATCAGTGGAACATGGCTTTGGTTTTAATAAAAGTTGCAGAGGGGCACCTTAGTGGCTCAGTCGGTTAAGTGCATGCCTTCAGCTGGGGTAGTGGCCTCCAGATCCTGGGATCGAGCCCCGAGTCAGGGCTCCCTGCTTGGCATGAAATTTGCTTCTCTCTATCTCTCCCTCGGCCCCTCCTCACCGCTCATTCTCTCTCTTGCAAATAAGTAAACAAAACCTTTTTTTAAAAAACTTGCAGGAGGTGGCATTTACCAGAAATGAAATTTCCCTAATGGTTAAAAAAAGAAAAAAAAAGCTTATTTGCATAACTTGTACACTTCTACCTCCCATGAGACACCAAACAAAAATAAATTTTCCAATACATTTCATGTCAGCTCTCTACAATGCAAATCTCAGTGACCCAAGACAAACTTCCTCTGAGGACATTAAAAATAAATAGTACCTTGCCTTTCCTGCTATTGCTTAGAAAAGATACTCAATCGACATCTCATAGATCAAATCTCTGGTGTCTCACTAACCTAGTTTAAAATAATTCCACAATAAATAAAAAAAAATTAAAAAAAAAAAAAGGGATCCCTGGGTGGCGCAGCGGTTTGGCGCCTGCCTTTGGCCCAGGGCGCGATCCTGGAGACCCAGGATCGAATCCCACGTCGGGCTCCCGGTGCGTGGAGCCTGCTTCTCCCTCTGCCTGTGTCTCTGCCTCTCTCTCTCTCTCTCTCTCTCTCTCTGTGACTATCATAAATAAATAAAAAAAAAATTAAAAAAAAATAATTCCACAGTGATACCTGGGGGGCTCAGTGGTTGAGCATCTGCCTTCAGCTCAAGGCGTGACCCCGAGGTCCTGGGATCGAGTCCCTAATCGGGCTCCCCAGAGGGAGCCCGCTTCTCCCTCTGCCTTAGTCTCTGCCTCTCTCTCTGTGTCTTTGGCTTGATAAATAAATAAAATCTTTTTTAAAATTAGGAAACATCTTCATATCTGCTTCTGCAGTGAACCCAACATTGACATCATGTTACTACGCCAGGATCTGCCCATCCATAGGGAACCACGGGATCCACAGGCGCTGCACTACCGCTGCTTTGCTCATCACTGTATTTTCACTGACTTAGAAAGCGTGGGCACATGGTGGGCATTCAATAAATATTTGTGGAAGTGAGAGAGGCAGTGAGGGAGAAAGGGCCGAAGTATAAATAGTGTCCTGAAACTCGCTTTAAAATGTAACTTGGTTTTATAGCCTTTTTTTTTTTTTCTCACAAGGTAGACTTTTAGGTCACAGGTGGGAAGGGCCAAGAGTCATGTCATTCTCGATATCTGGTAAGTTTATTTTCTATCGTCTGAAAAGAAAAGATTTAAGACATTTTGAGCTATTAAGTCACTGCTGGCAACAAACCAGTGCCACCTAGTGGTCCACACAATTCTGGGCGAAATGGCCTCTGCTGTGAAGAAAAAAATAACTGAATGTTTTGCCCCTGTTTGATTTCGGGGTTATTCAGAGAACTGATTCACTTACTAAAAGACCTTTCTAGAAACAACATAACCATTGTTACCACTGTGATCTGATGTACATGAGAGGGTTTTCTGTGATCTGATGTACATGAGACAGTTTTGGTAAATTTGTTAACATTTCTCAGAGCAAGTGGTAAAACCAATGATTAAAACAAAGTAATAGGAGCAGCCCAGGCGGCTCAGCGGTTTAGTGCCACCTTCAGACCAGGGCCTGATCCTGGAGACCCAGGATTGAGTTCCAAGTCAGGCTCCCTGCATGGACCCTGCTTCTCCCTCTACATGTGTCTCTGCCTCTCTTTCTTTCTGTGTCTCTCATGAGTAAATAAATAAATAAATAAATAAATAAATAAATAAATAAATAAAATCTTAAAAAAAAATAAAACAAAGTAATAGATCATATTCTTCGTTTAAAGATCATTTTAGGGACTCCTGGGTGGCTCAGTGGTTGAGCGTCTGCCTTCGACTCAGATCATGACCCTGGGGTCCTGGGATTGAGTCCTGCATTGGGCTCCCCGCAGGAAGCTGCCTGCTTCTCCCTCTGCCTGTGTCTCTGCCTCCCTCTGTGTCTCTCATGAATAAATAACATCTTTTTAAAAAAAATCTCTTTCTTTCTCTCCTCTTTCCCTGACCTTGCCTGGTCTCTGATTTACATAGCGAGAGATTTTTAAAACTGCATGCAGTATGGGGCACCTGCGTGGCTTAGTCACTGAGGCATCTGCCTTCAGCTCAGATCCTGATCCCGGGGTCCTGGAATCGAGTCCTGCATGAGGCTCCCAGCTCAGCAGAGAATCTGCTTCTCCCTCTGCCTCTGTGTGCACTCTCTCTCTCAAATAAATGAATAAGATCTTTATTTTTTTTTAAATATTTTTTTCTAATTTTTATTTATTTATGATAGGCACACAGTGAGAGAGAGAGAGAGGCAAAGACACAGGCAGAGGGAGAAGCAGGCTCCATGCACCGGGAGCCCGATGTGGGACTCGATCCCGGGTCTCCAGGATCGCACCCCGGGCCAAAGGCAGGCGCCAAACCGCTGCGCCACCCAGGGATCCCTGAATAAGATCTTTAAAAAAAAAAAACTGCATGCAGAAAAAGACAGGTGTGCATTGGAATTGCTCAATAAATGTTTGCTGCTGATACACATACAGGAGCCCAGTAAGTCTTGTGGAAGGGAAGGAGAGAGGATGGGGTGCCTCCCACCTCTATGATCCTAGAACATTAGAAGCCACAGTGAATCATGAAGATTTCAAAGGCCACCTAAAATCACTGCAGTAACAATGAAAATATTCGAGTGTCCTGAGCCTTCATCAGTAAGGAAACACTCCTGCCCTAAAGATGACTGCTGGGGTGGGGGATGTCCTTGTTTTTTTTAGATATTCATAATCTTTTTTTTAAGGTTATATTTATTTATTCCTGAGAGACACAGAGAGAGGCAGAGACACAGGCAAAGGGAGAAGCAGGCTCCCTGCAGGGAGCCCAATGTGGGACTCGATCCCAGGACTCTGGGGTCACACCCTGAGCCGAAGGCAGACGCTCAACCTCTGAGCCACCTGGGCATCCCCTAGATATTCATTATCTAAATCTCCACAATTATAAGTCTGGGTAGAAAAATTTCATCAAAATGTGAAAATCGTTAACCATCAACTAGCTTCCATTTAGTCCCCTTGTGAAAACTCCTTCCCACTTAACAATCACTCAGGTCTACCTCCACCTGTCACGCTGGCAGCTTGTCTCTCAGGGGATGTATGATGAAGTAAAAATACTGTCAACGACAATTTATCACAAATTAAAGTGCCGACTCTTCTGACAGAAGAAGAAATCCATCACCAAGTAGGTAAAAGTGATGGGAAAATGGCTTTAATCGTAAGTGAAGCCGTTGATGGACAGATGAGAATATGATGGAGCAAATGATGCTTCCGTTTGGAAGCATCTGTTACCACATAATCAGTTACTCCCAAATTTACTGGCTGAAAACAGCAATCACTTCGCTAGCCCCTTCATGTCTACAGTCAGGAATTCGCAGGGAGCTGGGCTGGGCAATGCTGGCTCGGTCTCAGGGTCTCAGGGTCTCAGGTGGCCGCAGTGGGATACAGGCCCCCCTCCTCACACCCAGGTACTCCGCCCAGGTTAACCCCTGACAGGTGTCTGATGCCCTTGGGATAAAGCCAAAGAGCGTGCACACGCTCCACCCCGTCACCCATGCTGGCCCAGGGTGGACATCGGCCACTTTCCCTGTCCCAACAGCTGTCTCAGTTTTCGGGAACCCAACACCTGCCTTGTCGTGTCATCACCTGAGAGGCCTCCTAGCAATGTGGCTCCCTTCCTCATCCCCGCGGGAATCCAAGCCCCCCCATCAGAGCACCTCCTCCGTGGGATACAGGGATTGCTGGGGGCTGGACCTGTGACCCACACGGAGCCAATCAGCATCCTTTTCTGTGTAATTGCCACACACATTCTCCCACAAGCCTGAGCACTCAAATCTACCTCCGCCGAGAAAGACTGCATGAAACCAACACAGAGACAACCAAAGAAGAATTCACAAGAATTCACCGGAGGCAGAAGAAAGGAGATAGGAGTTTACTGAATACACCTCGAGGGAGCAGGTGCAGAACAGCAGAGGAGAGGCTGCCTGCCAGGAGGCAGCGGGCGGGGGCCAGTTTGAAAGGGAGAAGGTGAGGAGGTCTGGGGACAAATGGAATTTCCCTTTTTGGTAACTGTGCCTGGTTGTAAGGAGCCCATTGGCCAGTTAGGGCTTAGGGCCATGTTGAGGTGGGTCCCTTGACAGACAAGACTGTGTTCAGCCAGGGGGTCACTGCGGGACCCTTTCTGGGTTCCATGGTTCAAGCCTGTTTGCCTAAACAGGCAAAGCCTCTACATTCCCCCCTACTGGTCAATGATAACAAATTATCTGCAGTGGCTTCTTCCTGCTGAATGTGGGGTGTAGAGATGTCCCTCCTGAGCTTCTCAGTCCATAGGGGGGGGTGGTCCTGTGCAGTCATAGATCAGAGCATGGTATTACATTAACACGCAGCTAGACCATTTGGGTGAAATTCCTTGGTGGTCAGGTCTATGGGTTTGGGGAGGGGACCCTCCTGGTATGGGCTGCAATCCCTGTTGAACCATCATTCGTATATGGAATTGCTGGATTCTAGAAGAGATAAGTTGCTTTTTATGATTTTATTTATTTGAGAGAGAGAATTTGTGCACAAGCAGGGGGAGTAGCAGGGAGAGGGAGAAGCAGGCTCTCCGCTGAGTAGGGAGCCCAACGTGGGACTCGATCCCAGGACCCTGAGCTCATGACCTAAGCCTAACGCAGATGTTTTACCTACTGAGCCACCCAGGTACCCATAGAAGAGACAAGTTAAACAAAGAGATTAAAGAGAAGGGACCCCTGACCTCAGGGGTCCTAAGAAGGGAAGAAGCCAAGAGAGCCATGAACAGGTTTCTTTTTTTTTTTTTTTTAATTTATGATAGTCACACAGAGAGAGAGAGAGAGAGAGAGAGAGAGGCAGAGACACAGGCAGAGGGAGAAGCAGGCTCCATGCACCGGGAGCCCGACGTGGGATTCGATCCTGGGTCTCCAGGATTGCGCCCTGGGCCAAAGGCAGGCGCCAAACCGCTGCGCCACCCAGGGATCCCCATGAACAGGTTTCTTTGCAGGAAACCCATCCTTGTGTTGCATGGTCTGGAAGGAGGAAGCCCAAAGCTTACTATGAGAAAGACAAAGCTTGTCCCCCAAAGGGGTGATGATCGTAACGTGACAGCAGGACATTGTGGGGGGCGGGGGTGCCAGTGTGTGGGGACAACTCCTGGTAAGGTATGATTTCTGACCAAGTACATTCAGAGAGGTCACCCTGAAGGAAAAGTTCAAAAACGAAGTCTAGGAGAAATCGTGAGTTTCGGGAGGAAAATATTCAGGGAGTTTTTCTAAGATAAAAGAGAATAATGGAATGTGAGAGAGTAGGGACAGGGACGGGCCGGATGCATGGTCCCCTAGGCCCCTGGATGTGCATCACCCAAGTGTCATTTGAAGAACAGGTGTACATCTTCAACAGGCTAGCAACTGTGGCTTGGTGGAGGGCTCCTCATCTGCAGTCAGGGGGTTCTTGATTCTGGAAAGATGGCTCCAAAGGGACAAGCCGTGAAGTTTTACACTGCTGTTGGAGGGGTCAAGAGAACTTAGTATGGCCTGGCCCAGACAGCTTCAAGTGGCTTTTTGTCCTGCAAAGAGTCTTGAGATCTATGCAATCCCCAGATGTAAGCTCTGGATGTAGGTTACCTGAGAAACACAGGTCAGGTTCTGTATCATACTGGTTTTGGTGGTTGTTAATGGTGGAGACGATTACCCTAGGGAGAGGACATTGACAGATGACAAAATCTTCTACTCCGAGAGGTGAACCAATCATTACAGGGAAGGGAGGGATTGGCTTAAACTGTCAATGTGAATATTCATGTTAGTTAGAAGCCCTGTCCCATTTTAATGGAAATCTGGAGTCCATACACAACACTCTTGTTTTTAGAAAGCATAGGTTCCTCTGTGAGCTGCAGTCAGGATATTAAGGGCCATTCGGTTTTGGAGGGCCACCTTTTGAATTTGTGGGTGACCTCGAGATGGGTTTTATTAAAGGTGGCTGTCGTGTACTTGGCTAAAACTTCTAGTTGCAATTTTATGTCAAAAGAGGTGGCTTCTAGGACAAACACAGCAAAGGGATGAAACCATCAGGAAGCTTCTTTGGGGCACCTGGTGGCTCAGCGGGTTAAGTGTCTGCCTTCAGCTCAGGTCATGATCCTGGGGTCCTGGTATCGAGCCCTATGTCAGGCTCCCTGCTCAGAAGAGAGCCTCCTTCCCAACTCTGTCCCCCGGCTCCCCTCCATGCTCTCTCACTTTCTCTCTCAAATAAATAAATAAACCTTAAAAAAAAAAAAAAGCCCTCTTTGTTTGATGTTTAGCCATAACAATATCCTAATTACAAGGACTCGCTGGCAAGTGGGAGAAGACTTTTCTTTTTTCTTTCTTTTTATTTAATTTTTTTGGAGAAGACTTTTCTAGGGAACTATGGGCATCCCCTGGTGCATCAGTCAATCCAATCACGAAGACAGTGGGGTTACCCTTATTTCCACAAGTCCGTAGTTAACTCCATAGAGCACGGTGTGCTCTGGCTTGTAAGAGCGATTTTGTCATACCAGCCATACAGAATTGGTCAAGGTGCTAGCTGAATTATACAGATTGTTGGAGAATCCATCCCATTTACCAGCTGTTCAAATAATCATATCCCCATGGGGTCCTGTTATCCCCACAGAATAACAAGCATGAAGATAGTCTATACACAAGCTCCTGCGGCAACTTCTCTGAAGTTGACCTCAAGTTGTTGAGCTTTGGCAAACAACAAGCATTCGAAGACCATGAGAACTAGAATTTAACATCTGCAAAGGTGTGTTACTGAAACATAATTTTTCTCTCTAAAATTAAACCATTATTGGAGGCACCTGGGTGGTTCAGTTGGTTGGGCATCTGCCTTCAGCTCAGGTCATGATCCCAGGGACCCAGGATGGAACCTGATATCAGGTTCCCTGTCTACTTCTCCCTCTGCTCGTGCTCTCTCTCGAATAAGTAAAGTCTTTGGGACTAAAATCTACCATTATTTTCAGAGATAACCAAATCAAGACTAATTTGTCCAAAAAACAAGTACAATTTTAATAAACTTGGCCTAATTATTTGCACAGGCTCAGCAAGAACAGTGATTACCTGTATAGATCTTTTATTTTTATTTTATTTTATTTTTTTGTATAGATCTTTTAGAATCTCCTTTGCCAGAACTTTTTATGAGGAATCTTGATCAAACTCTTAGTAGCCTCTCTAGGCCAGAAATCAAGCCAAGTACTTGCCATCAGACATGATGCCAGCAGTACAGTACCTATAGATCTGGGTGAATTCCTCTTCCCAAGGTCCTCAAAATAACCTGAGGCTCCTCCACCTGCCAGGAAGTGACATCCTTTACTCACCTGGTGAGGCTGCTGGGAACTCTGTAACCAGGTATCAGACCAACATTTTCAAGGGGCTTTATTGGCTTCATGTTTCATAAAGTCAACCTTACTTCCTAAAAGCTGTCTGGTCATATCTTAGTCTGTGCATGTCTCTCTCAAACAGGATATTTCAGTGAAAGCCTTGTAAAAATAACCAATATTTCCAAGGTTGTCCTGTTTATAAGAAGACCAGATTCTTAGCAAACTTAGGCAAACTACAACAACTGCTAGGAAAGAACACCCCCCACCCCCACTCCAGAGACTTTGTGAATTTCAGAGTGTTCAGGTAAAGAGAAAAGTAAAATGCTTCAATTTGTTCATGAAATTAATACTTTATCACATTTTTGTAAGTCATAGCTATCTTAAGAGAAAGTTTTCTTAATCTGAAAGAGCAAATACTATTAGAGAGCCACCAAAATTTCAAGCAAGAGTCACAAAAACATAATCATCTTCCTCAATTTATTTAGTCCCATGTTACTAATTTTTATTCAGTTTGAATCCAATCTTTTAGTTAGTTCTGGAAATTCTTATCTATCTTAATTTTAATGGGTTTTTTAAAATATTAGTTTATTTATTTGAGACAGCGAGCATAAGAGAGCATGCGGAGGGGCAGAGGGAGAGAGAATCCCAAGCAGACTCCGTGCTGAGCAGGGAACCCAACGCGGGCTCGATCCCAGAACTTCGGGAACATGAGCTGACCTGAAGGCAGATGCCCAACAAACCAAGCCACCAAACCTTAGAAAGTTTTAAAGCACATGCCTATGTAGGATTATAGCTCATGAAGGACAAAACAGAAACTTTGGGTTTCCTGGGCAAAGAGGAGAGAAAACAACTTTGTTTACATTTCCTTATCAAGAGCAGACCAATCATCCAAGAAAACTGTCTTTTGAACAGAGAGAAAGCAGAATTTCAATTGTACACCAATTGTACATCAATTTAAAATCCGCTCATTTTCAACCTTAGTCCATCTCCACCACATGTAAAATTCCTTTCCAAAGACTTCCCTTCACGAACCTTCTACAAACTTTCTTCTGTAGTCTGATTTTGTCCCAAGCCATTACTCTGCAAACAACCTATCTCCTTTAGGACAAAATTACCTTCTTTTACCTTCAACAAAAACATATTCCCATTCCTCATACTTTTCTTACACATGCAGAGTTCCTTCCCTTATTTTCGTCAAAGTTAATTACATTCAGGAGAATTTTAACTTTTAGAAACCTTAGTCTCCCGTGGAAACTAAGTAGTAACCAACTGTGAGTCATTATGGCAGCACTCTTTAGATGGTACATTTATAAATCAATTAAGCCCAAAGCATGTTTTCCAATACTGACATATCCTGTTTCTCTGCAACAGGAAGCCAAAAGCACAAACCTGCAAGCACTAATCAATGCTTTAGTACTCCATCCTATTTGAAAAATACCTAAGTGTCCAACAAATTCAGTCCCAATTTTTCACTCAAGCAAGCTTTCAAGTTTCAGGTTGCCAAAGGCTCTAAAGGCTATCTTTTTTTTTTTTTTAAGATTTTGTTTATTTATTCATGATAGACACAGAGACAGAGAGAGAGAGAGAAAGAGAGGCAGAGACACAGGCAGAGGGAGAAGCAGGCTCCATGCCGGGAGCCCAACGCGGGTCTCCAGGATCATGCCCCGGGCCAAAGGCAGGCGCTAAACCGCTGAGCCACCCAGGGATCCCCTCTGAAGGCTATCTTAACGATGACCCATGAGAATACTGAGAAAGACAAGATTCACCATCATTTTAAGTCCCCTTTTTTGCTGACAAATTGTAACAGAGATCATGAGCTTAACTGACCGTCAGTAAACCTTGGTAGAATAAAATGTCTCATACTTAATGCTGATAACTCTAAAGATGGGTCTTAATTAAACCCAAATTATGTTTCACCTGGGTCCGCTTAAAATGCAATCAATTTGTTCCCCATTGTGAGTTTTCACCTGGGGCCCTGGTGGGGCAATCTGATGTGGGTGGTGCAAGTCCCAGGGGATTTTCTTCGCCCTTGACTGTGATGGGAGGAGCAGCTGTCAATGGTGCTGGAAGCCCCAAGGATGCTCTAAGAGCCAGGGATGCAGGTGGCGTCCATGGTGGTGCAGACAGAGTAGGGGAGAGGCAGACGCTCAACCGCTGAGCCACCCAGGTGCCCCAAGGATGCCTGGTTTTAAACCTCATCAGCTCCAACAGAGGAGCAGACGCCGTGTTTTCCCGCCAACAAGAGGGAATAAAACAGCGCAGGTTGGGCCGGCATAGACAGGGGACTTCCCCCAAACAAAAGGAGTTTCAGCAGCTACTCGGGAATGTTCCTTAAAGCTCCAGGCCCAAGGTAGACTAACCACAGTGGCCCCAATGATCACAGTCATGAATTAGGGAAACGAATGAGGGGAGAGCCCCTGCATCTATTAGGACGAGGAACAGCAAGCCAGCCAGTGTCCAGTATGTAAGGAAGGGGGTGCATATTTAGCCTGGTTGGCAGCCACACATATTCTGCAAGGGGCTCCTGAGTCAGGGTCCTGATTGATGACCAGGACTGCAATGAGACACCTATGGGGCTGCTGACCAATGGGGAGGTGTTTCAGCGAAAGTCCAGCCGGAGGACAGCGTGAGAAGACAGCCGGACCCGATAAAGGATCAGACCTATACAAGGAGACAGACTGTTGGGGCGTCGGCGTCCCATCCCCCAGAGGGATCATGTGATTCAAGGCGACTGACTCGTAGGGTGTCCCACAGCACTAGGGGGTCCCACAAGAAGAGGGCAGTGGCAAATGGCCTGGCACTTCCCGTGGGGGCATCCCCTGGCAGCAGTGACAGCTAGACCCCCATGAGGCCCCGCTGGGTGGGAAAGAGGAGGGGGACTCACCCCTCAGTCTCAGGGGATTGTGTTCGCCTGCAGACCAAGGTGGTGGCTGGAGCCAGTTGCGGGGTACTCTGGGAGCAGACCTTCTGTCGGAGTCAGAAAGCACAGGGCAGGGGCCCTTCGTGCTCTGGGGTGCAATCTGACCTGTTCACCCTCAGACTACGGGGGGGGGGCCCTTGGCCTTTCTGTCCTTTGGGGGGCACTAGGGTTAGCCTCCTGAAGGGCTGAGAAGAGCAAGGTCCCTCTGAAGTGAAAAGGGGACATCCCTCACCCTCCTGGACCAGGGCAGTCTGGCTGGTTCCCGCCAGAGCTTTGGATCTTTACCCAGGAGTCACCGAGGCTGGAGGCCATCAGTCCCCCAGGCAGGGCCAGAGCCGGTGCACAAGGGCAAGTCCCGAGAGACTCCCAGAGGACCCACAGAGAGCCCAGGACTGGCAAAGGCTCTGCATGTGGGGTTCCCCCAAATGTCAGGGGACTGCAGTCTCCCTGTCTAGGCCACCAAATGTGGTACCTAAATGGGGTGCCTCTCCATGGAATGGGGGCCCCCAAATGTGGGGCAACAATCGGGTGGAAGCCAGTACTTTGGGCAGGGAATGAATTCCTGGGAAGCAGAACAAAGGAGAAAGAAGTTTACTGAATACACCTCAAGGGAGCAGGTGCAAGACAGCAGAGAAGCGGCTGCCTGCCAGGAGGTGATGGGGGTGGGGGCTGCTTTTATTTTCATTTTTAAAAATTTTTATTTATTTATTCATGAAAGATACACACACACACACACAGAGGCAGAGACACAGGCAGAGGGAGAAGCAGGCTCCCTGTGGGGAGCCCAATGTAGGACTCGATTCTACCACCCCGGGATCATGCCCTGAGCCGAAGGCAGACGCTCAACCACTCAGCTATCCAGGTGCCCCAGATCTTGGTTCATAACACTGAACAAAACCCTTCAAAATCAAACCCCCCGGGACACCTGGGTGGCTCAGGGGTTGAGCGTCTGCCTTTGGCTCAGGGCGTGATGCTGGAGACCCGGGATCAAGTCCCACATCGGGCTCCCGGAGCATGGAGCCTGCTTCTCCCTCTGCCTATGTCTCTGCCTCTCTCTCTCTGTATCTCTCATGAATGAATGAATGAATAAATAAATAAATAAATCTTTAAAAAAAATCAAACCCCCCTTTATTTTGTTAACTTAAAAATAATGTAAGAAATATAAGAATATTTTCATGGTTACAATTTTTCTGGAAAAAAAGGGGGGAGGAGAGAGTAAACAGAGCGAGGACTGGTCCTACCAGACAGATTCTAACACACACTTAAAAGCTCCCAGTAACAGTTTATTATCAAAGAAGAAAGATGGAGATGACTGGAGCAAACCCCAAATACATAACCAAATACACGTGTACGCTGAGTCAACGTCAAAGACGGCATTTATAACTAGCGAGGAGGGCGCCTGGGGGGCTCAGCAGTTGAGCCTCGGCCTTCCGCTCAGGGCGTGACCCCGGGTCTTGGGATCGAGTCCCGCATTGGGCTCCCCAAAAGGAGCCTACTTCTCCCTCTGCCTCTCTCGTTCATGAATAAATAAAATCTTTTAAAAATATATTAGTGAGGAAAGGGGAACGACCCATCCATCAAATGGGACTCAGGTTAACCAGCTTGCCAGCGTCACACAGCCCCTAAGCAGTAGGAGACTGAGCCGGTCAGCTTTCTGAGCGTCTGGCCTTCTCACTTCAGAACCTGCCCTTTTAAACGTTACTGGTGCCTGTCCTTGTGCACCTGTGTCCCAAGCCTCTGACAGGACAATACAAACAGAAGGCGTCCACGAATAAGACCACGCAGGCTTGCGGGATCGGCGGGGTGGGGGACACGACTAAAAATAATTGGAACAAAAATGTAAAACTGCTTGCTGGGGTTGCCCACCCGGACCCACGGGGCGAAGCCCAGCCGCCGGCAGCTCACAGATCCCGCAGGGCCAGCAGGTGCACCACCCCGTGCCGCCCGAAGCCCCCCGGAGCGGAATCGCGCGAGTCCCAGCGGGGCCGAGGGCCTGGCCCCAATCTGTGCAGAGCAGACCCCCTCCAAAAGCGGACCTGGCCCGAGCCTGCGCAGAGGGGACCCACAGCTGGAGCTGGCCGGGTCTGCGCAGAGGAGACCCGCGAGCGTGCGCGACGCGGCGCTGCGGGATCCCAGTCTGCGCAGTGGAGGCCCTCCCCTCCCGCAGCGGGTCCGGCCGAGTCTGCGCAGAGCGGACACGGTGGCGGGGGGCGGGGCCGCGGCGGAGGCGAGGCCGGAGGGGAGACCCGCTGGGTGCGTAGAGCCAGGGGTTCGGCGCCCGCCCCACGCCGGGAAGCAGGGTGCAGGGCAGACTCTCAGGGGCCGGCCAATTGGGAGAGGCTGGGGTCTCGAGGAAGGCGGGGAGGCCCCCACCCACGGCTCCCCGCGCGCACCGCCACGACCCTCAGCTGCCGCTCCCCCCCACCCCTGTAGGTTCCAGTTCCCTCCTAGGGGCCCGCGAGCTGCCTACCTCCAGCCCCTAGCCCCCCACCGGTGCAGACCACACCTCTCTCTGCCCTGCTCTGTGCCTGGAGCCTTTGCAAAACACTTGGTTCCTGGGTTCGGGGGTTACCGAGGGCCCCGATGTGGCGGGGGACACACATGTTCTCACACTTGATTGAGATATTCCTGCCCTTGGAGTTCAGAGGAGGGGGGAAGGCTTAGGCCAGTAGCGTCCTAGTAAAGGTCTGCACATCCTTTTAGGAGTAGCTTCCAAAGCCCTTTCCTCTGAAAAGCCTTCCAGAGTTGCCTCAGAGCTTCTCTTGTCTAGCTTGCGGGGCTAGTGCTCACTCACACTAACTTGTTTCACGCGTTTTCTCAGTGAGTGCATCTCCGGGTCCCTCTAGACATGGTTCTGTCTTTGGCATCACCCAGCACATAAACATCAATGTGACTTTAACAGGATTGAAATGGTTAGAAGGTGCCAACAGGTAGGCCTGGAACCGTGGGGAGTGTCACAGACTGAAGAAATGATGGCCCCTGGGCTGGGTAGGGCTGCAGACGTGTTTCCCCCCATTGCTCACACAGTTCGTTTTTATTTGAATCCGTGGCCAGCATTTTAAAATGTGGAAATGGCTTTCACATCTACTCACACAAGGTGTAGATGTTAGTGTGTCTTGGAGGCTCAGACGTATCCACACAGAGCCCACATGTCTACAGGTGCACGTAGCAGGAATTAGAGGAGCTCTGCTTTCAGACTCTGCATCGAATTCCCAGATCCCCAGTTCCCACCAATCTCCACTGTCTGCCTGGCATGGAAGCAAAGTATCCCTTTGTCGTGTACCATCTAGCTTCCGTCACTTGTTCTTTGGTGCCTGGCCTCTGGCAGGCATGTGAGTCCTTGGTTCTCAGTGTATGTGGTGGACAGCAGGTGCCTGGGTGGCTCAGGGGTTGAACATCTGCCTTTGGCTCAGGTCGTGATCCCCGGGTCCTGGGATGGACTCCTGCATCGGGCTCCTCACAGGGAGCCTGCTTCTCCCTCTGCCTGTGTTTCTGCCTCTGTGTGTTTCTCGTGAATAAATAAATTAAATATTTTTAAAAATAGATGGTAGCTGGAGGGACATCGGGAGCAGAAGAGTCAGGGGCAAAGGGACAGCATGGGGTGAGGCCTGGCACACAGGGAAGTTAGGGGAGACGCTGGAGCACAGGTTTGCTCTTAGGTGAACTGTACACTGGGGCTACTGGTACACATTGAATTGTGCCCCGCTCCCAAACTGTGTTCCTTCCGTATATTGAAGTCCTAACCCCAGTAGCTCAGAATGTGACCCTCTTGGAAGTAGGATCATTGTAGATATAATTAGTAAAGGGGAGGAAATCCTGGAGTAGAATGGGTCACCGATTCAGTATGACTGGTGTCCCTGTAAGAATGGGGCCATGTAAAGAGACAAAAGCAGGGAGAAGCCATGTGGACAGGGAGGCCGAGCTTGTGGTCACGCGTTTACAAAGCAAGGGATATGAGGACTGCCCGCTGCCACCAGGGCCCACAGAGGGAAGCCACCTCCAAAACTGCGAGAGTGAATTTCTCTTGGAAGCCGCCCAATCCATGTACCTTGTTACAGCAGCCCTAGGGTACATGACACAGCTCTCAGGTCCAGAGAAGCTGTTATTTCCTTGAACAGATGACTTAAACCGCCACGGTGAATTTTTTATCATTGTTGTCGGTGAAGGCAGGATTTGAGAAAAGTCCTCCATCCAACAGCATGGAGCCAGAAAACAGATTGATTAGATTTTCCAGCAATGCATACATGAGGTTCAAAGGTTCCAGATGAAGATGGGGATGGAGAGGGCCACAGGAGGAATCTTCAGGTTTCCCAGGTATGTGTGCGTGGACGCCCGTGGCTCTACTTACCTCCTGTCCATGCTCATGCCGGAGCCTCATGGAAAGTCTGGTTGTCTCTTGGAGCCTCTGAGGCCTCAGCTTAGAAACTTCGTCACCTGGGGGCACAGGTCCAGGTTTGCTCCCACCCTGGGGCACTGGGAGGTCATTAGTGCATTTCCACTCCTCCTCCTCCTCTGTCCTTCTCTGTCCTGCTTCTGTTACTGGATCCGCACCATTTCTCCTTTACCAGCAAGCACAGGGCTTAGATTTCGTCTGTGGACAGTGCTGGAGGGACAGCGGTTGCTGTGCTGCTTCGTTTTTTTTCTTTTAAAAACTATGTATTTATTTGAGCAAGCATGAGCCGGGGGAGGGGCAGAGGGAGAAGCAGACTCCCTGCTGAGCAGGGAGCCAAAGCGGGACTCAACCCCAGGACCTGAGACCATGACCTGAGCTGAGGGCAGACACTTCACCCACTGAGACCTCCAGGCACCCCGAGGCCTTTCTCCACGCCCAACAGGCTCTCACGACCCCTTGAGCCAGCCAGGTGCCCCCGATAACCTCATTTTAACCTAAGTGCCTCTTTAAAGACCCGCTCTCCAAATATAGTCACGTTCTGAGGGACCAGGAGTTAGGATGAAGGCAGATGAGTTTTGTGGGGGATACAGAGCAACCTTGAGAAGTCATTCAACCTGAGTCTCAGCTTTCTCCTCTGTGCAAAGGGGCTAAATCGTACCTGCACATGGGGGTGGGGGTGACCTCCCAGTAACATGCCTCATCCATGGCGGGAGCAGGTAAGGACTTGATATCCGCCTATGTCACTGATTAGGACAGTGTCAAAAGGCAGCAGCATCTTCAATGTGACTGAATATCCCAGAATTTAAAAACCCACCCACGGAACAGGTTAAGCAGAGCAGGAAAAAATGTTTTTTTGTTTTTTTTTTTTTATACGGGAAATGTGAAGCCAATAATAGAGGACCTGGCACACAGATATTCAATCAAATGAGAGTTCTCAATATTATGATTTTACTTTTTTTTTTATTTTTTATTTTATTTTATTTTTTATTTATTTATGATAGTCACAGAGAGAGAGAGAGAGGCAGAGACACAGGCGGAGGGAGAAGCAGGCTCCATGCACCGGGAGCCTGATGTGGGATTCGATCCCGGGTCTCCAGGATCACACCCTGGGCCAAAGGCAGGCGCCAAACCGCTGTGCCACCCAGGGATCCCGAAAAAATGTTTTGTAAACACCTCTATGTGCCAGGTTCTTGGTATCCTGTCCATGTGGAAGCAGAGAGAGAAAGAAGTCCTTAGCACCGGGGTTGCTGGGTGCACCTCACAGTTCCCCATGGCTGCCCGGAGCCCCCTGACCGAATCCCCACGGAGAGGCCAGGGGAAAGGGGTGGTGTGTTCACAGGCCTGGCCCCCTTGCTTTGGTGCCCCCCATGTCCCCAGGACGGATGCAGGCTCCTGCTATAGCTGCTCCCAGCCAGGCCCATGGTATCTTTGCTCTCCCGGGCAGTGTTCCCCAGGGCACCCCCAAATGGACTCCCACACACGCTCCATCTCAAGGGCTGTTTCCCAGGGACTGCAAGCTAAGAAAACGAGGCATCAGGGAAGCAGAGTAAAGAGATAAAGAGATGTTAGGCATGGGAAGTGAATGAACACTGTTGGTTTTAAGTCATCAATTCGTAAAGAAGCTGCAAATCCCCACCTGCCCAGCTCCTTCACCTCGTGCATCTGGATGCATCAGTATGTTCATGTTTCCCTCCATCAAATTCCACATGGAGGTGGAGGTGGAGGAGCAAGGGACACGAGGTTACGTGCTGGGGTGCGTATCCTGGCAGGACGCTGCTGTGGGGGCACAGGGAACTGGAGGTGTAGTCCAGGCTTGGGCCTCAGGATATGGGGGGTCAGCAAGGAAGAAGGGGCAGGGAGGACAGAAGAAGGAAAGTCTCCACGCAGAATGTGCAGCATGTGGGAAGGCCAGGAAAGGTGAGGGGGACAGTCTGTGTAAGGACTTTATGAGGGGTGCCAGGGGGGCTCAATCGGTGAAGCATCTGCCCTTGTCTCAGATCATGACATCAGGGTCCTGGGGTCAAGTCCCACATCGGGGCTCCCTGCTCAGTGGGGGGTCTGCTTCTCCCTCTGCCCCTCCCCCTGCTTGTGTGCTCTCTCAATTTCTTTCTCAAATAAATAAGTAAAATCTTAAAAAAAAAAAAAAAAAGATGTAAACTGAATTCTAGAATTAAAATTACAATGTCTGAGATGAAAAATGAGGATAGAACCTACCAAAGTGAAACAGATAAAAATACTTAGGAAAAAAAAAGGATGACAGGAGCATCAGTGAGCTGTGAGACCACTTCAATCAACCAAATATATGTGTGATTACAGTCTTGGGGGAAAAAAGAGGAAAACGGAAAAATACTTGAAGCAATCGGTACTGATGGTTTTCTGAATCCGGTGAAAACAACAGGTAGAAAACACATGAAGAAAAATACACCAACGTGCTGATCAAAACCAGATTGGTTGAATCCAGTAATATGTACATGGGCAGCATAATTGGCTGCGACATGGAATTTCATTTTAGAAACGAGGACTAAGGACGCCTGAGTGGCCCCGCGGTTGAGCGGTTGATCGTCTGCCTTTGGCCCAGGTCATAATCCCAGGTTTAGGGATCGAGTCTCACATTGCGCTCCCTGCAGGGAGCCTGCTTCTCCCTCTGCCTGTGTCTCTGCCTCTCTCTGTGTCTCTCATGAATAAATAAATAAAATATTTAAAAAAAAATTTTTTTTTAATTTTATTTATTTATGATAGGCACACAGTGAGAGAGAGAGAAGCAGAGACACAGGCAGAGGGAGAAGCAGGCTCCATGCACCGGGAGCCCGACGTGGGATTCGATCCCGGGTCTCCAGGATTGCGCCCTGGGCCAAAGGCAGGCGCCAAACCGCTGCGCCACCCAGGGATCCCAATAAAATATTTTTTTAAAAAAAGAAAGAAACAACTAAAATTTAAAAGTAGAGGAAAGTATTGGATTTTCGGGAGATTGTGCAGAATAGAATCTGAAGGAAGAACTTTCTGTGATAGATCCCGGGACACATCGCATTCCGCAACCTCACTGTAAACCCGCTAGTTAGACTTGACAAAGAAACAGCCTGGGAACAGTAATTAGACCCCACATCTGCTTACACTGGCTCCTTAGCAGCACTAACATAGACGGAATAATAATAATAGTAATAGACGGAATAATAATAGTAATAACGTAGGCAGAAGGTTTAAGATAAAACACAGCCCGTAACGATCAGCACAGAGGCTAAGACGCAATCTGTATTCTATGACGACGGCTCTGGAGCTTGCGAGAAAGCATCCCTAAGTCGGGGTGAATCGGAAGAAATGTAAAATGGGTGAAGAAGAAAAAGAAGCTGCACCTATTGGGCGCCTACTACATACAAAGCACTTTACCGAGGAGGACACAGAAACTCAAGGAGTGACCGAGATAATCTTGGGGTCCTGGGATCGAGTCCCACATCAGGTTCTCTGCTCAGCGAGGAGTCTGCTTCTCCCTCTCCCTCTGCATATCCCCCTCAAATAAATAAATAAAATCTTTAAATAAAAAAAAAAAAGGGATCCCTGGGTGGCGCAGTGGTTTGGCGCCTGCCTTTGGCCCAGGGCGTGATCCTGGAGACCCGGGATCAAATCCCACGTCAGGCTACCGGTGCATGGAGCCTGCTCTGCCTCTCTCTCTCTCTCTGTGTGACTATCATAAATTAAAAAAAAAAAAAAAAAAAAAAAACAGCAGCAGCAGCCATTTTAGAGCTTATTTAGAGGATTCTCCTGAGCAGATGGACAAATCCATCCGAGGAGAGCACCAGCCCATGATGAGACGAAGTCTCGCAACAAGAACATGGAGTCCCAGCAGATGTGTCTGAGACCAGCTCGCATGGAGGACAGACGTGTCCAAGAGCAGAATAATGTGTAAAAGAAGGAAGAAAAGAGATAAAGAAGCAAAGGTGGTAACAAAAGACTCTGAGGATGGCACGAGGGAGCTATTACTGGATCTGTTCTCATCTCTCTCCTGGTGCTGGAAGTGGCAGGTGCCTCAGGTGCCCCACGGCAGCCCGCACCTGAGTACACGGCTGCCACTGCACAGAGACCTTTGGTTCACAGCTTCAACCTTTTCCCCATCCCCGTGTCACACAAGGGGATGCCACAGGTAACACATAACTTTCACACCACCGTCACCCTTTGGAGGTGATCAAGGATCGGCAGAGAAAAGCCAAAGGCAGCTTTCGGTTCACTGAGTGTCCAGTTCATCACTCGTGGCCTCTTGCTCATGGAAACCATTTGTCTGCTAAGCTCTGAGTGGCTGACCCTGGGGTAGACGCCCTTCTACAAGGTCAGCCCCATCCCCGGGGAGCGAGACACAAGCAGGTGCCACAAAGGGTGTCTGCGGTCTCTTGACCCCGATGAGGAGGGCAGAGGAAGGCTTTAGGTCACAATGAGAGTGCCTTGCGCATGGTGGATGCTGTGATGCTGGAGGGGGTGAGGCCCCTCTGGCGCCAGGTGTCTGTGGAGCCTCAACGTGGGAGTCCCACCCCAAGGTGGAATCATCACATTGGGAGGGTTGCTGCCCGGCATGAACATCTCTATGATGCAGAGTCTCTGGGCCCCGCTGAAGACCTCCAAGGTCACATGCACTGCCCCCCCCGAGGCTCCCCAACATGGGAGTCAGTGGACTGGGATGTGGATTATAGTTCCACTCGGCCCAAAGCCCCTTCCTCTGCACCCTTGCCCCACAGTTTAAAGCCAGCAGGTCAAGGGTGTAGCAGTGCTCTGCTCCCTACTTGGTGATTTGTGGGGTTTCTGCCCAGGAGCTGTCCCAGACTCTCCCCACTCTGAGGCATAACCAACCTCCTTCTGTGCAAAAGGCCTCAAACAGTCAAGTCACCAGGCCAGCCCTCCTACCCCACAGCCTCGGAGGGCGTCGCCTTCCCCACCGGAGTCCATCCATTCTCACCATAACTAAGTTAGAATTCGACAGCGAAGTATTCAGCAGCTGTCCGAACCGGCCAGGATGGCAGCTGGGAGTGCCTGTGGAGTGGTGGAAAGCAGCCTATCCTGGATGTGGAAGGCAGACTCCTGAGCCTCTGGCTGGCTGTGGCCAGCCCCCTGACCTCTCCTTCCCCACAGGTCCAGGACCCCCACACCACGGGCTAGGGCCTTGTGTGGTGGGGCTCCTACCTTGTGGTCCGGAGGCAAGGCAGTGGCCGCAAGCAGGTGGCTATCTGGAGACATGGTGGGTGCCAGACGCCATAGGAGTTGGGTCCACGCTGCCTGCAAAGCGATTTACAAACAAGGACACATGAGTGTTCCAGCCGCGCCGCTGCTGACACAGGGGAGGCTGGAGTGGCTGCAGAGTCCTCTGAGCAATCCTGGGGCTGGAGACGAGGATGTGGGAGAGAGTGGGGAGGGCCTAAGCCAGGTCTGGGGCTCATGGAGAGGCTTCACCTGCCCATGGGTTACCGCCCCCAGCCCTCCTCCTCTCTCGGAGCTCTGGGAGCCTTTGGGGGCACCGCCCACCATCAGATGCTCAGTTCCCACCAGCCTTCTGGGGCTCAGACCTGCTCCCTCTGTCCTGGGCCCTCTTGGGGCCCCCAGGGTCTGTGCACAGGTGCTAACACGTCACAGCGCTCAGCAAGTGGCAGGGCTCTGTGCATCCCCGGGCTCTCCCGGGGCTCCTCCTTCCCGGAGGCTCTTGGGTGCATGCCCAGGCAGATGGCTCCGACAGAGATTCACCCCAAATGTCGAGGCACGCCACAAGGGAGTGGTTATTGCTGCTTACCAGGTTAGTGTCTTTCCAAGGTCAAAGTTTGCTTTGAGAAGTGAGGGAGAGGACCACGGGGGGGGGGGGGGGGGGGGGGCAGGGAGGTGGTTCTGAGGACAGGGTTCAGGTGGCCTATGAGTTCCCCAAGGTCACGTGCATATTTTTCTAGGCAGAGCCTTCCTGAGTCTCGGGGATCCCTCACCTAACAAGCTTAGGAACCTGCCTTGGGGAAGCACATGATGAATCTGAGGAGTAATGACAGTAAACACTAGCCCTAAAATCTCAGCAATAAGGGGGTTGGAAAAAACAAAACAAAACCGGACGTGTTAATGCACCAGGAAAACTGGGATGAGGAAAACGTGCACAGACAGAGCTACCAAAGTTCCCGAGGGCTTTCTCAGAGTCTTGAGGGAGGCCCTTGAGAGTGTGAGGTCTGGTTTTTGTAGCTCTAGACCTACGGGAATCCATAATTCTTTTCCTTGATGGAATTCTGCTTACACAAACATGTGACTAGTGCTCACGGTGACAGGCAGATTCTGACAGCCAGAGATGGAGGGGGGTCACGGAAGGAAAGCTCCAAGTCCCCTTGAGAAGAGTGGGTGCAAGGCGGGGGAGGGGCAGGGGACGTGGTCACAGGGGGTGTGAACTGTGTGTCCAGTAGAGAGACTGTCGTCCACCAGAGCACCAAGGGTGCATGTGGATATCACGCATGTGAACACGGGACTGCAAGTCAGAGGGACGGGTGACACCCAGGTTTTGTGTTGCAGAGGCACAGTCGGGCAGGTGAGCTTCAAGGTCAGCAACAAGCAAAAGCACGCCCTGCACGTGTCATCACCGTATGGGCGTGGGGGAACAGGGGGTTGAGAATCACCCCACCAGGGGCCTGAGTGCCAGACCAGAGCACAGATGGAAGGATGAGGCCTACCGCCAGGTGTCCACACGACGGCACTCCGCTCAGGCCCAGGCTCTGAACCCGGGGGAGCACAGCGGGCTTCAGAATAAACCTGCTGAACAGGTTTGGCCATGAGAGGTTACATTTCAGAGGCCGTTATATGAATCTATTATAGTCAAATCCACGTAGTAAAAATAAAAGCTGTGTGCAGGGTACAGGTGGGGCAGCAGCGAATCTGCCTGTTGGGACCCAGCACGGGGCTGGGGCAGGCTGCAGGCCCTACCAGCTGTATGTGCACCAACAGGCACCCCACCCACCCGGTCACCCCTACCTCCCCGCCCCACCCACATCGTCACCCCACTGCCCCACCTCGCCCACGCGGTCACCACCACCACCCTATTGGCACACCTCTGTCAGTCAAAAATCAATCAGCTGGGCACGTCAAACAGGTGGACTTTATGGTACATAAACAGTACCCCCCTTAAGCAGCTTATGCTCCTCGGCAAGGCTGTGAAACCCGACACGGAGACTGCATGGCCGCATGCCGGCACCTAGCACACACTCAGGGAACGCGAGGCACTGGTGACTGGTCAGAAAGGGGCTGAGAGCAGAGTGCTCCAGGTGCGCCTGGCAGTCCAGGCCCACGGGGTTGCCTCAACCCCGCAGCTCATGGAGTCCAAAACCCCTTCCTTCATGGTAAGAGCAGGCAGGGGCCCCCAGGTGCCAGCCACCACTTGGCACCTCAGACACGTGGGCACATGGAGACCCCAGGATGTTTCCTCGGAGAAGCAGCAGCTTGTGGGAGAACACGGAACACATGGTAGAGACGACGAGGACCCCTGGGCTGTGGGCAAGCCAGGTGGAGGCTCTGGGTGGCGCAGCCTGAGCCCATGGGCAAGCCGGCCCAGCACGGAGACCCCGGAGAGAGCAGCATCACGGCTCCCCCGCTCCCCTCACCCACCAGCCCCTCGGGGCTCTGAGGCCCCGCAGAGTCCTGGCCAGGGCCTGTCTGTCTCCTCCATCCTGCACCCTCTGCAGAACGAGGCGGTCTGGCAGGACGGGGTATCCCCGGGACTTCCCGCTCTTCAGCAACACCACCATCATCTAAGGAAACCGGGAGCACGTCTGCAGGACTATGAAGCTAGGAGGAGCCCATCGATGGATCCCAGGGCCACACAGTTAGGGAACAGGGGGCGTCGTCTCCACCTCAACCTAACACCGCAGGGGCACACATTCACGCATCTGCTGTGCCACCCTTGGGTGGCGTTGGGATCATGTGCCTGCACGTTTCCTGGAAAGTGACGATCTGGGCTACAAGGTGGCTACTGACCCCAGAGCGACGGGATCCACCCAGGGGGGCAGCAGGCAGGGAGCGCCAAGGGGTACAGAAGGAATATTAAGGCCTGAAACAGCTTTTACAATTTAACCCGGTATCGAAACTTCACCAACAGCTCCTAAAAGCGTCCATCCTTTCCAGCCACTGCATTACACCGGGGAGAAGGGGGTCTGTCCACACATGGGATGTGCAAGCTACGGGCACAGCAAGTCCGCACGGAGCCCCTCGCCGGCTGCCATCACTCTGCGCAGTGGACACTCTGGTGCCGGAGCAGGTGGGAGCTGCGGCTGAATGTCTTCCGGCACTGCTGACACTCGTACGGCTTCTCGCCCGTGTGGATTCGCTGGTGGAGGAGCAGCTGGGAGTGCTGGCCGAATGTCTTCTCACAGTCAGTACATTCATAAGGCTTCTCCCCAACATGGATCTTCTGGTGGAGCAGCAGCTCCGAGCTGTCCCAGAAGGTTCTCGCACATTCGCTGCACTGGTGGGGCTTCTCTCCAGTGTGGATCCTCTGGTGGACGGTGAGGTGTGAGGTCCGCCTAAACGCCTTTCCACACTCGAAGCACTCGTAGGGTTTCTCCCCGGTATGGATCCGCTCATGCCTCAGGAGCTCCGAGTTGCCCCGGAAGGCCTTCCCACACTCCTTACACACGTAGGGTTTCTCGCCAGTGTGAATGCGAATGTGCCTAATGATCTCGGAATTCTGGCCGAAAGTCTTGCCACACTCATTGCACTCGTAGGGTTTGTCCCCAGTGTGAATCCTCTGGTGCCGGATGAGCTCGGAGCTCTGCCCGAAGCCCTTCCCGCACTCGTTACACAGATAGGGCTTCTCCCCAGTGTGGATCTTCTGGTGCCTGATGAGGCCCGAGCTGTGCTTGAAGGCTTTGCCACACTCAGTGCACTCATGGTACCTCTCCTCCGTGTGGATGCGCTGGTGCTGGATGAGCTGCGAGCTCACCCGGAAGGTCTTTCCGCACTCGTTGCACTCATAGGGCTTCTCGCCCGTGTGGATCCTCTGGTGCAGGATAAGCGCTGAGTTCTGGCTGAAGGCCTTGCCACACTCCTCGCACTTGTATGGCCTCTCCCCCGTGTGGATCCTGTGATGGTGGATGAGGTGCGAGCTCTGGATGAAGGCCTTGCCACACTCGCTACAGGCAAAGGGCTTCTCCCCCGCGTGAATCCTCAGGTGCCGTCGCAGGCTGGAGTTGGTCCCAAACGTCTTTCCACACTCTTTGCACTCGAAGGGCTTCTCTCCGCTGTGAACCCTCAGGTGCTGAATCAGATGCGAGTTCTGGTTGAAGGCCTTGCCACACTCTTTGCACCTGTGAGGCTTCTCCCCCACAGGAGCTCTCTGCGTACGGGGAGACTCCACATTCTCCATGGGGTTATGGTGGGAGGTGGCAAAGGCAGGGACAGCCTCAGCTGGGGGGTTGGCCTGAGGCGTGAGCAGGGGTGCCCCAAGGCTACAGGTGCGCTCCCGCTCCCCACACTCCCCGTACTTCTCGCCTGGGGGGGGCCTCTGAAAGACAATGGGCCCTGGTGCAAGGCCCCTACCCCGAGGGGACAACTGCCCCGTGCTCCTGTCAGTGGACCTTCTCGAGTGCCTATCCACCGTATCTTCTGCACAGGCCACTTCGAACTCCTGTCCCTGGCAAACCACCCAGGGAAGTGTCTCCAATCCTGTCGCACGTGGCTCGGGTTCCTCAGAAACTTCTTCCTTGGGGATTACCTCCGTGCTCTCGGTCCCCATGTCACAATCTGAAATGACAGAGGGCAGCGTGTGAAGTGGCTACATGGCACGTGACCAGAATAGAGCTAGGGTACTCTAGAGGGCAGGTGCCCATCAGTTGCCTGCCCAAGCGGTCCCAGGGTCTGGTGAGATGACAGGATGCTGCCAAAGAAGGGACCTGGGGTGATGGCGGGCACGCCAGACAAAAGGCAAACCCCGTCCAAGAAGGGTGACAGGATCATCGGAGGAAGAGACTTTTTTAAAAAGATTTTATTTATTTATTCATGGGAGATACACAGAGTGGCATAGACACAGGCAGAGGGAGAAGCAGGCTCCTTTTGGGGAGCCTGATGTGGGACTCAATCCCAGGACCCCAGGATCACGACCTGAGCTGAAAGCAGATGCTCAACCACTGAGCCCCCTAGGCCTCCCCAGAGGAAGAGACTTAAGGAGGGAGATGGGATACGGATGGGGAGAGACACTGGTGAAAGTTGCAGAATACGGGTGATGAGCTGGCAGAGGGCCTGGGGTGGTAGAAAGCATGAACAGGGTGTGCACGGCCAGGACAGGCCCAGAGAAGAGGCAACACGACAAGCAGAGCAGTACCCGGGGTAGAGCGAGGAACCCCTACTGCGCACAGCCCCGGGGCGCTCACCAGGCTATGGGCCAGGGCGCTGTATCCACAGGTCCGACCGTCCAAAGGTCCCCACAGTGGAGCCCAAGCAGAACCACATGTCAGGCCTCTGGGCTCCCCTCTGTGTGGGTGACACAGTGCCGGCCTCAGGGTGCCCCGGGTCCGCTCTACCCCCCACAGATGGAAGGGCTGCCCCCGCCCCGTGAGAAGCCCCAAGACTGGTCACTTTCCAGGCTCCCTTCAGTGCCGCTGACCTGCCTCCTCCTTCCCCAGGACCAACCCCTTGAAACGTCCTATGTGGGGCTAGCTCTTGCTGTCTCAGTACTTCCGGTCTGCGCTCACCTTTCTCCAAGTCAGTCCCAGCATCACCTTGTGAAACGTCCAAACGTATCCTGGTGTTTTCACGCCTGTCATGTCTCTGTATGCCTTTCCTCTTGGTGACTTTTCTTACGTTTTCTAACCTGTTATTATGTGGCAACAGGACTTATTTTTTACAAACTGGTTTTATAAACGATCTCTACAGAATTTTCTTCATCCTTTTTGGATCCCAAAGCCTACACTTTTTCTAAAATTCTGAAAGGCTGTGCAAAAAGTCTTTTAGTTGTCACCGATGTCCTTTCTTCGACACCTCATTAGCAACAGAATAATGAATTTATTTAGTGTAACAAGGAGCCTAGCTAGAGAAATACATTCCTCAGCCTTCTCTGTGGCTGGCTTTGGCCACATGAGATGGTAAAGTGCAGATGAAAGAGCGTGGGACTTCTGGGAAGTCTCCTCAGGGGCGAGGAGATGCCTTGCTTCACTCTTTTCCATACTGTGCCCTGGGCGACAGGTGATGGGCAGGGTGCCACCTTGGACTGTGAGCACACAGGACACTCCAGACCCTATGATGGGGCCAGAGCTGGAAGGACCCTGATGACTCCACAGAGCTGCCATCCTGATCCTGGAATGCCTGCCTCTGGACACACACCCCTTTTTTTTTAAGAATTTATATTTATTTATTCATGAGAGACACAGAGAGAGAAAAGCAGAGACACAAGCAGAGGGAGAAGCAGGCTCCCTGGAGGGAGCTCAATGCGGGACTCAATCCCAGGACCCCAGGTTACCGGCCTGAGCCGAAGTCAGATACTTCATCAACTGAACCACCCAGGCACCTCTGGACCTTTTTTTTTTTTTTTTTAAGATTTTTATTTATTTATGAGAGAGAGAGAGAGACAGGCAGAGACACAGGCAGAGGGAGGAGAAGGTCCATGCGAGCAGGCTCCATGCAGGGAGCCTGACGTGGGACTTGATCCTGGGTCTCCAGGATCAGGCCCTGGGCTGAAGGTGGCGCTAAACCGCTGAGCCACCCAGGCTGCCCTGGCCTTTTTTTTTTTTAATGTGAGAGAAATATGCTTTTGCCTTGCTTAAGCCGTTGCGGTTTTTTGTCTTGTTTTTATGAAGCCAAACCGATTCCTAATTAGTACCCTGGCCCAGGGTGCAGTGATCCCTGTCACAGAAGTGAGGTCCCAGCACTAGGACAATGAGCCTGGCCTCTGTCCAGGGAGTCCACAGCCAATCTGAGGAGTACAATTCCTCTGCCAGTAAAGGGATTACTGTGGAAGGTGATTCTCAAGCGGGAATGGGCAGCCATGGGCCTATTTATCCCCAAGACAATGCAGAGTCGTGGAATGGTTTTGAAGCCAGGGAGTGACACAGCCCACGGTCAGGCACAGGCGCACTAATGGCCACTTCGTGGAACTACCCAGTAAGCAGCAGGCCAGGACCCAGGAGGTCAGCAAGGCAGCGGAGGCAGGCACGGGGCAAGGGGCATGAGCTCTAACCAGGGCGCCAACAGCAGAGGGGATGCATAGAAGACAGCTGGAGAAAGAGTTCGGAGGTCAGATTCTGTGAGACGGGGCTGGAGGTGACCGCATGGGATACAAGGTAAGGAAGACAGAGGAGGGGTCACGACGCTACCCTAATCTCCCTGGAGATAAGAAGACAGGCTATCAGGTGCCAGCAGTGCCAGGGGCTAGGGATGCTGGTGCAGCTAGCTGAGAGAAGAGGACCCATGAACTCTGTCACATGAGAGAAGTTTCAAGATACCTACACAGAGTATCAGGGAACCAGCCCTAATGGTCTGAAACTTACACTGGTCAGGGCTCTGCATGACAAGTGCCGGAGGCCAAGGACAGACACATAGGAAGCCAAAGTTAACGTGGATGAGACCTCCTCTTATCTTCCTCCGTTCCCTCCAGGTCTTCCCACCTTTCTCCACCCCACTCTGGGCCCCAGAACGCTAACCGCGGCAGACAGCACCCGGCCCTCGGGCTTCCAGCTGCACTCCAGTGGTGGTGAGCCCCAGCAGCGGAAGACCAGAAGTAGGGTGAGGCCACCCTAGGCTGGTGGCATACCTCTACCAAAGGTCATTACTCTGCTCGGGGAGTCTGTCCTACCCCTTGATTGTCTCAGGGCCTGGGGCCCAGCAGCCTCTCCCACCTCTCCGGTCTCTTCAGGCCCGAGCTGGCGACCCCTCCAGTGTCATCGGCCCCGGGTTCCTCAACACCTCGCCCACACCCAGGTCATCTACAATTGACTCCTCTGCAAACAGACCTTCCTCAATCATCCCATTTTGAGTGAGCAGTTTCCTGTCTGGATCCTAGTACAAAGGAGGGGGATGGAGGAAGAGAAGCCCACCAATGAGAGAAGGGATGGTCAGGGAAGTAGGAAAGAACCAGGCACCCCATCCCAGCCGTTACCAGGGCCACGGCAGACAGAATTACGAAGGGCCACCTGGAAAATGTCTACCGGGACAATCAGGTGGCCCCGGGTGACCCATGAGAACAGGCTCCATGGCCCAGGAAGCACAGCCAGGTGGCGGCAGACTGATGAACAAATTCGCTACTTCTCTCAGAATCTGGATGAAAGGTCAAAGCCTGAACATGATCCTACAAGGGGGCATGGGGTGAGTGGAGAACCAGGTTTGGAGGGAAGGGGAGAGCAGTGATTTGGGGTGACCTCTGCCAACCTCTGGCCACCCAGAGGATGGTGGTCAGCAGCACCACCAGCCTCACCAGTCGCCCTCTCGACACTTGGAAGGAACCTGATCTCCTAGAGGAACCCCGACATCCTGGAAGCTCTGGTGCTCCCCCGAAAATGACCTGTAATCTTCAACTCCCCACCCCACACAGCAGGTGCCCTGGCTTTCCCACAGACTCAGGGCAGGTACCCAGAAGCTGGATTTCTCCTTTTTGTTGATTCTTTTGCAAATGACAGGCGAGTATGTAGCTACACACAAGGATCCACTGCAGGGGCTTTACCTCTGTTCTTCACTCCTGGTGCCACAGGAGCCAGGAAGTGCCATCCTACAAAAAACGTCTCCCTGATACTCAGCCCCGATCTAGATCCAGATCCACAGCTGGTACTATTCATTCTGTGTCTACTCCCCACCCCCCCCGACCCCCTCCTCCCCATCTCTCCCATAGTCACTGCCTTCCATTATCCAGTGCCTCACAAAGTCATAATTCACAGAACCCACATCTGTCCCCACCACGTAGAAAATCACCTGCCCACGGCACGAGAGGACACACAACGCAGAAGTCAGCATATGTCCACCCCCAACTTCGAGACCTAGTTCAAAATTCAAATGCAGAAAGTCTCCCCCAACTGAATGTGACACCCTCCAACCGCTCTTCCGCCAGGCATCCTGCCAGTGACACAATAATAATGTCACCTGTTGAATGATACTGCTTTATTCCTTCCTGGCATCTCCTCACAAGTGAATCAAAGCCAACATCCACTGGGTAGATTTTCCCAGAGGTGCAGCTACTCATCAGACCTCATGCTCCCGGGGGAAATACTCCCCTACTCACAGCCTGAATTCAAATTTTCATCCATCGTTTCCTGTCTTTGTTTCTTACTTCACTCCCCTAAACCTGGAATTGGCTGTTTCTGGAGAGAGTGAGAAGACAGAAGCGCCCACCTGAGTGGGAGGGTGACCCCTCCTGGTCCTCAGTCTGGAGGTAACATGCAGACCACTCTGGGGTCACCACAGTTCACAACAGGATCTTCAGCTTTGCAAACCCAGATGTTTTTTTCAATGCACCCCCGAGAGCACCCCACCCACAAAGTGCTGATGCATACACCAGATGCCCACCAATTCATTAACAAGAACTAAAACTGAAAGGACCACACTGCCCAGATGAAAATCTACATGGGAAGCCACATAAACCCTGAGAACACGATGTGTCATAGGCTTGCAATCAGAGCAGAAAGACGGTTTTTTGTTTTGTTTTGTTTTTTGTTTTTTAATGAAATGACTGTTAAATTTTAAGAATTCTTAGCCCAGAACGAGGCTGGATGCCCAAGAATCCATTGGGAAATGTACTGAAACTGCTAAATCCCAGGTCCCACCTCAGGCCTCCCAGAATCCCTGGGTGTGGGGCCCAGGGCGCTGTGTCCTGAACAAGTGCCCCGGGTGGTCATAATGCCCCGGCAGGTTCGGAAGCCACTGGCACCACCGCCCCACATTCAGTCCAGGGCGCTCAGCTCGACCCAAGGGCTGGCCTGCCGGGACCACATACGTGTGAGGCAGCAGGATTGTAGATACAGGCTCCTGCCCTCCCTCTGGAGGGCACACCCTCCCCTGAACTCAGAGTACATATAATACAACAGACCAGATCATCTTCTCGGAGTTAAAAACCACACTTCCCTTACGCTTCTCAGACTGTAGTTGCCGTGACTGGACCTGAGCTTGCCCTCAAGTGTCTAAATCAGAGTTTACAGCAGTCTCTTGAGACAGCAACCTCACCCAATCCTTTGAGCTTATCTGCCAAAAACCCTGATGTGATCTGTAGCAAAGAACTATTAATCCATTAGCTGACAGTATGGTTAGATCTAACAATACTGTTGAATGTGAAGGCTGGGACTGGAGGGACAAAAGGCCCAAGAATCACTTCCTTCCTCAACAGAGTCTAGCTGGGGCCACACGCCAGAGGTTTTTCCAGCCCAGAATGATACACGGTAGTAAAACAACGGAGGGCCTGCATGGGAGGCAGCTCTCCCTCCCGTAAAGAAGGACGAGAACCAGGTGAAGGAGCCTGGAAGGGAAAGCTGCAGGCCATGGGGCCACGAGGCCACAGTTAGGCAGGCCAGATGGTGGAGGGAAAGGCAACCGCAGGCCCCATGCCCACAGACGTTATAGTTGTTGTTTTTGCACTACTCCACATGCCATGCCCCACCGCTCAGGGCAGAGGATGAGGGAAGCAAGGCCTCAGAGGCCAAGAAGCACCGGGGTAAAGAGAAAGGGAACAGAAGGAACCTTCTGGCTTCCATGGGGCACATGGACAAGGAAGAAGAGAAGAAAGAGAGAGCACACTGGCATTCTGACGTGGGGTACGGGAGGAGCGCTTACTGCGTGCTGGGCACTACCTTGTGAGGCCCTCACAACCTTCCTGTGAGACAAGCATGCCCCAGAGGGTCACTGTGAGGAGGAGGAGCCCGTCAGCATGCTTTCCCGACTCTCTCCAGCCCCAGAGCAGCTGGGAATCTGGGGACACAGGTGGTGGAAGAATGAGGGAGTGACCTGAGGACATCAGTGGAGACACACTTGAGATGGGTGAGCAGGACGGACGCAGATGGAGTTTGGGCAGGGAGGGAAGTGTGGGGCACTAACGAGACTAGACAGGTTACAGAGAGGGCAGAGAATGTGGCGAGCACACGAAAGCTTGGGCAGGGATCCCAGAACGCCGCATGAGGTTTAATGTCGAAATGCTAAAGCTTATAATACATGCAAAACATCCTTTGCAACTACTCAGATTTATGATGAAACACTTTGGAAGTTGACTGACAAGTAGATACAGGATACAAAGCTTCTCCAATTATTTTGTGGTGCATCTGACCAAAGAAGTGGGCAGTGGCCTTGCACGCTCTGCAGATGAGACCTCCTCTAAGTGTTCCAGGACCCAGAGCGACCAAATCCCTCGCAAGCAACTGTTCACAACAGCAGGGACTGCCTCGGGAATGGATATGCCTTCATGTGGGTCAATGATATTCTAAGCAGGTTTGCTGGGAGCCTCTGGGAATAAAGCCAACCATCCTGAAAGCAGCACAAGAAAAGACTTGGAGATGTCGTTGCCTGGAACTGCTGCTGCTGCCGTTCCTCCCCCAGCTTGGATGAGGCAGAGAGAGCTAAAAACCGAGGCACAGTGGAGCCACCACGTTTGTCCTGACAGCACTTCACCACCTGACTTCCAATGATGAGAGCTTGCACACATGCACAAAGCCAGGCTGAGTTGCATCATGTTACTTGCAGACAAAAGCATCTTAAAGCTGACAGACTTCCCAGTAATGTCTGAAAGGCCAGGTCCCACCAAATATTCAGTATCTGGTACCAGGATCCCCTCCTACCCATCATCTGCACTCACACGTGCAGGAAGCAGGCACTCTCATGCTCCTCTTTTATTTTATTTTTTTTAATTTTTTTATTTATTCATGAGAGACACAGACAGAGAGGCAGAGACATAGAGGGAGAAGCAGGCTCCCTGTGGGGAGCCCGATGCAGGATTCCATCCCAGGACCCCAGGGTCATGCCCTGAGCCAAAGGTAGACGCTCAACCAATGAGCCACCCAGGCATCCCTCTCATGCTCCTTTCAACTGTACTGCCCTGACTTGTGCCATGTGGCTTCTCAATCACAGGTTCCCAAGGCCTACAGAATACAAACTCGTGCAGGTGGCTCAGGATGCCCCCCTGGTCAGGCCCTTTCCCGGGCTCCCCGCGGTCCCCAGGGAGGTTACTGCAGCACCCTCCCCTTTGGGAACAGTTTATATCCACTTGCTGGGATACTCCCGCCCACGGCTAGCACTTCAGGCACACAATCCTCTCCTGTGTGTGCCCCTGAGGTCTCTCACCTAGGAGCAGCCGCTGCAGTGTATGGTCCCTGTCTGGGCAGCCTGTTCCCACACAGCCTTCTTCGGCCCCTGGAGCAAGGATGGAGCTCCCTTCACCTTGCTGCTGGGGGGCGGGGGGGGGGCTGCCACAGTCGGGGCACTCTTACACACCGCCTACGTGAATCCATCTACATAACAAGCCTGGGGGGCCAGTGAGGAATCACTGCACATGCATCCGTGTTCGGGTCCGAGGAGCCCAGCACGGTGCCCGGACACCGCAGATGCCCCTCACCGTCTGCAGACCGGAGCTCCCTCCTCCCGATCCCGAGGACCTGTCGTTTCCAGTGCCCCCCGTCCCCACGGCGGTCCCGCCGCCACGACGGCTCCATTCCCTCCGCGCTCAGAGCCGGCTACGTCCGTGACACCCCCCCCCCGACCCCTCCCAGGAGCCCGGGGTGCCGAGCTGGGGCGCCACTGCCCGCCCTGGCGTCCCCGCCGCCCACTCGGGGCTGGGGGTCCCGGGGGACCCTGCGGGGCCCGCCTCCCTGAGCAGGTGGGGAAATGGAGGAGGGGGTGGGGGGGCAGCCAGTCCAAGGTCACAGCGGGGCTCGGCGCGACCGCCCGGCCCGCGGGCCGCAGCAGCCCCGGAGCCCCGCCCCGCCCCGCCGCGCCGCCCCGGGGGAGGTCTCACCGCCGCCACTCGCTCCCCGCGTTCCCAGCGCCGCGCTCCCCGCCGCCGAGCTCTCTGTCCCACAGGCGGCGGCGGCCCTGCTTCCACTTCCGGTGCGCTCGGCCAATCCGCGCGCGGCGGCCTCCGCGGAGGAACAGGTGGGCGGCCCGCCTGCGCCCCCCCGCCCGCCCCGCCTGCGCCCCGGGGCCCGCCCCGCCGCCGCCCCTGGTGCCCGCCCCGCCGACCTCCCGCGGCGTCGGCTCCCGGGACGTCCGTCCCCGCGCGCCCGGTGGCGCCCGCGTAACCCCCGGATCACCGACTAGCCGGGTCCTCCAGGCGGCCTAGAACGGCCCCAGGGACGCACTTCCGCCGCTGGGCCGGCCGCTCTGCCCGCCGCTGTCGCTGCTCCTCGTCCACCTGCGCCAGGGCGGACGCTGGGCGCTCTGAGCTCGGCCCTCAGCCCGTCGCCCCCTTCCCGGAGCGCCGAACCCCGGGAGCCCAGGAGCGGGGCGAGGAGAGGGAGACCGCTCGGAGGTCCGTGGGGCTTGCTGGAGGGGACGCCGCAGGGGACAGTGCGGGGCAGCGGGGACACCGCCTCCTCCGCCGGCCTTCTGATGTGTGACCAGCGCAGCTGGCTCGCCCCGTGCTCGGGCCCTCTGCCTGGTGGCCCCTGTGCCGTCCTTTGCACCTCGGGCTTCTTGGTTTCAGGTCTCCGTTCTCAGGTCACGTCCCAGAGGGGCCCCGTCCCTTCCAGCGCAGCCCCGGCCGGCAGCACTCCTCCCAAATCCCGGTTCTCGGGCAAGGGCTGTGATTGGCTCCGGTCGGCCGGTTCTCAGCGTCAGTGTATTTGTGGGGCAGGAGAGTGAGCCCCGTTATCCGGTCAGGGCCACCTGTCTGCCCCAGCTGGGGCCCGGCACTCTAAGACAAAGGTACTGTGTTTATATCCAGTACACACACCGTCAGAAAGGAGAACTTTCTCTCGAGTTGGTCATTGGAATTAGGCCCAACCTTCCAGTCAAGCACCTCTGCCACCCACACCAATATCCTTAACTCCTTTGCCCTCCCATCTGCAACTACCCAAGATGTGTGTGAACCCTGGATCGGCTGAAATGTCCACTTCCCTTGCCTAGGCTACTAACAACTAGTGGGAAAAATACTCTTCAAGAAGAGCCCTAAGGTCCATGTATCATTTATCCTTCCCGGAGGCCTTTCCCTGCTTCCTAGAAGTCGTGGTCTGTTTCCTAGTCAGCTGGTCTGCCGGTTCCACGACGGCTCCTGCAGCATTCTTTGGTTTGCTCCAGCCTGTATCCACCCCCACGGTCCCCCATCACAGGCATCGCTGGCAACATCCATCCCAAGGGAAGATGCCCAGACTATGAGGGTACCCGGCCTCAGAACCAAAGGTGGGAGATATTTACTTTCACTGACTTCTATCTAGGCCACCTGCATTAACAAGCATCTGCATCAAGAACCCAGATAAGGGATTCTCAACCTTGGCTGCACATTGGAATCATTGGGGTGGGGTGGGAATTCTTTAAAACTATTGACGCCTGGTGCCACACGCACAGATTCTGTTGAAACTGATTTGAGACAGGGACTGAGCATTTTTTTTAAGATTTTATTTATTTGAGAGAGAGCATGAGCAGAGGGCAGAGGCAGAGGGAGAAGCAGACACCCTGCTGAGCAGGGAACCCAATGTGGGATTCAATCCCAGGACCCTGAGATCGTGACCTGAGCCGAAGGCAGACGCTTCACTGACTGAGCCACCCAGGTGTTCCAGTTTGGGCGTTGTGTGTGTGCACAGGCATGTGTACACTCACTTTGTGTTTTTTTTTTTAAGCTTTCCAAGTGATTCAAACAGGCAGCCAAAAAAATTGAAAAACAGCAACCTAGGTCAATGACTCAAAATCTGGTCTGAATTGGCAGGATCAGCATCTCCTGGGAACTAGTTATAAATGCACATTCTCAGGCCCCATTGACACATCTTCTGCATGAGAAATTCTGGGATTAGGGAGGCACCTGGGTGGCTCAGTCACCTTCAGCTCAGGCCCAGCCCCTGTTCAGGAGAAACCAGCCGCAAAACATTCAGGTCTCACCTACACACACCAAAGCCACAGCTAAAGCAGAGTCAGGACTCAATTACATCCTCGCTGTTCCCCTCCCACATGCAGCCTTGAAGAAGCAACCGAGGGCATCAAAAGGGCAGCCTCCTGCCCTAGACCCGACCCTCACCCCCCAGGAGCCCAGAGCAGCCGATTCTGAGCCTGACTTAGCAACGCCACTTTTTCAGCATGCTGGGATAGTAACTCCTGCTCAGGCAAGTTCTCCATGCCTAAGAGGTGCTCCAGGGTCCTATGGGGTCCACATCTCTCTCCAGGGAAACCAGGACCCCCTTCACATGGAGTAAAGTGCAGCATCGTCAGGGAAATTGGGCCTCCATGCTGGGTACCAGGGGCGGGGCAGAGGAGCTGGCACCCAGGGCGCCTCGCACACACATGGTCCCTTTGTTTCCGAGGCTTCATTTAGCTGCCAACACCCACAGATTCTGTCTCTAGACCCATTCTGGGCTCGGGGCCCTCCCCTCCCCTGCAGCATGAGTTGCTCCCATGATGATCCCTGACCTCACACAGCATTCATGCCACGTAGGGAATGACAATGGCTAAGGCTTATCCAGGTGGGTGAAAACACAGGCTTTGAGGCAAGGTTCAAGAGAGCAAAAGCAACGCGTCCGAGCCGTACAAATAGCTAACATACTTACAAAGCCCCCTCACTTACATGGGCCATGGTAAGAGCATCTGCAAGCTTCCTTAGGCTGCCTACAGTGAGTGTAGACAAGACTTCCACAGATGAGGGAGCCCAAAGAACTCACCAACTTGTCCAAATGTAATCGGGTCAGACGCAGGGAGGCGAGGATTAGCGCCCACGTCCCCAGACTCCTCCTCAGGCTCTTCTCACTGCAACCTGACTGTCTCCCCAAAGGCCCACAGGACACACAATCTGCCTCCACCCCTTAATGGGGTGGAGCAAGTTCTGCCACTCTGTTGACCATGAGTCAGCTCCATAGAGGATATTTCAAATCCAACATTCACAAAATCCTCGCTTACCTGACATGCGTAAAGTATCTCCCATCTACCAAAGTAAAACCCTACACAGGGATGCCCAGGGGGCTCAGTGGGTGAGCATCTGCCTTCATCTCAGGGCGTAACTCCGGGGTCCTGGGATCGAGTCCCATATCGGACTCACCACAGGACCACAGGGAGCCTGCTTCTCCCTCTGCCTGTGTCTCTGCCTCTCTGTCTCTCATGAATAAATAAATAAAATCTTTAAATAAAAGAAATTAAGATTTCTACATGTATTTTTCAAGGCTAACATTGGTACCATTACCTAATGAATATAAGGGCATTATTATAGAAAGATTACAAAAACCGTATAAAAATATTTAAAACTGGGCAGCCCGGGTGGCTCAGCGGTATAGCACGGCCTTCAGCCCAGGGCGTGACCCTGGAGACCCGGGATCGAGTCCCACGTCAGGCTCCCTGCGTGGAGCCTGCTTCTCCCTCTGCCTGTGTCTCTGCCTCTCTCTGTGTGTCTCTCATGAATAAATAAAATAAAAAATAAAAAATAATAAAAAAAATTAAAACTGTAGCAATACATTTTACCATCTTGGTAATCCTTTGCTTTAAGTAAGCTTTTATTTATTTTATTTTATTTTATTTATTGTAACTCATCTCTACACCCAACGTGGGGCTTGAATTCGTGACCCCGAGATCGAGAACCACATGCTCCTCCAACTGAGCCAGCCACATGCTCCTAAGTAAGCTTTTAATTTTAGAATGGTTTTGAATTTATAGAAAAGTTTCAAAGGCAGTACAGAGTTCCATGTCCCCACACCCAATTTCCCCCATCAGCATCTGACGTGAGTCTGAGACATGAGTCTGAGACGTTTGTTACAATTCGTGAACTAATCACACATTGTTATTAACTAAAGTCCATAACTCATCCAAATCTCCTTAGCCCTCACCAATGTCCTCTTCTTACCCCAGGATCCCATCCAGACACCACATTACGTTTGGTAATCATGTCTCTTTGGCTCCTCTCGTCTGTGACATAACCGTACATTTAAAAATAACAGCAGAATGCACACCATCACCGCAGGAGGTGCAGAAGCAAATCAAAACAGCTGCCAAGTCCACATGATACTCACACAAGACGCCAGCATCTGTTTACCAGCTCACCGTATGAATAATGCACAATTTCCTTCTCTCAGACTGCAATCGCCAGCTGATTCAGGTGCAGCAGGACACTGCAAAATCTAAAAGTCACCTCAACCCAAAGGAGAAAGCCTGTCAATTCAAATTCAGTATCCGCGTAACACGGCCAGAGAGGATGCTGAAACTCACACTTGAGAGAATTGATTATGAATATTCCAGAAAACAGGTGCCAAGATACAGATACACAGACATCCTCAAACCTCCATGGAGGAGGTGCTCCAATAATTCCATTTTTAAATTAGTTACTGAAACCTAAAGGACATTTATTGATCCTTGGAACATTGTTATGAATACTGGACAAGTTCTAATAACCCACCAAAATGTATTCAACCAATAATACCAGTGAGACAGGATACCATTGCGGTGAGCAATATAAAACAAATGCTACATCAAGAATAATCATAGGGGAGATCCCTGGATGGCTCAACAGTTTAGCACCTGCCCAGGGTGTGATCCTGGAGACCCGGGATCGAGCCCCGCATCGGGCTCCCTGCATGGAGCCTGCTTCTCCCTCTGCCTCTCTCTCATAAATAAATAAATAAATAAATAAATAAATAAATAAATAAAATCTTTTTTAAAAAATGGGCAGAAGATGTTAAGAGACATTTCTCCAAAGACTTCCAGATGGCCAACAGACACACAAAAAGATGCTCAACATCACTCATTATCAGGGAAATGCAAATCAAAACCACATAAGATGTCCCCTCACACCTGTCAGAACAGCAAAAAATCGAAAACACAAATACCAGGTGTGGGCAAGGCAGTGGAGAAAGGGGAACCATCCTGCCCTGTTGGTGGGAACACAAACTGGTGTGGCCACTCTGGAAAACAGTAGGAGCTTCCCCCAAAAAAATTTTAAATAGAATTACCGTATGAGGGGGATCCCTGGGTGGCTCAGCAGTTTGGCGCCTGTCTTTGGCCCAGGGTGCGGTCCTGGAGTTCCGGGATCGAGTCCCGCGTCAGGCTCCCGGCATGGAGCCTGCTTCTCCCTCCTCCTGTGTCTCTGCCTCTCTCTCTCTCTGTCTATCATAAATAAATAAATAAATCTTTAAAAAAAAAAAAAAAGAGGGATCCCTGGGTGGCGCAGCGGTTTGGCGCCTGCCTTTGGCCCAGGGCGCGATCCTGGAGACCCGGGATCGAATCCCACATCGGGCTCCCGGTGCATGGAGCCTGCTTCTCCCTCCGCCTGTGTCTCTGCCTCTCTCTCTCTCTCTCTGTGACTATCATAAATAAATAAAAAAAAAAATTAAAAAAAAAAAAAAAAGAGTTACCGTATGATCTGGTAATTCCGCGACTGGGTATTTATCCAAAGAAGGCAAAAATATTAATTTGAAAAGATATGTGCACCTCCCCTATTGTTATAGCAGCATTATCTACAACAGCCAACGTATGAGAGCAGCAGAAGTGTCGATGTCATCTGATACACACACACACACACACACACACACACACACACACACAGAGGAATATTACTCAGCCATGAAAAATAATGAAATCTTGCCATTTGCAACAACATGCATAGAGCTCAAGAGTATTATGCTAAGAGAAATCAGCCATTTGGAGAAAGACAAATACCATGTCATTTCACTTGTGTGGAATTTAAGAAACAAAATAAATGAACAAAGAAAAAAAGAGATACACACAAAAAAAACTCAGACTCTTAAATACAGAGAACACCTTGGTGCTTTCCAGAAAGAAGGTGGGTGGAAGATGAAGAATCCCTGTATCTTGATTAGCCCTGAGGAATGCACAAATTGTTGAATCACTGTACTGTGCACCCAAAACTAACACAGCAATGTATGTTAGTTGTACTGGAATTTACTTTTTTAAAAGATTTTATTTATTTATTCATGAGAGACACAGAGAGGGGCAAAGACACAGATAAAAGGAGAAGCAGGCTCCCTGCAGGGAGCCCAATGGGGGACTCAATCCCAGGACCCCGGGGTCACACCCTGGGCCGAAGGGAGGCACTCAACCACTGAGCCACCTAGGCGTCCCTGTACTGTAATTTATAAATCAATGAAAAAAATGAAGGGAAAACAAATGAGAAATATTTTATTTGGAGTGCTGACATTGTATAGGTAGAAGGAAATAAAAGAGAATGAGGGGCAGGTGGAGTCACCGAGGGAACGGCTGGAAGGGTACGAAGAATCCTGAGGCTTCCGCCCCAGCATCCAAGGCTGCCTTTCCACTGTGGGTTTTGTCCCCAGCTCCCCCACCAGAAGTAGTAGCATACAATGTGCCCTGATTGTCACCCTAGACACCCCTGAGACTTACCCACAGAGCTAAGAACAATTAGACGTCTATGTCCAGGAGTCGGCTAGGGCTTCCTCCGCACAGCCCAGCTGCTTCGACATTAGAAAGGTGTCTTGTCAGGATGCCTGGGTGGCTCAGCGGTTAGGCATCTGCCTTTGGCTCAGGGTGTGACCCCAAGGTCTCAGGATGGAGTCCCGCATTGGGCTCCCTTCAGGGAGCCTACTTCTCCCTCTGCCTGTGTCTCTGCCTCTCTGTCTCTGCGTCTCTCAGGAATAAATAAATAAAATCTAAGAAAGAAAGAAAGAAAGAAAGAAAGAAAGAAAGAAAGAAAGAAAGAAAGAAAGAAAGAAAGAAAGAAAGAAAGAAAGAAAGAAAGAAAGAAAGAAAGAAAGAGGAAGGAAGGAAGGAAGGAAGGAAGGAAGGAAGGAAGGAAGGAAGGAAGGAAAAAGAAAAAAGAAAGAAAGAAAGAAAGAAAGAAAGAAAGAAAGAAAGAAAGAAAGAAAGAAAGAAAGAAAGAAAGAAAGAAAGAAAAAGAGGAGGAGGAAGGAAGGAAGGAAGGAAGAAAGAAAGAAAGAAAGAAAGAAAGAAAGAAAGAAAGAAAGAAAGAAAGAAAAGAAAAGAAAGGTGCCTTGTCATGGTTCTGGAGGCTGGGAGTCCTCCCTGGGGCTGGATGAAGTATGGGCTGGAGGACTTGCTGCCTCAGGGTCTCCCCTCGCCTTGCAGGTGGCTGCCTCCCGCGGCCCTTTCTCTATGCAGATTCATCCTTGGTGTCTCTCCTTCTAAGGACACTAGTCCTATGGGATTAGGGCCCCACTCTTCCAACCCCACTAACTAATTACCCTGCTTAAAGACCCCATATCCCAGTGCAGTCCCACTGGAGGTTAAGGACCCCAGCACATGAATTTGGGTGAGACATGATTGGGTCTCTAACACCACATCTCCCCCACCCAGATGGATTAAATCAAAATTAGGGGAGGGGGTGAGGAGCTTTCCGGGGTTGAGGATGGCCCCGGCTCCCGCTGGGCTCCTGCCACGTACTAGCTCTGCATACCTGGCAAATCCACCTGAGCTTTGAGCTCCGCTGTCCTCTCTTGTTAAACGGGATCCTGTCAGAACACAGGACTCTTGTGAGACTCAATAGAGATCGTGCAGGAACAGCACTTCGCACGTGCCCGGGCCAGAATGTAGGCGGTGGCGGTTACCAGCAGGGAGAGGACCAATGTCCTCAAGGTATACGAAGCAGGAGGTGGTAAAGCAGGGCAGGAGTACGTGGGAAAGGTGGGAAAGGTGGTCTGAAGTGGGATGAAGTAGATGGAGATCTTGAGAGGCTGGGCGGGGATGGGGGGTGGAATCTCCGCCCACAAGGATGAAGACGCAGTGTCCTCGATGGGCGTCAGGGGGCGCCACGAGCTTGTGGACCAGCGTCCCACTGTGGCCGAGAAGGTAGGTGAGAAGGAAGGGAAAGGTTGAGTCTTGCAGCACTTTAAAGAGATGTTATTTATTCATGAGAGATCCAGAGAGAGAGAGAGGCAGAGACACAGGCAGAGGGAGAAGCAGGCTCCCTGCAGGGACCCCGATGTGGGATTCGATTCCAGGACCCAGGGATTCCGCCCTGAGCCCAAGGCAGACGCTCAACCACTGAGCCACCCAGGCGTCCTTAAACTCAATTCTTTAAAAACAGAACTGGAGTTCTTTTTACATGGATTTGGCCATGAGTTACAAAGACCCAAAATAACGGTGGGGTGGCTTACAGGTAATTCAAGTTAATTTTTCTCTCATGTGAAAGGCCTGAGGCAGACAATTCAGGATTTCAGTGGAGCCACCATTGTTTTTCAGGAAGAGGAGGAAGGCAAGTCCAGCGGAGGAGGACCAGGGGCAGGACCTGCCAGCTCCCCCCGTCCAAGGCCATCATTTTCTGAGGCAGAGAGAGTGATAAGCAGAGGTGAGGTGTAAGGTAGTAATCATGCAATGAGTCATTATGGAGTCACCACCGATGGGCACCTTCCTGGGAAACAGTTCACTTTCATACTCACAGAAAGCTCCTCCTGGAATACAGAACACCTCTGTATGTAGGACTAGTCTCTCCTTCCAGGAAAAGGGATACTTTGTGGGTTAAAGTACCAGGAGCCCACAACATGGGAAAGGCACAGATGGCTTCCTCCATACCAGCCAACAATGCATGGCAAGGCCCTTGGCCTCGCCTCTGGTCTGCCAACCATAATGCACGTAAGCAATGTACAGATTGAGGATGTGCCCACAAGGATCAGTGAGCAGGTTTGCATCACAAAATAAACATGACGCTACATTCCAATCGCTCGAGTTTCTAACATCTCTGCAACAAAGATGCTCAGCTGCAAGTCCAGCTGGAGATACGGTCACGTCCAGGACATTTACGGAATTCTTCCCCATGGAAGCTTCTTTGGTGCTATAAAATCCGACCGAGGCCAGAGAGCATCCCTGACCTGCACTGCTTTCAAGCAGGTCCTCTCCTGAAAGAATGATCCTCTGGGGCCAAATAAGGTGTGAAGTGTAAATGAAGGCCTCTCGGTGCCTGTGACTTCTGCAGGGCTTCTCTGCAGAACAGGTTCTTTGATATTGAATAAGACTCAGGCTTTGATTAAAGGTGTCCACACACCACCTAAATGACAGGGTTTCTCTCATGAGTAGACTCGGTGATGTGGATTGAGATGTGAGCTCTGAGGAAGGACTTCCCCCGAGTCATTACACCCCAGAGGCATCTCTTTGAGCAGGTGCCTCAAGATTTTATTATTTTTACATAATCTCTACACCCAACGTGGGGCTTAAGCTCACAACCCCAAAATCAAGAGTCTCACGCTCCCCTAACTGGGCCAGCCAGGCGCCCCAATTGTATTCATAAGTATTTTCCCCACTATGAGTTCATCAATATATTTTTTAAGATTTTTATTTATTTATTCCCCACTATGAGTTTTCCCACTATGAGTTCCCCACTATGAGTTCATCAATATATTTTTCCCACTATGAGTTCATCAATATATTTTTAAAGATTTTTTACTTATTTATTCATGAGAGATGCAGAGAGAGAGAGGCAGAGACACAGGCAGAGGGTAAAGCAGGCTCCCTGTGGGGAGCCCAATGCAGGACTCGATCCTGGGTCCCCGGGGTCACACCCTGAGCCAAAGGCAGACGCTCAACCACTGAACCACCCAGGCATCCCAATAAATAAAATCTTTAAAAAATTTTTTTATAAAAATGTGTTGGGGCTGGTGGAGGGGAAATGATCAATTGCTCATTGTTGGAGGAAGACAAATTGTTACAAATCCTGAGGAGGACAAATAGTTCCAAGTGAAAAACACATTTACTTTTTGACTGTATAATTTCACTTCTAAGAATGTATCCTACAGATACACTTTACTGTGTGTAAAATTATAAGCACACAAGGTTTTTTAGTGCAACATTGTTCATAATAGCAAATGATTTGGGGCAGTCTAAATGTATCCATAGGAAGTGGTTAGGTAAATTATGATACATCTGAAAAATGAGATAGTTACCTTCATGACTAAGAATGAGGAAGCTCTTTGTATACGAATATGAAAGGAGATTAAAAATAAAATCAGGGGCACCTGGATGGCTCAGTGTTTGGGCATCTGCCTTGGGCTCAGGGTGTGATCCCGGAGTCCTGGGATTGAGTCCCACATCGGGCTCCCCACAGAGAGCCTGCTTCTCCCTCTGCCTGTGTCTCTGCCTCTCTCTGTGTGTTTCTCAAGAATAAATAATTAAATAAAAATAAAAATAAAAACTGACCATTACATTCCCTTTCAGGGGCACCTGGCTGGCTCAGTTGTGGGCGTGCAACTCTTGATCTCAGCATCATGGGTTTGAGCCCACAGTGAGTGTAGAGATCATTTGAAAATAATATCTTTAAAAAAAAAGAAATTCAGGGCACCTAAGTGGCACAGTTGGTTAAGCATCCGACTCTTGATTTCGGCTTGGGTCATGATCTCAGGGTTGTGGTATCGGCCTCATATCAGGGTCCATGCTGGGTGTGGAGCCTGCTTAAGATTCTCTCTCTCTGAAATCCTACTCAGCCATCAAAAAGAAAAGAAATCTTACCATTTGCAATGACAAGGATGGAAGTAGAGGATATTATCCTGAGCAAAATAAGTCAATCAGAGAAATAATCACCATATGATCTCACTTATATGTGGAATTTAAGAGACAAAACAGGATCACAGAGGAAGGGAGGGGAAAATAAAATAAGATGAAATCAGAGAGGGAGACAAACCATAAGAGGCTCTTAATCATAGGAAACAAACTGAGAGTCGCTGGAGGGGTAGGGGTAAGGGATGGGGTCACTGGGGGATGGGCATGAAGGAGAGCATGTGGTGTCATGAGCACTGGGTGTTTTATGCAACTGATAATCACTGACTTCTACCGCTGAAGCCAATAATACATTATACGTTAATTAATTGAATTTAAAGTAAAAAAAGAAACTGAGAAAAAATAAACATAGAATGGCATAGTGAGTTAAAAAATAAAGCCTATTAGGAAGAGAAAAAAAATCTCTCTCTCCCTCTGTGCCTCCCCACCACCCCACTGCTCACATGCTCTCTCTCTAAAATAATAATAATAATAATAATAATAATAATAATAATAAATTTCCTTTTAAGTAAAATAACTGGGGGAAAAAGTAAGTGCAAGAGTGTTTTATATATACATATATATGTGTATATGCATGTGTCTGTAAAGAAAAAGTATTTTGTATGTAAATGAGTGTGTGTATAAATAGGTATGTGTTTGTATGTACATGGATACATGTGTGTATGTATAAGGGTTATGTGTATATATATAGGTATGTGTGTATACATATGGATATGTGTGTCTTAGGCATGTGGGGGGTATATTTGCATATGTGTGTATACAGGCATGTGTGTGTGTATAAGTAAATGTGGTTATATACAGGTATGTGCATATGTATGTGGGTATATGTGTGTGTATATATAGGTATGTGTGTATACATATGGATATGTGTGTATGTATATGGGCACATGTGTGTACAGGTATATTTGTGTGTATATATATGTATACAGGTGTGTGCATATGGGCATGTGTGTGTATATGGGTGTGTGTACATATGGGTAAATGTGTATATATACAGGTATGTGTGTGTATGTGTGTATATGGGTATATGTGTGCATGTATAAAAAGGTATGTGTGTGTACGTATATGGGTGTATGAGTGTGTGTATGTGTGTGTGTGCATATGGGCATGTGTGTGTATACAAGTGTGTGTATATATGGGCATATGTGCATATATACAGGTATGTGTGTGTATATGGGTGTGTATATGGGTACACATGTGTACACGTAAAGAAAACAGGTGAATATGTGTATATGACCACATGTATGTGCACACACATATATTCTGCATTTATAAGAATTGGGGATGGTGATGGTGACCGTCTCTGGGGGATTTATCCTGGGGTCCACCATAGTGCAGAGACCCACTTTCACTGCATTTTTTTTTTTCAGAACAATTGTTTTAGTCTATTTCCCTTCATTTAATCTCTTCATCGATTGGACAGAGAGCATTCTCACCTCTCCATTCTTCCACCCATCTAAATAATAAAATAATGTCTGAACGGAGAAAAGAAAAGTTGGTGTGTATATCCATGGCCCGCGGTGGCCAGTCGGACTCCTCTGTGTGGGCAGCCGGGTTCCAACCCCTTTCCATTTTCCCAGCGCGTGGGATAACCCTGCTCCGGGTCCTGCTGTCACCTTCAGCTCCGACCCCCACTCATGTTCTGTCTTTTCATTTCTCACAGCGTTTTTAGGCGGTTTGGGTGTTTTCAAAAATTCATTTGACTTATTATTCGAATTTTCAAACATACAGCAAAGTCAAGAGGCTAATACAAGGGACCCCTGGGTATTCATCAGGGACCCCTGGGTATTCATCAGCCCCATCCAGCGACCATCAACTCGCGGCTTTTTTTTTTTTTTTAAGATTTTGTGTATTTATTCATGAGAGAGAGAGAGAGAGGCAGAGGCACAGGCAGAGGGAGAAGCAGGCTCCCCGCGGGGAGCCCGATGCGGGACTCGATCCCAGGACCCCTGGGTCAGGCCCTGGGCTGAAGGCAGACGCTCACCGGCTGAGCCCCCCCGGGCACCGCTCACCGGCGGGTCTTACTTATTTCGCTGCCAACCCAACCCCAGTGGGGAGATTTTCCTGCCCGGCGAGAGCAGACTTGAAATCTGCTTTTCTTGGGGGAGGAATTTTTATTTCATAACTGTATTTAATAATTTTATTGACGTATCATCCACATCCCACGAAGTTCGCACCTTAAAATGTACAGTTCGGTGGTTTTGCCGCCATCACCGGATTTTAGAACACTGTCGTTTTCTGGAAAGGAAAGGAGCCCGTGGCAGCGCTCGCCCGCCACCCCCACCCGCCGCGGAGCACTGCGCCTGCTCCAAACAGTCCACGTCACCCCGACCGGTCCCGACGCGGGGACAGCTTCCTTCAGGCCCTCGGAAACCCAGTGCCGGGACCATTGAGTCAAATGTCAGAGAAGCTCGAGGCTTCAAGAAAGTCCACGCTGTGCCCTTCCTGCCGCTGTGTTCACGCGCGGGCGCGGGGCGCTCTTTCCTGAACCCCCGCTCCCCGGGTCTAGGTGACGCTCCTGCAGGTGACGGCGGGACGTGGCCAGGTTCACTTAAGGGAACTACGAACCGGGATCCGGGAGGCAGCGACGAGGAATTACTTCCCTTTCCCTCCTCCTCCTCGTCCTCACCAGGCTGCATGGAAGGCGAGAAGAGCCACCCCCCCCCCACCTCCCCCCGCTCCAAACTCCTCCTTGGGCCCTCCAGGCCTCCGCGGAAAACCTCACTCAGTCAGAACCTACACAAGAGCGATGCCCTTAAAAGGAGAGGACCAAGGGCGCGGGGAGGTGGGGAGGCCGGGAGGGAGGACCGTCCTCCCCAGGCAGCCTCCTCCTACCCGCCCCTGCTCGGGTCTGCACGGACGGGAGCGCACACCGGGGCCCTCGCTGGGAAAACTCCCAAGACGGGAGTCTGCCGTCTGTCCCTTCCTTGAAAGAAGACAGGGTTTAGGGGGGCTCCCTGCCCCAGCGCACCTCCCTCGGGAGGCACCAGAGGCAGCGGCTGCGTAAAGAAGCCGAGGGAGGGTTACCGGCGGGAATCAGAATCCGGTCAGCGTGTCTCTCTCCGCGATAGCCCAGTCTTCCTCCGCCGCTGACCTTAATCCTCTGCTGGAAACGAACTAGGGGTAGTGGAAGGGGGAGGTGGCGGGGGGATGGGGAGACCGGGTGACGGGCACTGAGGGGGGCACTTGAGGGGATGAGCACTGGGTGTTATAGTATATGTTGGAAAATCGAACCCCAATAAAAAAATGTACAAAAAGAAAAAGAAAAAAATTTTTAAAAGAGTAAAAAAAAAAAAAAATCCCCTGCTCCTCCCTCAGCATCTCAACCCCTTTCAGGAAACACCTGTAGACCAAATGCCTTTGGTGCAGGAGGTGATGCTCAAAGAGGCAAAGCCCCCCGGAGGGGGGGGGGGGGGCTCCTCATGAGCCTGCACTTTTCCGAAGGATGGTTATTAATAAGGCGAAGAAACACATGCTGGCAGCCATAAAATGTAAGTGAAATCTGTACTTCGTGTCCTGTGCTGGGAAAACTGGATGTCTATTTGTTTCCACTTTCAAGAAGTACTTAAGATATTTTCATTAATGTCGGATGAATTATTTTCATAATTCTAAGACCTGTGATCTTTTTTTAAGACCTGTGATCTTTTAAAGATTTTAAAATTTTTTTAAAGATTTTATTTATTGGGATCCCTGGGTGGCGCAGCGGTTTGGCGCCTGCATTTGGCCCAGGGCGCGATCCTGGAGACCCGGGATCGAATCCCACGTCGGGCTCCCAGTGCATGGAGCCTGCTTCTCCCTCTGCCTGTGTCTCTGCCTCTCTTTCTCTCTCTCTGTGACTATCATAAATAAATAAAAATAAAAATAAATTATAAAAAAAAAAGATTTTATTTATTTATTCATGAGAGACACACAGAGAGAGAGGCAGAGACACAGGCAGAGGGAGAAGCAGACTCCCTATGGGGAGCCTGATGCAGGACTCAATCTCAGGACCCTGGGGTCACGACCTGAGCCAAAGGCAGATGCTCAGCCACTGAGGCACCCAGGTGCCCCTTATTTTTATTTTTAAGTAAGCTCTACACCCAACATGGGGCTTTGAACTCACCACCCCAAGATCAAGAGTTGAAGGCTCTTCCCATGGAGCCAGCCAGGGACCCCACCTTTTGTTCATGTGTAACCTCCAGTGTATGAATGTTGTAGAAATTTATGTTTGTCTGAGCATCTAGTAGAGAAACCTTTGTTCATGTAGACTGTGAACTGTGATCCTAACATGATGACCATGGGGTGCCTGGGTCACTCAATTAGCTCATCGTCCGACTCTTGATTTGAGCTCAGGTCATGATCTCAGGGTCGTGGGATTGAGCCCCACATCAGGCTCCACACTCAGCACAGAGTCTGCTTGAGATTCTCTCCCTCTTCCTCTGCCCCTCACCCTGCTCTGTCTCAGATAAATAAATCTTTAAAAAAAGAAATATTAAGATGCTGACCTGATCCAGCGTCATCATCAACGCTCTACGACATCAATATACAAGCCCCTGTGACCTCTCGGGAACCGATCTAAAGGCATCCCTTCTTGGAAAAACAAACGCTAATATGTAAATCTCTAAGATTAACTAGAGAGCACAATACAGAATCTCAGTTTTCCAAACTCACCCGTAAAACCATAGACCCAAACCAAGCAATTCACACAAATTCGGGACAATAGAAGCTCTCTGGGAGGATTTCATGACTTACGGTGGTTCAGTGGTTCGGTCACAGTATATTTGGGGGCTGGGGAGGAAGCTGCTAAGTCAGGAAAAGAATCAGTCTTACTACCTGATGGCGTTCCATGTGACACATGTCGAAGGAGCCATGGACTGGTCGCCAGCACTTCCAGTGAGCCGGGCACGGGGCTAAATGCCCACTGACTCAACAGCCTGGGGAGGCCACGTACTATTATTATTCCCATTTACTGTTTGAGAAACCAAGGTACAGAAAGGTCACATAACTCGCCCAAAGTCACACAGCTAGTGAGTGGCTCAGCATCCACACCACTGGCCAGAACATTTTATTGATAAAGGGAACTCAGTTCTTTCACTCAACAAACACATGAGCCTCTACCATAAATTAGGTAACAAGGAAGGGGAAATTGGATGGGGTTAATTCAGGAGGAGAAAGGAGAGAAGCATGTAAGTAAATAATAAAGCAGAAGATGATTAGGTATCCCTAACGAGGTATATAAATCTTCCCTGTGTGTGTGTGTGGGGGGGGATTCAGAGGAGAGAAGAGAAAGCCTCCCCTCGCATCTGGTTGGGATGATGAGGAAGACTTCACTCGGAAAGTAGGGTTTGAGGTGCCTTTAATTTTTTAGAGAGAGAAAAAGAAAGAAAGAGGGGTGCAAATCCCAAGCAGACTCTCCACTGAGTGCAGAGCCTGACTTGGGGCTCGACCCCATGACTGCGAGCGAGATCATGACCTGAGCTGAAACCAGGAGTTGGACACTCCACCATCTGAGCACCCCAAGGCGCCCCTAAATATTGTGAGGTTTTTAAAGATTTTATTTATTTATCCATGAGAGACAAAGAGAGAGAGGCAGAGACACAAGCAGGCTCAATGCAGGGAGCCTGACGTGGGACTTGATCCTGGGTCTCCAGGATCACACCCTGGGCTGAAGGTGGCGCTAAACCGCTGAGCCACCCGGGCTGCCCTATTGTGAGTTTCTTTTTCCTTTTTTTTTTTTTTTTTAATTTTTATTTATTTATGATAGAGAGAGAGAGAGAGAGAGAGAGAGGCAGAGACACAGGCAGAGGGAGAAGTAGGCTCCATGCACCGGGAGCCTGATGTGGGATTCGATTCCAGGTCTCCAGGATCGCGCCCTGGGCCAAAGGCAGGCGCCAAACCGCAGCGCCACCCAGGGATCCCCGTATCGTAAGTTTCTAATAGGAGAGTACCAAGCCTCATCCATGGGGCTTATTTTCTAGAATGTTTACTCCGCAGAGGTTATCTCTCTGTGGGAGAGGGAGTGCTGTTGACACTCACCTTAAAAGGAAGATATCCTGTCTGGCTGGTCTTGTTCTGCTCTGGGGTGAGCAGCCTGGATAGGAGACAGTCACGGGGAGGGTAACACCGAGGCCCTAAACAAGCACCTGCAGGGTGGGATCCCACACTGGGAGGGGCCAGGTTGGAGCAGAGGAATAAGCTGAACTGGGTAAGGATTCAGGCCGACCAGGGTTCACCTGATGCCTGCCATCCCAGGCCAGGGTCCCTGAGACAGAGGGCAGCATGGGGTCAGAGGGCTGCTGCCGGTGCTGGAAGACAGGATGACTCATCTGTGTGGGACAAGTCTCTAGAACCAGTGAGGGTTTCTGCTAGGTGTTCAGGGTGCCCACCCCAAGCCCAGGCCAGACAGGAACTCACAGGCTCCGAGGATTTCATGTCCACCCTCCCACCCAAGCCAACATTAGAATTCCGATGGCATTGTGAGGTCTTCACAATAGGCGCCCCCAGCCGTTGTCAAGGGCTCTGGGTACTTCCTGACCAAGTGTACAGATGAGGGAAAGTGATAAATCACTGGACACCGGGATCCATACTGCTCTTCCCACATTCCCGGCGGGGACAGTACGGAGAGTGAGGAGCCGTCCTTCTTTGTTGACTGAGTGACGAGAACAGCCTTAGGGACCCCAAACTCCCTCGCTATCGCAGGCTATTCCCCTAGGATGCCCATTCCCCCTGGAAGGGGCACTGGGTGCTGTAGGGTTAGGGTGGGCTGACAGGTAGGAGCAGGTAGGCAGGTAGGAGCCTTGGGGCTGTGAGCCCCACCTACTGAGAAGCAAGGGACTCTGCAGGTGGGAAGGGGAAGTCGTGCCCCTGCCCCCAGCCCCTCCCAGGGCCACCGCCCCTCTTCCTGGGGCACGCACGTCCAAGGGAGACCTTTCCAGCGGAGACCTACAGTGACCTGTCTCCCCAACTCTGCCCATCCTCTCGCCCCTGGCAGGTGTAAGTGGGATCTGGGGACACAGCAGTGAGTGTCCCCACCCCGACATTCCTCATTAAGCAAAGTGCTTCCACCTTCCGCTTGCGGGATCCACGCTCACTGGGCTCCCCACCCCGCCCCACAAAAGGCCTTTATATCAACCCCCTGCGGATCACACTTGGAGCAGTAGCGAACCTGCTCCCTGACCCCCTTCTGGGGATCTCGCCCGTCTCCGGACACCGAACTCACCTCCCATCAAACTAATTCCAAGAGCGCGACCTGCGCTTCATTATTTTTCTTCCCCTTCCCTTAACGTCTAGGCTACGTTGATCCTAAGTCATGGCGTCCCATCCACAAACGGCAGCGGGAACAGGAACCTCTGGCCTGGGGGTGAGGAATGGGGGCCCTAAGTTAGAACACGGACGCTCCCCGGGCCCGGAACCTGCCCCCCCACCCGGAGCACAGCTCACAGCCACCCCCCTGGGCTGCTTGGAGGATGCCTCTTCTGCACCTGCTACATGGTCCAGACTCTGCCCCCAGGACTGCAGGTGCCCCGCCAACGTCCCTTCTGTCCCTCTCTTTGGAATGCAAGAGCATCCTCGACGGGGAAGAAATGCTAACTCTGAAGGGGGCCAGGTCATCCCTTCTGGAAATCCAAGCGGAAAACTGGTGGTCGCCACAGGTGCCCCCGCGTCTGACCCCCGGTAGCCTCCATCCTCCACCTTCCCGGGTCAGCCCCGCGGGATGCGCAGGCTTCTGCGCATGCGCACCCCGCCCCGGAGATGCTCGCGGGGCCCCGCACGGCCGCGCTCTGGAGGCTCTGTGAACGCGCCCGCGGGAGGCCCGCGAGGGAGCCTGCGCCCTGTCTCCCCCTGGCGGCCAGCGGCGGAACTTCAGGGCTGGGGACGTCTTGCTGGGGGCGCAGGGACCACCTCTGCGGAGGGCACAGATGGGAAAAAGAGCTTCAGCGTCACCCACCCCGGAGCTGACCTCGTGTGCGGCTTCCCCCTCCCTGCCAAGGCTTCCTTTCCAGTTCAGAACGCCAACTGCGCACTGCCCATGTGTGCCAGGCCCTTTAAGTGTATTATTATCTCCTTAAATCTTCCCAAGGGTGTCATTGGGCTGTTGGTCCCGAGCACAGAGAAGAAACTGAGGCCCAGCACAGATGATGATGAGAGACACGGTCGTAATCCTGGTCAGTGTGCCCTGCCTGCTGGGGACCCAGCCCTAAGCTTGGAGAGAGGGGAGCTGCTTCTCTGCAGTTGAGAACCCTCTGCAAGAAGTGGAATGCTTATGCTTTCCATGCTCATTTCTTTTTTTTTTTTAAGATTTATTTATTTATTCATGAGACACAGAGAGATAGAGAAGCAGGGAGCCCAATGCGGGACTCAATCCTGTACCCTCAGGATCACGCCCTGGGCGGAAGGCAGATGCCCAACCACTGAGCCACCCAGGCGTCCCATCCATGCTCATTTCTAAAGAACTTTTCATGCTGGTCTGTGTGCTGGGGGCGCAAGCTTGGGGCTCCAGGAGCTCAGGGCAAGACGTTCTCAGGTATCTGCACACATGCTCCAGGGATCCCCGGGGGCGGTGGGGGCGCCAAGGTGGACCTGCTCACTGAGGAGGCATCAGGGACACTACAGGTTAATGGCAGCTCCTGCAACCGTGGCAATGTTTTGGGATGAGAGAAGCAGTCTCTACAACACCCATCTGGTGACCAGACCTTTAGAGGAGACACACTATCCAGACGATGCCAGTCTCCTCTCCCCCTCTTCCCTTCCAAGAGAGATCGAAATGGGAACTTGTTACAATAAGGCGAAACTGCTGGCCTTGGGCCTAGACAGAGGGAAACACTAAACCATCTTTAAGCAGTGGCCAGATATGTTAATGAAGCGGCTCAGAGTAGCGGGGCCATAGGGCCTATGAGCCAGGTTAGGTTAGGTGGGATACTTAGAGCCAGCCTGTCTTTGGTGACATCCCCTAAAAGTCTACTGTTAAGGAAAGCAGGACCACGGAGACACCCAGGGTCTCAAGTCTCCACATGGTGGTGCAAGCAGAGCTGGTGATACAGCAGGAACGGTGGGTCTCTGAGGACGGCAAGTAGAAGCCACCCAAGGTCTACCTGCACCAAAATGTCATCAAGTAGCTGGGGACATTAAATCTTTAAAAGGGAATAGAGTAACTTCAAACAAAGCCAAATTAGAAGCTAGGAATTACAGAAAGCTATGAAAAAGATGGTTTTTTATAAAGAAAGTTTGGGGATCCCCATATTTAAGATCTCAAAATTCCAGGTGGAAATAAAAATTCCAGAAAGTCCCAATGAATAAGCAACAAAGGAAAGAGGCCCCTCCAAGAGAGATATGAAGACGAGCAAATGGAATTTCCAAGGAAACCAGGGGTGAAATTGGAGAAATGTCCAAACTGAGTGGGAAAGAAAGCTGGCAGACTGGGTGGCTTCTCCCACGATTTGAGGGGGGCCACAAATACCAGCTCCCGTGTCTTTAGGCGGCAGCTTCGGGGGAGGCCAGAAGCAGAAGGCTGACTCAGGAAACCTGAGGTGAGAGTTTATGGTGGCTTCTAGAAGGAAAGGTGACATGTGACATCCTGGAGGCAGGAGGAGGGGGATCTGGACTCCAGTCAAATCACCAGGGTCCAAGCCCTAACTTTGTCTCTTAGGAACTGTAGGATCTAGGATCGGGCAATCCATTCATCTATTTAGAGCTCAGTCCTCCCATCTGAAAAATGGGACACAAAGCAGACCGACTCTACAGGGTCATCTTAAGGACGACATGCATGTGGAGTGTGGGCACCGGCAGTGGGAAAGGTTGGGGGGCGCCTCTCTGAATAAAATCTAAAGTTAATCACATTTTGAAAGGTTGGTTTGGAAGGACAAAGTGGATCAATAAAATCGGTAGATACTACACATTTATATAAGGCAGTCTTCAGGGCAGGGTGGGGAGAGGAGTAACCCAACTATATTTTATTTTATTTTATTTTTTAAAGATTTATTTATTTATTTACTCATGAGAAACACACACACACACACACAGAGAGAGAGAGAGAGAGAGAGAGAGAGAGAGGCAGAGACACAGGCAGAGAGAGAAGCAGGCTCCATGCAGGAGCCGGATGTGGGACTCGATTCCGGGTCTCCAGGATCACACCCCGGGCTGCAGGGGGCGCTAAACTGCTGCGCCACGGGGGCTGCCCCCAACTATATTTTAAAATGAGCTCAGGGAGCCTGGGTGGCTCAGTGGGTTGAGCGTCTGACTTTGGCTCAGGTCATGATCTCAGGGTCATGAGATGGAGCCCCACAACCAGCTCTGTGCTCAGCTCTGTGCTCAGCGGGGAGTCGGCTTGAAGGTCTCTCTCCCTCTCCCTCTGCCCTCTCCCCCCCACCCTGCTCTCATGCTCTCTCCCTCTAAAATAAATAAGTCTGGGGGGGGGGCGGAAGAGCTTTCCCATCCCAAGCCCCAAATTACTTGTCCATACCACTCAGCGCGCTCCCACCTACAGGGAATGCTGTATTCTATCATTTTCTTGCTCACACTTTGTCTCCTTGGCCGGATTCTAAACTGCTCAAGTAAACAGCGTCGCCAAACTATCCATTATAATCCAGATCCTGGGTTGCTGCCCACAGGTCCCTGAAGACCTGGCAGTCAGAGCTGCCAAAATAAAGGTGGCCAGCATGAGGGTGTGAAACCAAGAGCAAACATATCGTACCCTCACTCAGAGCAGTGGTTTGGCTGCAGGTTGGACAATGTCTATGGTTTCGGCTGCTAGTGACTCAACCCTAAGGAGCTGTGGGCAAACAGCTCACGTTTTCAAATGGGTGGAAGTGTTTTCCCAAGGACAGGAGGAAAACAGGAGGTTTGCAGATTGGGTGAGGTGCAGGCAGGGCAAGGATACAACTCAACCTCCGAAATCTTTACGACACAGAGTGTCACTGTGGGCCCTTCCCTGCAGGTCAGAGCATCAAAGGGAAGAGGCAGCATCTTTCTTGCACAGTCTTAATACAAAATGCTACTCAGAATGCTGAACACACACCCCCAATAGGCAGGGTACTGGATGGGATGGAAATGATCAGATAGATGCCATAAGCTTGACCAACTGGATTGCAGCTAAACACCAAAAGAATAGAAGCCAGGGAGATTCTGGCCACGGGGGAGACCTTCCAGAAGGTGAGGTGATTGGGTGGAGCTGAAGCCCACTTGGCCCCCAAATCCTCCATGTCCTGTTAGGAAGAGCCAGATGGGGGTGGATCTCCCTCCCTCCACGTCATCTCATTCCTCCCTCTCTCCTTCGTCTGGGACCATGGGCAGGGTTGGGGGCAGAGGTGAGAGTCACGATGTGGAACGTTCAAGAAACCAAGACAAGATGGAAGCGGTCTTAGATCTCCATCTGGGTGATTGTGAGGGTGCACACCTATATAAAAATTCACTGAGGGGCACCTGGGTGGCTCAATCGATTAAGCACCTGCCTTCCCTCAGGTCATGATCCCGGGGTCCTGAGAGAGAGCCCCACAGTAGGCTCCCTGCTCAGCAGGGAGTCTGCTTCTCCATCGTCCTCTGCCCCCTGCTTATGCTTACTCGCTCTCTCTCCCCATGAAATAAATCTTTTAAAATATGAAAGTTTCCCAAAATCTAAAAAAAATAATAATAACGGAGCCGCACGCTTAGGATCCGTGCATTTTACTTGTATGATCTACACCTCTGTTAAAACCCAAACCAAACCACCACCAGCAACAAGCTCCCTCTGTTTGCTATCCTTTATTGAAGGGCCTCACACCCTCGTGAGACCCCAGACAAACCAGAATCCAGGTAGGTCCCCCAGATACAGCAGGAGGCCTGGGAGGGGAAGGTAATGACTTGCGATGCCGCCAGCCTCACCTCTGAGAAACAGAAGCCCACCACAGACAGACAGACAGACAGACAGGGGCCTGGAAGAGCACTCTCCTCGCCCTAAGTCCTCCCCCCTGTGCCCCACTTTAAAAGAAAGTCAAACACTGGCTACGCAGCCCCCCACCCCACCCCTAGCAGCATTTGTGGGACCCCCCACCCCCACGAGGGGCGCCCCCAAGGCAGCTCCCATCCTCTTCCTTCACTTTGGTTTGCTCCTGGCAACTCCGTGCTTGCTTCCTTCCTGCAGCCTCCGGCCCAGCTTCTCCCACGCCGTCCAGCACCTACTCGGACCTTCTCACCCACCTGTGGCCTTCCCGACCCGGGCTCCTGGGGCAGCGGTGCCCGGCAGCTGCTCTGCCCCCGACTCAGCGCCCCCGACTCCGGGCCGGCTCGGGCTCACACAGCCGCATCGCTCTCCTTGAGGTCGGGGGCCGAGCGCTGGCGCCTCATGCGCGGGGGAGTGGTGTACGGGGGGTAGCGGGGCCCCGGGGGCCGCTGCGCCGGGTACGGCTGGGGCTGCTGCGGGTAATAGTTGTGCTTTTTGGGCTGGAAGTGCTGGGGTTCGGGCTGCGTGGCCCCGCCCCCCCGGGACCGGCCGCCTCCGTCCAGGGAGTTCCTGCGGGGCCGGTGGGACCTCCGCGGACTCGGGGGCCGGCGCGCCGGGGCAGCTGAAGGGTGCACGACCTCCTCAGGGGGCGGGGGCGCCGCGGGGGCCTCCCCAGCCGCCGCCCCCGGCCACGACTCCCGGTGCTGGGGGTTGCTCTTGAACGGGAAGCGCAGCTTGCAGTCGTGAGGGGGCACAAAGCGGGCGGGGGGCCTGCGCAGCCCCCCGCCCCGGCCCCCCGCGCCCTGCAGCCCCTGCAGCCGCAACTGCTCCTGCTTGAGCCAGCGCAGGCGGCCCCGGCGGAAGGCTGGGTCCTCCTCCATGAGCCGCGACACCCGCTCCCAGCTGGACAGGGGCGGCGACTGGGGCCGCGCTGGGGCCGGGGGCGCGCGCTCGCCGGCGGCTTCCTCCTCTGCTGCCACATCCGACCCGGACGATGCAGCCCAGGCGGCCTCCACAGCTTCTTCGTTGTCATCCTCGTGATCCTGCGGGGGGAGAGGGCGACAGAGCAGGGCCGTGAGCAGAGCCAAGCGCTGAGCGGCAGGGCAGGGGGGCGCTGGGGCGTCTGAGCTGGATCCTGGCTGCTCCCTCCTGGCCCTGTGGTCTGCGGCCTGGCCTGGGGTCGTCACTGTGTCCAGGCTGCTCGGGCCAAAACAGTACCTCTGGCACTGGGCGGGCGGAAGAATCAAGCGTTAACCGAGGAAGTGATAACAGAGCCCCGCAGGTAGCAGGTAGCAGGCTCTCGGTAAACCGTCATGGTAAGTACCGAGCCCCGGGCATGGAACAGTAAGTGCAAAGGCAAGACAAACACCTGCCATCATTTAAAGGCAGATTCACAGCCGACAGGTGAATGAGAAAAATACATAGTCCGGTACAGTACTGTCTCTCTATGAAAAGTTAAATTTGAGTGCATACTTATATTCTTTAACACGTTATTTACACCCTACAGAAGATCTGTACTGTATGACATGATGTGCATTATGGAAACATGTACATCCGGGTGAGAGGCAGAGCAGAGCAGGGGATGGGAGCCAGGGTGAAGGTGGCTGCCCTGAAGGCAAAGGGAGTGTCCACTACAGGAAACACCTGGAGGAAGAAGGGGGAGAAGCCTGGAGGCAGCAGGTGCCCCCAAGATCCAGGACCAACAAGGAAGCCAGGGCAGGATAAGGTAGGCTGTCAGGAACCTAGGCCCGGTCGTGGATGTGGCTCATCCACCAGGGAAGGGGGCGGAATGGGCGGATGGGGGGCAGACGGGACACAACATGACACAGCAGGAAGTGTCTGCTGCAGGGAACCGCAGTGGCCAGCGCACTGCCTGGCACACAGGAGGTGCTTGGATGTCTCCTTGTTCAGTGAATCCCTGCAAGCCAGAGTTGGGCGATCACAGGCCCCTCAAGTGCTGCTGTCACAGGGTGAGATGATGGGACACAGTAGGGGTGCTCCATATGCCAGCTCTGGCAGGCAGCAGTCCCCACAGGAGGGGGGGTCCTGGGGTGCACATGAAACCATGTCGAGTAGCCATTTAAGAGCTGTGTGTTTCCCATGGGGCTTCTCAGGCTCTGCAGACCTTGAAACACCTGGGTACTCCTTACAAATGCAGATTAGTCCCGAGATGGAGAGACTGAGCAGGTGTAGGGTGCAGCTCAGAGATGCTGGGGACAGCGCCCTGGGGACCACCTGCCAGGACTAGCTCACACCCAGAAAGGAAGCAGGAAGCGGGGGAGGTCTTTGTGGGGAGGGGCCAAAGGAGGGAGGGGGATGAGGGAGCGGGCTGCGGCCCTCCCCACCTGGGTCAGCGGGATGACCCTCTCCATGCGCAGCATGCGGTCCCTGAGGGCCTGCAGCTCGCGGTCCTTGCTGCTGTTCTGCAGTTTCACCTCCTGCAGAATCCCTGTCAGCTTGTCAATGTGCGCCCGCAGGTCCTCCACCTCCGCCCCGCGGGCACCCTCCTCGCCGCCGCCTCCACTGCTGCCGCCTTCCTCCTCGCCCACCGTGTCCCAGACATCCCGGGCCACGGCCCTCCAGGCGTCCCCAGGGCCCTCAGGCTTGCCGTAGGTGCGACACAGCTCTCGCATCTTGAGTGCAGCCAGGGCCTCGATCTCGGCACGGCCATGGCGGAAGTCGGCCAGGGCCACCTCATAGCATATCTCCTTGACTGCCTGCATCTTCAAGTCAGCCATGGTGGCCCAGCGGGGGTCCTTGCCCTGCAGCCGCCGCCGCTGGGGGATCTGGTACACGCGCCGTGGGGCACGGCGCTTGCCACTGCTGGGCAGGCCGCAGCGCTTGACGATGGTCTGCACGGTGGTCGGGGGCAGCTGCTCCCTCAAGGAGGAGATGAGGCGCCAACTCTCCTCGCAGGAGCGCTTGTCCGAGTCATCCCCGCTGTCAGAGTCTGCATACTGGGGCCAGAGAGAGTGGGGGAGTGGTAAGGACATCTCGGAGCACCCGGGCCTCACTACCCCAGAGCTGCTGCCATCCACACAAGGGGAACCAACGGGTCTGTCACAACCACGCGGAGGATTCCTGGGTGCCAGGAGGCCACAGAGCGGCTGGCAGAGCATGATCCACCAGCAGGAGCTACCACACTATGGGGTCTACGCGGCCCGCACCCAGATCAGTGCTCAGGACTGGATTACACATTCACGAGCGAATCCGCTTAAGAAACGATTGTAGGCAAATAATAGCACAGGCGGTACACGGATTTGGTAAAAATCAGGGAGGTTGGATCCAGGAAGCCCTACTCAAGTGGGAGGGACTCCTGCACCCAGTTCGCTCCCCGTCACATTCCTGACGCATCTCCTCCTAAATGCCACAGCCACCCCTCAAGCCCATACCTGTTCCGCACACTGGCTCAGACAGCACGGAATCAAAGCAGTCGGGCTGAGCACTGCCAGCCCATCTCCCACCTCTACAGGCCCCGCGCCCCTCTGGTCCGCATCACGCCCCTCTGCACACCCCCCCCACCAGTCCCCATGTGTGTAACCCCCATGCCCTTCTCCCTAGTCCAGTCCCTCTGTGCCTGAGCCCCATGGGCCCCCCAGTCCCTCTGCACCCATGCCCCCTGGGCTCCCTCAGTCCCTCCTGTACCCCCCAGTCCCTCTGCACCTATGCCCCTGGGCTCTCCCCCAGTCCCCACCCCCCACCCCCGTGCCTGCACCCCCCCCATGCCCTCCCCCACCCTCACCAGTCGCTGCTGCTCCAGCAGAAGGTCAGCCTCCTCCTTTTCCTTCCGGTACTGATTCTCCAGGTCCTGCAGCCTGGGAGTGGGACAGGAGGGAAGAGCTGCTTGGGGCTCTGGAGCCACTGCAGTGGGGAGGTCAACAACAGCGGCTGGGGGACAGTCGAGAGAGCACCCACGCCCCTACCTCTTCTCCATCTCCAGCTTGATGTCAATGCCTTGCTGCTCCAACAGTTCCTTCTGGGCAAAGTTCCAGTCGACGGGCTCGGAGGGTGGGCCAGGGGGTGGGGGCACCCCTCGCTCCCGCTCTAGCCGTGCCTGCTCGGGGTGATTGAAGCGGAACACGTGGTTCTTGCCCATCACAATCCTGTTCCCTGGAAAACCAAGCAGAGAAAGGTGGGTTCACTCCCCCAGAGCAGCAAGCCCACCCCATGCCCAAGGGTATAGGGCCCTGCCTACAAGCTCAGGATCCTAGCACCATCTCTCTCACTACCCAAAGTCTGAGGGCAGGGTCCCCTGCTGATTCGTTTCCTGCTAGTCACAGGGAATCGGGAAGTGTGGCCCCCTCCTCCTGCTTCCCCAGGGCCGCAGGAGACACTTGAGAGCTTAGTCCCTCCCTCCTGCACATCCCCATACTGTCTCCTGCTTATTTCTGGGTCCTGCCCTGGGGACTCCCCTGGCTAGGCCTGCCCGGGGCCCTTCCTCTACCTGACTTCAGCACCAAGGGCTCGGTCACCAGTCTCCCATTGACATAGGTCTCAGCGCCTTCACAGGGCTCCAGGGTGACCACCACTGTGCAGAGGAAGAGGAAAAAGGGGACCATTAGACCCTTGAGGGGGATTATGGTCACAGACACCCATCTTGCAGTACCCCTGCAACACATGCATGCACCCCCAGGCCCACCCCCAGTACCTGTCAGGGGTGCCACGGCCCCTCTGGTGGCAGGCAGCACAGGAAAGGAAGAGCAGAAGGAGGATTAGAGCCCCAGCTACAATTCCAGAAGCCTTTGCAGGAGCTCCCTGGTGCCCACCCCGCTCCTCCCCAGCATGGGCTCAGGAAAGCAGTAACTCTAAGAAGACTGGGTCTTTCGTGTCCAGCAGTCAGCAGGCCGTCGCTTCTGCCTTCCATACGTGCACTCCTTCCTTTCCAGAGAATGCTTTTCCTGGCCCAGCCTGGCTCCTGCCACAGGCTCCCAGCCCACTGCTGTCTGATGCACCCTGCAGACTGCCACCTGACTGCCCTGCTTGAGCCACAGCCAGCAGAGCGCCATGTTCACTGAACAAGACAAAGCCAACCCGACTCAAAACATCTATCAGGGTGCTCCTCGGTCCTCTGCTGCTCGCTGGGACCAGGGCATCAGCAGCTTCCTACCCTCAGGGAGCAGCACCCCACTGTCATGGAGGGACCGTGGTCAGCGCCTTAGCTGAGGGGCACTGGGCAAGCTGGCTGGCCTCCATGTGTTCTACAAACTGGGATGAGTAAGTCCCTCCTTACAGAATGCTTGAAAGGCTCAAATGAGGTGCTGTGTGAAGCTATTTAGACCACAAGGAATAAAGCAAGCAGGATGAGCGGTGGCGTAAGGCCAACGGGCCCAGGTGCTGTGTGAGACCAAGGCAAGCACAGAACCCCAGTGCGGGAGGAGAAGGAAGGCGCCAGGTAGTGGTAACCCCTGAGTGCAAGCTCCAAGGCGGACTCAAACCCCTCACTTCATCACTGTGGGTGCCGGGCAAGGGGAAAAAGACGGCACAGCAGAGGGTGTGGGCGGCTTGTGGGGAGTACCCAGCTTGCCACCATCTTTCCCACCAGGCCCCCAAATGCCTTCACTGGCTCTGCAAGTACTTTGCAAGTACTGTGTGCCAGGTGCTGCTTTAGGTCCTGGAAATACCCTGGAGATAAACCCCAAAGCCCAGCTCCCAGAGCTCACTGCCAGCTGCTTAGACGGGCAGCAAGTCAGTCAGATGATCGGGCAGTAGAGGGACAGGCGTTAGGGAGGGAAGGGGGCCTGGCGAGCAGAGAACTGTGCTCCCGCTGGGCTAGGCTGGCGTGGCCTTTCCCATGTCCAGGCATCCAAAGCCACCTGTGGGGGGGGGGGGGGGGCAGCGCTCAGAACCCGCCCCCCAGCTGGCCATGGGGCCACTGGGTCCCCCTCATCAGTGCCCAGCTGCGTGGTCTTGGGCCAACACCTTAAGCGCCGGGAGCCTCGGTTCCCTCACCAGTGGCAGCCCGAGCCAGCACGGCAGAAATGAGGATCCACCACGGCCCTCTCTGCAATCTGCTCTCTGAGTCCCCAGTCTGCGGTAAGAACCTGCTGCAAGGCCTGAGCCTTCACGGCCCCTCCCTCTAGGGCGCACAGTCGGGCTGCTCTCACTGCTGAGTAGCTGTGGTGTGCCTGCCTGTCATCTCTCCCAAGGCTGGGCTCCCCTGCGACCCTGGATGCTTCTGGTTGTCACCTAGCACGTGGCTTGGGTGACCTCGGAACAGGAACTTGGCTATGAGCTGACCTCATAGCTCGCAGCCTGCGATGCCAGAAGCATCTGCTGCCTCTGGGGACCTGAACGACCCCAGAACCAGCGCCTCCATCTCCTGACCCTGAACTACTCCAGAACCAGCACCTTCACCCCCTGACACTGAGCCACCCCAGAACCAGCATGTTCACCTCCTGACCCTGAGCTACCCCAGAACCAGCGTGTTCACCCCCTGACCTTGAACCACCCCAGAACCAGGGCATTCACCTCCTGACCCTAAGCCACCCCAAAACCAGTGCATTCACCCCGACCTTGAACCACCCCAGAACCAGCACATTTACCTCCTGACCCTGAGCCATCCCAGAACCAGCACATTCACTCCGACTGAGCCACCCCAGAACCAGCACATTTACCCCCTGACCCTGAACCACCCCAGAAGCAGGGCCTTCACCCCCTCATCCTGAGCTACCCCAGAACCAGCGCCTTCACCCCCTCACTCTGAACCACACTGAAGCCGGATGGGCGGGCCTCCAACCTGAGCTGTAAGCCACACGACAGAGCCTTTCCTATCTTTAAAACGTGTTGACCACGGGGGCCCCATGTCCCTGTGTCCCCTGCAGACCCCTGAAGCACATGCATGGGCTTAGCTGAGACAGCGCTCCCGTGTACCACCTCCAGCCTCCCTGCCCTCCATGTTTCCATGGCTCCATGCAACTTGGGCCTGAGTAAACCCAAATCATTCCATTTTTTAGAAGAATGACAGAGGTGAAGCTTGGGTGGCTGGCTCGGCATGCTCTGACAGCCTCTCAGGGGGCTGGCCCAGGCCCCTGCACCCGCCCACTATGCTGCCTGCTGTCGCTTAGCATTTGGGACTCCAGACCTGGAAGGGCCCCTGGAGGCCTGCTCCACTTGGCCTCACTCCAACAGCCTCTTCCTGGGCAAAGGGTCACCCACCTACACCTCCTCCAGGGAGCCCCCACCACAAGCCCCAGAACTAGGCACTTGCTGAGGATGCTCAGGGATGAAGGCCCTAGAAGGGATCCGCTCCCGTGTCAATCTCAAGAAACACCTGTGTTGAAACACCGCAAAGCTTGTGTTACACAGTGTTGACTCTGGGTCAGAGACTTTCCAAACAAGTGAATCTGAGAAAAACAAAAACTGACTCTGGGATTCTCCATCTAGGCATGATGAATGTAAAGCACAAAACAAATACTGAATATACCGTCTTCGTGACCAAAACTATACCTCTCTAGCCCTAAAAAGCCTGTGGACTTGTCAAAATAATAGAAAAAAATATTCAAAAAGATCTCAAGTTGATTAGAGAAGAGATGGGAACGTTTAGATAAGAATGCTTCAGGGACGTCTGGGTGGTTCTGTGGTTGAGTGTCTGCCTTTGGCTCAGGTCATGACCCTGGGGTCCCAGGATGGAGTCCCACATCGGGCTCCCCGCAGGGAGCCTGCTTCTCCCTCTGCCTGTGTCTCTGCCTCTCTCTGTGTGTCTCTCAGGAATAAATAAATAACATCTTAAAAAAGAAAAAAAAAAAGGATGCTTCAGGCCTATCTCCCTGGTCAGTCTGTTTGCCACAAAGCAGTCACAGGGTTTCTTGGAAAACAAACCAGGGCCTGCCACGGTCTCTGCTCCCACTGTCCTACCCTCCTGAAGAGGCCAGAACCCGTGTTCGGATGCCCTCCCAGGTCCTCCCTGCCTCACAGCTCTCAGCCCAGCCAGGCTGGTTCCTTGTTCGTATGCCTATTGCCTCAACCTTCCAGCCTTTGCACCTGCTGTCCCCCCCATACCCACATGGCACCCACCTTCTCTTCCTTCAGGCTTTCTTTTTTTTTTTTGAGTGAGTGAGAGCACGAGCAGGGAAGAGAAGGAGAAGTAGGCTCCCCCAGACTATGATCTGAGCCAAAGGCAGATGCTTCTGAAACCCAAAGGTGTCCCAGAACATGTTTATTATCTGAAAGAACGGGCAGTGCTGGGGATCCCTGGGAGGCTCAGCAGTTTAGCGCCTGCCTTTGGCACAGAGCGTGATCCTGGAGTCCCAGGATCAAGTCCCACATTGGGCTCCCTGCATGGAGCCTGCTTCTCCCTCTGACTGTGTCTCTGCCTCTCTCTCTCTTTGTGTCTCTCATGAATAAATAAATAAAATCTTAAAAAAAAAAAAAAAAAGAACGGGCAGTGCTCTCTTGAGTCTTACCTCCCAAATCCCCACCTCCTCCCAAGAGCTGGGACCAACTAATCTACCTTCTATCTTCACAGATTTGCCTATTCTAGACATTCCGTATAAATGGAGTCATAAGCTATGTAGTCCTTTGGGATGGGCCTCTTTCGGCATGTTTTCAGGGCTCCTCCATCCCAGAATGTGTATCAGTGCCTCGTTCTTTTTATTGACAGATAAAATTTCATTGTAAACTACATAAAGAATAAATAATTAAATTTAAAGAATGACTGAACCAAGATACAATGATGACCTTAAAACAATACCCTGGGGATGGATGCCTCGGGGGCTCAGTTAGTTAAGCATCCGACTCTTGATTTTGGCTCAGGTCATGACCTCAGGGGGCCCATGTCAGGGCTCCACTCTCCAGTGCACAGTCTGCTTGAGACCCCCTCCCTCAGCCCCTCTGCCCCCCACCTGTGTGGGTGCATACATGCTCAAAAAATAATTATGCTAAAACACCCCAGAAAACAAAAACCACCTTGAACCATCCCAGTATCGTTTTGTTGACAGACTACTCCCTTCACACTTAAGTCCTGTGATTCCTAAAAGCTTCTGCCTCTACGGCCCAATCAGGGCTGAAAATCTATGAGAGTTTTGGAACCAGAGGGATACACAGGCCAGAAGCGACTGCAGTCATAGCTGGATGGACAGAAGCAGGTTTCGCAGATAAATTCAAATATCCCACTGAAACAAATACAGCTTTTCATAAAAAATAACTGGGGTGCTCTCTCACACTAAAAAAAAAAAAAAACAAGTTAGAGTGCAGGATGTCCTCCTCACTGAATCTTCCCCCACGTGTGCCACAGGGCTGCGTCGGCCTCAGGGACCCGCACTCCTCCACCACAGCAGATTGCATCTCCACGGCAGGTGCAGACAGCCAGAGCCTGACCCAAGCTCAAAGGCCCTCAGAAGGCAGAGGCTTGTCCCCTCCTGCACTGCGCTCCCAGTGTGGGGACCCAAAATTTTATCCAGTGTGGGAGGAACTGCATGCCGTGGCCACTCTGTTCTCACTCCTCAAGCCTTACCTTCTCCATCCGGCTGAGGGATACTCCGGAACAGACAGTGTTGCTCCCGAATGAACTGCCCGGTCAGCTTGATGTCCACATCGACCTGGCCAACCCTGGAGAAGCAACGGTTGACATTTTCTGAGCATGCACCAGGCCTTTTATCAAGCCACTAATGAACACAGGATCACCCAACTCCGTAGGCCCAGCACAGTTATTCTCATTTCACGGATTAGGTAGGTCAAGGAATCTGCCCCAGGTCACACAGCCTGGCAGTGGTGGAGCTGGGATCTGAGCCCAGACCTGCCGGATTCCGAAGCCCGGTGCCCCCACTCACAGTTAAACAACGGAAATGTGGGGAGCCTGGGGTGGGATGGGCACTCTGCAGCACGGGCCTCCCCTGTCCCCAGGGATGACCACCCTGAGGACTCACTCCTTACCCAGGATCACCACCAAGGACAGCTGTACATGCTTATGGTGGCAGAAGGGGCCCCTCACCCCTTTGGCTCCGGGAGGTGACCTCAGGGGCCCTGCACACCAGGGGTTCATTGGCATTAGCCGGCAAAGCCACCTGCCATGTGGGCACTGCTCAACATGAAGCTGGGCTTCATGCCTCCAAGGGACACCCAGGCAACGCCATGGTGACTAAGAATGTGGCAGTTTTAGTTTCCCACACGTTATTTTGCGCACATAAATCAGGGCACTATCCTTACAAGCCAGGCTGGCTCCCGGCGGCATGTCATCTATCCCATTGCTGGGCAGAGGGCATGGCCGCTGAGTAGCTGGGCTCATGGTTTGTCAGGAAGCCCGGAGGGCGAGCCGGGCTGGGTGGGCAGCTGTCCTGAGCTCTGGAGTGTGTCCAAGAAGGTCATCAGAAAAGGGAAGGATCGCTGTGGCCTTGTCTGCAGCCACACCCAAGGGGAGAGGTTGCCCCCCACCCCCAGCCACTGAGTAAACACTACCTGGTGATGCCGTCCTTGATGTGATAGAGCAGGCATTCGGACATCAGGGGGTCTTCGTTCAGGTTCACCAGGTGGGGAGTCTGATGGTGGAGGGCAGAGATCAGGGGCATTGCGGGAGGTGGGGGGGAGCTATGCCCCCACCTCGGGGAGCTCTCCCACCCCCGCTTATACAGCACCCCGGGACAGCCTGGCCCACTCTCCGCACACACAGGGGTCTCCAGACCCACTCCCCTTCCCCACCACAGCCCCAAGTCACCCACCCACCCGAGTCCCTGACAGTGACCCCAGGATCCCCTGCCATCGTCTCTGCTTTCCCGGACCCCTCCGTCCCACCTCATCTTTCCCTTCAGCATGCCTCTTGCTGCCTGTGGAGAGTGCAAGCAGGCGCTAGGTGCGGGGACCCGCACCTTCCACCTCTTTCCAGAGGGACTTTCTCAGGAACACAGGTGACATTAATAATTAAGAAACAGTGCCAGCAAAAAAAAAAAAAAAAAAAAAAAGAAACAGTGCCAGCTTGATGCAAAAGCAACTGAAACCAACGGACTCATTGCTCACAGCAGGCTCCCCACTCTTTCCCGGCCACTGCAGCCCCAGGCCTGCTTAACCCAGGGCCTCCCTGGCTGAACCCATCCCATCAGGGCGCTGCTCTACACCCAAAACCCAGCTCAGGGCCCTCCCCAGAAGCACCTTTCCTGACTGCACTCCCTCTGCCCACACGCCCACCCTCTGCAGGCAGGGAAACTTGGGCAGCCCGGAGAGCTGGCCTCGTCCCTCAACAACTCCTCATGGCCCTGAGCCCAAGCCCAGAAAACCTCCCTTCCTTCCGCCCACTGCCCCCTTCGGCCCTCCCCGCCCTAGGCCTGCCTCCTGCCCACCCACCCCACTGCCCAGGCGGGCCCTCCACTTAGACCTCTCCGCCTGGCACCCTGTGGCCCCCCAAACTTGAGCCTGCCCATGTTGGTACCCTCAGGCCTCCAGGGTAGGGCCTCCGGGTCAGGGCCTCCTGGTCAGAGCCACCAGGTAAGGGCCCCCAGTCAGGGCCACCAGGTCAGGGCCCCCACCTGTGTGTCCGAGCCCCATCCAACAGCCCCCTCCCCCTTCTGTGCTCCTGCCCTGTGGACTGCAGAGCGTCCGCTCCAGAAGGTGGCCTCTTGCACCCCTGACCACCCTCATGAGCTGCTCCTAGGTGCCCCCGCCTGGAACAGCCTCTCCCCACCCCCAAAATTGTTCACTTCCTGTCCCTCAAGGTCTGTCTCAAATGCCACTTCCTCCACGAAGCTTCCCCGAGCCTTCAAGCGAACACGAGATGCCCTGCCCACCTTCTATGAGGATTTACCGCGGCCTTTCCATGTACAAGGCCCCAGGGCCCACGGACGAGCCCCGGTCATATGCTGCTGTCCCCGCAGTGGGGAAACCAGAGGCAACCTGGCTGTGGAACCCACGACAAGCGGGGGACGGATGTCCCACGGTGGTTTCTGGCCTCTTCACGCCCTCTGTTCGCTGTCCCTTCGTCCCCAGGGAGCTGAGCCACCACAGCAGGGACGCGCTCACGTGAAAGAGTGGAGACCGGAGCTCAGCGGCAGGAGGACAGCATGGTGGCCCATCCTTGAGGACGAGGACGCGGACAGTAGAGGAAGAGTCAGGACGGGAGGGCACAGGGTGGCAGGGAAACAGCCAGGGTCCGGGCCCACGGCACTCCGGGAGCGCCCTGAACAGTGAGCCCACAGCAATGTCCGTGGTGGGTACAACGGATACAACGTGTGCCCCTGTGTCTGCCCCAAGCCAGGCACCCAACAATCATGGCCGCCACCCTCCCCTAGTCCCGAGGGGTGCTCTCAGCTTCCTGGCTGCAGCATCAGGCCTGCTCTGGGAACGGCAAACCCAGATGGGTTCTGGAAGCAGAACGTGATCTGTCCCTCAGGAGAGGGAACATGATTTAGGGCAGTGCTTCCCGGTCTTCATTCAGCCTTGAAGCCCTTTGTGCGGATGAAACTGAACCTGGAAGCCTCCCCATCACGCAGATGAGCAGGGCGATGCTGGGGACAGCACTGGGGGTGGGAGACCCCAGGAGGGAGGCACCGAGCCAGGCTGGAAACCAGTGATTTCAGAAGGCCATGGTCCCAGTGGTGGGAGTCCTGGGCCGGGGCGGGGGCTTTCCCTCAGGTTCTCTCTCAGAGACCAGTTGGCTTCTTCTTTGGACCCAGTCCCCGCCAGGGTGCTCCCAGGCTGGAGCCATCCCCACCACCCTTGAGGCCCAGCTCTCTCTTCTCCCCCCGCAACCCGCACGCCGTTTCCCATGAGAAGGCATGCAGCCTCGCCACCCCAAGCACACACCTCCTTCACCAGTAAGACCAGCAAGACCAACAAGAGCCAACAGGCTGAAGAGGGTAAAGGAATGGGGGCTCTGCACCTGTGCTCCGGGAGCATAAGTAGTGCTGTTAAAATCTTTGGGGGGCGCTTTAGCAAAATACATCAAAAGTTCACGTCTCCCATTTGACCCTAAATCTCCACCTCTGGGCATTTGTTCCCCAGATGATAAACCTCTAAAGCCATGGACCAGAACACGAACGCGAAACCACCTGAGCGCCCGTCAGCAGGAGGCTGGTTAAACGCAATCCCATACCTACTCGAACATTCTGACGCCACAGAACAGACGGAACCCTGATAGTGTCACCTGGAGAAGCAGGTAGAGAACCACCACTGGTCCAGAGACAGCCCTGCACACACGTGGACAAGTGTGTATGGCACACACCAGACACACCTGTGTGCGCTCAGACCAGCCTTTGATGAACACATCAGGGACACGTGCAGGCCCCTGGGAGAGGAAGATCCTTCCTCCAAACTGACCTCTCATGCCATGGGCCTGTTCCTCTTATGGGAACAATTCAAAACCAACCCAAACCAAACCCTGTCTACTGGTCCCTGGCCTTAGGAGGCAGCATCCTTCCCCGGGGCAGCACAAAACGCCCCCGGGAAGGAAACATCCACCTCCTCATGGGTACCCAGCACCCCTGTGTGGCCACAGACCTTGCAGAAAGCCATCCCTGCCCACCATTCCCCCCCACCATCCCAGATGCAGATGACAGAGAGACCCCAAAGCCCTGAATGCCCAGCGCCAGACCATGCCCCCGGGCCCCTCACCATGCCCTCTCCCTCCCTGGCCGTGCCCCAACCCAGGCAGGGCAAACCTCTCCTCCCCTGGGATCCCCATCCGATGACACCTACATGCTCCATTTCCCAGATGGCCCTGACCTAGAAGATGAGGAGGAACCTCCTTCCAGTAACCTGGCACCTCTTCCAGGCAGCCCTGCCGGCTCTGAGCACAGCACACCTGACGGGGCCCAATCCTGCAGCCTTCATGCTGTGGACCAGACAGGCAGGGCTGGCTCCCAGCAAGACTGGACACCCCGCTCTGCTCCCATGGACCCCAGGACGCCCTCCAGCCACACGCAGTGCCATGAATGTCATGGTGGCCTACAGCCCACATCCTCTGAGCAGCCTGGCCCTGCACCACCGGTGGGGACCAAGGGCTCCCCTGAGCAGGTGTCACACGTACAGGGCACAAAATTCTACAACACAGATGGCACAAAGGGAGCACGTGGCCGCCCCAACCTGTCCCCAACCCCGCCCTCCTCCCCCACTCCCAGGGTGACCACCCCAACCCATTTCTTGTGACTCCAGAGACGAGTGCCACGTGAACTCACACTCACACACATGCATGCAGGTGCGGGTTCATGTTCATTAACACGTGGACTACAAACAGCCCGTGAACACCCACCCTGGGGAGCAGGGACCTGGCACCCATCTGCAGCCCCTAGAGCCCCTGCCATAGGCTGACTGTCGAATGGAGGCCAGACAACACGCAGGTGACTGGTGCGGAACAACCGCACAGGTCAGAGTGGGGCTTGTCCCATGCCCCCCTAACCCTCCGCCTTGACCCTTTCAGGCTCTCCCAGGCCTCAGCAGACCCTCACTCACCTTCTTCGGAGAGAAGACGCCCACAGTTCCCCCGTCCTCCCGGACAGCCACCCCCATCTCAGCCAGCAGCGCTTCTCTGGAGGTGGAGAGATGAGGGGTCTCAGGGGCCCCATGGGCTCTTCCCCTATAGGGCCCTAATGCCCTCCAGTCCCCCACCAGGGCCCCACCGTCAGCCCTCCCCTCACACCTCTCCATCCTCAGCGCTTCCGTCTTGCGCAGCTTCTCCTCCCACGTCTCGTTCAGCTCGGCTATGATCTTCTCCGTCTCCTAGGCGCACAGGACAGGTGGGGGGCTTGGGGCGGCCTGGACCCCAGGGGCTATGCTGCTCCTGCCACCTTTCCTTCATCCTCAACTCTGGCCTTGTAGAACCCAACGCCCGGCAGCCCCCCACCTCCCTCCCCTTGCCCGCTCCGGCTGCCCACCTGCAGCCTCTCCATGGCCTCCTCAGGCCCAATCTGGGGCTCGGCACTGGGGGAGAACGATGGCTCCAGCTCCCCATTGTGTGCGGGAGGATGTGAAGGGGACACTGGGGCTGGGGGGGATGACGTGGCTGGCAGGGCACCTCCAGGACTCCCCTCGTCCACCTTCAGGCCTGCCGGGGAGAATGGGGTCAAGGAGGCTAAGGGAAGGTGGAACTCACAAGAGGCGGAGGAAGGGCGGCAGGGGGACCAGCCTATAAGGACTCCGGAGACATCTGGTCTACCCTCCCCTAGTAGGGAACTTGTTAAGGCCTACTGTGGCCTTAACAAGTGGGCACCCAGTCTCACTGGTTCCCCTCCAGACACGGAGAGTTCATTAGTGAGCACAAGAGCCGATTCCTTCCACCACGAGGTGACTTGCACCGTCAGAAAGTGCTCAGCTGTGGCGTGCCCCATTCTGCCCCACATGACACCTATGCCTGTTTCTAAACCTGCCTCCTGGGATAAGAAAGGTTCTACTACTCTCCGGTTTGCAAGTCCACCCTCCGGATGCCAGAGGGAAACATTGTGTCTCCGTTAGAGAAACATTGTGTCTCCTCCGGAGAACGGACTCTCTTAGTCTCCCCACTGCACCCCTTGGCCCCGACTGTCCGCAGTGGGAAGAACCCCGGGGCCAGAGGCAGAACCCGTGGGTTACACAGCCTCTAACCAGGACATCACCTGGCATTCGTGAGGCTGAGTGTTACGTGGTAGAAACCACCCACCCCTCTGCTGACTGGCGTTGAGCCTATGGCCAGCTGAGCCTGACGGTCCACGAAAGCGTCTGTGGAGGCAGGTGCCCCATGCTCATCCTATGTGAGTGGCTGCTGGAGCTATAAGCGCAGGGCTTGCCCTCTCTCCCCACTCCCTCACTTCAGCAGCCTTCAAGGCCCTCAAGTCCTTGCTCCCCTGGATAATCGGTCCCCCTAGCTCTCTGGCGGCTGGAGGCGAGCGACAGCCCCCCTGCATGCCCGCGCCACTGGGCGTATGAAGAGCTCCATGGGCGATGGGCCCTTTTCAGCCTCAGGACTGGGCGAGGGCAGCTGAGGGCCGAGGCGGGAAGGGGCAGACCTCCCTCAGAGCCCTACCTCCCAGAGCCGAGGCTGACAGCCCCTGTGCCAGCAGCAGTTCTCGCAACCGGGCCACCTCCTCCTGCAGCTCTCGGATCAGCCGGGCGTTGGGGTCCTCATTGATGACGGCATTACATCGGATCTGTTTGGTGCGGTCAGCGTACCTGGGGGGAAAAGGGGAGGAGGTCGGGGTGGGTGTGGCCCAGGCATCCCCGCGTCTGTGGCCCATCTCACTCCATCCCCCAGACTGTCACACACCAGGTTCAGCTAAGGCTCAGCCTGTCTCACGGCCAGGGTGGTGAGCTACCAGCCTGTGAGCTCCTGGGTGCCCCCCTCCACTGCCCGCTCCTGCGGGAGCCCCACCTGAGGGTGCTCAGAGTCTCCTCATAGTTGATGTCTGCGGGGCTCAGAGCTGCAATCATGGCTGTGCGTGAGTTCCCACCTGCAAGATGAGAGGGGAAGGCTTCAGGCATGCTAGGCCTTGAGAAAAGTCAGACTGGGTCTCGGGGTTTGGGGGATGCCCTCAGGTCTCCAACAGGATCACCACCTGAGATGGGGTGAAACTACGAGTTGTGGAACTACCCACAGACTCTGGTGGTCAGAGGTGGGGAGTAGTGAGGTCAGGGACACCTGAAACGTCTTAGGGACAGAGACAAGGAGAAGGAGGAGGACGCAGCCAGTGGGAGCATAGGGTCAGAAAGGGCTGGCCTCAGCATCAGGACATCTTCCAAGAATGCCCTCCCAGAGTCAGGGGATGACAGGGAAGATTGAGGTTCTAGGGGCGGCAACGGGGCTCGTCAGACCTATCAAAGGGATTGGTGGGAGGGCAGAAGGATCCCTAAAGAGAGAGCGGAGCTCCTCACCCAAATTCTCCTTGAGCAGCCAGGTGAGTACAGAGTCCCTGTAAGGGATAAAATCCGACTTCCGCTTCTTTGATTGCTGGGGACGGAACGGGGAAGGGGTCAGGACACCGCCCCTCTGCCCCCTGTCCCCGAACTGCTTCTCTTCTCTTCCCAGCCCCAGGTCTTACCAGATCTGCCAGGGCCGAGATCACCTTTCCAAGAGTTGTCAAGGATTTATTGATATTGGCACCTTCCTGGAAAGAGACGAGGAGCATAGGGAACGGGGGCCCCTCCCGGGGGCCCCTCCCCACCTCCAATTTGCCTCCCCACACACAGTGCCCAGCAGTGCCCTCAGCACACCCCGCCCTGAGCCCCCTCACCTTCAGGCGCATACCCCGGGCCCCCGAGGAGTCAGCCCGCTCACTGCCAGCCAGGTCTACCAAGCTGATCTTACTGACCTGGGGTCAGGAGAGGGCAGGAGGTTACAGGACGTGAGGGGGAGCAGGGAGGGGGACAACAGGAGGATGCTCGGCAGGGGAACGGGGCAGGTCATGAGGAATGAAGAACCCACCTTCTCAGAGTCCAGCCCAGTGAGCTGGTCATGGCAGCGCTGCGTGAAGACGATGGTAAAGACGGCATGTGAACGGCTGCTGGTCTCATTCATGTTGGTAGCAGCCACGGTCCTGGGGGAAGGGAATGGTCACTGGATCCGGCCTCTCCCCTGCCCGGCCCCGGCTCCCTGTCCCTGCACTCCAGCCACCAGCCTCACCGAGCCTTATTTCCACAGTCCATGAGGTCAGCAATGTCTGCATAGGAGGTCACAGCCAACTTAGACAGGTCCTGCACGTAGGGGCCCAGGATGGGGTGCTCCCGGACTCGCAGAGAGCCCCGGCTCTTGGGGTTCAGGAGGTCTCGAACTCGCTCACAGTAGATCTCCATGTAGCTCACCTGAGTGGGAGAAACAAGGAAGAAGCAACAAATGTACCAGACATACCAAAAGCAACTGACCCTCAACTCCAAGGATGTGACACGGGGGGCAGCGCCTAGTGGACACTCATGACGCCTCAGGCACGGTGCTGAGCACTTCCCACATGCAGGCTCACTGAGCCAAAATCCCTGAGAGGGGGGCCGTTCAGTCTCATCTCAGGGGTGAACAGACAGACCCAGAAGTAGAAAGACGAGCTCATTTGTCCAAAGCTTCTGTTGACCATGGGCGAGCACACCCAAGGCTGCCTGACTCCTGAGACGGCCCGGCCATGGCCCTGTCACTGCTGCCCCCACCCCACCTGAGGGCCACTGTGCCCTCCCCAAGCCCCACCAAGACCCACGCTCACCTCCACAGAATAAGAGAGCTGAGCACTTTCATTCTTATTAACACGAGAGAAGAGATCTTCGCAGAGCTGCAAGTGGACAGAGAAACAGCTGTTCATGACACACCTGCCAGGCCCTGGCCCCAGTGGCTCTGTCTCCCCCCAGCCCTGACCACAGCCCTGAGGGAGCAGATGTTCCCATTTTACAGAAGGGACGACCACCTCAGAGAGGCTCACACTGGCCTGGGGTCACCAACCAATATCCGGTGAGCCAGGAAGCATCCCAACATCAGAGCCCGTGGGCCAGACCATCATGCCGCATGATCAGGGAGAATTACAGTCAACTTCTGGTTACCCACACCCAGCTTTCCCTACAGGTGACACCCTCACTACAATACACACATCTGCAGGAGAACCACACTCACACGCCAGCATGAAACCAGATAAGACAGCAGCCAGAAAAAGAACCAGGGTTCAAACCCAGGGTTCTCTGACAAGGCTTTGGCTCTTCTCACGATGCTTTGCTTCGTGGGAGGCGCAAAGACCCCTCCCCGCGGGACCCTGGGGGTCCTTGTAGTGGCCCACCCCATTCCCCCACCACTGCAGCCTGAGAAACCCAGGTCTCCGGTCCACAATCCTCAGGCCTTTTCTCCCCAGAGGCAGCTGAGGATGCACTGCCCGGCCACCTTGCCAAGTCCCAGGCATGTACCTGGGGCACGATGCCCTGCTGCCCTGGCTCCTGCCGCCCCATCATGGTGTAAGACTTCCCAGCCCCGGTCTGCCCATAGGCGAAGATGCACACGTTGTAGCCCTCGAAGGCATGGAGCAACATCTCCTCCCCGATGTCCCGGTACACCTGCTGCTGAGAGGCAAACTGAGGGTCCTCGGCCTAGGGCAGCAGGGGTGGAGAGACACGGCAGGAGCCCTACATCACTCACTCCGTCCTCAGTGTCTAGGTCCCGAGGGCCTTGACCCCATTGCTGCTGATCACCTAGAGATTATGGGACCCCAGCCAACCCGGTTCACAGTCCTATGCAGTCTCCTGCCAGACCCAATTATCCCCTGGGACTCCCCCTCCCCACCCTGGTCCTGACCCTCCCATCCCAGTCCCAACCCATCCCCTGGAGGTCCTATTTCCAGGAGTGCCCCCTCCCCAGGACCTGAACCCCTGTCCCTCACGGCTCAGCTCTCCCCTCACCCCAGCAACCTCACCGAAGTGTGTGACCAGTATGAGTAGTCAAAGGTGAAGCTTTTGGGGGCATCCTTGCTCTGTTTGGGATTGATGATGGCTGACAGGACAGGAGAAGGAAAGACAGGATGGCCAAGGTCAGGCACTCGCCCACGCTGCAGGAATCCAGACAGCCCACTCCCCACCTCTGTCTTAAACATCTCATCCCTTTAATGTTCCCCACCCCCCTCCGGCCACCATGGCTAATTTTGGCTTCCCAGGACCCGCCCCCCCCAGCAGGCTGCCTCCCTGATTGGGCAATGGAGGGCTCCAGGCCAACATTCCCCCACCCAGGGACTGGGAGCACTGAAAGGCCAGCCTGCCCCCACCCCGCCCCCACCCTTTGGACTAGCACCTGCTCACACCCAGCCCAGCCCTCCTCCCGGTTCGGCCCAGCCAGCCAGGCCAGCCAGGCTAGTGTGGTGGGCCTGGCTGCCCCGCCTGTGCCCGGCCAGGCCCCTGGGACTCACTCACAGGTGGTGCTGCCCTGCATGCTGACCACACACTTGGCATCCTGGCTGGTCTCACGGGCGTTGAAGGGCCGAACCCTCACTGCCACTTTCACTGAGGCGCCAGCCATGGTTCCCGATCTTCTCACCCTCCTCAGCTGGAGGACAGAGAGAGAAGAGGTTGTCAGAGACCCTGGGGCGACCCAGATGCCGCCTCCCATCTTCCCCCAGGAACTAGCATCGCCACTCCCTTCCCCGGCTAGCCAGCCCCTCAAGGACCCTGCTCCTGGTCCTCTGGCCTTCCTCCCAAAAGTCATTGTCCGCAGGGCCTCCCAACTGTGTTCCTGCCTCTTTCCCCGGGCTGTATCCCAGCTCTCAGGGACCTGCACCATCATCGCAGAGTTACCTGGTGTCCTGGCCCCACACCGGGGGGGCTGTATCAGCTCTGGCTGCCACTGGCCCTCGGAGGGGGAGCCCCATCCTACCCTTGGGGCCTGGCCACACCAGCTGGGGCTGTGGGGGAAACCCTGGTTGTAGGGGAAGAGTGGTTAGGAGGCACCTGTGGCTCCAGAGGTAGGTCGGGGGTTCCACGGCCGGAGGGCAGGGGCAGAGGGTCACATTAGGAAAGGTAAGGACAGCGGTCCCTCCCGAGTGGCCAAATGCAATGTGAACCCAAGGACAGGGACCGTGATATTTTTATTCCCCGTCACTCCAAATGTACTGGACGTCCAGATACACAAGAGAGAGAGAGAGAAGGTGGACAGAGGGCAGCTCAGAGAGGGGAACTCAAAGGCAGAGACACTGAAGGTGGCAGCAAGAGGGGGCAGACGAGTGGCAGAAAATCACAGACACCAAGAAAGGGAAACACACAAGACAGGACGTGAGATCGAGGTCACGCAACCCAGCAAATAATGGAAGGAGAAGAGAGGGAGCTGCAGAAGATGGCAAACACAGAAACCTCAGGCAGGGAGGGCAGCTTTGGGGCCACAGCACTAAGTGGGAGAGATAAGAGAGAAACCCCCTCATAAAACCTGCCCTAGAATTCCCCCACAGGGCCAGCCAAGAAGTAGGAACTAACTCCCACCCAGAGCCCACAACCTCCACACAGAGAGTTACTGCCAGTGAGCAAAGTCCAAGGGCTGGGGATACAACCCCGGATGGGGATCCAGGGATGCGGGCCGGCCAGTGTTCCCCAAAGTCCTTGCCCAGGCCCCAGCCCCAGCACTTCCTTCTCAGAATCCAGGACAATGGGCAGAGAAGGGTGGGGTCATCCTGTATCCATCATACCAACCCCCAGGGCTCCTCTGCTGGGGGATCCCTGAGAAATACCTGTGTCCCTACTGTGGGACCAGGAAGCACTGGGGGCTCCGCGAAAGGAAGCCGGCAGGTTCCAGCCCCAGCCTGGGGCCAGCGCTATGGCGTCCAGCGCCCTGGGGAAGGTGCCAGGCTAGAGCCCAGGAATGTGGGTGCCCCAGTGCTCACACCCTGGAAGAAGAGGCTGAGCAGCCCACGCCCACGGGCAGGAGAAGGGTGGAGGTTGGCGAGGGCAGACGGGGATGCGGGGCGCTGGCTGCGGCCCCCCAGGCCCAAACCCCCTTCCTGCAGGTCTTGCCGGGGCCTCACCTCTGCAGCCTTCCCGGGCAGGGCACGGGGAGGGGGACGGGGCTGGTGTATCCCAGGACAGGAAGGGAGGAGCTCACATCACAGAGGCCGTGCCAGGAAGCACAGCCCTGACCCCCCAGACCCCGGCCGGGGCAGGGACGACGACGGGGACTGGGCAGGGGAGAGGGCGGCACAGGGGCCGGCCCCGGGGGGCACCTGCCGCAGCTCGCCCCGCAGGGCCCGGGTCCCGTCCTGTGCGGGCGGCCATGCGGACCCGGTGCTCCCCCTCGGCCCGCCGCCCGACGGCCGCCCCGGGCCTGGCACCTCCGTGCGCCTCCGCGGGACAAACAGCACATGACCCCGGCTCCAGCGGCAGCCCGGGACCCCGGCTCCCCGCCCCCAGCCCCGCACATTCCTCGGCGGGCGTCCCTTCCCCCTCCCTGCCCCCCCCCCCCGCAGCGCTCACCTCGTCGCAGCGGGGCTCCCCGAGCGACTCGGCGGAGGGGACCGGGGCGACCTTCCCGGGGAAAGGGGTCGGGGGAGGCCGTGAGACGGCGGCCGCAGATCCGGAGCGGGCTCGGGGCTGCCCCCGCCCCTCGCCGGGTCCCGGGGCGGAGGGCGGCGGACTCGCGCCCCGGGGGCGGCAGCAGCAGCGGCGGCGCCAGCGGCCGGCGCCCGCCCGGGCAGCGCGAGCTGGGGCGGGAGCGAGGGGCGGGGGACCGGCGGGCGCGCGCACGCGGGCGGACGGACGGGCGCGCGCGCAGTCCTGACTCGGGGCTGGGAGCGCCCCGGCTGCGGTGAAAGGGGCGATGCCCCCGGGCTGTGGGGCCCACCGGGCGCGGACCGGCGCAGAGAGGCGCGCGGGACGCCCGCTAGCGGGAGGGCGATGGCGCCCGAGGAGCGGGCCCGGGGCGGCCGCAGAAGGGGGGGGTGAACGAGGGGCCGGGGGGCGGGCCCTGGAGGGGACCCAGGCCCCGGACCCGCGCACGTCGCCGTCGTAGGAGGCGCGCCCAGGGGCGGAGCCGCACGTCGCGCCCCGCCCAGGAGGTGGCCCCGCCCCCGACCGCGCGGCGCGCCGGCCCTGCCCCTGGGCTCTCCTCTCCTCAGCCGCGCTCTCCTCAGCAGCGCTCTCCTCAGCGCCCCGCCCGGCTGGCGTTCTAGACCTCGCCGCGCCGCCGCCTCAGGTGCCGAGAGCCCGGGCGCGGGCGGCGGCGCTGTCCGGGCCCGGCCCCGGCCCCGGCCCCGGCCCCGGCCCCGGCCCCGGCCCGCAGGTGGCGCAGGCACCGCAGGCCGGCCGCCGCCTCAGCCGGTACCGTCTCGGGCCCGCCTCCCCCACTCCGCCCCGCCTCAGGCCGGGCCTCCGCCTCCGCCTCCGCCTCCGCCTCCGCCTCGCCCGGTGCCGCCGTCCCGCTGCGGCTCCCGAGCCCCGGCGCGGCCTGCACCTGCCCCCCGCCCCGGCCGAGTGCTGCCCCTCTCAGCTGCGCCCGCCCGAGAGCGAGGGCGCCCTAGAGCTCCTCACCGCCCGCAGGCTCTCCTGACGCCCCTGGGGCGTCCTCTCCTGCCCTGCCCGCCCCGCCCGCCACCTCCCGCCCCCGAGTCTGGCTCGTTGCAGCCCACCTGCCTGCTCACCTTTACCTGTCCGCCCGCCGCCCCGGCCGCGCCCTCCCTCCTCTGAGTGGACCACTCTGCCCCCACGCGGCTTCCGGGAACCCTCACACCTGCTTTACTTAACCCCTTCGGATGTCTGGGTGCCCCCAGCCACCGATCCTGTTCCCACGACCCCAGTACCTCTGCCCCATCTAGTCCACCTGTCCTGCCCTCCCGTCCTCGGAGCTGTCATCTGTAGGTCTCCCTTACTCTGTACTTTTGGCTCCAGAAAATTAAAGTCCTGATTTACGTTTGAATGCCCACCGCCCTGCGCCGGGGGACATCTTTAGCCGGTGTGCCTGTCCAGCTCATAGATGTGCCCAACACTGAGATATCTGCTGAGCTCACTTCCCTTTCCCCCGAACCACAAACCCTCTTTCCAATCCCTAGATTTGAGCCGGTGGCATATCTACAGCTGTGATATGAGTGAATGTTTCATCTTCCATTATCCACCCCCCCCCCCCCAGCACCAATGAGGAGACTTGGTCCAGCCACCCAGCCGGGCTCAGCTGTACAGATACAGGAGGATGGAGACACACTCATCCCCTTTGCCAAGTGAGTCCTCCCCTTCCAGTGGGGATGGGATGGAGGGAAGACGTGCACCTGGCTTCTCCCCGCCCCTGCCATGGCCCCCTGCCCAACAGGAGTAGCAAATGAGGAAGAAGAGGTACAATGCCTGGTCCACAGGGGATCAATGATTCATTAATCTGTTCCACGAATAGTTTTTTTTTGTCTAGAACTACAATGTTCTAGATGCTAGACTAAGCACCAGGGATTCAATAATTAGAAAGATAGGACTTACTTTTGGGAGGGTGGACACAGAACGTCCAAATGTAAATATAATTTCAATGAGTAAGAAATAGCATGAAAAGGGATCCCTGGGTGGTGCAGCGGTTTGGCGCCTGCCTTTGGCCCAGGGCATGATCCTGTAGACCCGGGATCGAATCCCATGTCAGGCTCCCAGTGCATGGAGCCTGCTTCTCCCTCTGCCTATGTCTCTGCCTCTCCCTCTCTCTGTATGACTATCATTAAAAAAAAAAAAAGAAATAGCATGAAAAAAAATTAAAAAGGAGTGTAATAAAATGGGAGACAGAATGTCCTGGAGGGATGCCTAAGTGGCTCAGTCGGCAGTGAAGCTGCTGCCTTCAGCTCAGGTCATGATCTCCGGGTCCTAGGATTGAGTCCCACATGGGGCTCCCTGCTCAACAGGGAGTCTGCTTCTCCCTCTCCTTCTGCCTGCCTCTCCATCTGCTCATGTTCTCTCTCTCTCTCTCTCTCTCTCTCTCTCTCTCTGTCACTCTATCAAATAAATCTTTAAAAAGTATGGAGGCACAAGTTTAGATACGGTGGTTGTGGAAGACTATTCTGGGAAGATGAGTTTGAATTGAGATCTGAAAGATGAGAAGCAGCCAGTCTGATAATAGTGGGGTAGGAGGGGTGAGGGGAGAAGAAGGAATAGGAGGAGGGAGAACCCCAAGAAAGAAAGAAATAGGGGCACCTGGGTGCCTCAGTCAGTTAGATATTTGCCTTTGGCTCAGGTCATGATCCCAGGGTCCTGGGTTTGAGCTCCACATCATCATCATCATCATCATCATCATCATCATCATCAGGCTTCCTTCTCAGTGGGGAGCCTGCTGCTCCCTCTCCCTCAGGTCCTCCCCCCCCCCACCATGCTTTGCTTTCTCAATTAGATAAATCTTTTAAAAGAAAGGAAGAGAGGAAAAGAAAGAGAAGGAAAGAAAGGAAAGAAAAGAAAAAAAAGAAAAGAGGCTTAGTATCTTCTAGGACCAGGAAGCAGGCCCACGTGACGGAAACTTAGTGATCAAGGGAAAAGTAAAGAGTCAAGTCAGTCATGGAGAGGCCAGCTCATATAGGACCTCATAAACCATTGATAAGAATTTGGATTTTAGGGCAGCCCTAGTGGCTCAGTGGTTTAGAGCCACCTTTGGTCCAGGGTGTGGTTCTGGAGACTCGGGATCAAGTCCCACATGGGACTCCCCGCAGGGAGCCTGCTTCTCCCTCTGCCTGTGTCTGTGCCTCTCTCTCTGTGTGTCTCTCATGAATGAATAGGTGGAATCCTTAAAAAAGGGGGGACAAAAAGAATTTGGATTTTATGCTAAGGACTGTAGAACATCAGTGGAAGGTTTTAGGCAGGGAAATGACATGAGCAGACTTTTTTTTTTTCTCTCCAATTTCTTTATGGTGAAAAATTTCAAACAAATACCAAAGTGGAGAAAATAATCATCATGCAGCCAGCGTACCCTTTTCAACCAGCTTCAAAAATGATCGTTCTACAGGTGATCCTTTCATCTGTACCACCACCCAGCCTCCTCCTACGGAGATTGTTTTGAAGTAAATCTCAAACTGTGTCTCATTTCACAGGACCCTGTGTTTTTTTAAAGATTTTATTTATTTGTTCATGAGAGACACAGAGAGAGGCAGAGACACAGGCAGAGGGAGAAGCAGGCTCCCTGCGGGGACCCTGATGTGGGACTAGATCCCAGGGCTGAAGGCAGATGGGTGGTCAACCACTGAGCCACTCAGGTGTCCCCCACATGACCCTGTTTAAAGGGTTAGTCACACTACTTTGGGCAGAAGAGATGATGGGGGGAAGGGGTAGAATGGAAGCAGGGAGAGCAGGAGGGGTCTATTGCAACAGTCTGGGCAGGAATAGTGGCGGTGGAAGTGGAAAGGTGAGGAGTGGTCAAATCAAGTATATTTTTTGAAGCTTTAAAAATTTAAGTGAAACTTTTTTTTTAACTTTATTTATTTGACAGAGAGTGCATGAGCAGGGGGAGTGGCAGGCAGAGGGAGAGGGAAAAGCATGGAGCAGGGAGCCCAACACAAGGCTGATCCTAGGACCCCAAGATCATGACCTGAGCTGAAGGGAGATGCTTAACCCACTTAGCCACCCAGAAGCCCCTAAGTGAAACTTCTTTTTAAATTAAAAAAAAAAAATTTTAATGTAGGCTCCATGCCAGGTGTGGGGCTTGCACTCACAACCCCGAGATCAAGAGTCGCATGCTCCGTCTATTGAGCCAGATAGGCACCACACACACCCCTTTTCTAAAATTTAAGTGAAATTTTTTAAAAAAGATTTTATTTATTTATTCATGAGAAACACACACAGAGAGAGAGAGAGGCAGAGACACAGGCAGAGGGAGAAGCAGGCTCCATGTGGGAAGCCCGATGCGGGACTCTATCCTGGGACTCCAGGACCATGCTCTGGGCTGAAAGCAGGTGCCAAACCACTGAGCCACCCAGGGATCCCCTAGGTGAAACTTTCTTAAGTTTTTTTATTTAAAGTAAAATCTGGGTATATCTTAGATGTACAATGACATGAGTTGCTGCTGGACTGGATGTGGAAGTTGAGGGAAAGAAAGTTGAGCAATACCAGATTTTTTTTGCTCTAGCAACTGGGCATTTGGGGCGTCTTCCCTGAGGTGGGGAAGGCGAGGGAGATGTGGAGTGGGTAGTTGAACATGCCCTGGAGTCCAGGGGAGGAACTGAGGGTGTTGCTCAACCCATGGTAGTATATAAGTCAAGGGCCTGGATGAGATCACAGAAGGATAAATGGAGATGAGAAGAGAGGGCCCAGGTCCAGCCTTAGGACACTGCCCTGGGGAGCAGGAGAGCAGGTGGCATCCAGGGTAGGGCCTTTGGAAGTGCTGAGCGCTGTTCTCAAACTGCACATCCCTTGTTACCTAAAGGACAGTAGTTTCTCTGAGTTAGGGGAGACAAAGTAGGAGTCGACAGAGGTCCTGTTCTGCTGGGTCCTTGCACTGACAGGACGGAATGTGCCCGTGCCTGTCACATCAGCTGAGTGGTTGGGGCCTTCCTCTTCAATAACTGAATGTGATGTTCTCTGGGTGCGGGGCATAGAAGTGGGAGATTCGGTGAGATTTGAGGCTCAAATGACTGCCAGTCTCCCAGATCAGAGATCTCACCACCTCCTCTGCTGAAATGGTTGAGAGATCATGTGGGCCCACACAGAGGGGACCAGCTTGTCCCTGGAGGGAGGAGATACTGTGGGGGATGAGCCAGCTCCAAGCCGACTGTGTCCCCCTCTCAGGTGTTCCAGAGTCATCAGCCGATACGCATCCCCCGGCCTGCCTCCCCAGCAGGTCGGGCTGATGCCCCAGCGTTACAGAGACATCTTCTGGGAGAACCTTAGCCAGAGGCCCAGGTGGGTAGAGCACAGAAAAGGAGGGGGAAGAAATGCTGGATGGTTTTACACTGAGCCTTACAGCAACAAGCCCTCGTCTGGCCCAGCTGGCCCACTGACCAATGGACACCATAGCTCCTACTGCCAGACAGATGGGGGGATGGGAAGCGGTCAGAGACAAAGTACAGATGGGGGTGTCCTGTATACAAAGTTCCCCTTTTGTGCTTTACAGCCCCACCTGGACAGAGGAACAGTATGCCCCACCCCTGCTGGTATGACCAACTTTGTGCCCTGGGGCACGTCTTGGGTAAACTGGTACCCACTGGCACGCTATCTTTAGCTGACCTTATTACCTCCTCCCTCTGGTGTCCTCCAACCCGTGCACTCACCACGCCTCCTTTCTTTGTATCAGTCACTCTGCTTTCACCATCTGAGCTTCCCAAGATCCCCGTGTCCCTGTTTCAGCCCAAGCCCTCCTGAGAGACCCCATTCTGCCCTCTGACCCCTTTCACCCCATTCTGGGGCACAGAGAGTCCCTGCTTGCTCCCAGCCTGGCCTGAACCCCCCTGAGGGGCTCCCACCCCCGGAGGTGCTTTGCAGAAGAAAGAGAAGGAGGCCCCAGGTGGCGGGAATGCAGCAGGGACCAGGGTGCATCCCAGCCCGGGTGAGGGCTGTTGCGTATCACCTGGAGGATCTGAGAAGGCGACAGAGGCTCATCAATGAGTAAGGAGAGAGACACCTGCACTCTGGGAGCCACGCAGGGTTTGAGGGCAGGAGGTTTGAACTGAAGAAGGGGTGGAGGGCTTTGAAGGAGTTGGAGGCTGTACTCCGAGTGACCAGGGCAGGCCCTCCACCCTGAAGAGACTGGGAGGGAACCAAGAGTGGAGGATGAGCCACAGGAGCTGCAGGGAGCTGAAGTGCATCAGGGAAGACTTGAGAGCTATCCAGGGAACTGGAGTACGGCGGACAGAAGGGTCCTTCAGTCTGGGGGGAGCAGGAAGGGGGAGCGTGGAGGGGTGGAGGGCTGGACATCCAGTGATAACACCCCTGGGTCCCAGGGAGAGTCGGGAAGCTTGGTCTCCAGGCACTGGGTTTTAACCCTCAAGTCCCCACAGAGAGAAGAAGGCCCAGTGGGGCGGTTCTGGGGCTGCCTGTGAGCCCCTGGCACTCGCTGAGGGCAGCTGCAGAGTCCCCGGCACCTCCAAATATCAGGATGTGGAAGAGGAGAGGGCTGCCTATCCACAGGAAGAGGGCCACCCTCTCACCACTGGCAGGCCCCAGGTCTGGTGGAGGGACCTGGTGGGGTGTGGGGTGGGGGGGCTGGACTTGCCTGGAGAGACAGGGGGAAGCTTGGAGCCAGGTTGGGGAGCTTGACTGGTGAGGGACAAAACAGGCCGGCGGCGGGGGCCTGGGCCCCGGGCGGGGGGCTAGGAAACCCGGGCGACGGCCTCTCCTGTTCTTCTCATCCTTACAGTTGGTCTGGTCACCCTGGAGCCCCCGGGGCCAGGGCGGGTCTTGCCTCCCGGGGCGGCTGGGCTCTCTGGCCTCCTGCACCGCTGTCACAGCCAGCAGGCAGCCCCTGTGCAACCCCTGGGGGACGGCGGTGCAGTCTGAGGAGTGAGGATGCCCCAGATGCCTCCGCAGCCCCCAGGCCCGCTCCCTGGCTCGGTGCTCCCCCCTGAGTTCCGGTATTAAAAAGCAAGCAAGCCGAGCCCAGTGTGTCTTTCTACGGGTGTTGGAGAGGCTCGAGGGGAAGGAGGGCGCCGTCCCCTCCTCGGGGACCTGAAGTGAAGTCGGGCCGGGTCCCGCGGAGCCCAGGGACCCCGGCGGTCGGGCCGCCGCGCCCCGCTCTCCGGGCCGGGACTCTGGGCGGCGGCCGAGCCCCCGCCCCCACGACCCCAGAAGCCTGCCCCGGCCTACTCCGCGCCCCGCGCCCCCAGCCCGGCGGCCGCCGCCCGGGGCTGCCCGGCCGCGCCCCCATCCCCTTAACGGGAGGCCCCGCCCCGTGCGCAGTGACGTTGGACGCCGCTGTCAGCGGGCGCCGGGGGGGGGATCGGTGTGGGGTAGAATGGCCGCTGCCGCCGTCACCCGCGGGACCCCGGGAGGTAAGACCCGGGGCCTCTCATCCGCTTCTCCGCCCACGGGCCAGGGGGCGCAGCTCCGGGGCCAGGCCGCCGGGCGTGGCTCCGGGACCCCTGCCCCACCACCCCCCCGGCTCGCCCCCACGCCGGCTCCCGTCCTCCTCCCCCGCGCCAGGGGGCGCCGCTCCGCGCAGGGCCCCGCGGCCGACCTGCGGCGCCGGCACCCACGGGGGACCCCTAGTCCCGGTCCCCCGCTCGGCCTTGCCGACGCGCGCCCTTGGGCTCTGCCCCGCGGCGTCCCCGGGGCGCCCTGCGTGCAGGCGGGAGGCCGACCCTTGCACGTCGGGGCTTCTCCGGGGACCCCCGCCCCGGGCCGCTCCGCACCCTGGCAGGCTGCCTGGCCGGGACTGCGCACCTGCGCCTTGGGGCGGAGTCCTCACGCCGACCCGGCTGCCCTGCACACCGCTTGCGCGCACGGGCCTCCTCCCCTCTGCACCCCGGACACCTGGCGGAGCTCGTCGCCCGGAGCCCGCGCTGAGAGCATCCTCCAGCTCCCATCTGTTTCCTCGGGAGGGTGGGGGCTCGGGCCGGAGCCAGAGCGGCGGATGGGGTACGGGGGTGCTTGGCGTCCAGGGGAAGCAGAGGCGATGGGGGAGAGCGCTGGTGGGGGAGGGGAGGGCCGGGCCCGGCCGTCGGCCTCCTAGTGGAGGATAGGTTGTCTTGAGGGTGGAAATGGGGGCCTGGGTACCTGGCCCGATCTGACGGGGTCTGCCCAACCTGGCTGAGAGGGAGGAGGTTAGGATCAGTCGTCACATCTGCCCTTGCAAATCGCAAACCGAGAAGGAACTCAGGGTGTGTCCTGTATGGCCTAGCTCTTCAGTGGACTTGGGTCTCCTGCCCTCACCCCAGCACCCAGGCTCTCATCTGCCCAACCGAGCTCCTAGGACCAGGTGCCCGGCGTCCCAGCCCCCAGGGCCCTGACCCCACCGCAGTCCCAGCGTCTATGAGAGACCCCCTGCCGTGGGCCCTCCCCCTCCCCCACCCCACTTGTGTCTTCTGATGACTCTGTCGGTGTGTCCCGTTCCCGCCCCCCAAGCGGGTTCCTGGCACCAGGTCTGGATTTTCCCTCTCCTGCCTTCCCAGCACTACCCTCACATGTCAGTGTGGCCCCTTCTCCTCCTGTCTTTCCTGGATCTCACCACCCAGTATCCTTCTCCCAGCTCATCCTCATCCTGTGTCAATCGGGAGTGGGGGTGGGGGGGTGGAGAGGGGGTTTCTGCCATGACTCTGTTCTCTCCCTTCCCAGCACAGACTCCCCCTCCCCCCGGCCCCTCAGGCCGGGGGTGACCTTGCCCCCTGGAGCCCTCACCATGAATACCAAGGATACCACCGAGGTTGCTGGTGAGTTCTCAGCCCAGGTTCCCAGCCCTTCTTTCTCCCGGCTGTGTTGACCCTCCACTTCTCATTCAGGGTGACCTCTGTTCTCCTGGTCATGGTTCCAGTTCTCCCTAGCGCTTGGGATTCAGTCCCTTTGCCCCGGGCTGTTGGAGGTGTCCAAGGCGGCTTGGCTCACTAAGCCCTCCCTTCTGATTCCCTCTAGAGAACAGCCACCACCTGAAGATCTTTCTCCCCAAGAAGCTGCTGGAGTGTCTTCCTCGCTGTCCACTGCTGCCTCCAGAGCGGCTACGGTGGAATACAAATGAGGTCTTCCATGGAGCCCTGGGGGAGCGGGGCCTGGCAGGATGGGCTGGGGGACTGTGAATGGGGGTCTTCCTGAGTGCAGAATATTGCTCTGAGGTCTTTGGGGTTGCAGAGGAGGTATCCCACCTGCATCCTGTGGGAGCTCACTGCTGGGCTTATCCACCTGGATAAAAGCAACAGCAAGTGGCAGCAAAATATTTCTTACAAACTGGGCACTGTGCTAAGCACTTGCCCTGAGTTGTCTCATTCCATCCTTTAAGGACCCTGTAGAGCAAACACTTGTTCTCCTTGCACTGTGGGGGAGGAAACTGGTCTATCTTACGGAGTTTATTTAATTCCAGAGCCTCTGCCTTAACCACCACTGATGCTGGCTCCTGCTGGAGGCATCATTCTCGTGTTATCCACCTTACAAGCCCCCTACATACAATGTTTCGTGTGTACCCGGTGCTCAATCATCATCAGCTCCATGATTTCATTAGACGAGAGTGGTCAGCATGAGGCTATCTGTGTGTGTTCTTGCCAGAAATGCAGTGCGGGGAGGCCAGGGCAGTGAGTGGGGCTTCGTGGAGATCTGGGAACAGATGTGGTCTCTGGGGTGACTAGGGTGTCCACACACAGAGAAATATGTGTGTGGTATTTCAGGCCCATGGGATACTAACAATCAGGAGCTCACTGTTCAGGGCACATTCAGAGAAGAATCTGTGGCCTGGTCTGGCAGGAACAGTAGGTGGAATATAGGTAAATCATGGGAGTGGCAGTTTTATCCCTGGTCTGGGAGAACCGTGGAGTCAGGCTGAGGAATCCGGAATTCCTGGCAGCGTCAAGCCATTGAGGTTTTTGGAGCCAGGAATTGGCACCAAGATGGGATTTAGAAAGTAAAATCATATGTGGCACGAAGGACAGAGGAGGAAGAGTTTGGATTTGGCCCCAGGATAAAGACTCAAGCTGACAGGGAGGGAAGGAGAGATTAGACTCATCTCTGAGATGGGACCTGGGACTCTTAGGAGGGCAGTGGTCCTTGATGGGAGCCTCCACTAGCACCAGAACGCAGCAGAGAGGGAGAATGAGGGGACCCATGTGGGAGGCTAGGCCCAGACTCTATGAGGGGACCCCCACCTGAGTGTCCCTTCTTTCACAGGAGATTGCATCCTACTTGATCACCTTTGAGAAGCATGACGAGTGGCTATCCTGTGCCCCGAAGACAAGGTGAGCGGGTGTGTGAAGATGGGAATGGCAGGGCTCTTGGATCCTGCCCACAGAACTCAGGGCCAGCCCTCCCCCCATCAGGCCTCAGAACGGCTCCATCATCCTCTACAACCGCAAGAAGGTGAAATACCGAAAGGACGGTTACCTGTGGAAGAAGCGGAAGGATGGGAAGACCACGAGAGAGGACCATATGAAGCTGAAGGTCCAGGGCATGGAGGTGAGGCAAGCGTCCAGCTGTGTGCCCTGGCTCACCCTCCTCTGTCTCCTGCGGGGCTCCCACCCTGCTGCCCACCCTTGCCTTCTGGCTCCTGTGAGTCAGCCCGTGGGGGCCTTAGCCCATGCACCACTTCCCATGTCCCTCCACTTCCCATGTGCTTCTGTAATCCTGCTCTCCAGGACATAGGCTCCTCTGGAGGGCATCCCTCACCCCTCACCCCACCGCCCCTTCCCCTCACTTGTCTCACATTCCACCAAGGGTCCACATCCTGAACTTCTGAGGTCTTTCTCCCCCGAATCACTGTTCCTCCTCTGAGACATGCTCTTGCCCTCGTCTCTGATTTCGAGACAGTCCCTCCTACACTTTGAGGCCCCAGCCCCACTCTTCCCTTCTCTCCACCCTCATCCACGGGGAACCAGGACCGGGAAGGTGTTTGTGGGGGTGGGTGGGGGTGGGCAAGGGCTGGAGAGGACCTGGTGGAAAGACTGGGATTCCTGCAAAGGGACTGAACAGAGGAAGAGTTGGGGAGCAGACTAGCCCTCCCCCCACCCCAGCCTGTCTCCTGGCAGTGTCTCTATGGCTGCTACGTTCACTCTTCCATCGTCCCCACATTCCATCGGCGCTGCTACTGGCTGCTCCAGGTAAGGGCAGCCAGAGGCTCCCTGGCTCTCAGAGGGACATGGGGTCTGGGAAGATGGCTGGAAGGACCAGTAAGGTCTGCATGGGAGCAAGGGGCATGGGGGATGGGGGAGCCAGTGTTCAGAGGTGGGGGTGCTGCCTGGGGAGAAAGGCACAAGGAGGCTGAGCCCCTGGGGACCCCACAGCCCTGTGTGTGCCCTTGTGCTCTCAGAACCCTGACATCGTGCTTGTACACTACCTGAATGTCCCTGCCCTGGAGGACTGTGGAAAAGGCTGCAGCCCCATCTTTTGTCCTGTCAGCAGCGACCGTCGCGAGTGGCTGAAGTGGTCCCGGGAGGAGCTGCTGGGGCAGCTGAGGCCCATGTGTAAGGCGGTGGGGTTAGGATGGCGCCCACAGGAGGAGTGAGACAGGGCATCCCGGAGGGCCCAGGGTCTGCATCCATCAGTGTGGGGTGACTAGGTCCTTCCGGGCCTGGAGGGCACTTCCCTAAGAGGGTGCAAGGATGCCTGGGGTGTTCTGAGGTCTTGAAGTAATGGAGAAGGAGCTGAAGGACATTTGTGAGCTGCATCCTGGGGCTTGGGGGGCCATCATGGTGCCTTGGGGACTGTCCTCTGGAGGTCCCACAGCACCCCCCACCACACCATCACCACTCTTCCAGTTCATGGCATCAAGTGGAGCTGTGGGAATGGGACAGAGGAGTTCTCCGTGGAGCAGCTGGTGCAGCAGATCCTAGACACCCACCCGACCAAGCCCGCACCCCGAACCCATGCCTGCCTCTGCAGTGGGGGTCTCGGTGAGTGCCACCTGGCCCTGGAGCCCTCTTGGACCAGGGCACCTCGGTCTTGCTAGGATTTGCCTGCTGATTTGCACATCTTTTGCATATCCCAGAAAGATGGCCAGATGAACAGAGTTCTTCCTGCTTGGGGGCTCGTCTGGGGACTCCCTGACCCAGCCCAGGCTCTTCATCTGTCTGCTGCCCTCAGCAGCCCCGGGCCAGTCCAGCATGACTGTTTACACCCAGCCTTTGCTTTACTCCTACCCCCTCGGTTGTGTTCTTATGTCCTTTCTGTATGCCTTTCCCTCTTCTCTCCAGGGTGCCCCCCAGAGCCCCTCCAGGCCTGTTTAGTTTTGGGGGGAAGGGGACCACTCCTGCCTCCCAGTGGCCACAGCCAGTAGTGCAGCACTGTGATCTCCCTCCCTTTTTCCATGGCAGGTTCCGGGAGCCTCACCCACAAATGCAGCAGCACAAAACACCGCATCATCTCTCCCAAAGTGGAGCCCCGAGCTTTAACCCTGACCTCTGTGCCCCACCCAAACCCCCCTGAGCCCCCTCCACTGATAGCCCCTCTTCCCCCAGAGCTCCCAAAGGCACATGCTTCCCCTTCCTCTTCCTCGTCCTCTTCTTCCTCTGGCTTTGCAGAACCCCTAGAGATTAGACCTAGCCCCCCCACCTCTCGAGGGGGTTCATCCAGAGGAGGCACCGCAATCCTCCTCCTGACGGGACTGGAGCAGCGTGCGGGGGGCTTGACGCCCACCAGGCACTTGGCTCCCCAGGCTGACCCTAGGCCTTCCATGAGTTTGGCTGTGGTTGTGGGCTCTGAGACCTCTTCCCCACCGGCTCCTCCCAGCCCTGCCTTTGACCCAGATCGTTTTCTCAACAGCCCTCAGAGGGGTCAGACCTATGGAGGGGGCCAGGGGGTAAGCCCAGACTTCCCGGAGGCAGAGGCCGCCCACACCCCCTGCCCTGCCCTGGAGCCCGCTGCTGCCCTGGAGCCCCAGGCGGCTGCTCGGGGGCCCCCTCCTCTGCCAGGAGCAAGTGGGAGAAGAGGAAATCGCTTCTTCATTCAAGATGATGGCAGTGGGGAGGAGCTCAAGGCCCAGGGGGCTGCCCCACCTGCACCTTCACCTCATCCCTCACCCCCACCTTCACCTGCCCCCTTGGAGCCACCAGGCCGGGGAGGAAGAGGGGAGGCCTTGTTTGGAGGAGCTGCAGGGGCCAGCGAACTGGAGCCCTTCGGTCTTGCATCATTCCCTGACCTCATGGGAGAGCTCATCAGCGACGAGGCTCCAGGAGCCCCTGTCCCAACCACCCAGCTCTCTCCAGCTCTTAGCACCATCACAGACTTCTCCCCGGAGTGGTCCTACCCAGAGGTGAGTCTCAGGCCTGTCCCTCCTCCATCCCACTTACCCAGCGCTGCCACCCACTTGATCTCCGTCTGCATGGCTTCCCACCCCTCTCTGTACGCAGAGCATCAGAGAGTAGCTGCATCCCTGCTTCACTCCCTCCCTTCCCCTGAGTGCACCCCCAGGTGCCCTCAAGGACTCTCAGGGTGTGATTGCAGACTTTGGGAAGCTGAGGGTCTGTCCTCCACGGTGAAGTTCTGCTCTCTAGTGCCCCAGAGGGGGAAAGGAGGAACTTCTCTGGGAGGACCGTGGGAGCCCAAGGCAAGGGCTTCCGCCCCCATGACAGCTGTCTGCAAGTGAGTGGGTAGCCTTGGGGGAACAGCGAGTTCCCCATTCCTGGCAGGAGTGTTGGGAGAAGGGACAGGCTAGCTGACCTTACCCCACTGGTCCTGCCCAACCCTTGTACCCCAGGATCTAGCACAGGGACTGCTGGACTGCAGATGCTCCCTCAGGGTCTGAATTAATGATGAATGAGTGAGTCAATGTGAATTAATGATGAATGAGTGAGTGAATGAACAGCCAACAGAGTTCTAGTCACGTGATTCTGGGCTTTGTCTCTGCAGGGTGGGGTCAAGGTGCTCATCACAGGTCCCTGGACAGAGGCTGCGGAGCATTACTCCTGTGTTTTTGATCACATCGCTGTGCCAGCCTCTCTTGTCCAGCCTGGTGTCCTACGCTGCTACTGTCCTGGTATGGGGCAGTGGGGGAGAGGCCTGCATGTGGGCAGGTGGCTTCAGGACGTACCTGGGAACCAGTGTGTTAGGTCCTGAGGCTGAACCTGGTGTTCCCCCAACGGGCAGATGAGTCTGGGCTCTGGGGTCAGGAATCTAGTCCTTAGCTGACTGGTCACCTTAGATGAGTCTGCTTCTTTCTCAGGTCCATGGCTTCCCCTCCACTGCCCCCCCACACCTTAAGGTCAGACCTTGACCCAGTAGGTCCCCACTGTGCCTCCAGGGCCTCTGGCTTGGTTGGAGTCAGTCTCCGGATCCAATTCAGGGAGCTCTTAGGTACATAAGAAGGAGACATGGGTCTCCCTCAACCAGCTTTGGACCTAAAGGACATCGCTTTCTAAACCGGTGCTGTCCAGTACGGTAGCCTCATGGGCCTCCTTAAATTAACTAGAATTAAAATGGGAAAGTTGGCTCCTCCGTCACAGTAACCACACGTCAAGTGTTGAGTAGGCACGTGTGGCTTTGTGCTACCCTGCTGGGTGGTACAGATCCAGAACATTCCTGTCCCTGGCTTAGAGGTCATTGCCAAGGCTCGCCTCTGCTCTTCTGCCACTGGCTGTGCTCCTCATGCTGCACCCCACAGCCAGTGTGGCCCTGGGACCTCCGGGACCACCAGAGTGACAGGCTGACAGACTTGTCTGTGATGGTGCTCTTCCCCAGCTCAGCAGCTGGCCCGGTGGTGTGTGTGTGTGTGTGGGGGGGCACAGGGACACCCAGGAGGCTGGGTGTTGGGATTAGTTCAGCTTGTAGTCTTGGGATCAGGGCCCGGTGGTCTCCTTCTCAAGGCCATAGACACAGAGCCTGGGTGGGACACAGGTCTCACTGTAGTGAGTGGTGATTTCTCCTTCCTCGACCTTAGTACGAGGCTCATGACCTCTGCACCCTGACCTTGGGAGTCGGGCTTCTTCATAAGCACGGGTATCCGTGGACTGGGAGCTTCCAAGCTCTGGAGCTGATTTAACCACGGGGTCTGCAATCCCAGGTGTCTCAGGCCCAGTCCATTGTGGGTATTAGGCAGTTGACTGAATGGAATTGGGGGCCCCCAGACTCCAGGAAGGGCATCAGGCAGCCAGCTGCAGAGTGGTTGTGTGTGGTTCTCACGTGGGACAGAGCCCATGTCGCTGACCCTGCCCTCCCCAGCCCATGAGGTTGGGCTGGTGTCTTTGCAGGTGGCGGGGCGGGAGGGCCCCCTTTCTGCCTCTGTGCTCTTTGAGTATCGAGCCCGCCGGTTCCTGTCATTGCCTAGTACTCAGCTTGACTGGTTGTCACTGGATGGTGAGTACCCTGCGTGGCGCCCAGCAGGGATATGCCCCTAGGCCCCTCAGGACTCAGGCGCCCACCACCCAGCTCCTCCACCACAGGTCATCTGTAGAGGGGGCAGCGAGTATCCATCACATTGTCTTCCCTGGAAGGCTTGAAGTGGGGCATCCCAGCTCTTGGCCCGTCCTCTCTGGGGAAGGAGGGATCTAGGAGGCGAGGCCAGCGGGTGGGAGCAAGGGAGGGTCTGGCACATGTGTGTACTGATGCAAGTATGATGCATCTTCTCTACTTTCGATGATGGGTGCTTGTGGTCAGAAATTTGTCAACAACAAAGAAGCAGAAAGTAGAAAAGTACTTGGATCACTTGTTGGTGACGTTCACCTTTAATACACCTGAACATCCGTCCCTGTACAACAGAGACGCAGGCACACATGTGTGTTCCTCTATGGGTTCTCCCTGCCGCAGCTCTCCTCCTGCCTCCCTCCATGGGGACTGTCTCCTCTCAGGGGCTGCCTTCCGCCTCACCCTCAGGGGCCCTCCCACAGCCTGTCTGGCTCCCTGTCAGCCTGCCCCACGGATTTTGCCCTGGGACTATGCCTCCTGGGTCACTCTCCCCTCTTCCCCCATCTCCTGTCCCTCTGCCCACTCCTTCACCTTGTGCATCCTTCCTGCTCTTTCTGCTCCCCCAGCACTGTCCTCCCCACCATTGCCCTAGGCCTTCAGCACCTTCCATCCTGGTGTCTCAGGCAGGACATGCACAGCCTCCACCCTGTTTCTCTGCCTGTTCTCCCATGGCTCTGATCCTCTCCTGCCTCCCCTCCTTGTCCTCGTGGGATCTCAGGAGAGGATGGTTATGGCTTGGGGTGTACGTGTGCATGTACACGTGTGTGTGTGTGTGTGTGTGTGTGTGTGTGTGTGTGTGCATGCATGCATGCGCACGTGTGAGCATTCCTGTGCCAGGGGTGGGGGAAGAGGAGGAATGCACATGGCTGTCCATCTCTGTCACCTGCCAGCCCAGCCATCCTCCCTGGGGACAGCTGCAGGGGAGGGGGGTAAGGGGTTGGGCTTTCTAGATCCCAGCTCCTGAGCTCCTGGGGCAGTGGTAACAGAGAGGGGCGCCAGAGTCCCACAGCCCCACATGGGGGACAGAGGTAGGAGGTAGCATCTGGGCCAGGAGCTGGTGAAGGGTTCACCTAGAAGGCTGGGGGCATACGTGGGATCTGGGGCAGCTTGGGGCCACAGGCTGGAATTCCTACCACGTCCAGGTCTTGAAGGATGTGTTTTTGGTTCTAGATGCTGGTCCCAGGTGGGTGGGGAGTGTTAAAGACCTAGTTTAAGGACTGTGTCCTGGGCAGGCTGTATTCAGGGTGGTGATAAAGGGACTGTTTGGGGGAAGAGAGGAGAATGTAACTCTGTTGTCTCGTCACCTCCCAGATGGTGGGACAGGTCCAGCTGTGGTGCCTGGGAGTCTCCCAGACCCCACCCGCCACTCAGCCTCCTGTACCTCTTCCCCCTTAGACAACCAGTTCCGGATGTCCATCCTGGAGCGGCTGGAGCAGATGGAGAAGCGCATGGCTGACATGGCAGCAGCTGGGCAGGCTCCCTGCCGCAGTCCCAATACACCTCCAATTCAGGTACCTCCACCAAGAGGAGGGTCTCCCCGGAGAAGCAGGCTCTGCTGTGTGACTGTCCTGTGCCTCCTATTGCCAGCCTCCTCCTCCCTGGCGTCCCCCGCTCCCACTCCACCCCAAGGCAGGAGCGGTTATTCTGGGCACCCTCTTGGCATGACAGGCTTCAGAGTATTTCTGATTTGAAGGGGATGGGGGTGAAGGCGAGTGGGGGTGGGGATCAGGAGAGCGGGGGCCCGATACTTGTGGGCACGAGTCTCTGAGGCAGTGGACAGGGACAGGACTCTGAGCTCAGGGAGGGAGAAGCCACCTGTGGACATGGCACTGATGGGAAAGACTGGGTGAGACCTAGCTGCCTGGGCAGCTAGAGGAAGTGAGCCATGTGAGCAGGGGACACCCAGGAGCCCAAACCAGGTCTGGGTGTTGGGAGCCTGGGGTGGTCAGGGCTGTCCCAAGCCAGGGCCCAGATGCTCAGGTCCCTGTGTAAGAGTGTCTGTTCCCAGGATGAAGGCCAGGGGCCGGGGTTTGAGGCCCGAGTGGTGGTCTTGGTGGAAAACATGATCCCACGCTCGACCTGGAGGGGTCCTGAACGTCTAGCGCATGGAAGCCCCTTCCGGGGCATGAGCCTTCTACACCTGGCTGCTGCCCAGGGCTATGCCCGCCTCATCGACACCCTGAGCCAGTGGCGGTGAGCAGGGCAGCGGGGAGGGGGTCAGAAGTGCCAGAGGATGAGGAGGAAGGAGAGGACCTGGAGCCCTGGTCACTGTGGGAGGAGGGGTTGGGAGAGGACTTGTGACACTGATTTCCTGACCCTAGTGCTTCCAGATGGCTTGCTCCCCAGTCCCTTTATTTCTGAGGCTCCCGCTTGGCCTGTTTTTACCCTGACTGGGCTCTGATGTCCCCATCCCAAACCCTCCAGGAGCATGGGGACAGTGAGCTTGGACTTAGAGCAAGAGGCTGACCCGCTCAACGTGGACCACTTCTCTTGCACCCCGCTGGTGAGTGTGTGGGACAGTGCAGGGAAGAAGTGGACAGTGCAAGGTGGGGCCCCAGGCCTCACCTCCCCCCTCCCCACTGTCTCAGATGTGGGCTTGTGCCCTGGGGCACTTGGAGGCCGCTGTGCTCCTCTTCCGCTGGAACAGACAGGCGCTGAGCATTCCTGACTCTCTGGGCCGGCTGCCCCTGTCGGTGGCGCAGTCCCGGGGTCACGTGCGCCTGGCCCGCTGCCTCGAGGAACTGCAGAGACAGGAGGCTGCAGCCGAGCTTCCACTTGCCCTGTCCCCACCCTCCTCCAGCCCAGACACAGGTGAGGGCTGTCCCCCATCTTTGCAAGGGGAGGCTCTGGTGGGGAAAGGAGGGGTGGCCAGGGCTCTGCTACCCTCACCCACCCCCCCTCGCAGGACTGAGCAGCGTCTCCTCACCCTCGGAGCTGTCGGATGGTACTTTCTCCGTCACGTCAGCCTACTCCAGCGCCCCAGATGGCAGTCCTCCCCCCGCCCCTGTGCTGCCCTCCGAGATGGCTATGGAAGAGACCATGCCAAGCCAGCTCTCCTCCGGTGCCCCTGAAGGCCCCCTATTTCTCATGGACTGTGAAGCCACCAACCCCCAAGAGCCGGTACCCTCACGGCCTCCTCTCCCCCCAGCCCCAGAGCGTGGGGCTGCCTCAGAGGAAGCAGACAGCCCCCCGGCTGTGGATGTGATCCCGGTAGGGCACCCTACACTGCTCTTGTGCATGGAGCTGAGGGCCAGAGTGGGGGTGCGGGTGGGCAGAGACACCTATCATCCCACAAACCAGAACCAGACTCTGGCTTCGCTTTGCAAAGAAGGGACCATTTACCTTCCGCTGGGTAAAGGTAACCTTTTGCTTACCTCCTGTCAGAGCTTGTGACTCCAAAATCAGGAGGCATCCAAGGTTAAGCATCCTGGGGTACAGCCTCAGGCAGAGCCGGGTCTAGGGGTTACCATGGATCCCTGCAGACACAGGGCTCCTGGGGAGCCAGCGTGATGCAGGGAAGCAGGTGGAGCAAATTGCAGAGAGGCTGGCAGTGAGGAGGGCAGGGCGGAGGCCTGCACAGGGCAATAGCGAAGACTCAGGCTGGGAGGCAGTCTTCGAGCATAGCAGCACGCTGCCCTGCTAAAACCTGGGGTGAGCATGCCTTAGAGAGGTGCCCCGGGGTGACTGGGTAGTTTACGTATAGCTTGGAAAACAGGGTGCTGCACGTGACCGCCTAGGGGTGCTGTGTAAGCAGCAGGTGCCAGACTGGTTCCTGAGGAGCTCGAGGGGCCAGGGCTGTGAGCACGGCTGAGCCCATGGGGAGAACATGCTGGCGGCTGGCATGGGGCAGACCCCAGGGGGGCAGCGGGCAGTCAGCCTAGGAGGGCAAGTGCTCAGTTCCTCCATGCCCACTTGGAGCAGGTCTGTCCTGTTCTGCTTTCCACCTCTCAACACAGAGAGCTGTACGTCCAAGTAGGAGCCCAGGGCCTATAAGTGCAAGACTCTGAGATGGTGGCCGAGGACGTCTGGGGAGCAGGGACAGCCATCCCCGAGGCCTCGTCGTCTGGTGGCGAGGGGAGTGATGGGACAGGAGGGGGGACTCTGGCTACAGCTCTGGCAGGGACACCAGCTCAGGGCTCACCCAGCTTCTCCTTCACCCAGGTGGACATGATCTCACTGGCCAAGCAGATCATCGAAGCCACACCAGAGCGGATTAAACGAGAGGACTTTGTGGGGCTGCCTGAGACTGGAGCACCAATGAGGGAGCGGACAGGGGCCCTGGGGCTCAGCGAGACCATGTCCTGGCTGGCCAGCTACCTGGAGAATGTGGACCATTTCCCCAGCTCAGCCCCTCCCAGGTGAGCAGCTCAGGACGAAGCATCAGACCTATCAAAGCAAGATGGGAGTGGGAAGAGGCCTTTCCCACAAACTCCACTGCAGCTCAGGCCTTGGGGCCTTTGAGGAAAGGACTGGAATTGGCTGGGGACCCCTGAAGTCCCTCATCACACTCTGTTGCTGGAGGTCTGCCTTCACAGAGGTGCCCAGGTGAAAGAGGGGGGACTTCAGATGCCCCGTGACCTCTCCTCCCTGTCCCCTACAGCGAACTACCCTTGGAGCGTGGGCGCCTGGCTGTCCCTCCAGCACCCTCCTGGGCAGAGTTTCTGTCCGCCTCTGCCAGCGGCAAGATGGAGAGTGACTTTGCCCTGCTGACGCTGTCGGATCATGAGCAGCGGGAACTGTACGAGGCAGCTCGAGTCATCCAGACAGCCTTCCGAAAGTACAAGGTCCGATGGCTGGGGGGCCCAGAGCACGAATCACAGCAGCTCAGGCCAGGGGAGATGGTGGGCTCCTGGCAAACCGAGGGACAGGTCAGATGGTGGCGGTTGGCAGTGTCCCAGTGGTGTGGGCCTCTGGATGTTGACTTCCTTCTCTTGCCTCAGGGCCGGAGGCTGAAGGAACAGCAGGAGGTGGCAGCGGCTGTGATCCAGCGCTGCTACCGGAAGTACAAGCAGGTGAGCACTTTCTCCCTGGGAGGCACACCCACCAGTGTGTGCACACACTCACATCCACTGTGCCCAGCATCCAGAATGCTGCTGACGCCCTAACTCCCCTTCTCTCTCCACAAGCTGACCTGGATTGCACTGAAGGTATTAGGGCATGAGGTCTGGGTGCAAGGTTGTCTGTGAGGATTCAGCCTTTCCATGAGCCAAGAGCATGTGGATTACAGACTGGCACCAGCTGACTCAGGGGTGACCTGCAGGGGTCTGGGTCTCTGTTCCTCCACTTCAGCCCCTGTCCCTCCCCGCCCCTGTCTCCAGTTTGCACTCTATAAGAAGATGACCCAGGCGGCCATCCTGATCCAGAGCAAGTTCCGGAGCTACTACGAGCAGAAGCGGTTCCAGCAGAGCCGCCGTGCCGCGGTGCTCATCCAGCAGCACTACCGCTCCTATCGCCGACGACCAGCGGGCACTCTGCCGGCCCGCAGCAAGTAGGCGGCCAGCAGTCCTCCGTGCCCGTCCCCCCCTGTCCGCAGACCAGCCTCAGCCCAGCTCCTGCCCCAGCCTGTCCCTGCAGGGCCCCAGGGGCTGAGGGCAGGGGTTGCTGTGCCAGGGCCTCTCATCTTTTCCTCTTCCAGCAGAGGCTCCTTTCTCACCAAGAAGCAGGACCAGGCAGCCCGGAAGATCATGCGCTTCCTGCGGCGCTGCCGACACAGGTGCTCCCTTCTCCGGCTGGGTCCCCGCCCCGCCCCCCACCCTCCCCCACTGCGGGCACCTGCGCCCCCCCCCCACACACACACACCGCGGCACATGGGCAGACCACTGACTCCCTCCCGATCTCTCCACAGGATGAGGGAACTGAAGCAGAACCAGGAGCTGGAAGGGCTCCCCCAGCCCGGCCTGGCCACCTGACCTACGCCCCACCTTCCTCACCGCCCTGGGGGCCGCTTCTGGCAGTCTTAACCGGGAGAGGGCTCTCCGGGGGAGGGGAGGCCCTGTCGGCAGCTGTTCCCCCCCCACGCCCCCGCTCTTCGGCCCCCCCAGACCCGCCCTCCTCCTTGCATCTTCAGCCGTGACCTGCGGAGCCGTGCCTGCGCCCGCCTTAGCCCCCTCCTGACTTGCCTTATTTATTTGTTGGACGCGTCTCTGAATGTATCCGCCTCGGCCCCCACCTGACTCCGCATGTTGGCGTGTGTCCTCCCTCCCGCCCGCGGCCCGCCTCCCCGACGCCCGCGGGCGGACCCGGGCCGGGGAGGGGGTGCGGCGTGGGCGGGGTGGTCCCCGCGATGGGGGGGGCCTGTACATACTGTAACATACAGAGTATAGTGAAGAATCTATTTACGGCGCCGCGGGGAGGGCCAAGGCGCGGCGGGGGCCCCCGGCCGGCTCCACGAGCACTTTCTACTTGTGCATGGGCTTGGTTTCTACGAGTTGCCATTAAACATCGCTGCACCAGCCAGCCTCCGGCCTCTGTCTGCGCGGGGCGGGGCGCCAGGGCGGGGTGCTGGGTGGGGTGAGGTGGGGCGGGGCTGTCGCGGAGCTCGGCGCCTCCGACGTGTTTCCGGCCTTAAAGGCATTTCGCCCTTCCCTTTAAGACGCACCGCCCCTTCTCAGTCACTCCCAAGATGGCGGACCTACTGGGCTCCATCCTGAGCTCCATGGAGAAGCCACCCAGCCTCGGGGACCAGGAGTCTCGGCGCAAGGCCCGAGGTGAGGACCCTAAATTCACAACCGCCTTTCTTCGCCCGGTTCTCAGGACCGCACGCTTCCCTCCTTCGGACGGTGCCGCCGCCTCAACCTTGAAAGACCCCCTCACAGGCCCCTACAGAGACCCCCAGAGTCCCTAAAAGGGCTGCCGGCCCGCCTGCTGTCCTGAGCGGCTTCTGATTGGCTGCCTGGAGCCCAGCTCCAGCCTCCCGCCTCTTTCCTACTGGCCTTCCGCAGTCCTTGCTTCCAGTTCGCCGGGGGGCCCGCCCGTCCGCCGCCGTCGTGCTCTGATTGGCTGGCTGCCTCCGTCCGCTCGGCTCTCCTCGCCTCCCCTCCGCCTGGGGCCGGCCTGCGGGTCGGAGAGGGGCGTATCCGCCTCGCGAGTCCCCGCCCTCGTCCTTATTCCGATTGGGTGCGGGGCACGCCCGCCCGCTGATCCCTTCGCCCCTATTGGCTCCCTCCGCCTAGGGATCTGCCCACGAAGTCTGGTCCGACCTTCCCCGGGCCCGCCCCACCCTCGGTGCCTCCGATTGGTGGCGGGGCCATTTGGGTGCTCGCGCCCCTCCTACTTGCTTTAACCCGGTCTCTTCCGTGTCCCCACCGTCCTTCCTCTTGGGCAACCCTGTCCCCGGCGGCCGATGGGAGGGACTGAGGGCGCCCTGGCCGTCCGATTGGTCGCCGGCCCCCCGCCCGGCTTCCCGAGCGGCCCCGGCGGGCTCAGGTCCCTGCGCGAACCGGGGCGCGCCGGGGCGGGGGGGCGCAGAGCCCTCAGTCTGCGGCTTGCCTGCGCTGGTCACCCCAGGTTTGCGGGCCCTCTTAATGACGTGCCGCGGGAGTTGTCGTCAAGGGTCCTGGCCGGCCCCGCGCGGGGCTGGCAGCCGACGAGGGACCAGTCAGCGAGGGGGCAGCCGCTGGCCCCCTAGGGCGCGGATGTGTGTTCGCCACCGCCCGGGACGGGGCACATGGACCGGGCCGTTGGAGACCACAGTTTCCTACTCCCCGCGGCAGAGGCTGGCCCGGGAAGCCGAGGTGCAGAGTTCAGGCACCTGCCCGAGGTCACGGTCTTACCAAGGGGGAGGGCTTTAAACCTGCCTGCGATTTTTCCTTTTATTGGCCTGCGTTCTTAACCTTCATCTTAAGGCACCTCCTCAGATGCAGAGGGAAGACCCAGACCAGTTAGAGAGCAGCCAGTGGTCAGGACGGTCAGGCCAGTCAGGTCTCTGGTGGAAAAGCCCCTGAGGTTAGAGAGGGGAGGCTGGCCAGCTGTCAGGCCCTGGAAGCTTAGAGTAACTGGGTGGGAGGTGAACAGGGGCCTTGCTGCAAGAAGCCCACAGTCTCGCCACGGTGGAGAAATTACACTCTGTGGTTCTCAGCACACGCTAGAATGAGTACGTGAACCATTGAGCAACTCTGACTCATGATGAGGCTTGGTGTGCAAGAGGAGGAAAAGCACTCCAGGCAGAAGGAACCACAGGTGCAAAGACGCTGAGTGGTTAGGGGAACAGGAAGTGGTCCAGGGCAGTTGGAGGGACTCTCACCTGTGGATAGGAGCAATTTGAGGTGGCAGGGGAGAGGGGACGGGGCATGAAGACCAGAGCTGGAGGAGCACTGTCTCAGCTCACCTTGGACACCTGCACTCCCAACGGGGCAGGTGCCAGACTCAGCACTTCAGCTTTGTCCTGTCTGCAGAAGTGAGAAGTGGGGGTGTTACCAAATATAGGAAGTTAAATAGTTTCCCCTTTTCTGTGTAGACAGCCTGACGGTAAGCTCTTGGAGGCCAGGGCTGACTATTCCCAGCTCGCCAGCTGTCTCAGGTCTCAGACACCCCCGGCGGGGGGGGGGGGGGGGGGGGGGGATGAGGGCCCAGCGTGATTCTCCTCATTGCTTCCAGTAAAGACTGAGGTCTTGATGGGCAAAACTTTGCGTCAGTTTATGCCGCAGTGCCTGGCACTGCATGGGGCCCAGCCGCTCACCCTGCTCTCCTGTGGAGACCACCCCCAGGGGATGCGGGACCTCGACCCCTGTGACCCCAGCCTCATGCCGCTTTCTCTCCCCCCAGAGCAGGCTGCGCGCCTGAAGAAACTACAGGAGCAAGAGAAACAGCAGAAAGTGGAGTTTCGTAAACGGGTGAGCCCACGGGATGTGGCAGAGGGCAGCCTCACCACGGACTCCCAGTGATTTAGAAGTGGAAGGCTGAGGACTCGGCTTGTCCCAAGTATCTCCAGGGAGAAGCCTGGATGCCAGAGAAGGTGTGGGGGGCAAGGCCCGGTGCCCCAGGCTTGGGAGCTGGTGCAGTCACCTCATGTGTTCCTCTTCTGTCTCCCAAGATGGAGAAAGAGGTGTCAGATTTCATCCAAGACAGTGGGCAGATCAAGAAAAAGTTTCAGCCGATGAACAAGATAGAGAGGAGCATCCTGTGAGTGTCTCTGGGCTCTGGGAGGCGTGAGAGGGCCGGTGGCAGGGGACCTGGTCCAGGGGCTGCTGGGCCCCCGGTGGCCCTACAGCCTCTCTCCTCCACGTCCCTTCCCAGACACGATGTTGTGGAAGTGGCTGGCCTAACGTCCTTCTCCTTCGGGGAAGATGACGAGTGTCGCTATGTAATGATCTTCAAAAAGGTGAAAGGCTCAAGCCCGCCCCACCCCCACCCTCCCCTCTCTCTCCTTTGCAGCCTGCGCCTCCCATCCCTGGGTCGGGGAGAGGCCTGGATGGGGGGGCATGCATGTGGAGCTTCCACCCCAAAGTGCCTTTATATGCAGGAGTTTGCGCCATCAGACGAGGAGCTGGACTCCTACCGCCGGGGTGAGGAGTGGGACCCCCAGAAGGCTGAGGAAAAACGGAAGCTGAAGGTGAGCTCTGCAGGCAGCCCCACAGCCCCCCTCAGAGAGGTGGGGGCAGGCCCCCAAGCCCTGTGCCCCCACTCTGCACCCCCAGGAGCTGGCCCAGCGGCAGGAGGAGGAGGCGGCACAGCAGGGCCCGGTGGTGGTGAGCCCTGCTAGTGACTACAAAGACAAGTACAGCCACCTCATCGGCAAGGGGGCAGCCAAGGACGCCGCCCACATGTTGCAGGCCAACAAGACCTACGGCTGTGGTGAGGCACGGGTGAGGCGTGGGCGGGGTAGGGGGTAGGGGGAGGCTGTGATCTCGGCTCCTAGCCACCCCATGCTCCTCTCCCCCTGCTTGCCACCCCCAGTGCCCGTGGCCAACAAGAGGGATACGCGCTCCATCGAAGAGGCCATGAACGAGATCCGGGCCAAGAAGCGCCTTCGGCAGAGTGGGGAAGAGTTGCCACCCACATCCTAGGCACCACGGCCCCCAGGGGCAGGGCGGGGGGTGGGGGGACCGGCTGCTGCTACTAGAACCCATCCTGGAGCCCCAGCTCCACACCACCCCAGACAGCCGTGTCTCTGGCTTGGGGGGTCCGGTGTGCAACGTGTCACTGCTGGAGCTTGGACGAGTGTGCGGCATGTGTGAGTGGAAGTGTGTGAGTGTGCGAGTGTGCAGGTGGGTATTTAACGTGTATTATTCTTTTTCCTTGGACTGTCTTCCCCATGAAAGGGGGCTGGGATGACTTCACATTCAATAAACACTGTTGGACCTGATGTCGGGGTTTGTGAGCAGAGACGGGTGGGCCCCGGGAAGGAAGAATGTGTTAGGCCGGACGGCGTAAGGTGGTTCTTGGCATGGCCCAGGGATGGCCAGCTGCCACGCTGTCCCCCGGGTTATGGGAGGAGGCATTCGCTGAGCACCATCGCTGGACGCCCAGCTTTGGCTCCGGGCTCCAGCACTTCTCCACTGTCATCTGAGGCACGGGGAACTTTCTGTGCCTTAGTTTCCTCACATGTAAGGTGGAGAGGAACAGTAACTGACGACGTGGTTTCAAAGATTACATGGGTCCACACATCAGGCATCTACAGGGGTTCCAGATCCCAAAAGCTCCGCAGCGGTGTGGGTGGCTCTGGTCCCCCGTCCTCCCCCCGTCCTCAGCTTCCTGAGCAGGAGCACACAGCCTTAGACCTGCAGCACTCACAGATGCATGGAGCTGATGCGGCCACCCCTTCCTCCGTGTCCCAGCAGGTTACTGTGTGTTCCCCTCCTGCCCCCACCTCTCCACCTCCTGTCTGGCCTAGCGGCCGGCACCCCCTCCATCACACCAAGGAGCACACCAGCACACCGCTGCCTTAGTTGCCACCACTGTTTTATTTCCCAGGGAAGGGCTTGAGGGCCCTGATGGGTCCCATGGGGTCTTGGGGCGTCCAGCTTCTCACTTGGCCTTCGGGTTACGGAACTTGCGTCCGGCAAAGACAGCCTTGTCCCCGAGAGCCTCCTCAATCCTAGAAGGGGGACAGAGTCAGCTGTGCCTTCCAACCCACTAGTCCCGGGCTCTCCACCTCCAGGCCCACCGCACGCCCCATACCTCATGAGCTGGTTGTACTTGGCCAGCCGCTCTGAGCGGCAGGGAGCACCAGTCTTGATCTGGGGAGGATAGGGAGTTGTCAGGGTTGCCTGGGGCGGGTGGTGGGGGCGGCCTGGCCCTGAGGGAGCCTGCATGTGGTGGTGTTCCCCTTGGGGCCCCAAGCAGACTTGGTCAGGCCCTTGGAGCCCAGAGTACCTGCCCTGTGCAGAGCCCCACGACGAGGTCGGCGATAAACGTGTCCTCCGTCTCCCCGGAGCGGTGGCTCACCATCACCCCCCAGCCATTAGACTGAGCCAGTTTGCAGCTGGAAACAGAGGACACTCAATAAGGCCTCAGAGGGAGCACGGGGGGTGGGGGTGGGGGGGCTTCTCCCTTGGGTTTGGGGCAAGAGGTCACATGGGAGGGGGGATGCCTCAGTCTTCCAGGAGGTGGGGCAGAAGGGGAGAGCCTTGATTTTGGTCGTGGGCTCCTGAGATGCCCACCAGAAGGAGAACACAATCAAGGAGAGAGCAACTGTGGGGGAGGGTAGAGGTGGGGCACAGCAGAGTCAAGGGGGCAAGGCCTGGGGGTTGGGGAGGGTGGTGAGGCTGAGCTGAGGAGGGGGGCACTCACGCCTGGATGGACTCAGTCACGGAGCCGATCTGGTTGACCTTCAGCAGCAGGCAGTTGCAGGCCTTCTTCTCCACAGCCTGGGCTATCCTCTTGGGGTTGGTGACTGTTAGGTCGTCCCCCACAATCTGGATGTTAACTCCCGAGAGGAATGAGGTCCAGGTGGCCCAGTCATCCTGGTCAAATGGATCCTCGATGGAGACCACTGGAGTGGGCGGCAGAGGAGTCAGGTTAGAGGGCTAAGGTGGGGGCCGAGGCAGTGGCTGTGGAGGCGTCACGTGTGGAACGGCCACCAGGGTCTGGGGCAAAAGACTGGGACACCCAGGGGGCTCACCAGGGTAGTTCTTGATGAAGCTCTTATACAGCTCGCCCAGCTTCTCCCCAGTGATGTGCCGAGCAGGGTCATCAGGTGACTTGAAGTCCAGGTCGTACTTCCCGTTGCGATAGAACTCAGATGCTGCCACGTCCATGCCAATCACCACCTTGTCTGGGTAGCCGGCGGCCTGGATGGCCGTCTTCAGCAGCTCCAGGGCTGGGAGGGGACAAGAGGGCACCTGAGGCTCTAGGGCACACGGTCCCTGCAGCCCTGTCTCCACAGGGACCCGGGCCCCCATGCTGCCCCGCGTGCTCGCACTGACCCTCATTGTTCTCCAGGATGTTGGGTGCGAAGCCGCCCTCGTCCCCCACATTGGTGGCATCCTTCCCATACTTGGCCTTGATGACACCCTTGAGGTGGTGGTAGACCTCGGCGCCGATACGCATGGCTTCCCTGAAGGAGCTGGCTCCCACGGGCAAGATCATGAACTCCTGCATGGCCAGCTTGTTCCCGGCGTGGGAGCCCCCATTGATGACATTGAAGGCCTGGCAGGGGGAGAGGGAGTGGGCTCAGACCCCCAGACCCCAGGCCTGGGCCAGCAGGGAGGGTTTGGGTGGAACTCTGGCTTCCCAGATTGCCCACCGGACGGTCTAGGGTGAGTCCTCTTAGTCCCCAGAGTCTCTTTTCCCCATTTCTGTAAGACTGGGACATCGCCTGCTTATTCGCAGGCTCTCCTGCGGAGAATCTGAGGAACGGACAGTCTGGGCCTTAGCATGGCCTGGTCTGTGACAGCTGGTGACACTGCCCTAGCCCCACTCTGAGGGCCTTCCATGCGGTCTGTGAGCTTCCTCCCTGCTCCCTGCAACCCTGTTCCCTGGGGACAGTGACCATACCCGTTTTACAGACAAGGAAATGGAGACACAGGGCAGTTATGTAGTCCCCTGAGGTTGGACAGGAGCAAACACGCAGGGCCAGCCACTCTCCAGAGCCCCTGCTCTCATCCCACCCACCCAGTCAGGAGACATGCGCTAACGTGACAGCTGACCGAAGATTCAAAGGGTCTCCATAAACAAGGCCCAGGTTGGACAAGGACCGAAGAGGACACTAAAGACGTGCCCAGCCCCTGGCACAAAGCAGTGCCCAACTTGACTCAGGAGCTGGGGCCCAGGCAGGACCAGCAACTCGGTGATGCCAGAGTCTGGCCCTGGAATGTGATGGGACGGGCTTATGTCAAGGGGAGCTCGGATTGTGGGAAGGAGGGAGGGGCCAGAGCTGCAGGAGAGGTTCCATCTCAAGAAACCCTGTTTTTAGAGCTGGGTCTGAAGTGTAGACCTTCCTGGGGTTGCTCCACTGGCTCCCAGGAGGGGCACTCACAGGGACGGGCAGGACTAAGTCAGGGTTCCCGGCAAGGTCCGCGATGTGCCGGTATAGTGGGACCCCTTTCTCCGCCGCTCCAGCCTTGCACACAGCCAGGGACACACCCAAGATGGCATTTGCCCCGAACTTGGCTAGGGGACACAAGCACAGAGAAAGGGTGAGGGCTTCTCCCCCAGGGCCTGGGGTCACCCCACAGAGGACCCAGAACACCACTGCCCTGAGCATGAGGGGGGCACTGATGGGTCTCTCCCCAGCAGCCAGAGGGGCTCTGGGAGCCCCCTGCCCGGGGAAGGTGCCAGCTTTGCATCAGTGGCCACAGCCAGGCCTGGACAGCAGGCACCAGGAAATGCCTGTGCAATGAATAAAAAACCCAGCCAGCCACCGTGTGCCCCAAAGCGCGGGCCAGGGAAATAATCCCGGGGTCACTCCCACCCCTGCCACAGCCCATCCCTTCCCCCCGGCCCCAGCCCCCAACTCACACTTATTCTCTGTCCCATCCAGCTCAATCATGAATTTGTCAACTTTCTCTTGATCCACCACGCTGAGTTTCTGGAAAGAGAGGTTGGAGGGAGAGGGAAGAGCAGAGGTCACGTTGCTCAGGACTCAGGGCATGTGCCAGAGGAGGCACAGGTGCCTGGGGGGGGGACGGGATGGCTGGGCAGCAGGGCTGCAGGGCAGGGAGGCAGGCTCCCTCTTGCCTTTTCCAGCAGAGCAGGGCCTAGGGTCTTGTTGATGTGTTCCACAGCCTTGAGAACACCTAGAGGGTGGGGGGTGGGGGGGTTGGCGGTCAGAAATCGGATTCCATCAGGCATCTTCCCGGGGCCCCTGCTCCTTGAGAGGTCTGGCTGGGAACACAAATCCCGACGCCACCCATGTGCAAAGGCTCCTCCCGCAGTGGTCCTCCCTCACCTTTCCCTAGGTAGCGGGACTTGTCTCCATCTCTCAGTTCTAGGGCTTCGTAGATACCAGTGGAGGCTCCGCTGGGCACAGCTGCTCGAAATCGGCCTGGGCGGGCAGAACAGGAACGTCACCCAGGGCCCCCAGTACCCCCACAGGGCCGAGGTGGGCTCTCTGTGCCCAGGGGCAGGGGGTCTCCTTGTCCCGGCCCAGGAGCCAGGCCTGAGGAGCAAGGCCTGGGGAAGACTCTGGGGAAGGAGACCCCAGAGAAAGGAGAGGGCATGGGGCCTGTGGGCTGGGGTTTCACAGGGCAGAGCAATGCTGGGAGCCATGGTACCCTTGGCCGTGTACAGGTCCACCTCTACCGTGGGGTTGCCCCTGGAGTCCAGGATCTCCCTGGCGAAGATTTTCTGCATGGCCATGGCTGCAGGAGGAGAGGTGTGACTGAGTATGGATAGTTGATCCCTCAAGGAACCCGAAATCCCTTGCCCTTTAAGAGTCTTCCCCACCCCAAGAAGGCAGGTGCTGGAGCTAAAAATATCCCACAAAAAGGTCACAGCCCAAAGAGGCAGGCACAGCCCCCTCCCCCACTCATAGCAGCTCCAGTTCCACCTCCATCCTCAGGGTCCGCAGCCTCTCCCCTAACTGGTCCCCACAGGTCTCCCTGGACTCCCAACACCCACAGAGTGCACTTAGGCCTCCTCCCTTCCAGTGGAGCACTCGGCTCTCCGTGGCTTGCCAGCCCCAGACCCTCTTCTCTCTTCTGGTTGTCATCTTCCTCCAAATCCACGGGGACCCCAAATCCCCCACCTGGCCCCAACTCCCTCCCCTCCTCCACCCACCTCTGCCTATGGCTCCTCATGGTCTTACAGTCTCCTTCCCTGTCCTGGGTACCCCCATCCTGCTCGCTCCCACCCTTCCAAGTCTCTCTCAAGCACCCCGGTCCTGGAAGGTAGAAAAAGCTGACACCTTTCCCAACTTTGTCCAAACCAGCACCCACCCTCACCCTTCACCACCCCATCCTCTGGGACTGGAGGACTCAGCAAACCTGGGATGTCTCGGCTGGGGGGGTGTCGAGGTGAGCTCTGAGCCTAGGTGGCAGCTGGGACAGTGTCAGCTCACCCCCTCAGGCCGGGCATTTATCTCCTAGCCACCCGACGCCCTGGCCAGCCCCGCCTCTCCCTCTCCATCCTCCCCCTCCACACTGGGCTGGCAGCCAAGTGCCCACTGCAGCCTAATGCGGGAGCCTTTGGCCCTGACACCTGCCCCCTTCCCAAAGGTCAATGACGACCCTTCCTTCCTCTCTGCTCCCCAATAAAAGCCCCCACATTCAATTCCAGCTCTGGGGAGGGGCCTGGGAGGGCCTTCAGATTGGGGGTCTCTCCCCTGGCCAGGGTTATACGCCCCCTTTGCAAAGGTTAAAGTGGAACTTGTGCCCTTTAGCAAAGGCCAGCGGTAACCCGAGCCGGGCAGGGCTGGGGAGGGGGCCCGGAAGAGGGGCTGCAGGATTGATGTCCATACAGGCTTGGCTCCCTGGGCAGGCGCCCCCAGGAGGAGGAGGGCGGGGGAGGGGGCGGTGTGTGTGTCTGGGCAAGCGCTGAGGTCCACCTCGAATTCCCCATGCAGGGAGGCGAGAGGGTCTCACCTCTCAGGGTCCTCATGACGGCCTCTCGGGCCGCCCGCTCTCCCCAGCGCCCCGGGCCAGCAGGGGGTGGGGGAGGGGGCAGGGAGCCCGATTTAGACGGGCGCTCGGCTTTGGCGCCCTGCCCGGGGCGCTGGGACAGCACTTGCCGCCCCGCTCATGGAGCGGCGGTCAGGAGCCCCTCTCCCAGCCGACCGGGGGATTTGGCGACCCCGGCCCCACCCGTGGACGGTGCTCCTTGACCAGGACTCAGAATGAATGGCGGGGCGGGACGGGACCGGAGGGGGTGGCCCCCGCGGTCTGAGCGGCGGGTCTGGGGCGGTGCGGGGTGCGCCCCGGCCCGGGACGCGTGGGCACCTCGGGGCTCCGGCCCTGCCCCCCCACGCCCGCCGGCTCCGGCCGCGCCCTCCCGGACTTTTCCACCCCGGGGTCGGGGGTGCGGCGGGCAGAGGTCAGCAGCCAGCGGGCGGGGAGCGCCGCCACGTGCCCGAGCGCGCCCCGCCCGAGCGGCCGGGTGACTCAGCGGCGCGGCTGTCGAGGAACGGGCTGGGGGGTGTGGGGGGCCGGGGGCGGCCCTCCCCACGACCGGAAGCGGCCCAGACCCTCGGCAGCCCCACCTGGGCGGCCGCGGGGCCCTGCCCATCCCTCCCTTGCCCGCGGGGCGCCCGGCTAGAGCCGCGCGCAAGGCTTCCGAGCACAAGTTTCCCCGAAAAGAAGAAGAAAGAGCCCGAGGGGCCCGAGCGGGAGGGGACTTTCCCCCTCTTGGAAAAGTTGCAAATCTGACCACCTCCCCGTGTTCTTCCGCCCCGAGAAGTAGTCCCGCCCCTGCCTCCCGCGCCCAGTGACCTCGGCCGAGCCGGGCCAAGGGGCACGGCCGGTGACCCGAAGTGCCGGCAGCGGGGGGCGGGGACGTGGGGCTTGGGCCTGCCTGGGGTGGGGGCTGCTCCTGCATGTGTCTGTCGGGCAGATACTGGAGACACTCGTGCCCCCCCTTCCCGGTGGACGCCTTGGACTCTGAGGGCTGCCGGGCCCGTCTGTCCCCGCGACCCGGGGCTCCCGCACGTCGTGACTGAATAAAATCGAGAGCGAGCCGCGTGCCCGCCCCTTCCGCCCCGCGGGAGACACGTCCCCGGCCCGCCCGCCTCTGGGGGGTGGGGTGCCGCCGCGCGCACCCCGCTCCCGCGCCGCGGGCCGCCGGCCCCAACCGCCCCGCGCCCTCCCGCCCTCCTGCCGGGCCCGGCGCAGGCGCGGACGCACGCGCCGCCGCCGCCGCTCCAGCTCTCCGGCAGGGGTGGGGGAGGGGGAGCCGTTCCATTTAACCCTGAGCGCCCCGCGCCCCCCGCCGGCCCCGCGCGCGGCTCGCCCGTCCACCGGCTTTCGCATCCTTTCCTCCCTCCGGCTCGCTCCCTTCCCCGGCACCACAGTCTCGTTTGTATTCAAGGCGAAGCGGAGCGGGCCCTGACCCGAACTTCCCCCTGCCACCCGCACTCCCCCCAACCACCATCACCCCACCCTCCATCCTTTTACAGAGCTTTCCACCCAACTCTGCAAATTTTGCAATAGGGGGAGGGATTTTTAAAATCGTCTTTTGCAAAGTTCGGTATCTGGGCAGGCGAGGGGGGAGGGAGGAAAGGGAGCAGGCCCCGCCCCTGCCGCCCTTTGCAAATAAAAATCTAGGGGGGGGGGAGGAGCAGGAAGTGGCGGTGCGAGGGCTGCTGCACAGTGAGCAGAGCCGCGGTCCGGACGGCAGCGCGTGCCCCGAGCTCTCCGCCGCCCCCCGCCCGCCAGCCCGAGGCCCCGAGCCCAGTCCGTGGCCCCCGCAGCAGCCCCGCAGCAGCCCCGCAGCAGCCATGGCCGGCTGGAACGCCTACATCGACAACCTCATGGCGGACGGGACCTGTCAGGACGCGGCCATCGTGGGCTATAAGGACTCGCCCTCCGTGTGGGCCGCCGTCCCCGGGAAGACCTTCGTCAACATCACGGTAGTACGGGGCCCGCGCGCCCCCGGGGCACCGGCCGGCTCGGGGCGGGGCGGGGGCGGTCGGGGCAGGGCGGCCGAGGGCCGCGACCGGGTCCTCGCCCGGAGGCGGCGGCGGCGGCGGCGGACGGCGAGCGCACTTGAACAGGCCCCGCGAGGTCCCCGGCCCTCGCTCCGGGCGGCGGCGGCGCCCATCCCTCCCGCCGCCCCGCTCTCCGCGCCGGGGCGTTACATCCGGGGCACAGGGCGGGGAGGGGCGCGCCGCCCGGTGCAGAGGCCCACTTCCGCCTGGTCCAGGGCGGGGCGGGCAGGCGCGGCGGGTTGCGCCGGGGCCGGGCACCAGGCGGGAGTGGGGACCCCGGCCCCGCCACCATTGTTCCTCTTCGGTCTCCTTTCCCCGCCCCTCCCCGCGGGAGGCCGCCCGGCCGCCCCGGTCCCCGCCCCGCCCGGCCCCGTTACGGAGGGTGAGGCCGCCCCACGCCCCCCCCCAAGTCGGCGCGCCGCGCGCGCCGCGCTCCCTGAGCCCCGGCCCGGAAGTCCCCTTGCCCTCCCTTCCCGCCATCCGGCGGGGCCCGGCGCGGGGGAACTTCGGGAGAAGTTGCAGGGCTGCGCGACTTGTGGAAGGAGGGATGCCTGCCGCGGTCCCCATCACCACCTCCCCTGTCCGCGCTGCCCGGAAGTGGGGAGGGGGAGCGGAAGTGCGGGAGGGGGGGAAGGGGATTTCCGGGCGGGAGGGGACCGGATGTGGGGGTTTGGGGTGTTCGGGGGAGGGGAGAGGTTCCCTGGGGTCGGTGGACCCGGGTCTGGCCGGCTGCAGTCCCGCACCCCCGTGCCAACTTGGCCAACTTTCCCGGAGGGCCCCCGGGGTCGGCTCGCTGGTCTGGGGACCGCGCCCCTGCCCTGGACTCGGCGCCCGGAGACCCAGGCGTCCGGGCCCCTCGCGGCTCCTGCAGAACCTTTGACCAAATAAGGACAAAGTTGCCTCCTGCTCCGCCCGCCCCCTCCCTTCCCCTCCACGCTTCTGCTTTTCCTGGAGGAGCGTGGTGCGCGTCCATGGGCTCCCCGGCTCTGCCATGCCACTGTCCGCTCCGGCTTCGCCCCCCACCCCCGCCCCGTTCCCTGGGTGTGTGTTCCCCGTGGGATGACACCAGCCTGGGATATGGTCTCCCCGTGTCTCAGCAGTCTCTTAGGAGTTTGTCGGTTTCCACAAGTGTGCACAAAGCAGATGGCATACACCCCATGTGGGGCGCGGTGCAGGGCAGGGGGAAACCCGGGGATCCTGACCCTGACGGCTGCTGCCTTCCCCTTGCAGCCAGCTGAGGTCGGTGTCCTGGTTGGCAAAGACCGGTCGAGTTTTTTCGTGAACGGGCTGACACTGGGAGGCCAGAAGTGTTCTGTGATCCGGGACTCGCTGCTGCAGGATGGGGAGTTTACTATGGACCTTCGTACCAAGAGCAGCGGTGGAGCGCCCACTTTCAACATCACTGTCACCATGACTGCCAAGAGTGAGTTTCTGTGACCCCTGACCGCCTCCCGGCCTCTGATGTCCCCTCATGAACCTGTTAGCCTCTGGGGTTTCCTTTGTGGCTCCCCAGTACAAGGAGATCACAGGGCCGCTGGGTGCTTCCTCCACTCCTCAGTTCCTCGTCTCCTAATAGAACTTGAACTGCATTACCTCTTGTTCCTTCCTGGCCTGAGCCTTCTGGGGGGCAGAAACCCTGATTTCTGGGAAAGGGTAGACTGATGGTCAGAAGACCGGGTGTCTTCTGAACTCTGTTAGGCCTTGGGGTAATAAGCCCCACTGTGCTTATTACTCGGAGCCTGAAACCCTGGTCCCTAAATTAGTTTCACCCGTTTCACCCTCTGGAGCCCTAAGCTTGATTCCCTCTCCTGAAAAGCCCCATTGTTTCAAAGTGACTGACAGCCTGCCTGTGTGTTGGGGGGGTTGGGAGAGAGGAGGTTGGGTTACAGCCCCCAGGGCTGGACAGCTGCTCAACAGCTGGCAGGGGGTGGGTTGTGACACCTGGGTCCTAGCCTCCCTTCTCTTTCCTCCAGCGCTAGTCCTGCTGATGGGCAAAGAAGGTGTCCACGGTGGTATGATCAACAAGAAATGTTATGAAATGGCTTCCCACCTGCGGCGTTCCCAGTACTGACCTCGTCTGTCCCCACCCCCTACCACTCCCCACTGCTTTTGCACCCCTCTCCTCCCCATACACACACGTACACCATTTTTATTTTTTGGGCCATTACCCCACACCCCTTATTGCTGCCAAAACCACATGGGCTGGGGGCTGGGGCTGGATGGACAGACACCTCCCCCTACCCAAACCCCTCCTGTGTGTGGTTGGAAAACTTTTTTGTTTTTTGGGTTTTTTTTTTTTTTTTTCTGAATAAAAAAGATTCTACTAACAAGGTGCTGTGTAGTTTGGCCTGGGTGTCGGGGTGGACAGTTCCCATGACCTGCCACCTCTATCTTGGCTGCGGGTTAGGGAGTCAAGGGCACTCCAAAGTCTAGGCATTTGGGCTTCTTGAGTCCTGCCCAGGGGGTAAAGCAGCGCCTGCCAGAGGCCCACCTGGTCGGGTGGCACAGCCCTAGGTCTTGGTAGATAATGGAAAAGAGCTGGACCAGAGAATGGGTCCAGGCCTGCGGGCAAGGCAGGACCAGTTGAGTCATCCCTGTGTGGGTGGGGCTCCCCCTCTCTGAGTCACAGTATATGCCTGCTAGGGCTGTCCCCATGGCTACAGGTTCTCTCCCAGCACTCCCCTGCCCCTTTGTGGCAAAAAGCGGGAGGGGGGGTGCACATTCCCCAAAAGGATAAGGAGTTCACCTGCCTGAAAATGATCTCACCCTTCCTTAGTTCACAAAAACAGTTTTATTTACTGAGTAAGTGAAGACCTCAGGCCCTTTACACCCCCAACCCCCTCAAAAGGATGGGGCTGGATAAAGGAGCAACCTGGGGCAGAAGGTCCCCTGTCCCTCAACACAAGACGAGAGAGAGGCTCAGGGGCTGTGCAAATAGGTCACAGGAGGTGTGGGGAGGGGATGAGGGGGGACATTAGACCAGAATGGCAGCTGAAGAAGATGGAGGGGAGGAAGGGGGATCTGTTGAAGACCCTGGGAAAACAAGAGGGGTAGGAGCTAGGGAGCCAAAGGAACTTGGAAGTGGGGGGCTAGAGCCCAGAAGTGGGGTCCGTTCTGAAGCAGGCTGGTCCCTCAGCTCCCCTTCCTCATCACCCTCTGGCCCCTGTGTCTCTTCCTCCTCTTCCTCATCCCCCGGGCCCCGGTGGACAGGCTGCTTGCAGATGGGACAGGTCTTCCGGGTCTGGGTGAGCCAGGGGTCCACACAGCGGCTGTGGTAGGCTGCAAGGGGCACAGGGTGAAGCACCTGGCACCTGTGGAGGGGTGGGGGTGGCAGCGGTGGTAGCAGGAAGTGAGGGCCTCACCATGAGAACAGGGCAGTACTCGCAGCTTGTCCCCATCCTCATACTCATCCAGGCAGATGGCACACACATCATACTGGTCTCCTGGGGCAGGAAAAAAAGCCCTTCACTAGCCGTCCCGGACCCCAAATCACTCTGGGAGAGCTGAACCCTACCAGGTACCACCCCCCTGCCCCTACAGAGCCCACGGAAGAGCTAAGAATGGGCAGGGTGAGGCCAGAATAGGACATGAAGAATCTGGGGTTAGAAGGGACCAGCAAAGGTAAGAAGGGAAGTGGGTTTCTTGTGGGGAGAAAGGGAGTGGGAGGAGCGGAAGTGGGGGGCAGGGTTTCTACTGTGGCCTTATATGGGCACTGAGGCTCCAGGGCCTGGACACCCCTCCCCTCCTCACCTGCTGCTTCCTTCTCACACCACCTCCTCCCCACCTTCCATGTGTCTGCTCTCTTCACCCCCTCCCTTAGGGGCAAGATCAGTTCTCCAGCTCCCCACCCCCTCACTATTCTGTTACTCATCCGTGCTTTCCTCACCGTGTTCTGTTCCTGTCCTGTCCTCCCCAAGTGTGTGAGTGAAGAGGAGGGAAGCTGGCACCCCAGGCCGACACCTTCTGCCATCCTCACCCCTGGTCCCCTGAGCTCAAAACTCCCTCAGAACCAGGCGAGCTGTGGGAAGGGCCCTGCCTCTCCCCACGCCTCTCACCCTTCTGATAGTCATGTGTAGGAATCTGTTTCAGTTGCTCTTTGGACAGTCGATTCCGCTGGAGCCGCTTCCGGTGCTGGATACAACGAACTACCTGGGTAAAGGAGGTGTGGACAGATCTGATTTAGGGAACAAAACTGGGCAAACCCAGTATGGAGCCCTGCCCCCCTCCACCTCCCATGCATGGATTCAGTCTGGCTTTAAAAGGCCTCAGCTCTTCCCATCACTCTCTGAGCTACTCACCATCACCGCTCCCATGGCCAGAACGAGCAGTCCCACAATCCCTGTGAAGGGGATGAGGTAATACCCCAGAGGGAAGCTATTGTCTGGAACCAGAAGCACCCGAGCCCTGGGGAAAGAAGGCCAGGATCAGAGGAGCAGGAAAGGCAAAGGGACAGGGTGACCGGTGCTGGATGAGGCCCAGGGGCAGGGGGTGGAGTGGGAGGAAAGTCTAGAGGCAGAGGATGAAGGCCTGGGGCTGGGTGGCCAGGGCTCCAGGCTGGCTGGGAAGGACTGAAGAAGGAAGAGTGGGAAGGAGGGTCCCGTCCTACCCCTTCTCGTAGACAAAGAGGGCACGCAGGTACTCAGAGCTCCTCTCCCCGATAAACACAGACGGGATCCAGATCTGCTGCTGGATTTCCTCTGCAGGGATCAGGGCATGACGCTGTGGACCTGACCCCCTTACTCAACTCCTTCGCTAAGCCTGGCACTAGCTCTTTGGTTCCATCTCACCCAAAGGACTGACTTGTTTTCCCCAAGCTCTCAGCCACACCTACATCCCCGGCCCCATCCCAGCCTGAGCTCTACGGGAATCCCAGCTGTCCGGATGCCCGCCCCCCCACACCTTACCACTATTCCACACCATGTTCAGAAGCTCGTTGGAGTTCACATTGTGGACCACAGCTGCGCCATACCCGGCCTTCTGAGCATTGAGGACCTAGGGAGATGAGGCAGGGGATGAGGGGCCATTGTGGCCCTGGCCTCCCTGCATCCCGGTGCCTCAGGTCACCCTTAGCTTCCCAGCTCCCCTTCCACAGTCAGCAACCTTGAGGTCAAAGTTGCAGTCGAATCTTCGAAGCAGTGCAATAAACACTGACCCGTTGACCGGGGCTGGGGGTGGAGGGGCAATGGGGCTGCAGGCATTGGCTGGGTGAGCCTCCACAAGGAAGCCCTGGGGAAGAGAAACAAACAGCAGTTGGATTCCATGTCAGCAGGTTCCACTCCCCACAGGGGCCCACCTAACATACTGGCTCCCCCCCACTGCACATAAGGCCCCTCACTCCTTCACCCTGGAGCATCCCGCCCCACTCAGAAGTCCACCTCCTGAAGATGCAAGTGCCTCAAACGATAGCCCTTGGCCAAACCCCCCATCACCCCTCTCCCTGTCCCACACTCCAAGCTAATTCAGATTCTTCAGCCTTCAGTTTCCCATGTTGTAAGCCAATCCTCCGCTCAGCCGGGTCGCACCCTGGCAGGCTCTGTTCCCTGGGCCCTTCCCCAGCACACACTCCTACAGGACACACTCCCCGCTGTTAGGAATACAGCAAGAGCCCCAAAACGGAGTCACTTGCGCTAAGCCCCACAGCACCAAACTGAGACTTAAAAACCTAACTGAAGTACAGACTCGGCCTCCCCAAGAACAGAATTGTAAACCAGCCCACCTGGAATCATCCGCTCAGATCTCGCGAGGTCAGCTGCCCGACAGATCCTTGCCATCCCTCTCAGAAAGACCATCTCACTACAGTCAGTTCTACCACTAGCATAAACTTACTTGTCTTGCTACCTCGTGCCTACAAAAGTCTGTCATTTCCGTACAGCTCTTCGAAGCTCCTTTCTATCTGTTAGGATGCTGCCCGATTCATGAACTGTTGACTAAAGCCAATAAGACCTTGAAAATCCCCACACTGGCAGTGTTCCTTTGTTTCTTTCTTTCCTACCACGTTCAATTGCTCAATCATCCAACCACCCTTCTTGCTAACAACTACACTGGCACCTATGGCCCAACTGAGTTTTTGCTTTAACACAACAGCCTTAATGCTAAAGTATTACAAAACCACTAAAATCACTTGGTTCTTACAATAACCTCGAGAAAACCTCCCTCAACCCTATTTACAGTAACACATACCAGGCTGCAGAGAGGTCATAAAACCATATAACCCTAGAGCTGGCTCCAGAGACCCTGCTGACCCCATGCCCACCTGTCATCGTAGTCTATTTCCAGCGCCCCTCCACCAGGCTCACGGTTCCGGGGGCAGACTGTTTTCTCCCTCCAGATTCCGAATTCCATCCTACCTGTGCTCCTGCACCTGTACTTCCTACACTGTGTCCAGCCCCTGCGAGGGCAAAGGGCTGCCCTAATCCCCTTCCCCGCCCACAAGAGAGGATGTAGGGAAAAGGCTCAAAGGGAAAGCAATCACCTGAAGTCCCTCCTGGCTCAAGGCAGCCCCAAAGAGAGCTGGCAGGTCTGCAAAGTCCATGCTGGCATTGTGGTCGGAGGTCTGCGGACAGGAGAGCCCGTGTTCCGCCAGGAGTCTGCAGCCCCGCCCTCCAGCGCCCCCTCCCCGCGCACGGGTCCCCAGACTCACCGCTCTGATGAGCGCCCGCGCGGGGGACGCTCCCCACAGCACGGCGGCCACGACCACAGGAAGCGGGAAGGCTGCGGGGCGCATGGCAGCGACGGGGGGATCCCGAGGACGCCGCGTCCCGGCAGCAGCGGCACAAGCGGGGTTCCGCGCCCTCTCCGTCCCCCTTCAGAATCCCAGGGGTCCGACCACCCCCAGGTCCCGCTTCCCAGCTACATGGGGGCGCGGGGGTCGAACCCTGGGTCCGGGAGCGGGGTCCCCAGCCCGGCCCGTGGAGCAGGGAGGGAGACACCAAACAGATCCTCCGCGGGCGCAGGAACAAACCCGGGAAGGGGGCCCGGAAGCCGGCACAGGTGACAGGAGAACTTCTGGCAGGGTGGGGACCCCCCGGGAGGCGGGACTTCCGGGCAGGTGAACTGTCTTCCTCGCGGCTGGAAAAGGGCTTCCGGGAAAGAAAGTCAGGCCGCCTCCGGCATTGGGCGCTCAAGAGGAAGGACTTCCGGTCCTGAAAGGCCTGTCAAAGGAAAGGTTGGGAGTGGAGGGAGGGTGGGTGGAGGGAGTGCCTCTGCAGATGCAGCGAGCGCCCAAGCCCCAGCAGACGACCTAGTCGTTCCCCCTCTGACGCCCGGGATCTCGGAGCGGTCCGATTTACAAACCTCTCCACCATCCCGGGCCCGCCGCCGCGGCCGCGGTACCTTCCGGTCTCGCGAGAGTCCTCGCCACACTTTCCCTCCCACCCTCCGAAAGCTCGCTGCGTGCTATCGCGAGAGACACCCTCTTTCCCTACCCCATACCCAGGCCAACCTCCACACCTCGCTCTGGTTTCCCAGGCTCACTCTGTCTCGCGAGATCTCCTAACACCCTCTTATTTTCCCGCGAGTCCAATCCCGTGAAAACTGCGTCTAAGCTATGGCTTCCTGAGCCGGCCACACCCCTTCCCGCTCCCTTCTTGGAGGCCCCGCCTCCGGCTCCGCCTTTCTCCCGGCCGCCTTTGCGCCGCGCGCCTGCGCCTGCGCCGGCTTCCAGCTGGAGCTGGACCTGAGAGCCGGAGGGGCGTGCGCGCGCCCTCGGCCCTGTTGCGCGCGCGGTGTCACCTTGGGCGCGAGTGGGACCGCGCGCGCACAGGACCCGGCGCCGAGGGCCACTGAGCGGCGATGGCGGCGACGGCGAGTCCTGGGGCCGGCGGGGTGGACGGGAAGCCCCGCACCTCCCCTAAGTCCGTCAAGTTCCTATTCGGGGGCCTGGCAGGGTAAGCTCGAGCCCCGGGGCCGGGAAGGGAGGAGGAAGGCCCGGTTGCAAGGAGTAGGGCCCGCTTGGGATTCGGGTGTGCGGCACGGGGTCAGCGCGGTCCCCAGCGCGTTGCTGAGGTTCTTGATGGCTGCCAGGACTTCTCACCCAATGCACGGCCCCCGTTGGGCTGCGTGCAGCCTCCTTGCTTGGCCTCCCGGCCTTCTCTGGAGTTTCGCACCCGCTGCTTGGCTTTCCCGGATCGTGTGCGGTTCCAGGTCATTGCATGGTACCTGTCGGACTGCGCAAAGCCGCAGGTCATGAGTACCCCCTCTCCTCTCTCTGGGTTGGACTGCAGGCAGTTTCAGGTCACCACTTGACCCCCTTGGAACTCCGTGGAACACTTTCACTGTATGGCCCTCGCTGGACTGCTGGACTTTTCAGACCTGTGGCTGTTAGTCCACGCAGAGACCTACACACATAGCCACTAGCCTCCTAAACACTTAGTTAATCACGTGGCAGGCCCTGTACCTTGTGACATCTCGTTGCTAGGTTCCAGTGGGCATAGGACAATAGTCAAGGGACACCTGGCTTTTGACCCTGCTTCTGTCTTCTTCCAGGATGGGAGCTACGGTGTTTGTGCAACCGCTGGATCTGGTGAAGAACCGGATGCAGCTGAGCGGAGAGGGAGCCAAGACACGAGAGTACAAAACTAGCTTCCATGCCCTCACCAGCATCCTGAGGGCAGAAGGGCTGAGGGGCATTTACACTGGGTACTGGGGCCACAAGATGGGGGTGTAGGGTATGGGTTCGCAACTCCAGACCTGGGCCTGATGCACTGACCCCTTCGCTCCCCAGGCTGTCAGCTGGCCTGCTGCGCCAGGCCACCTACACCACCACCCGCCTTGGCATCTATACGGTGCTGTTTGAGCGCCTGACGGGGGCTGATGGTACACCCCCTGGCTTTCTGCTGAAGGCCCTGATTGGCATGACGGCAGGTGCAACTGGTGCCTTTGTGGGAACGCCAGCTGAGGTGGCACTCATCCGCATGACCGCCGACGGCCGGTGAGTTCCAGGTCTGAGCCTGCCCTAGCTCTGTTCCCTGGAATCTAGACTCAGAACGGATTTCTTGGTCTGGAGCAGAGCACTAATGTGTCCTGGCCTCCCTTTCTTTGCTCCTGTGGGGCAGAGTGGTGTATCCTGAGCTTGGCCTCTCCCACTAGGCTTCCACCTGACCAGCGCCGTGGCTACAAAAATGTGTTTAATGCCCTGATCCGAATCGCCCGGGAGGAGGGAGTCCCCACATTATGGAGGGTGAGTGAAGGGGATGGAGACTGGGTATCAGGAGGGGGCAGGTTTCAGCCCTTTCTGACACCACAACCTCACCCCCATCCCCGCTCCCCACAGGGCTGCATCCCTACCATGGCTCGTGCTGTTGTGGTCAATGCAGCCCAGCTCGCCTCCTACTCCCAATCCAAGCAGTTCTTACTGGACTCAGGTGAGACCCAGAGCTGGGCCCTCAGCCCCCGGCCTTGCCCCCGGGCCAGCTCCTCACTGACTGTCACCCCTGCCTCGCCTCCCCCAGGCTACTTCTCTGACAACATCCTGTGCCACTTCTGTGCCAGCATGATCAGTGGCTTGGTCACCACTGCTGCCTCCATGCCCGTGGACATCGTCAAGACCCGGTGAGTTGTGTAGGCTTGGTCCTGGAGCAGAATGGGAGGACCTGCTTTATGTTTCTCATACCTCTGTGTCCTCTTCTCTAGGATCCAGAATATGAGAATGATTGACGGGAAGCCAGAATACAAGAATGGGCTGGTGAGGAGGCAGAGGCGGGGCCGGGGGCTGGGGCAGGAGGGTGGGGAGGGCCATGGGTATAGAGATGCGGCCCTAGAAGCCAGATCCTAGCTCCAGCGCCCTGCCTGCCTGCCTGTTTAGGACGTGCTGGTGAAGGTTGTCCGCTATGAGGGCTTCTTCAGCCTGTGGAAGGGCTTTACACCGTACTATGCCCGCCTGGGCCCTCACACCGTCCTCACCTTCATCTTCCTGGAGCAGATGAACAAGGCCTACAAGCGTCTCTTCCTCAGCAGCTGAGACGGGCAAGGGGCCTGGAGCCGGTGTGCTGGGGCTTCTGCTTACCCGCTACTCACCCGGGGGCCTGGACTTTGCCACCCTGGGCCCCTCTATTTATTTTCCCTCCACAGTGTGGTTCTGTCCTCTGCCGTAAAGGACTTGGGTCTGTCCTATCCCTGCTCCTCCTTGCTCTCCTGGTCCTGATCCTCATGACCTCTCTGCCCCTGGCTGTGCCTTGGGTGGGGGGAAGTTGGGAAACTGCAGGTTTCCAGGCCTCCTCTCGGGTGTTAGTTTCAGGGCATGTAGGATGGCAGAGACCCCCCCTCCCCCCTGCTTCTCGGTAAACCAAGGCAGGGCCAAGGGACAGAAGACAGTAGAAGCCGTCAGGATGGTCAAGGTCTGCAGTGGAAGGACGTGACCCTTCCTCCACCTCACTGAGGACATGATCAATAAATTGGATTGATGACACCACCCCCCAGATCTGGATAGTTGTGGGGGTGGGAGGGGAGGAGGCTGCACGGAGTGGCTGAGGTGTCCAGAGAACAGGTACCACAGTCTTAAAAGGTATTTGCTGGGTGTGTGCGAAGGCTATGTAAGTGGTAGTGGCACAGCACCTGCACATAGGTAAGGAAAACCCACACTCGGCCCTGCGTGGAGCTTCCCGGCTACTTGCCCAAGAACGTCAGAGGCGTGGGTCATCTCACAAGGTGCCCAGGAAAGCCTGAAGAGGAGAGGAAGGCTGACCTCTGACCTGTGGGGGCTTGGGGGTGGTGGCCAGAGACTGGATTTGAGCCCCACCTCATGGAAAGTGAGTGTCCTATCCACTTCTTTAGTAGAAGATGTGAGATTCCCGGGCCCTGCCTCAAGGAGCCTAAATAATCTGGGGTGTAAAAGGGCACAAGAAGGTCAGTTGGAAGGAGGGCCAGACAACATGAGGCCCGGAGTCTTCTGAGCCAGGCCAGGGGACAGGCAGGCAGCAGGTGGAAACTGTCCCCTTGGCAGAGCCTCCTCAGGAGAAGATGAGCTGGGCAGCCAGGCGCCCCTGCTGGGCCCTCCTGCCTCTGCCTCTCTTACCCACTCTCAGTGCCTGCTGGTCTGGGCCAGGGTGGCCTCTCCGAGACACTGGGAGCCCAGGCCGTGTCCCTAAGAGGTTCAAGTCCAGAGGGGAAGATGGCCCAGGGGCAGGTGGCATGGGGAGTGGAGCAGGAGACCCAGGGGGAAACACCAGGTGTGTGTGAAGGGGGTGGCAGGTGATCTGGAAGCTTGTAACAGCTGCAGCTCCAATGGTGGACCACCTGTTGCTAGAGGTCAGTTGGGGGCATAGAAGTCACGGAAGCCCTTGGTTGCCAAGCTCAGGACTTGTCCCGTGTCCAGGACGGTTCAGAGCAGGAGAGGTGCCCTCGAGTTGCCAGGTTCATGCCACCTGGAGAAGGGAGCCTCAAGCCAGGTGGGTTCAGCTTCCATCCCCATTCTCTGGGCCCTGAGTGTTGGTTCAGGCAGGAGACAGCCCCGCTCGGAGTTGTGAGGAATGGGGGAACCTAGGGGAGCAGGAGAGACGTGGCTTCCGATTAGCTGTGTTCCAGCATGTGAGCGGGACGCTCTACTGAGGCTGCTTGGTAATCCCTGCCAGGTGGCTGTCCCCACCAGGGCCACACCTGGCTGTATCGCTGCCTGGGCAGGGCGGGAGGCTGCAGGTGTCAGCAGGTGCCCACCTTGGCTCCCACCAGGGCTACAGGCAGGGATAACCTCAGCAGTCACCGCTCCAGGGAGTCACAGTGGGTTCTGAGCTGGAATTAGTGCCTGTGAGGGGACTAGTGCGTGGGCGCCACTGGAGGAGAGGAGGTGCCCCAGGCCGCTAGCTTCTGTGGCTCCCACTCCTGACCACAGGGGCCCTGGCCACTTTTCATCTCCAAAGGAAACTAAGCTTGCTTTTTTAAGTTACTTTTTTTTTTTTTTAATTATTATACAAGTAACATACAACGGTGGAAAATGCTAAACAGGAAGAGGAAGAAAACCCCTAAGCTTGGGCTCCCCAGGGATGACGAGGGCTCTCGTCTTGGTGCATCTCTTCCCCAGTTCCCTTAGGTACCTGCATGTGAGAATCACGCTCTGTTCCATTTGCTTTTCCCTCAAGCTCCCCCCCCCCAAGGTGATGGTGATGTCCGAGTGGTCTGTGAACCCCTCCTGCAGCATAAGGAGCTCTGTTGGGTGGCCCATCCGGCTCCGCTGCCCATGCTGCTTCACTGAGGTTGTGCATGCAATGCGGAGAGGAGGCTTCTGACCCAGAAAAGGTTCTTAAGGCCTCCCCCCAATCCTGTGCTCCCTGCCCACCCACCCCCAGCAAGATCCTGATAGGAGGGCCCATCACAGCCTCTCAAGGTCCCCAAACTGCCCACCGTCGCCTCAGAGGCTGTGGCTGGAGTATCTAACACCCACCGTACCTAGCAGGTCCTGCCCACGACCCAGGCTCAGGGCAGAGGGCCGTCGTCCTGCCATCAGAGGCCCCACGTGGCTGTTAGCTCGGACCCACAGGAAGAGGCTGGAGCGGAAAGTGGGGAATGACCCTTGAAGAAAGAGCAGCCAGGCCCAGGGCACAGTCACCTGCTTTCCCCACTGCAGCTCCAGATGGGTGGTGTGCGTGGCCATGGCCAGGGCTTGGGGCTTCACATGCTGGGCCCAGGTCAGCAGCAGGATGAGGACCACAGAGGCAAACAGAAGCCAGAGGAGACCCAAAATATAGAAGCCCAGGGGGAGGAGGCAGCAGAGGTCAGGGTTGAGCAAAGGATGGTTTCTGGAGCTATCTGAAGTTCCTCGAGCCACCTCATGGGCCTCTGGGAGGTGGACAAGGGAGGGGACTATTGGGTATTCTGAAGTAGTACAAAGTGAGGTTAATTCTGGGATGCCTAAGAAGGTGGTTGATTCGGAGAGAGTTAGGGTTGTGGTGGGCTCCGGGGTGGTTGGGGGCGTTGGGAGCTCCCGGATGGTTGTGGTTGTGGTGGGCTCCGGGGTGGTGGGGGTTGTGGCGGGCTGTGGGGTGGTGGGGATTGTGGCGGGCTGTGGGGTGGTGGGGGTTGTGGCGGGCTGCGGGGTGGTGGGGGTTGTGGTGGGCTGCGGGGTGATGGGGGTTGTGGAGGGTGTGGTGGGCTCCAGAGTGGTTGGGGTTGTGGTGGGCTCCAGGGTGGTGGGGGGCATGGTGGGCTCTGGGGTGATTGGGGTTGTGGTGGGCTCCAGGGTGGTGGGGGGTGTGGTGGGCTCTGGGGTGGTTGGGGTTGTGGTGGGCTCCAGGGTGGTGGGGGGTGTGGGGGGCTCTGGGGTGGTTGGGGTTGTGGTGGGCTCCAGGGTGGTGGTGGGCATAATGGGCCCCAGGGTACTCGGGAACATGGTCTGTTTCTCAGTGAACTCCAGGGTGGAAGACAAGTAGGCCATTTGGTGGTCTGGATAAGCAAATGTTGGGTAGAGCAGGCCCCAGTGGGTTGTGTGGGCTTTGGTGTGGGTAGAGAAGCTGACCACAGCCCGTGTGGCAGGCGCCTCAACCCCCAGGAGTTCCTCGTCCTCGTCGTCATAGTTGTCGTAGTCCATGTCACCCCCGTCCACGGGGCTGGGGCAGTCTTTCCCCTGGTAGGTGTGCACGGGCACATTTTTCCAGTTGACACATCGCACGCTGTCCACGTTAGGCGTCGTGGCTTTGGCTTCCACACCCTCCTTCCACAAGTAGACGTTATTGCTGTTGTCCCGCAGCCAGCGAGCCAAGTAGAGGATCTCGCAGTCACAAGACCAGGGGTTGCCATGGAGGAAAGTGAACGGCAGGAGGAGGTCCCCAAAGAAGCCTTTAGGTACGGTGCGCAGCCAGTTCCCTTGGAGGTAGAGGGTGTCCAGTTCCCCGAGCCCCTCCAGGAACCCCGGGGGCAGCTCAATCAACCTGTTGTCGGCCAGATTGAGCTTCCTCAGCTGGGCCGTGGGCGCTAGGAGCCTCGGGGGTAGCGTCTTCAGCTTGTTGCCGCGCAGGTAGAGCTCATGGAGGTGGCTCAGGCCATCGAGTGTGCCAGGGGACAGTGCCACCAGCTCATTGAAGGACGCGTCCAGGGTAGTGAGTGCCGGCAGGGCCCGTCCCAGCGACGGCAGGCTTTTCAGCCTGTTGTGGGACACGTCCAGGGTCTCCAGCCGCGGCAGCATCCCATCTACCAGCAGCTGGGTCAGCTGGCTTTGACGCAGGTGCAGCTGGGCCAGCCGGGTCAGAGGTCCCAGCGGGGCGGTGGAGAAGGCACCCAGGGGGTTCTCGGCCAGATGAAGGATGGCCGTGTCCCCTGGCAGGCCCGGGGGCAGTGCCTTCAGCCCCTTGTTGTCACAGTTCACCTCTACCTGGCTGGTCACCTTGGAGACCTCGCAGATGAACTGAGGGCGGCAGAGGCGGGCCAGCAGAAGCAACCACACGAGCAGATGCATGAGGACCTGGGAGGGGGAGCTTGAGTGGGCACCTTGTGGGTCCTGGTTGCTAGCCCTTGCCCACACTGACCCCCCGCCTTCCAGCCTTGGTGGCCAGCACCACTGCCTGTGTGCTGGCACACACCCCCCCCCCGCCCCACCTCTGCTTACCAGCAAACAGAAAGACCTCTGAGGGTGCAGAGCTTCCCGCAGGGTGTGACTGTCCTCTCCTCCAGCTCCAGGGAGGGCCTGGTCGGGGGCAGGAAGGGAACGGGGATGGGGAGGAAATGCCAGCCTGATAGGGACTCCTGTGACCCGGGAGCAGCGTCCCTGCCGGACACAGGCCCTTATCGCCTCCATCCACTGCTGCCCCCAGCCCTCCCTGTGGCTCTTGTCCTGCTGTCCGGCTGCACAGGGCAGATCGGGAGTGGACTCCTCCGACCACCACCGGCCCCAGCTTCTCAGCTTCTCTGGCTGCCACTTGCTTCCCCTTCACAGTTGCCAGTTTTAACCCTCACCCCTCTCTGCCCTTTGCCCTCTCTGCCCTGGTTCCCTCCAACCCACTGGCTGCATTCCGGCCAAGATCACTGGTTCTCCCTGCCCCCCCCCCCCCCCGGCATCCACTGGACTGCCATCCTTAACATCCTTAACATCCTTCATCCCCTATCCAACCTGTTGCCAAGTCCTGCTGATTTTACCTCCTACTCTCTCCGGAATCCACTTCTTTCCATCCCTGCTGCCACCATTCCCAGTCCAGGACATCAGTTCTCTAGGGCCTCCCCACCACAGCCTCCCGGCCGGTCTCCTAACTATGCAACCTCCCATCTCCCCATTTCATGTGGGAGTGGTCTTCTAGAACCACAGATCTGTTCGTATCCTTCCACTGCTTAGAACTCATCAGTGGCTCCTGACAGCTCTGAGATCCCTTACGTGGCCTGCAGGGTCCTGCATGGTCTGTTCCTTGCCTACCTGTCCAGCCCTGTCTCTTACCACACCACCTTTCATTTTAGATCATACTCTTTCTTCTGCCTGGTCTGTCTCACCCCCTTATCCCCTTATACGCAGTCCTTACTTATCTGGAAAGTCCCAGCCCACAAATTTCTTCCTTGTCAGAAAGGCTTTTAAGACTTCCCAAGACTTGGGGTGCCTGGCTGGCTCGGTTGGTGGAGTATGGAATGCATGACTCTTGATCTTGGGGCATGAATTCAAGCCCCACGTTGGGTGTAGAGATTACTTTGAAACCAAACTTCCCAAGACTGACAAGTTGGGTGCCTATTTCAAACAGCCTGTCACCATGACTGTTGGTCCACTGCCCCTTCAAATGACTAATGTCCCAGCAGGGGCGTCACACAGCCACACCAGTCTGCCCCTGTCTGCTCGCCTCACCACCATTAACACTTCAGCCAGAGGCAGTTAATCCATAGATTTGCCATTTATATTTATGTAATATGTGATATGCCCACTGCAAAAAGTACTTGGAACCATGGGGGGGTGGGGGGAATGAGGAATCAAGCTGCAAGAAGTGTGGGGAGAAGTTGCAGAGAGTGATGTGGAGTGGGGCCCCTGGAGCTGTTGACGATTGCTGTATTTGTATCACAGTTTTTAGTCGTGAGCAACAGAAATGTTCCGGCTAATTGAGGATGAAAAGGGATTTGCTGGATGTACATTGGCCGCTCCACACACTTCCCAGTAAGGGCTGGAGAACCAGACCTGGAGCTACCCAGAGCAGACCCAGACTGCAGAACTAGTGTGGTGAGCCAAGCTCTGCTCCTGCTCTGACACCAGGTCCCACTGGTCTTGCACAGCCCCAGCTGCTGAGCTGGAGACCCAGTGTCAACCACAACCGCCCCGCACACAGACACAATCCTGCACCGCCTCTGCTCCCTTAGGCTACCAGCTCCCAATTCCAATTCTGGGTGTGTCGGTTTGATCATCAGCCTGTGACCTAGCTGCCAGGGAGTGTGGGAAAACAGGTCCGGCGGTTTCAGCTTCTGTAATAGGAGGCTTCTTCAAACATTCCTAAACCGAAGGCCTTTGCAGACATGGAAAAGAGATCCACATGCTTTGGAACCCACTGAAATGATCCTATGTTTTACTCTCTCCCTATGTTCATGTGCTGAACTTTTGTTCTAATTTCACATCTTTGAATGCTTGGGGTTAACCCTACTTGACTGTTATGAATTCTTTTAATATGATTCTAGATTGGTTTGCTCACATTGTATGTAGAACTTTTTATCTCTAAGAAAGTAGAAGTGGCCCGTAGATTTCTTCTGAGGGACATGGTCTTTTTCTGTGTGTTTTATTTTGTTATCAGAGTTATACAGGCCTCATAAGTCAAGTTGGAAAATTATATATTCTCTAGAAAAGTTTGAGATCACAGGAATTTTCCATTCCATGCAGGGTTGGTGGAAATCACCTATAAAACCGTCTGACTAGATGCCATTTGGAGGTTAGCTTCTGGAATATCTTTGCTGTTTCTACTATAATTTCAGGTCTGTTGAGAGGTTCCTTGTGTCAATTTTGGTAATTGACAGCTCCTCATAAAATATCTATCTCGTGTGGCTATTCAAATTTATTATTGCAGGTTTGAACACTTTAACACTTCTATCATTTATTAAAATCTCCATATGTGGAAGTATAACACTAATGTTTGTTTGTATCTCACTCTTTGTCTTTTCTCTCTCTCTTTTTCTCCCTAGTCTCTCCTGTTTTCATTGGACTTGCCAAAGATTGTCTATTTTATTGGATTCGTCAAAGAACCAGATTTATTAGTTTTACTAGTCAATTGCTGGTTTTTTTTCTCTTTGATGATGAATGTCTGCTTCCACTTTTAATAACTTCGTGCTTTGAGTTTATTTTCATGTTCTCTTCCTATCTTTAAAAAAAAATTTTTTTAAGACTTATTCATTTGAGAGAGAGAGAGAGATAATGAGCAGGAGGGGGAGGAGGGGGAGAGGCAGAGGGAGAAGCAGACTCCCTGCTGAGCAGGGAGCCCAATGCGGGACTCGATCCCAGGACCCCGGGGTCATGCCCTGAGCCCAAAGGCAGACGCTTTATCTACTGAGCCACCCAGGTGCCCCTCTTCCTACCTTCTTGACTTGAAATCTTAGTTCACTTCAATCTTTCTTGCTTTTCAAGTAAATCCACTTTTAATTCACACTTTTCATCTGAGTACTGCTTTGTGCTATTTCACATGTATTATCATGTAATATCTAAGGATAATACGTGAACTAAAAAAAATCCAGCATCCATTCCTCTCGTATAAGAGGACCCCGGTTCCCTTTTGGGAGATTACGTCTCCTCAGACAAGTACAGATTTGATAGGAGTCAAGAAGTAGGCACACTGCCCTCTCACTTCGGAGACCCAAATGTCTCTGGAAGTTCCTTCCATCGGATCCTTCCTGTCATGGCCTGAGTTTAGCCCAGGGGTGTAACCTAATCATGGGCAACTATTCTTGTCCTAGGATTTCAAATGGTGAATGTGTTGACAAGAAAGGAGAAAATAGACCTGGACAGCATTCACTTTGAGAAAGTGCTCAGGAAAAGCCATAGAGTGGTTCCTCCTACAAAGGCCACCAGAGCCACCTGATTCCCGAGCAGTCCTGGGTTGTCCATGTTCATTTGTACCCAGTGAGTCCAATATCTTTCCAGCAAGTCTCTGTTGCATTAAATTAGGCAAAATTGATCTCATCCAAAGAGCCCAATTCAGTGCGTTAGCTGTGGTTCCTTTTCAAAGAGTTCGTACAGGAGACATTAGTTGGTGGTCTACTCAAAATCCACTCAATTTTTAAAAAAGATTTTATTTATTTATTCATGAGAGACACACAGAGGCAGAAACATAGGCAGAGGCACCCTTATTTCTCTCTCTTTTTAAGTGGAGTTGTTTGCAAAGGTATTTTTTAATTTTCGGGTGGATTTTTAAACATTAAGCTTTTTTTGAGATCATTACAGACCCACATGCAGTTGTAAGAAATAAGACAGAGACCCTGGTACCCTTTATCCAGTTCCCCCCATTAGTAACATCTTGCAAACCTACCACGCAATATCACAACCTGGATACTGACTCAGTGCTCCCCGTAAGGATCCCTTATGTGGCTCCTTTAGACCCACGCTCTTTTCCTACCCCCGACAACCACCGCTCTGTTCATTTCTGCTGTCTTGTCATGCCGAGAAGGTCACCTATGCATGATCACACAGTATGCATGATCAACCTTTCTGAGTTGGCTTTTATCGCTTTGCACACTTCTGTGCAGTTTCGTAGTTTGTAGGGTGCACAGGTAGCTCATTTATTTTTATTGCTGGGCGGTGTTCCACCGTGTGGATGTAGCACGGTTTAACCATTCACCAAGTGAAGGCCATCCAGGCTGATTCCAGTTGTTGGCTGTTATAAATAAATCTGCCATAAACGTTAGCGTACAGACTTTTCTGTGAACGCCAGTCTCCATTTTCCCAGGGAAATGCCTAGGACTGCAATATCTGGGTCATATTTCTGGGTTGTTGTGTGTTCATATGGGGGAGTTTATCTTTGGGTTATTTTTTTTTTAAGATTTATTCATTTGAAAGAGCGTGAGCATGCATGAGCGTGGGGAAGGGTAGAGAGAGACTCTCCAGCAGACTCCCCACTGTGCGGAGCCCAATGCAGGGCTCAATCCCAGGACCCTGAGATCCTGACCTCAGCTGAAATCAAGAGTCGGATGCTTAACTCACTGAGCCACCCTGGCGCCATCAACCCCTGCCCCCACTTAAGCCTGTTTTCTGTCTGTTGTTTGGAATGGGTGATTTCTGTACTTGTATCTTCCAGCTCACTGGTTCTTTTCTCTGTTGTCTCCATTGTGTTGCGCGGCTCACTCCCTGAGCTTTCATTTCAGCCGTCCTGTCTTTCAGCTTTACACTCTCCCTTCAGTGCTTCCTTAGATCCTCTGCGCCCTTGCTGACATTGAGTCTGCATGGGTTTCATGCATACCCGTAATTTCTTGTTAAAGCATTATTATCATGGCTGCCTTAAAATAATTACCCAGGCGTCCTCACTGAACCTCTGTCCTTTAGACGAGCTGTTGGTTACCCTTGTCATTCATTCCGAGCTCTTTGCAGTTCTTGGTATGATGAATGATTCTTTTGTGTGTGTGTGTGTAAACATGGCCACTATTGTATTATTTTACAGGAGTCTGGTGGGTTTTTTTTAAAGATTTTATTTATTTGTTCATGAGAGATGTAGAGAGAGAGAGGCAGAGACACAGGCAGAGGGAAAAGCAGGCTCCCTGCAGGGATCCCAATGCAGGTCTCGATCCCAGGACCCCGGGATCACACCCTGAGCGGAAGGCAGATGTTCCACCATTGAGCCCCCCAGGCATCCCTATGAGAGTCTGTTTTAGCTGGTGTTTTTTGACACCACTCTGTTGAGGAAAGAAAGGTGTTGCCAGGTGGAGGTACAAGTTTGAGCACCCCCTTCAGCATCTGTTGACATCTGCAGGGGGCTTCTTACTGTGTGGGGGGGTCCCTGCAGCCTCCCAAGTGCTGAAATGAGCGACAGTCCTGACCTCCTGGCCTCCCTGACGCCCTGCAGTGGGGAGGGGAAGCGGTGCTTCGTGACTGCCTGGGTTGGAAGTCCAGGCTCCCCCATGGTTACCAGCTGGCTAGGGTGAAAGTTCTTGCTCCCCTACTCAGCCTTCCCAGGGGGACCCCACCCTGGCAGGGATGTTGGGGTGCCTCATTGCAAGCCCGGGGAGGGTGGAAATCCAGGCTCACCCTTTGGCCTTTGCAAGTATGGGTGCGGCCACAGTGTGTCTGTGGGATTTGTCTGGAACAGAGGGGTGATTTCCCAGGTTCTGCCATGGTAGGCTACCCTCCCCTGGTCCTTTGGCTAGAGAGGGCAGGCTTTTGTTGGAGCTTTATTATTATTATTAAGATTTTATTTATTTCAGACAGAGAGAGAGAGATTGAGAGCATGAGCAGGGGGAGGACCAGAGGGAGAAGGAGAAGCAGATGCCCCGCTGAGCAGGGAGCCTGATTTGGGCTTGATCCCAGGACCCCAGGATCATGACCTGAGCTGAAGACAGATACCCAACTGACTGAACCACCCAGGCACTATTATTATTATTATTATTTTATTTTATTTTATTTTATTTTATTTTCTGTGCCTATTTCCAGGTTCGTGTTTATATGGAATATTCTAGGGTTTCATTGGACTTATGGGCTGAACAAGGGAAAAAGCACATCCACTCCATCTTCCCAGAAGCGGAAATCTCCCTGGTAGATTTTGCTATCTCTCTATTGCAAACTTCTCAGTGTCGCACAGTGGACGATAAACGTACCGCAGGAGGGTGGATTTTATGTATTAACTTGGCCCAGATGCACCATTTGTTAACATTTTGTCTCATTTGCTTTATCACCCTTTCTCAAGTGTGTTTTCCTGAACTGACACGAAACTGGAGACACCAAAAAAAAAAAAAAAAAAAAAAGAAACTGGAGACACCATGTCCCTTTGCCGCTAGCATTTCCATGTGTATCTCCTAACAACAAAGACATTTTTCTTACCTCACTGCAGTGGGATCATTGATTTTGGGAAACTCAACACTGGTGCCCTACTGCCATCTAGTCTGGAGTTTGTATTCCCATTCAGCCAATTGTCTAAAAAAACGTCCCTTATGGCTACCCCCCTCTGCCTGGGACCACAGCTCTTTGCTTTCCTATAGTTTCTTTTTTAAAAAAATGTATTTTTATTTATTTATGATAGACATAATAGAGAGAGAGAGAGAGAGAGGCAGAGACACGGGCAGAGGAGAGGGAGAAGCAGGTTCCATGCCGGGAGCCCGACACGGGACTCGATCCCGGGACTCCAAGATTGCGCCCTGGGCCAAAGGCAGGCGCGAAACCGCTGAGCCACCCAGGGAGCCCCTGCTTTCCTATAGTTTCTTAAACTGTCTTTATTTTTCGGACTTTGACATTTTTGAAAAACCACAGTCCAGTGATTACATGGAATGTCCCTCAATTATGTAGAATTTCCCTCCGTCTGCCTGATGTTTCCCTGATGGATATTGGGTGTGTTTCTCTGGCACAACTGTCACCGAAGTGATGTGGCTTTCTTGGGGCAATCGTATCAGGAAATACCTCGTGTCCATTTGACCTGTTTCTGATGATGTTGACTTTGATACGCAGTTAAGGTGGAATCCACCGAGCTTTTCCACTATCGAGTTCCTGTTTTTCCTTTGGTCACTCAGGAGGGTTTTCGTGAGGAGGTATTTGATGCTAAGTCAATACCCTGTTCCTAATTAAACTTTGGCCTGTAAACTGCAGCACCCAATTGCCTGAATTGATTATTGCCAGGAAGGTTAAAAAAAAAAAAAACACACTTTTTTTTTAGGTGATTTAAATTTGTTCCTTTTTCTTGTAAGCAGAGGAACCAGACTAAAACATAACATTAGGATCGGAGACAGGGTTTCATGGGGCCGGTGCCGAGTGAGCACCAGATGAGTTTGCATCAGATGGAATGGAATGTCTGTGTCCAGTGTTTGCACAGCAAGGCCGCTCCCGGAACCGTCTCCTGGGGTCACTTAGGCTCTACTCGTGGGCCTCTGTCAGCCCCGCCGCAGTGGATTCGGTGGCTGCAGCTCCTCCGGGACCCCCAGAAGGGACGCCGGTCTTCAAGCTCTAGACTGGGCAGGTCCCTGCACCCTAAGTCCCCCCAGCCCCACCACCGGGGTGCTGTGGTGCTGCGCGTGGCCGCGTCTCCACCCGCAGTGAGCAGACCTTGGGACGCCGCTCGGCTGCGGGCCTCAGGGGACACCTGCTCGGTGGGGGGAGAGGAGCCAGCACACCAAACGGCAGCTGTCCTGTGGTTCCGGTCTGCGGCCACCCCACGCTCACGGCTCCTGCTTCCAGCCTCGCCGGGAGGCTGCCCACACCCCGTGGCCTGGGCATGTCGTTCACCGGGACAGCCCGGCCTGCGGGCCACTCGAGCCACGCAGAAATTCTCCCGTGTTATGGTTTGTGGTCATGGTATCTTGTTTAAGAAAATCCCACCAGGGACACCTGAGTGGCTCAGCGGTGAAGACACTCAAGTGTCTGCCTTCAGCCCAGGTCATGATCCCGGGGTCCTGGGATTGAGCCCCACATTGGGGTCCCCGCAGGGAGCCTGCTTCTGCCTCTGCCTGTGTCTCTGCCTCTTTCTGTGTCTCTCGTGAATAGATAAATAAAAATCTTTAATCCATCTGGAGTTTACTTTTGCATACCATGTGAAACAGGGATATAACTTTCCTTCTTTCCTTTTTGTTTTCTCCCCCACACAGTGAGGCAACCACCTACCCTGTCTGCTGGTCTAACCTGTCCTTCCTGATGCCACTGCACTGTTAGCCCACACCACGCTTCCGTGTGCACACGGGCAGCTCCTCTGCTCTTAGCTGGTTCTCTTCTATTTATCAGCAGCTATGCAGTGGCAGTTTTTTTTAAGGTTTTTCTTTCATTTTTTTAAGATTTTATTTATTTATTCATGAGAGACACAGAGAGAGAGAGAGAGAGAGAGAGAGAGAGAGAGAGAGAGAGAGATAGGCAGAGACACAGGCAGAGGGAGAAGCAGGCTCCATGCAGGGAGCCCAACCTGGGACTCGATCCCGGGTCCCCAGGATCAGGCCCTGGGCTGAAGGCGGCACTAAACCACTGAGCCCCCCGGGGGCGGCAGTTGGTTTTTGTGTATTTGTTTGTTGTTACTTGCTTGCTATAACTTCTGTGGTATGTTTTAATATCTGGCAGGGTGACTCCCTCCCCTTTTCTTTTTCACACCTGATGTGGCTATTCATGGACCATTAGACTGTCATAAACATTTTATCTTTTTTTTGAAAGACTTTATTTATTCATGAGAGACAGAGAGACAGAGACATAGGCAGAGGGAGGAGATGCCCGATGCGAGATTCTGTCCCAGGACCCCGGGATCATGACCTGAGCCGAAGGCAGACACTCAACCACTGAGCCACCCAGGTGCCTCGCATTTTCCTATTTCTAATTGTATAAGCATGGGATCTGTCTCCATGAGTCCACTAGTGCAGTTAATAATATTGGTAGATTTTTCTGGTGATAAACCATTTGAATTGGTTAAAAAAAAATGGTCTCAGCAGCATGTAATAGAAAACCAGCAATGCCTTCTTAAAATCTTTTTTAAAATTAATTAATTAATTAATTAATAGAGAGAGAGAGAGAGAGGCGGAGACACAGGAGGAGGGAGAAGCAGGCTCCATGCCGGGAGTCTGACGTGGGACTCGATCCCGGGACTCCAGGATCGCACTCTGGGCCAAAGGCAGGCACCAAACTGCTGAGCCACCCAGGGATCCCCTGCTTTCTTAAAATCGAAGGGCATTACCTTTTTTTTTTTTTTTTTAAGTTCATTTATTTATTTAAGTAATCGCTATACTCAATGGGGGGCTCAAACTCACAACCCCAAGGTCAAGAGTGGCAGACACGCTGCTCCACGGATTCAACCAGCCAGTTAACTCCCCAGCCAGCAGTCTGGAGATGGGCCCCTCTCAGGTTGGCCTAGCAGCTTGATAGCATCATTCAGTAGCAAGGAGCTCATCCTTCTAGCATACCATCTTTGTCCTCTGCCCCAGTCACCTCATGATCACAACATGGCTGCCACCCTCAAATGCATAAATCTGGTGGTGGAAGGGAAGGGGTGAGAGCAGAAGCACAAAACTGCTTTACCGTACGTGACTCTCCTTTTACCAGCCAAGGACAACCTCTCCCAGCAGCCCTGTCCCCTGGCTGACTTCTAGTGACATTGGTCAGAGGTGGGTCATGGTGCTTCTGACTGCAAGAGAGGGTTGCCTTCTGAGTGTCTGGAGAAGATAGGCTTCAGTGACTAATCGTGGCCCATCCCTTGGGACTGGGCACAGGCTGCTGCTCTCAGCAAGATGGAGCTCTGTCCAGAGGAAAGAAGAGCATATCATCCTGGCATTTGTGGGACGCACTTGACTTAATCAGGTTGGATGGTGTCCTTTTCAATAAACCTTTGGATGTGGTTGGCCCATGTTTTATGTAGGATTTTCACATTTTTGTTCCTAAGTGAATGAGGCTGGTGTTTTAATTTTCTTGTGGTGTCTTTAGCTGAAGTCAGAACTTCCTAAAATGAGATGGCTTGCCTTCTTTTTCTTTTTTATTTATTTGAGAGACAGAGTGCATGAGCAGGGGGAGCGGCAGAGGGAGAGGGAGAAGCAGACTCCCTGCTGAGCAGGGAGCCCAATTCGAGAGGCTCCACCCCAGGACCCCGGGACCATGACCTGAGCTGAAGGCAGACGCTTAACCAACTGAGCCGCCCGGGAGTACTTTGCCTTCTTTATCTATTTTGGGGAAGAACTTGTGTAAAATCAGATGATCCATTCCTTGAAAGTTTGGTAGATCTCACCTATAAAGTCACTAGGGCGTCCCGGGGTGTTTGTTACCTGGCTGTCACTAGCTGATCTTTGTAGCTGCTTCTTTCTGCTTTCACTGATACCGCTTGCTGCTTTTACATATGAAGTGGCACTTATTTTTAGTGATGAACGAATCAAACGAATAAAAAAACCCAGCCTTGGGCTAAAATGAAGAGGATTTCCTGTTTCAGATTCTTGCCCAGCAAATCCTCTCCCCATGTTGATAGGTTGTGGGCTGAAAAAGTCACAAATACTCTGCTCTTAGAACCCACAGAGAAAATCAATTTATTTTATTTTTTAATATTTTATTTATTTATTCATTCATGAGAGACACACAGAGAGAGGCAGAGACACAGGTAGAGGGAGAAGCAGGCTCGATGCAGGGAGCCTGATATGGGACTCAATCCTGGGACCCAGGGATCATACCCTGAGCCGAAGGCATATGCTCAACCGCTGGGCCACCCAGTCATCCCGAGAAAATCAATTTAACTTTGATCATCTCTTCCCTTTAAAAATCAGTTTTACAGGGATCCCTGGGTGGCGCAGCGGTTTGGTGCCTGCCTTTGGCCCAGGGCGCGATCCTGGAGATCCGGGATCGAGTCCCACGTCGGGCTCCCGGTGCATGGAGCCTGCTTCTCCCTCTGCCTGTGTCTCTGCCTCTCTCTCTCACTGTGTTCCTATCATAAATAAATAAAAAAATTAAAAAAAAATCAGTTTTACGTACGATTACATAGAAAGGATCAAATGAGGGGGCACCTGGCTGGCTCAGGCAGTGGAGCAAGTCACTCTTGATCTTGTGGTTATGAGTTCAAGCCCGTGTTGGGTATGGAGATTATTTAAAAATAAAACCCGGGATCCCTGAGTGGCGCAGTGGTTTAGCGCCTGCCTTTGGCCCAGGGCGCGATCCTGGAGACCCAGGAATGAATCCCACGTCGGGCTCCCGGTGCATGGAGCCTACTTCTCCCTCTGCCTGTGTCTCTGCCTCTCTCTCTCTCTCTCTCTCTCTCTGTGTGTGTGACTATCATAAAAATAAATAAATAAATAAATAAATAAATAAATAAATAAATAAATAAAACCCTTAGGGGTGTGTGGGTGGCTCAGTCAGTTAAGTGTCTGACTCTTGATTTCAGTTCAGGTCATGATCTGGGGTCATGGGCCCTGCGTTGGACTTGGCACTGAGCATGAAGCCTGCTTAAGATTCTCTCTCCTTCTCCTATCTCTCTCTCTTAAAAAAAAAAAAAAAAACTTATAAAAAGAAAGGATCAAATGATCAGAAAAATAATTATTTTAAAGATTTTATTTATTTATTCGTGAGAGACACACAGAGACACAGGCAGAGGGAGAGAGAAGCAGGCTCCCTACGGGGAGCTCGAGGTGGGACTCGATCCCAGGGTCCCATGGTCACACCTTAAGCCGAAGGCAGACGCTCAACCACTGAGCCACCCAGGCACCCATGATCAGAAAAACAAACATCTTCTGTAAAAATTGGTGACATTTAATCAAAATGTGACCTGTCATATAATGTAATTACTATGAGGACGGCTTTCCAGGGCGTGACAGCGTTGTCAGCTCTGACAGGCGTGACTGTATCTGCCTTTGCATTGCTTTGGCTCAAAAGACTAGAAATCAGGGACAGTAAACTGCACACCTGCATGTTGCCATCATCAACGCGGGATGGGGTGTCGGCGGGGGAGGCATTCATGACGAATAGTTCTCTTCTGACGAAGAATATCCAAGGAAAGGTGTTTTTCATGAACTCATCATGGGACTAAGGGGACTTTGGGAAGGAAAATGCGGAGGGGCAGGAGGGTCACGGCAGTTTCACAGAGCATGACCCGTGTTAAAAAGTGTGTCTCCGTGATTATGAGGAAGAGAGGTCAAGGATGCTAACGTGGAAGGAAAGTGGGAATTGTGTTTTGTATTTTATGAATGTCATACTTTAGGAAAACGGACCTGACCATGGAAACATGACCCAGCGCATCTGAAAGCAAACACTCCTTGGGATTATTCGAAAGGGCCTCTTGAGCGTTAGAACTCCAGGGTCTGGGCTCTGGGTGTGCTCATCGGTGGCACATTGAAACAGAGGGCTTATTTTTATTATTATTATTTTTTAAAGTTTTAGAAATTGAGTAATAGGGCAGCCCCGGTGGTGCAGTGGTTTAGCGCCGCCTGCAGCCCAGGGTGTGATCCTGGAGACCCTGGATCGAGTCCCACATCAGGCTCTCTGTATGATGCCTGCTTCTTTGCCTCTCTCTCTCTCTGTCTCTATGAATAAATACAAAAAAATCTAAAAAAAAAAAAAAAAAGAAATTGAGTAATAATTTATACGCAGAGAATTACTCCCAACTTAGGTGTGCAGCCCCATGAGTTCTGACAAACATATCCCTGGTGGAATCACCAAGATGATGGAGATTGAGAACCTTTTCGGGGAGCCTGGGGGCTCCATTGGTGAAACATCAGCCTTTGGCTCAGGGCATGACCCCAGGGTTCCTGGGATTGAGTCCCACATCAGGCTCCCTGCAGGGAGCCTGCTTCTCCCTCTGCTTGCGTCTCTGCCTCTCTCTGTGTCTCTCATGAATAAATAAATCTTTAAAAAAAAAAAAGTTGAGTTCCACTTACTTGCACTATGAAGGGTACATATACTGTGTGTTAATAGGATGAGGCTCACCAGGCGAGGCGAGCTGGCTCTAACCTGTCTCCTTTGAGGATGGCTCCCTCTCAGGGCTGTTGAGGAACTGGAGTTCCCAGCTCTGGTGTCTCTCTGGCTCTGAATCCTCTTCTCCTGGGTTTCCAGAATCATCGGTGGAATCTGTGCGGGAGCACAGAGGCCTTCTCTCTCCGGACCCAGCCCCCAGTGTCCCTGGGATGCGCTGTGTGCTGGGGTGATGCTGGGACCTGCCTCCCTGCGTCTCCTCTGTTCTCGGAGGAGAAGGAGGTTCCAGAGCTCCTTTAAGCAGGTGGCCAGAGTGGACTTCCATCTGTCTGTCCTGCATGGGGAAGTCCCAAGGACTTTAGTTTCCTTTTGCAGGCAGGTGAGTGAAGAGGTCGCCTCCTGCGGAGGGTGCCTGCATCCTCCCAGGCCCAGGGGCACCCCTGGCTGTGTCTATGGCCCCAGATCCCCCCTTCCCTTCCCTCTCACCTCTCCCTCTCCTATCTCGGTCCCCCTCATTTCGACTCCTCCCCATTGAGCATTTTTGTTATGAGTCTTTTCATATCTTTCCTGGGGAACTGGCGGCCCTCCTGCTCTGGTCTGCGTTCGCCTCCAACACCAGGACCGCCAGTCTACCCCCTGGTCTCCTCCCGCTCCCCGGCGGTGCTGTGACACGTGGGGAGGCACCCACCCCCTCCTCAGCCTTGGGTGGCTTTCAGCCAGCTCCTTGGTCAGAGGAGATAAGCCACTGGCTGCAGGCACTTTTACCCCATTTGTCACTTGCTTGCCTTTGGGTTTATGTTGTTGTTGTTTTTTTAAAGATTTTATGTATTTGGGTGGGAGGAAGCACACAGAGGGTGAGGCAGAAGCAGGCTCCCTGCTGAGCCGGGAGCCCAATGCAGGGCTCCATCCCAGGACCCTGAGATCACGACCTGAGCCAAAACCAAGAGTGGGAAGCTTAACCAACTGAGCCATGCAGGCGTCCATGGATTTATGTTTTGGATCCTACAGAAATGTCTTGCATTTTTTGTCTTTTTATGGTCCTGGCCTGGAGCTGCAGGGGAGGGAGGCAAGGCCTTCTCCCCCCGAGATAAGGAAGGCCCTGGTGCTGGCTTTACTCCAGGACTTCCTTGCTTTCATTTCACATTCAGAGTATCCGGCTCACTGAGCGGCAGTTGGGAGCTGAGGGGCTGGTGGTTGGTTATTTCAATGATGAGTTTTCTGGATGCCCTACCGGGATCCATCTGCTTAAGTCATATTTTCTACATTAATGTGCTAGGTTATCTTCTTCTTTTTTTTTTTTTAAGATTTTATTTATTTATTCATGAGACACACAGAGAGAGAGAGAGAGGAAGAGACACCGGCAGAGGGAGAAGCAGGCTCCCACTGGAGTCTGATGTGGGACTCAGTCCCGGGTCTCCAGGATCACCACCTGAGCCAAAGGCAGATGCTCAACCACTAAGCCACCCAGGCGTTCCAACGTGCTAGGCTATTTTTTTTTTTCGTGCTAGGTTATTTTTGCTGTATGAAGGCTTCTCTCCTATGGGGATGAAGACAGCCCGAGCTTCCTTGTCAGCACATCACAGTGATGGGACAGCAGCTGTCGCCTGTTAGTTTGGCAAAAATTTTCAAGCTTGATGCTCTTCTGTCCTTGGGAGGGCGTGAGCAAGACACGCGCTCTCGGACTCTGCTGGTGTGATTGGTGTACGCGGTACATGCTTTTTTTGGAGAAAGGTTTGGCAAAAGGCATCAATGGTTTTGTTTTGGTTTTTGTGTGTATGTTTTTTAAGATTTTATTTATTCATGAGAGACACAGAGAGAGGCAGAGACACAGGCAGGGGGAGAAGCAGGCTCCCTCTGGGGAGCCGGATGTGGGACTCGATCCTGGGACCCCGGGGTCACGCCCTGAGCTGAAGGCAGATCTCAACCACTGAGCCACCCAGGTGCCTTCACCCTTTTTTAAAAAAAGATTTTATTTGGTTGGCATGTTAAATATCTACCCGTCAGGACTGGATCTGTGCACTGGGAGCAGCTCTGGAGAACGAGCCTGGGTGTGGCCAGGCCCCATGACAGACCAGACCAGATGTTGCAGAAAGTAAATGCGGATGCTTCTGTATGCATTAATACTTATGCACATAAACACATGTGCTGGACTCTGGTCTAGAAAGATGTACCTTGAACAGAAGATATTGATCTCTGGGGGGAGGGATTGGGAAGAAAGAGAAATGATGTTATTTTATTTATATATTTTTTGGGGGGTTGGACCCCAATGTTACATTAGTTTCAAGAGTACCATCTAGTGATTTAACAAGAAAGGCTTGAGTTTCATTATATCTCTCTGGACTTTTCACTGTTTCTAGGAATAGCATGTGTTACTTTTGTGTTTTTTTTTTGTTGTGTTTTTTTGAACAGACGCATTATTCTTTCGTGACCAAATGTTCAAACACAGGGACAAGTAGGCCATGATGACTGGAAGGGAAACAGAGTAACTGCATTTTCAGGATAAGGGTGGCAGGGGGATTCATGTAGGGCAGAGTGGGGGCACGCCAAGGGACTTCCAGGGACAGGAAGAGGCTGTTTCTTGGCCTGGGTGGTGGTCACCTGAGTGTTTGTTTATTTTATTATTGCTTTTTTAGCTGTACGGACGTTCCTATACCTACTCATATGTTGAGTTCCACTTACTTGCACTATGAAGGGTACATATACTGTGTGTTAATAGGATGAGGCTCACCAGGCGAGGCGAGCTGGCTCTAACCTGTCTCCTTTGAGGATGGCTCCCTCTCAGGGCTGTTGAGGAACTGGAGTTCCCAGCTCTGGTGTCTCTCTGGCTCTGAATCCTCTTCTCCTGGGTTTCCAGAATCATCGGTGGAATCTGTGCGGGAGCACAGAGGCCTTCTCTCTCCGGACCCAGCCCCCAGTGTCCCTGGGATGCGCTGTGTGCTGGGGTGATGCTGGGACCTGCCTCCCTGCGTCTCCTCTGTTCTCGGAGGAGAAGGAGGTTCCAGAGCTCCTTTAAGCAGGTGGCCAGAGTGGACTTCCATCTGTCTGTCCTGCATGGGGAAGTCCCAAGGACTTTAGTTTCCTTTTGCAGGCAGGTGAGTGAAGAGGTCGCCTCCTGCGGAGGGTGCCTGCATCCTCCCAGGCCCAGGGGCACCCCTGGCTGTGTCTATGGCCCCAGATCCCCCCTTCCCTTCCCTCTCACCTCTCCCTCTCCTATCTCGGTCCCCCTCATTTCGACTCCTCCCCATTGAGCATTTTTGTTATGAGTCTTTTCATATCTTTCCTGGGGAACTGGCGGCCCTCCTGCTCTGGTCTGCGTTCGCCTCCAACACCAGGACCGCCAGTCTACCCCCTGGTCTCCTCCCGCTCCCCGGCGGTGCTGTGACACGTGGGGAGGCACCCACCCCCTCCTCAGCCTTGGGTGGCTTTCAGCCAGCTCCTTGGTCAGAGGAGATAAGCCACTGGCTGCAGGCACTTTTACCCCATTTGTCACTTGCTTGCCTTTGGGTTTATGTTGTTGTTGTTTTTTTAAAGATTTTATGTATTTGGGTGGGAGGAAGCACACAGAGGGTGAGGCAGAAGCAGGCTCCCTGCTGAGCCGGGAGCCCAATGCAGGGCTCCATCCCAGGACCCTGAGATCACGACCTGAGCCAAAACCAAGAGTGGGAAGCTTAACCAACTGAGCCATGCAGGCGTCCATGGATTTATGTTTTGGATCCTACAGAAATGTCTTGCATTTTTTGTCTTTTTATGGTCCTGGCCTGGAGCTGCAGGGGAGGGAGGCAAGGCCTTCTCCCCCCGAGATAAGGAAGGCCCTGGTGCTGGCTTTACTCCAGGACTTCCTTGCTTTCATTTCACATTCAGAGTATCCGGCTCACTGAGCGGCAGTTGGGAGCTGAGGGGCTGGTGGTTGGTTATTTCAATGATGAGTTTTCTGGATGCCCTACCGGGATCCATCTGCTTAAGTCATATTTTCTACATTAATGTGCTAGGTTATCTTCTTCTTTTTTTTTTTTTTAAGATTTTATTTATTTATTCATGAGACACACAGAGAGAGAGAGAGAGGAAGAGACACCGGCAGAGGGAGAAGCAGGCTCCCACTGGAGTCTGATGTGGGACTCAGTCCCGGGTCTCCAGGATCACCACCTGAGCCAAAGGCAGATGCTCAACCACTAAGCCACCCAGGCGTTCCAACGTGCTAGGCTATTTTTTTTTTTCGTGCTAGGTTATTTTTGCTGTATGAAGGCTTCTCTCCTATGGGGATGAAGACAGCCCGAGCTTCCTTGTCAGCACATCACAGTGATGGGACAGCAGCTGTCGCCTGTTAGTTTGGCAAAAATTTTCAAGCTTGATGCTCTTCTGTCCTTGGGAGGGCGTGAGCAAGACACGCGCTCTCGGACTCTGCTGGTGTGATTGGTGTACGCGGTACATGCTTTTTTTTGGAGAAAGGTTTGGCAAAAGGCATCAATGGTTTTGTTTTGGTTTTTGTGTGTATGTTTTTTAAGATTTTATTTATTCATGAGAGACACAGAGAGAGGCAGAGACACAGGCAGGGGGAGAAGCAGGCTCCCTCTGGGGAGCCGGATGTGGGACTCGATCCTGGGACCCCGGGGTCACGCCCTGAGCTGAAGGCAGATCTCAACCACTGAGCCACCCAGGTGCCTTCACCCTTTTTTAAAAAAAGATTTTATTTGGTTGGCATGTTAAATATCTACCCGTCAGGACTGGATCTGTGCACTGGGAGCAGCTCTGGAGAACGAGCCTGGGTGTGGCCAGGCCCCATGACAGACCAGACCAGATGTTGCAGAAAGTAAATGCGGATGCTTCTGTATGCATTAATACTTATGCACATAAACACATGTGCTGGACTCTGGTCTAGAAAGATGTACCTTGAACAGAAGATATTGATCTCTGGGGGGAGGGATTGGGAAGAAAGAGAAATGATGTTATTTTATTTATATATTTTTTTGGGGGTTGGACCCCAATGTTACATTAGTTTCAAGAGTACCATCTAGTGATTTAACAAGAAAGGCTTGAGTTTCATTATATCTCTCTGGACTTTTCACTGTTTCTAGGAATAGCATGTGTTACTTTTGTGTTTTTTTTTTTGTTGTGTTTTTTTGAACAGACGCATTATTCTTTCGTGACCAAATGTTCAAACACAGGGACAAGTAGGCCATGATGACTGGAAGGGAAACAGAGTAACTGCATTTTCAGGATAAGGGTGGCAGGGGGATTCATGTAGGGCAGAGTGGGGGCACGCCAAGGGACTTCCAGGGACAGGAAGAGGCTGTTTCTTGGCCTGGGTGGTGGTCACCTGAGTGTTTGTTTATTTTATTATTGCTTTTTTAGCTGTACGGACGTTCCTATACCTACTCATATGTAAGATACACTTCATGATTTTAACAATAGGCACGTGTGGGATGCCTGGGTGGCCCAGAGGTTGAGCATCTATCTGCCTTTGGCTTAGGGCATGATCCTGGGGTCCTGGGATCGAGTCCCACATCGGGTTCCCTGCAGGGAGCCTGCTTCTCCCTCTTCCTGTGTCTCTGCCTCTCTCTGTGTGTCTCTCATGAATAAATAAATAAAAATCTTTAAAAAAAGAAAACAATAGGCTTGTGTTAGGTGGGGCAGTGGGTCCCCTATGGTTTTAGGTCAGCTTCACCTGAACTTGATGACGTGAATTTGCTCTTCTATTTCAGACCTTCCCTCTCCACTCTTTATGCCTCTTTCCGTTTCTGGATTCCACAGTTTCCTTGCCTCTTCATGACAAGGCCACCCACCTAACAGTTGCTGTCCCTCCCCGGTCCTGCAGGGCAGGAAAACGCCATAGTCTGTGGGCAGAGGGCTCATACCCAGGCAATTATGGAATTAGGATTTAATGCGTTACCTAAGCTCATTCTTATCAAAGTCGTGCTGTCCCCCAAGCTGCCTGCTAAGTTCTGGCAGCCAGGCCACTGCTGCCTGGAATAGTCTGGCCAGTGGTGATCAGGGGACAGTGAGTGTCAGGCAGCGGGGCTACCTGGGGGGGTTCTCGGTTGGTGGTGGGGCAACAGGTAGAGTGGGTGTTGTGCATTTGTCATCTCTACATCGGAAGGACAGCATGCATTGATTTTTTATGGTCAGAAGGATTTTTCTGGGTATTGTGTTCGGGGCATTTTTGTTTTCTTTTTATCAGTTTACTTTTTTTTTCATGCTACTGTTTTTTAAGTATTTTTAAGTCAAAGGGGGATTTATTGGAAAGATGCAGAGGTGCCTCAGTTGAAGGACGTGCTGGGCACCAGCCTGCAGGAGGCAGTGAGCACAGCCGGCAGGGGTGGGGATAGCCCAGGCCTGCTGTGGTCTCCGCGTGTCCTTATGTGGCCTGGGTGGCATCCGGGCTTCTCTGCGTGGCCAACAGGCTGCCCCCGGCCCTGTCCTGTGGCAGCTGGGTTCCTATGGGACATTCTCAGGGAGGGCGTCCTCCCCTGCGCCCATCAACCCTGGCCCGAGGCTGGGCGTCTCTAAGTACCTGGTGGTCCTCTGGGGTCGCGGGCTGGAGAAGAGAAGGGACGGGCACTGAGAAGACGACCCTTCATCTGCGCTTACTCGGGCGCCTCTCTTGCAGGGGCCTGGGCTTCATGCCTTGAACATGTGACACCAGCAAGACCAGAGACTAGAGAACATGGGCTCTCAGAGCCACCCACCAGGAGCTCGTGGGGGCCACGCTCCCCGTGGGCAGAAGGAAGGGGAGCTTTCTGCGGCGGGTAGAAGGTGCCCTCCCCACACTCCACAGAGGGCTTGGGGTGTCGCCCACTGGGAGGGGACTCATGGCTAAGAAGCCAGACCTGGCTCCGGGGGGCTGCCACTGCTGGAATTGCCGGTTGCCTGGTAGGCTGAGATTTGGGGGTCCAGCCCGGAAGTCAAGGTGTCCGCTGGGACAAAACTGTTGGGTTTGTAGGGTGTTATTGTAGAAACACAAAGCCTAGGCCTGAGTCTGGTGCCTGGCCCCACACATGGGGCAGGAAGCTGTGTCCCGGCACCTGCTCTGTCACCAGCATCAGGCACCTGTCCTGTTCTGGGAACCAGCAGAGAGACTGCCGCAGGGCTGGGGCAGGAGGGGGAGGGGCCCCTCCTGCTAGAGGCCTGTGTGTGGGCCTCAAGGGCCTGAGCACAACACCCCCCCCCCCCCCCCGTCACCCCGCGAGCAGCTGTGGTCTCCCAAGCAAAGTGCTCTCCCAGAGAATGCCGGCCATTCGGAGCCAGCGACCGCAGCTGCGCCGCGAGGGCTTGGGCATCGGAGTATTGGCACCGGCTCCCTCCACCCGCACTCGGCTCTCCATGTGGGTGGGTGTCCCCAGGCGGCTTGGCCACTGCTTCTACCTCTATGGTTTGGGGTTTGGGGCGTGCCTGTGTGTAACATTCCTGCACCGTGTGGCGGTGAGGGTCTGTCCCCCAGCCCCACCTGTGTGCAGAACCGGTGGAAATCCCAGCTGGGCCCTGGGCCCTGGGGTAGAGCCAGTTCCAGGGGCCCCTACCCCAACCACTGTCATCAAGGCTCAGTCCTGCAGGGAAAGATACCATTTCTCAGCTGTAGCCGAGGGATGGGAAGTGGGCTGGGTGGGTAGGGGGTGGAAGGCTCTGGACGTGTGGTAGCACCCACCACCCATGGGCAGGTGTGGGCCAGTCCCCTGCCCCTTCTGCGCCCACACTCACCCTCCGCCTCGGGGCATCAGATAGGGGTGGGGTGAGGGGGTACATAGGAGAGAACAGGGAGGCTGGTTGGGGCCAGAGAATCGAAGAGCAGAGCAGTGGGGTGGAAGGAGGGAGCGGTGGGTCCCTGGGTCCCTCTGGGCCTCTGACACAGTCACTCTGTCCCCGTCCATGTGGGTGCCCACAGGACACCTGGGTTGTGGAGCTGATTCTGGTCACATAGGGAAGCCAGTGACACGGTGCCCTCCCTTCCTCCCCTCGGACCTGATGCTGTTGCTGTTTGTAGGCCACTCCCTCCTCCTTGCGGCTAGGGTGGTGGCCGCTGGGCCAGTGCAGGGGACCTGGTTCCAAATAAAGCTCTGCATTTGTCAGAATCCCTGGCCCAGGCCCTGAGCAGGGGCCATGGGGTGTAGGCAGCTGCATGAAGCAGGTGAGCTTGGCCCAAACAGATCCCAATAGATCCCCTCTGCGGGGTTGCAGCTGAGAGCCTGGAACAACAGCCTGTTGGTGGTGGAAGGAGCGGCCTCCAGGACATGTGGGAAATGGACCAGCTGCATGGACCCTCTGGTCTTTGGTGTCCTTGAGTGTGACATGGGGGCGAGGAGGAGGGACCTTCTGGGCAGAGTAAGGACCCCCCCAAAATGACGGACCCCAAAGTGTTTTGTGAAGTGTACAAGGAACACAGGGGCACAGGATCAGTAAAGCAGACTGTAGAATCTCCGGCTTTCCTCAGTCTCTGTGTGAGTGTGGACCTGAGTCCTCTCTCGTCTCTTTGGGACAACGCTAATCGCTTTCCCAGGGTGGACTGAGCCCCAACCCAATGAGCACACACGGGGAGCTTCTTCCAATACCCAGATTCCTGGCACCCCATCTTTGGCATCCTCCTAACCCAGGGTTCTTTAGGGGTGGAACCTAGGAACACAAATCTTCAAGAGCAGGCACCTCAGATGGTCAAGGCGGGTGGCCCAAGGAGACTTTATTTTTAAAGATTTTATTTTTTCATGAGAGACAGAGACACAGGCAGAGGGAGAAGCAGGCTCCCCGCGGGGAGCCCGATGCTGCATCCCAGGACCCTGGGGTCACTCTTTGAGCCCAAGGCAGGGGTTCAGCCTGCTGTGCCCCCCAGGGATCCCCTCAAGGAGACTTTATTTTTTTTATTTTTTTTAAATTTTTATTTATTTATGATAGGCACACAGGGAGAGAGAGAGGCAGAGACACAGGCAGAGGGAGAGGGAGAAGCAGGCTCCATGCACCGGGAGCCCGATGTGGGATTCGATCCCGGGTCTCCGGGATCGCGCCCTGGGCCAAAGGCAGGCACTAAACCGCCGCGCCACCCAGGGATCCCCTCAAGGAGACTTTAGTGTAAAAACTTGAACCACCAGTTCGAGGGCGCTCAGCTCGAAGGCAGCATTACCATGTTTGGCCACAAGGTGGCAGCAGAGAGGCCAGGAGAACCGGGAGTGGGCGGCAGGTGCGGGAGGTGAGCTCACCTGGGCTCCGACTGTGGAAGGGGGCGGCCCCCACGCCGCACGGCCTCCTTTGCTAGGTGCCAGTTGTGCCCTGCAGCCGCCTCTCTCAGCCGCAGGCCTTCGTGGAGGAGACTGCCGAAGTCTGTGGGCAGCAGCCGCAGGCCGTGACCTTAGCTGGGCTGGGAGTGGTGATGAGTTCCACGTGAGTGACAGAAGACAAGGGACGTCACTTGCGCGGGGCAGCTCAGTGGGCAACTCACGCAAAGGAAAACAGCGCAGGTTGGCAGCAGGGGTACCCCACCCGCCCGACAGGCTGGTAGGTCCAGGTGCTCATAAAGGACCCGCACCTGCAGGGTTGGCTCCAGTCCCCGGAGGGTCAGGCAGGGCCGGGTCGCTGGCCAGCAGCAGGCAGAGGATGCTGGGACCGGGCAGCTGCCTCCGGGAGCAGCCAGGACGTCTCTGGCTGCCACTGCAGGGGGAAGAGGATTAGATGACAGTCCCCTAACCCGGCCCGGAACTAACACCGCCCCCCCCCCCCGCCCCCTGCACACCCTAGCCTGTCCCCCTAAAGCTGCCAGAGCTCAGAATAACCCCGAGGACCAGACAGCAGGATGGCAGGGGCTCTGCTTGGTGCCCTGCTCCTCCTGCAGCTCCTGGGTACGCGCATGCTCGGCCTCCTGCGGGCGCGACACTGACACGCAGGGGATGGGGCAGAGCCAGCTGGTCGCAGGGTCTGGCTAGGGGCAGACACACGGAGCAGCGGGAGTCGCCCCCAGCCCCTCCTGGGCAGCGAGCCCACCGCCTCACCCCATCAGCAGGTGGAGCTGAGGCCAAGAACGAGGAGCTGCATCTGTACCACCATCTCTTTGACAACTACGACCCAGGAAGCCGGCCCGTGAAGGAGCCTGAAGACACGGTCACCATCACCCTCAAGGTCACCCTGACCAACCTTATCTCCCTGGTAAGATCCCCCCACCCGCACCCACCATCCTGGGGGCTGGTTCCGACCTCCACCACCCTGACCCCGGCTCGTCTGCAGAACGAGAAGGAGGAGACCCTGACCACCAGCGTCTGGATTGGAATCGTGAGTGAGAGCCGGGGAGCCGAGTGGGGGTCCTGCCCAGGTCTCCCCAACTCCTGCCGGCGCCAGGTGGAGACGCAGGGCACTGCCGGCCATCCCCACCCCTAGGACTGGCAGGATTACCGACTCAACTACAGCAAGGACGACTTCGGGGGCGTGGAGACCTTGCGGGTCCCTTCAGAGCTCGTATGGCTCCCGGAGATTGTGCTGGAGAACAAGTGAGGCCGGCGGCCCTGCACCTGGCGGGCGGGGCTTGCCCTGGCGCGCGCGGGGCCGGGGTTGGGCCCGGGGGCGGACGCCGGCTCTCTCGCTCGCCTCGCGGCGCCCACAGCATTGACGGCCAGTTCGGCGTGGCCTACGACGCCAACGTGCTGATCTACGAGGGCGGCTACGTGAGCTGGCTGCCCCCCGCCATCTACCGCAGCACCTGCGCCGTGGAGGTCACCTACTTCCCCTTCGACTGGCAGAACTGCTCGCTGGTCTTCCGGTGGGACAAGCTGCTCAGGGGCGGGGGGCAGGGAGGGGGCTGGGGGTCGGTGGGCAGGAGGGCAGGGGGCAGGGTGGGGCCGCCCGGGAATGGGATGTGGGGGTCCCGCCTCCGAGCTCCCGGGGCGCGCCGGGCCCTGGCTCCGCAGCTCGCAGACGTACAATGCCGAGGAGGTGGACTTCGTCTTCGCCGTGGACGACGACGGCGAGACCATCAGCAAAATCGACATCGACACCGAGGCCTACACGGGTGAGGCCCCCTCTGCTCCGAAAACCCGCCCCTGCACGGGCCCGGGGTGGGGGTGGGGTACTGGCCAGCTGGGGCGACCGCAGACCGTGGAGACCAGGGTGGACGCCGCCGCCGGCCCTGCTCGAAGGCACTCCCGACCGTCCCGGGCCCCCCGTCCCTCCCACCCCTTCCCGCCCCGCAGAGAACGGCGAGTGGGCCATCGACTTCTGCCCCGGGCTGATCCGTCGCCCCAACGGAGCCTCCGCTGGGGACCCGGGGGTCGTCGACGTCATCTACACGCTCATCATCCGCCGGAAGCCGCTCTTCTACGTCATCAACATCATCGTGCCCTGCGTGCTCATCTCGGGCCTGGTGCTGCTCGCGTACTTCCTGCCCGCGCAGGGTAAGGGGCCGCGGGACCCTGAGCCCGGCTCGCTGCTGGCGGGGCGGCTCTCACCGGGCGCTCCCTCCAGCCGGCGGCCAGAAGTGCACCGTTTCCATCAACGTCCTGCTCGCCCAGACCGTCTTCCTGTTCCTGATCGCTCAGAAAATCCCCGAGACGTCGCTGAGCGTGCCGATGCTGGGCAGGTGACCGCAGAGGGTCCCTGGGCAACCCGGGGGGGACGCGGGGGCGGGGCCAGGCAAACATGGAGGCGGAGTCAGGAGCACGCGAGAGGAGCCCGGCAGGCGACACCGGGAGCAGCTCGGGGGTCCGCGCCCTCCTGGGCTTTATTTGAGCGTGGGGCGGGACTGGGGCGGCGGTGGGTGCTCGGGTCCCCCGTCCTCCGCGCTGCTGCTGGACGCCACCTCGAGGCCTCCTGAGTATCTCTGTTGGGGATGGGCCGGCTCAACCCCTTCCCGCGAGCCCCGCCACCACCCCAGCCCCGCACTCCCCTCCCCCGGCCTCGAACTCCCCGGTGCCCCCGTCCCGAACTCACCGGTCCTCCCTCGGTCCCGAGGCCCGGCGGGCGCCGCCAGAGCTGCAGGAGGGAGGAAGTCCCCCGCAGGCCCCGCCCACACAGGCACAGCCACGCCCCCTGCAGCACCAGCCGGGCGCAGGCGCCCACCGCGGCCCCCGCCTGCCGCACCCCGTGCCCGGCGGCCTGGGCTAGCCGGCTCAGCGCTGCGCCCGGGTCCCCCGCGCCCGGGGCTGGGCCCGGACTGCCGGCGCCGCCGTCCAGTCGCCGCGCCTCCTGCTGCAGCCACAGGGCTGAGATCTGCCGTGGGGGGTGCAGGGGTTGGGGGATGTGGGGGCCCGTGCCCCCGTGCCCCCTCCTTCCGCAGCCCCCCAGCCCCACCTCACACAAGGTGGCGCCGAAACTCACGACGCTGGCCGCGGCCTCTCTGAGCACCAGCCTCAGGGTGGGCGTCGGGGCGGGCGGCCCCTGCGGCTCCCGGTGGGATTCAAGCTCTTGGAACCTCTGCTCCAGATACTCGTGGGCTGAGGCCACGGCGAGCTCCAGGGAGGACAGCAGCGGGGGCTGCAGGGCCACCTGGACACGGAGCAGGGGGAGCGGGGACAGCGGGGCCGTCGGGGCCGGGGACAGTGCGCGGGGAGCGCGGGGCCGCGGGCGCAGCCTCACCTCCGTAGAGCTGTGGAAGTGGTACACCCACAGCAGGGTTTCCAGGGAGCTGGGGGTCCCCTTCATGGTTGCCGGCGGAAGAGGGAGCACCGAGCCGCGGGGCGTCTGGCCCCGCTGGGGAGGAGCAGACTCACCAGCGAGGCCGGTCGTTTGTGAGGTCACACGCCGCGGGCTCTGCAGGTACCTCATCTTCGTCATGGTGGTTGCCACGATCATCGTCATGAACTGTGTCATCGTGCTCAACGTGTCTCTGCGGACGCCCACCACACACGCCATGTCCCGGCGGCTGCGCCACGTGAGAGCGGCGAGGGGGGACGGCTCCGGGGGCGGGGCGATGATCCGGATGGGGCGGGGCCTCGAGCTCGCTTCGCCCCGCCCCCAGGTCCTGCTGGAGCAGCTGCCCAGCCTCCTGGGCTCCAGCGCACCCCCCGAGGCTCCCCGGGCCGCCCCGCCGCCCAGGCGCGCGTCCTCGGTGGGCCTGCTGCTCCGTGCGGAGGAGCTGATCCTGAAAAAGCCGCGGAGCGAGCTCGTGTTCGAGGGGCAGAGGCACCGGCACGGGGCCTGGACTGGTGAGCCGAGGGGCGCGGGCGGGCCGGCGGGGGCGCTGGCGGCAGGGGCGTCCCGCAGTGACACTCCGCTCCCTCTCTCCCTCCCTCCCCGGCGCCCCAGCAGCTGCCCTCTGCCAGAGCCTGGGCGCCGCCGCCCCCGAGATCCGCTGCTGCGTGGAGGCTGTGAACTTCGTGGCCGAGAGCACGCGGAGCCAGGAGGCCTCCGGCGAGGTAGGGCAGCCCGGGGGTGGGGCGGGGGCGCCTCGAGGCTACCAGTCTCTGGCTCCGCCGGACACACAGCTTTGTGTCCGCCCCTCCCCAGGAGGTGTCCGACTGGGTGCGCATGGGGAAGGCCCTGGATCACCTCTGCTTCTGGGCCGCCCTGGTGCTGTTCGGCGTGGGGTCCAGCGTCATTTTCCTTGGGGGCTACTTCAACCAAGTGCCTGAGCTGCCCTACCCACCGTGCATGTAGCCGGCTTCCCCACCCGGTTCCCGGGGCGGGGGCTGCTGTACGGTGAGCCTTTACCGACCTCACTTTTATCGACCGCCCGACCGCGCCTAATAAATCGGAGCTTTGCCAACCTCACAAGAGGAGTTGTGTGTGCGTGCGGCATGTAGGTCTGGCCACCGCGGGGTCCGGAGCCGAGGGTTCTCGGGTGCCGGCCCCCTGGAAACCACTCGGTATCCCTCCTCAAGCCCTGCTGACCCCTCTAGCCCCGGGAGCTGTTATCGTCATCGGATCGCCAAACTTAAAAGGTCCCCTCCAGCCCACAGGGTAAGGCTGAAGGCACCCCTCCCCCTCTAGTCTTTCTTCCGGGTTTCTGGACCCAGCACCACCCCCTCCCTCCCAGTTCTGCTGGCTTACCCAGGCTGGTATCCAAGACTGGGAGAGAAAACGGAAAAAAACAGGGCGAGCTGGTGGGAGCTGGTTGAATTGTCTTTATTAACAAACGGAAGATCCAAGGCCACTACATTGGGAGGGGGCGGGGCTACTTGCTGCTCACACTATATACAGAGGCAAGCAAGGGGGTGGGGGTGGGGGGACAGAGCTCCCTGTTCCCTCCCTCCACCAGGGAAGGTCCGAGGCTAGAAAGAACTGGGGCTGGAAAGGGGGAAATGTTTTGGCTGGCGGGGTCCCCCCTCCATTCCCTGGGGTTTGGGGAGAGGGGAATCATTAAAGTGCTTTCAGAAAATGAGGAAATGGTCCCTGCCCCTGGAGTGGCAGGCGACACCCCCCCCCTGACACCTAGGGCCCAGTGACCCCCCCCAGGGTCTGGTACATTCAAGGGGGGAGCCGGCTCCCCTGACGTGCAAATGAAGGGGCCCAGGGCCCTGCCTGGTCAGCAGCAGTGGGGTACTGGGTGCATGCCCCGACACTCTCCTCAAGTGGAGAAAAGGGAATGGGGCTCAGTCCACTTGGTTCCTGTAAGGGGAAGCTGTGCCTCTCCCCAGAACCGGGACAGGCACAGTTTTGGGGGAAGAAGTATTGGGGGGAGGGAAATAGGATGGTCACGTGATCACAAAAGCATCAGGGGTCAGAGGTCACGTTCCCAGCAGGCTCCAGTGAATCAAACCAGTCGAAAGCAAAAGCCCAGGGAGGGGAAAGGAGGGCCTGGGGAGTCTGGCTGTGGGGCGAGCTGGCCCTGTCACCAGTTCATGATGCAGTTTCGGTTCAGCGTCATGAAGTAAACTTGGCTGCTGCCCCCAGAGCGGACGGAGGCGAAAAACACCTGGGCGGGAGGAAAAGGGATTGGGGAGGGAGTCTCAGTTAACTGGAGAGAGAGAAGCTCCAGGATTTAGTCTCTTAGGGCACCCCCCACCCTGGAGGCAGAAGTAAGGGGAGAGGGCAGCTGCCAGACGCTACATGAAGGAGTCAGAAACTGCAGGTGCCAAAAGGCAGGCAGGGACCCTAGGACCCCTTCCCAGGAAGACCCCACGGCCATCCCCTCTGCCAGGGGGCTGAGGGGCATAGGGGAAGGGGACCCCACCTTGTCATTCCGCTCGCACAGGAACTTGAGCCTCTGGGCTCGTTTGTGCATGAAGACACCGTCCAGGTGGCCTGTCTCCACCGAGCGGATCTCAATGGCTTTCTCACCCCAGCCCATGATCTGGTTGGAGCAGATGTAGGCTGGGGGGAAGGGGAGGAGGGGCTGTGAGTGGGGGCCAGGCAGGTAGCTGGGGGCAGGGGGCACTCCAGGTGGGCCCCTCACTCACCCACAGAGGTGGGCATCTCTCCCCACTGCAGCACCACGTCCTTAATGATCCGCCCATATGTGTTGACATAGACGCCTTCGTCCTCGTAGCACAGCAGCATCTCCATGCCGTCAGTGTTGGGGAGGAAGATGATGGCATGGGGTGTGATCTGGCTCTGGATCTGGGGATGAGAGGATGGACTGCAGGCAGTGCACCCCGAGCCGGGGCTTGTGGCTGTGCTCTACCCAAAGCCCTGCCGAGCTTACGTGCACAGGGATGTAGATGTCATAGCTGTTCCCCGAGTCCACGTCCACAGCATGGAAGCCGGCACTGGAGCCATAGATGACCTTGAGCCGCTGACCCTCCTCCACAGTCAGGTCAACCAGCAGAGGGCGGTGAGGGAGATCTGCAAAGGACTGAGGAGGGGAGGGGACTCAGGGGGGATGGCCAGGGTGGGGGGGGGGTGCAGAGGGGAGAAGGGGCTCAGGGGGCATGTCTAGGGCAGTGGGGGGTACAGGGGCAGAGGGGGGCCCCTGAGGCTACCTTGAAGGCCATGAACTTGTGGTAGGGTTTGGGGGCCCAGGCGTACACCTCCACGGAGCTCTTCAGCGCAATGACCAGGAACTTAATGCGCTCGTACTTCACTGGGGGGCAGGCAAGCAAGGAGAGGGGTGTCATCCAGGAAGCCCAGGCCCCGATCCCTCTTCTTGGAAACATGCCCCTGGCACCCCATGGTGCCCTCCTCACCCACGCGGTAGTGCCCGCAGCCCTCCATGTCGCCCACAGTGGTCCAGCCCTGCTTCTTCTCCACGTCCGGGTCATTGTGCAGAATCTTGTTCCGGAGCCAGGACAGGTAGTACACCCGCAGTTTATTCCTTTTCCCTGAGAAGGACGTGTGGCCCCTCACTAGAGGTCAGTGGGGCAGAGTGGGGCAGGGCGGGGTATACCCCACAGGGGTTGGGGATGCGAGGCCGCCCTCTTGGCCCTCCTCCCAGGCTACAGGCGGCAGACGGAGCATCTGGGGTCCCCAGCCTGCGCCCACGCACCTGAGATGGTGATGAGCAAGTTGAGCCCTTCTAGGACATCCATTTGCTGGAAGCGCCGCCGCCCGATGAGCCCGTACACCTTGCCCTGCCCGCTCCGGTCCAATAGCATCAGGCCATTCTCTGTGCCCACCAGCAGGTTGACACCTGCAGCGGGAGCCCCTGGGCGGGTCACTGGTGGCCAGCCCTCGCCCGACTGGGGTCCCAGGGGTGCCAGCAGACCCTGCTCTCCCTCCCTGGCCCTGGCTCACCCCAAAGAGCTGCACAGAGGATCTCTGAATTGAACCGCTTCTTGTACTTGCGAATCTCGGGGGTCTCGCTGTGGGCACGGGTGTTGGTGGGGTTCACGTTGACCACGGAGCCTTTACGCACGTCGTACTGGAGCTGATCCAGCCGGCCGCCCTCTCCCCCCACCAAGGCTGCCAGAAAGAGGAGAGGGAGAGGGGGAGGAGGGCTGCAGCCCCCCTCCCCTCACCCCTGCACTGGGCAGGGGGTGTGGGGGTGGGTGGGCAGGCCTCCTCTTAATCCTCAGGGGGAAAGGTGGAGAAAGGAGAAGGTGCAGGGGGCATGGAAATGGGGCGCAAGGCCTGGCAAAATCCTCCTGTCACTCAAGGGCCTCAGGGCCGGTCTCAGGCCCAAGAAGAGGCCAAGACCCTTGGTAAGGCTGTGTCCCAGAGACCCTCTGTGCCCTTCCCCAGGCCCCAATGGCACCCTGTCCTCCTGTCCTCACCTGTGATGGGGATGGTATCCCCACTGCCTCCAGGCTGGTAGATCCCTAGGTCCACAAACATCGTGAATGAGCTCTTGCCAGGGGCCTTTACCAGCCCACGAGACTGGTACTGTGGGGGTGGGGCAGCAGTCAGGCAAACCCCGAGACCCAGCCGCGGGCCGCCCACTCCTCCTCAAACCCTGGCCGCCTCGACCCTGCTGTGCGCCCCCCAGCGCCCCTGCCCGCTGCCCCACACATCAGGGTCTGCACTGTCCACTTACATCACTACCTCCATCCTTCGAGGGGGGGCTTTGACCTTTGCCGCTCTCGGTGGGCGAGTGGCTGGGCTGGACGACGTCTGGCAGGTTTGTGTAGCCATTGCTGTCTGCGTGCAGCAGGCTGCGCTCCTCTTCAGGAGTCTAAGGGAACAGAGGGAGGGGAGCCGGTGCCGGGCAAGGAGGGGGCACAGCAGGTGCTTGGAAGAAGGTGGGGGCACTCACGCGCTGGACTACCATGGTGCCACCCCCATAGGGGGTCTGGGTCCCAGCTATCTCTTCCACGTCGTGGACCACCATGGTGCTGACGCTGTCCGTGTCCCCGTCGCTGCCACGGGAGAGGGGGTGGCCGTCAGTCTCAAGCCCTGCTTGTCAGCCCTTGGCAGACGCAGGGAGGACCAGTGCTCTCCCCTCCACTCGGCACAGGCCCCTCTAGCTGACAAGGCCGTGGGAGACAGAGGGGGCCACCAGCCCAGACCCCCTTCTCTAAAGAAGGGGAAGGGAAACCGACCAACAGCAATAGCCAGGGACCCCAGCCTAGGAGAGGGGGAGCCCTGCCCATCCCTAGGCGCCCCCATACCGGGCCCCAGGGGGGTCTCTGCTCCCCTCTGAGGGCTCGCCGTTGCTTTCATCCTCATCTTCACTGCTCTCCACCTCCTCACTGGAGGATGAGTAGTCCATGGCCTTCTTGGGTGGCCTTGGGGCATCGTCCAGGGCTCGCTCCTTCAACAGCACGAAATCCTGTGGGGAGGGAGGCGTGAGAAGGGGGGAAGGGAAGGAGGAGCAAGTATGATGGGTGCCAAAGGAGAAAGGGCAAGCGACAGGGGGCTCCCAGGCAGGCCTTCTCACTGACCTCACCGATGGCACGCTTATAGCTCTGGGAGGGGCCGCAGGGGTGGAAGGGCAGCCAAGAGAAGCAGGAAAGAGGTGAAGAAAGGTCAGTAGCCCAAAAGTGCAGCCCGCAACCCCTTCGTATAAGGATGGAGGGGGCCCTCCCAGCACGTCCCTGGGGTCCTGGGGGCTCTGAGGCCCCAAGCCCCCACCCAGGGGCAGGCAGGGCCAAAGCTGCCACCGATGACTTACTGCGGGCCGGCCTGGCCGTGAGCGGTGGTCATCAGGCTTGGCTTTGTTCCCAGGGGAGAGCACTGGGGAGCTATCCAGTTTGGAGGAGGCTGGATCGGGGAGGGTGGGAGAAGGGGGGTCACTGAGTCCCAGTCACCACTGTGAGCCCCAGCCAGCTGCCCCCAGGGAAGGGTCCATCGACTGGGATAGGGCTGGAGACCGGCTGAGCAGGCTGTGGCATACCTCCGACACGGTTCCGCTCCAGCGAGCCAGCCTGGGGCAGGTGCCCGTGAGCGGGGAGGGCACCTTCCGGCCGCTCCCAGCTGGGGTCGCTCCTCCTGAGGTCGGGGTTGCTGCAGGAGAGCAGAGGCAGGTCAGAACAGGGGCTCCTGTTGGGGCCTGAGCCGCACTGCAGAGGGGGACACCACCAGGGGCAGCAGGTGGCAGGAGTGAGGGTGGGCGTGAGTGGGGGGCAACTCCATTACCTACAGGCGTTGGGCGGGCCAGGGGGCTGAGCGGGGGGCCCTGGAGACTTGGGGGTGCCCCGCTCTGCCCGCCTTTGCAGATAGATTTGCCAGGCGGAGTTGCTGCGAGGTCTGTGGAGGGAGCACAGGGGTGCCGGGGGGCGGGGCAGGGGGCACTGAGGTGATGGGCGTGGGGCTGGCCCACCCCTAAGTGGGTACACCTGGCGACTTCCCCTGTGCACCCCCACCCCCCACCCCAGGGCCACCATGCAGCTCCACCCGGGCGCTACCTGGCGCGGACAGCCTGAGTGGGCCGGGCCCCTCCGGCCCCACTGGTGTTGAGCGCGGCAGCAATGGAGGAGGTCCTCTGAGGCACCTGTCGGGGGAGGAGGGGTCAGCGTCACCCCCCCTGGGCGCTCCTCACATGTGCGCATCCTGGCCTCCACCCTGGCAAGTATTTTCCTGGCTCTCTCAGACAAGCAGACTGAAGTTAGGGAAGCTCACGAGTTTTCCAGAGTCATGAAGCTGGGATGCCAACCCAACAATTCTGGGGCTTCCAACACCTGGCCGCATCTGCTCCCTCCCTTGCCCCCAACAGCAGGGACAAGGTTCCAGGGCAGGCAGCCCACCCTCCCGCTCTCCCACCAGAGTGGAGGCAGAACAGGGCCTCCCCCCCCATCTCCACCTTTTCCTTCCCACTTCTCACCTCTCTCCTGGTTCTGTACAGGGCCCTTACCTTGGGGGGGGCCTCAGTATCCGGCCGGACCCAGGCTGGGGGGTTTGGGCCGGGGCCAGGCCCTTCGGAGGTGGGATCTGAATTCTGGCGGATGACGGCTCCTCGGGCGCTGGGTGTGGTGGTGGGCGTGGGGACGGCGGGGTCAGGCTCATGGGAGGCTGGGAAGGCAGCCAGGTTTCGGGTGGGCTGGTCCTGCAGGGACTGGGATCGGGGTACAGGCGCTGCATATGGCTTCAGTGGGACCCGGTGTGCCACCAGGCTCTGCAGGGAAAGACCAGGGAGGGTGGGCTGCCTGCTTTGTGGCACATCCCCACCCGGGAGTGGGGGCCTGGCTGGGAGGAAGGGGCAAGGGAGGCCTCTGGCTTCCAACTGTCCGTCAGGAAGGGGCTCTGGCAGCCTGAGTACAGGTGAGACCTCACCAGACGCATGCAGCGGCCGGCAGGTGCTATCTGCCCCTGTACCCCGAGATCCACGATTCCTGGCTGAGGGATGCATGTGCACGCGTATACACAGCCATGCTGCAGCCATGCAGAGAGAAGCTCCCGCGTCAGTGTGTTAACACGGGAACGGGGAGAGGCTCACCTTGTGCGGTCCCTCCTGGGGCTCCACCGGCCTCTGCATAGGCGGAGTTTGGGAAAGGGGGCCCGGAGGCCCGGGGGCGGCCTGGGGAAGGGGGGGCTCAGGCCCTGTGCTGCTTGGCTTGGTCTTGGCCAAGGGGGAGTTCTGCTGCTTGTTCATCCTCGTCCTCTCCTCAACCTGTGGTATGACAGGGTGCCCAACAGGCCAGCTGTGCTTCCCCATGCTCAGAGCACGCCTCCCCCATCCTGCACGCTCTGCCCTCAGGCCCATGGCCCATGCCAGGTTCCCCCTTCCTGGTCCTGGTTCCGAGAGGAAGGGAGGAGCCAGGGAGGAGCCAGCCTACCTCTCGTGCCCAGGCAGGCTTGTCAGCGGGACTGCTGCCCCGGCCGTAGTGGTATAGCGGCTTCCTATCGGTTGGCAAGCCCGGCTGCTGCTGCTTCTGCTGCTGCTGCTGCTGCTGCTGCAGGGACTTGAGGTAGGCGTGCTCCTGCTGCAGCTGCCTCTGGAGCCGCTCGGACTGCCGCTGCTCCTCCAGCTGCTTCCGCTTGTACTCCTGGGCCCAAGGGTAGGGAGAGCGGGCTCAGCGGAGCCCAGAGCCGGAGCAGGAGGGCCCTCTGTCCAGCTGCCCATGGCATAGGGCTCTGCCCCAGACGCCTGGCCGGACCCCCTTCCCACTCCAGCACAGAGGCTCTGAATCCGCTTCTTCCCAGAGGAGGTCGGGGACCCCGTTACCAGCAGCAGGGCCTGTTCCTGGAGCAGCTGTTGCTGGAGGATCTCGAGCTGCCGCTGCTCCTCCTCTAGCCTGTGACGAATATACTCCTGGGGGGCAGGGGGGGCAGAGGGCAGGGGGAGAGGCGGGCAGGGCGGGGGGATGCGGCGGCGTGGGCAGGACAGGAGCAGTTGGGCGAGGATGAAGAGGAGAGCGGGGAGAATCAGAGAGGACAGGTGGGGTGGGATGAGCCCCCAGAGGGCAAGTGATGAGGAGGGGGCCAAGGTGCAGGGCCCGAGAGGGAAGGGGCGGGCAGAGGAGTCAAGGCCAGGCAGAGAGATGGGGAATGAAGGCACAGAGACAGGAGGGTAGGAGCCAGGGTGGGGGTGAGGGTGGGAAAAAACAGAGAGAGAGTGAAGCTGGAAAGATAGGAGGAATCTCGGGGAAGGGAAGACGGGGAAGGGCGTGGGGTGCAGGAGAGGCAGGCGGCAGGAGCAGAGGGGAGGCGGGCTGGGAAGGGGTGAGCCCGGTGAGCGCTGGGGGCGCTGTACCTGCTCCCGCTCGGCCTGCCGCCTCTCCTCCTCCCGCCGCAGGGCCTGCCGGTCCTCCAGGCGCTGCTGCTCCTTCTCCTGCAGCTTCCGCTGCTCCCGCTCCCGCCGCTGTTGCTGTGGGGGAGAAGACCACTCCCTCTCAGCGCCAACGCCACCACAGCCGGCCTCTGGTGCCCGCGGTGAGGGGAGCCCTACTGGACGGCGTGGGCGGCCCCTCCCACTACAGGGGCTTTCCCTGACCCGTGGCAGCTGTGCACAGGACCCCCGCCTGGGGCCCCTGCTGCCCCTGGGGGGCCACCTCGACGCCTCCCATCCCTCAGCTCCTCCACCAAGCAAGCCACCCAGGCCGCCACGGGGCGCGCAGCGGGCCGCAGGGACGCCATCCGGCCACAAGAGGGCAGCAGGCGCTCGCACAGAAGCCATCCAGGCCGGGCCTGGCCAGAGTGTGCCCAACGGAGAGAGGAAGAGAGGGGTGAAGGGCGAAAGGGACAGGGGGCTGGCTCACGGAGCCCTGCCTGTCCCCGCGAGGAGGGCCGGGCAGGCCTGCTCCCTGGGACACGGTGGCACATGGCCTCTGTCCCTGGCTCTTGGGCAGGGCAGCCTCGGCTCTGCAGGGAGTACGGGGCTGCCTGGAGGGGCAGCACACCGGGATCTCCAGTGCCTGAGCCAATTTTCTTTTCCTTTTTAAGATTTTATTCACTCATGAGAGACACTGAGAGAGAGGCAGAGACACAGGCAGAGGGAGAAGCAGGCTCCTTGCAAGGAGTCCGACGGGGGACTCCATCATCACACCCTGAGCTGAAGGCAGATGCTCAACTGCTGAGCCACTCAGGCATCCCTGAGCGATTTGAAGTCTGGCTCTCCTTGAACTTTGAAATCATGTCATTGTTTCAACAAAAGCCCCAACATTTAAGGCCATTTTCATACCCTCTCCTCCCTCACCATGTCCCTCCTGAGGAACAAATGCATCTCACTACCTATGGATACAGATGCATGCTTTCTACAGTGGTGATTTAGTTAACAACCCTTGTATTTAAAAGATTCTCTGTTATTTGAAAGGTACTTCTCCCACCCACCTCTAATTGGGCCAGGGACCAGACTATTTTCCAACTAATCTAAGCCCAAACCACTGGAAATAAAAGCAGGATCTTTAGAAGGAGCTTCCCGATGGGACCAGACTGCTTCTGGGGGCAAAAGCATGGGGCTCTGGAGTGTGTGCGGAGTCCTAGCTCCCTGACCCCTGAGGTAACTGCCTACAGGACAGACAGGAGTGGGGGGCTCCGTGCAGGGCAGGGACCATCCTCTATGTGGGGAAGGTGGCCCCTGTGTGGAGGGCTGACACCACCCACACAGGGTTGGCCAGAGGTCTGAGAGGCTGGGGAGCCTGCGCATGCTCCCTCTGTTTGGGCGGCCAAAGGAACCAATGACAGGGCCAGGACAGGGTGGTGGGAGGGTGAGTGGCCCAGGCCCCCCCAGGGCGACCCCACCTCCTCCACGCGCCGCCGCTCTTCCTTCTGCTCCTCAATGCGGCGCTGGCGCTGGTGCAGGAGATGCTTGATGTGTGCCTCAGGGTCTCGTTGCTGCTGCTGCTGCAGCTGCTGCTGCTGCTTCAAAGCCTCAGAGTTGCTCTTGTTCTCCTGCTGCAGCCGCAGGAACTCCCGGCGCAGTGTGGATTCCCCCGGCACGTTCATGATAGAGCTGTGCCCAGTGGGCAGCACAACGCAGGGCGGGTCAAGGCCTGGTCCACCCCTGCAGGTCTGCCCCACCACCACCATCGGGCACTCGGGGGTGGTTCTGCACAGCCCTGTGCCCACCACCCAGCCCCAGGGCCCACCTGGGCTCGCCCTCCTCTCCATGGCTGTCATCCTCCTCCTCACTGCCGCTGTACTCGTACTCCGTCTCCTCTGTAGGGGGAGGTCACTGCTGTTCCTTCCCCAGTGCCCCAGAGCCCACCCGGGCTAGGGAGGCTTCCACGTGGATAACCCACCTAGCCTGGCCCCTCCACCCTTGGAACATGGGCTGAGACAGCCAGGGGCCAGACCCCACAGCGGGCAAGGCGTGGCAGACCACGCACAAGCACTATGCCGGGCCCCCGGCTCACCATGGAGCTTGTCAGGAGGGAAGGGGGGGACCTTCACTGGACAGGCTGCTTGGGATGGTGGGGGCGTGGAGGGGAAGCAGCCCGGGAGCCAAGGCAGGTGGGGGGTGGGCGAAGGAGCCGGGAAGAGGTACCACCTCAGAGCCCTGCCACCTTGCTCTGGCTCCTGCTTCTGCTCCGCACCAACCTTTCTCGCCTCGCTTCTTGCGGGAGCGGTCGATGTGGTCCTTGAGCTGGATGCGGACCTGCCGCTCTGTGGGCTGGTCCCGGATGAAGGGGAACTTGAGCAGCTGCTCTGTGGGTGGGCGGCTCAAGTAGGTCTTGATAAGACACGTGTCAATGAAGTCAGTGAACTTCTTAGACCTGGAAGTGAAGGGGGCTCACGCTGGGAGGGTCCGGGGGGGGGGGGGCGGGGGGGGCGGGGTCACAGGCGCGAGACGGGAATCACCCATCTGAGAGCCATCTCCACGTCCCACCACCGGCCAGCCCCCACCCCTCGGTGGCACAGACCGTTGGACACAGGGGAGGCCTGGTCCGAAGACCTTCCTTTCTAGACATGAAACCCCCAGAGACCTACCATTTCTTGGACTTGAGTCTGGGGGGTGGGTTCCGTGGGATGAGGAAGAGGGCTCGCATGGGGTGCATGTCACACAGAGCTGGCACACGGGAGGGACACCATGAGTCCCTCTCGCAGCCACAGAGTCTGAAGGAGCCCTGCCCACTGTGACCTCCCCAGACCCACCCCCGCCCCCCACAGCCCCTCTGGGGCTCCCTCCACGCCCAGACTCCTCACTTACGGGGGGCCCCCTCTGCCATCTCGATGGCTGTGATTCCTAGAGACCAAATGTCACTCTGCAGAGGGGGGGGGGAAGGAGGGACAGGGGCATGTTCCTGACAGCCCTCCTCACCCCACCCCCTGGGCTTCTTCAGGGATGCCCCCCCACCCCACCCCACCCCACCCCATCCCTCACTCCATACCCTGTAGTCGTAGGTGGCATCCGGGTTCTCATCACAGGCGATGACCTCTGGGGCCATCCAGTAGGGGGTCCCAATGAAAGTGTTCCGCCTGCCCACGGTGCGGTCCAGCTGAGCACTCACCCCAAAGTCCACTGGGAAGACACAGAAGGAGGGGTCCTAACAGAGGGCCGCATCTGTTCTGTCCTGGCCCCCACCTGCATGTGCCCCAAGGGCAGCACCCAGACTTTCCCTGGCACCCCTTCCACCTCATCAGCATCCCGAAGAGCCTCACCTAATCTCCCTATGTCTTGGAGGAAAACCAGTGGGCAAGGGCCAAGGGACAGGCAGGAGGGGCTGAAACGTCCCACCTCCCCAGAGGTATCTGGGTCATGCAGGGAGCAAAGGAAACTTCTGGAGTGATTTCCAGCAAGGGGCAAGGCCTCTCAGGGCAGGAGCAAGACTCCCAGCCTCCAGGCAGGTGACATGAGCCAGCAGGGGGAATGAGGGGCCTCACACTCAGTCCTGGAGGTCAGAGGCCCCACGTGCATACCTAGCTTGACCTCGGCGTTCTCTGTCAACAGCACGTTCTGCCCTTTGATGTCTCGATGGATCACCTTGTGGGCATGGAGATGGGCCAGACCCTGGGGCAGGAGGGCACGGGAGTGTGTGGACGTGAGCCGCGAAGAGGGGCCGACCAGGCTGGGCCTAAGAGGCGGCCCCTCCCCATCCAGGAGCCCAGGCACAGGCTGCATCCAAGGGGACTGTCCTGAGAGCAGCAGTCCCTGGAGGTCTCCTTGTGCTGGCAGGGCAGCTGTGAGGCAGCGGAGGCGCCATGATGGTTCTCCAGAGCTGGGACTCCATGTCTACCCTACCCGCCCAGCGCCGCTGATGCCTGCGAAGACACGGCTGCGGCCTCCCTCAGCGGCCTCCCTCCCGCGGGCAGGCCTGGCCTGGAGCAGGGGGAGGCGGGCGCTCACCCGGAGAATCTCCCTGCAAATGTAGGCGATACAGTCCTCCTTCAGGGCATTCCCCTTTGTGTTCTTCACTAGGTCTGTCACGGAGCCAGCCCCACAGAACTCCATCACCAGCTATGGCACCAGGGAAAGAAAGGGGAGCATCCATCAGGCAGGGCCTTCTGCCCCTGCCAGCCACTGCCCCCCCCGTAGGAGGGCACAAATGGTGTGCAGACCAGGGGACGCTCCTTGTGGAAGCCAAGGAGCTCCCTGAGCCAGGGAGAGGAGGCCATGTAGCGGCAACAGGGCAGGCTGGGCCGACAGATCCCAAGAAGGCACCCTGGGAACCCTGGAAACTCTAGCCAGAATGATGGGCATGCACGCATTTCCCTCGGGGGGGGGCATGCTTTTGTCAGGTCCCCCTGGGCACCCTTCACCCTGAAACAAGAATTGCCGCCCTGGAGTGTGGGTTGGCAAACTTTGACCAGGGAACTAATAAATGTGTTTTTTACATTTTTAAATGGTTGAAAAAAATCAAAATATGGATCATAAAAATTTCAAGTCTCAGAGTCCTAAACAAAGGCTTCTGGGGACACAGTGACATTCCTATCCCCGTTCATGTGTGCAGGGCCTATGGCTGCTCTCATGGCTCAGCAGCCAGGGTGAGGAGCTGTGGCAGAGACTATAGGGTCTACAGACCCCCGACACCTACCACTAGGCCCTTCACAGCAAAGAAGTTGGCCAAGGCCTAGCCCAGAGGCAAGAAAGAGGCTAAGAACCGGCAACTCTCCAGGCCTGCTGTAGGCAAAGCAGCGCGCCTGGCCAGGGGGCTACAGGAGGGAACCTGTGGAGATCCCAGTGGGACCTGCAGAGGCCGTGGCCACGTCAGCGCCCCGGGGTTTGGGAGGCCCGTCCAGGTGTTTCACTGCACAAAAGCCACATCTGATGCAGAAAAAGGCTGGAGAGGATGTGCGTACATTCAACAAATGATATGGGGAGACTGTCTGTTGTGCACCTATGCCCAGGGCTCTCCCTCCAACAAGCCCAGGAGAGGGGGTGGAGGGAAGGACAGGTGCCCAGTCGAGCAGCTAGCCTCTGGTCCCTGTGAACGCCCACTCGCACACAGGTGGCAGGTAGACCCCAGTGGAGTGTTGCCCCCCTTGCTTTGGGTATGATGTGTGTGAATGCCTTGGAAGCAGGGTACATAGAAGGCACTCAGTAAGTACCTGTCTGGCAACTGGTAGGAGGGAAGACCTAGAATGAGCCCCAAGCCCACCACCACGGCCACCACGCACCCTAAGCTCTCTTCCTGGGGGCTGGGAGCTGGGCCGTGTAGCAGAAGGGGCGAGGCTGGGAACGAGCCCAGGCCTGGGAAGGCAAGGTCTCTCAGGAATGTTCTGGGCCAGGAGAGAATCTGGGGGAGGCCCAAAGGAGCCACAGCGAGTTTGGGTTAGACGGATTATCTGGAAGGGTGTGCACTACACCAGGAGCCTCCAAGCCCTGCCACCACCATGCACAGGTATTTGGGGATGTGGCTCCCCCGCGGTCATGCGTGAAGGCAGGACCAACGGGCTTACTACCTTTCCCAGCACGTGCGAGGGTTATGCTGTCACTCACTGTGTGTCACGCACGGTGTAAGCTCCTGGTCAGGACAGAGGCGTGGGCAAAGCCCAGGCCACCTCGGCCACCCAAACAGAGGCCACAGCATGTGGGCACTCCACGTGAGTCAGGAGGCGCTGTGCATCCAGAGGCAGGGGACTTGTGAGGGAGCCTGGACACAGGGAAGTGGGGACCACTCACCCAGAGCTGGTCGTCATTCCCGGGGGGGCTCTTCTTTATGAAGGCCCCATAGTAGGTGGCGATGTTACGGTGGTGAGAATATTTCTTCAACATGTTGATCTCCTGTTTGATCTCTTCCTCCTCATCCTGGGGGCATGGGAGGGGTGAGCCCAAGAGCCCCCAGCCCTCCTCAGGGCCCTGCCCTGCCCTCATTGCTCCCTACCTCCGTGACATCCATGACCTTGATGGCAGCCAGCTGCCCAGTCTTGACGTGCCGACCCTGCAGGACAGAGAGCCAGGTGTGGAGGGTCTGAGTCTACAACCAGGGACGGCTTGATTCTGAGGCAGGACACACCTTCTGGCTCTTCTCTGTCTTAGAAAGTGTCCCTGTGGCGACTGGACACTTCACTTATGGGTCAGGCACAGGGACGGGCACAGGCTTCCAAGAAAAACTATAGAGCCTGGAGTCCAAGTGCTAAACTGAATAAAGAAGGGTTTCTGGGATGCCTGGGTGGCTCAGTAGTTGAGCATCTGCCTTCAGCTCAGGGTGTCCTGGGATAGAGTCCTGCATTGGGTTCCCCGCAGGGAGCCTGCTTCTCTCTCTGCCTGTATCTCTGTCTCTCATGAATAAATAAATAAAATACTAAAAAAAAAAAAAAAAAGATGATGGGTCTCCTCCCCTAAAACAGCTTAGGGACACACGGCAGAGTCACTTCTGTTCTGGAGTTCCCACAGTTTGGAAGCTGAGAAGGAAGTGAAGGAGATCCTTCCCCACTGGAGGGAGCTGGGAGCAGCTGGAGGAGGGGCTTTGCCTCTATGGCACCTTCTATGCCAGACAAACTGCCTCCTGCATTCCGGCCCTGGCCTGCCCCAGTCAGGAAGCCTTTCCCAGAACTGTCCCCCTCCAAGGCTTTCTATTATCATTGGCAGGACAGAATAAAGATAGAGTTGGGATTTTAGGGACCTCTGGGAAACACAGAAGGCTGACTGGCCTGGCAATGCCCCATCCCCGGTGCTAACGGGAAATAACTTCTAGGGTACGTCCCTGCCATCCCATGTCCACCCCCTATCCTTCTGACATTCCTCCAGGAACCATCCCAGCCCTGGTCAAGGAAGTCCAGGCTTCCTGGGGGAGAGCAGAAGGGGAGCAGAGATCCCGGATCATTATCCTCAGCAGTCACTTGAGACCCCAAGCCCAGAGAAGCAGGAGAACAGAGCTACTATTTCCATGGCAACAACCAGGCTGGTGATGGGTGAATGGGGGAGGGGATGCCTGTCCCCCAGAGCTTACATGGGGGTCCCAGTGACCCAGGAAGCAGCCCCTGAGATTGCAGAGACTTATGGAAAACGTTAGCATCAAGTTGGGAGACCAAGAGGGCAGGTGTGCCCTGGGGCCCTCCAGCTCTGGGGCAGCATGCACTTGGAACATCTCTCTGCCCCTCTCTGCCCAGCTGCCTTCCTCTCCACGTGTGACCTGTGGTTGGGCTGGGCTGGCCTGGGTACAGCGACAAGCATTGGGGAAGTGCTCCTGTGGGGAGGAGAGGGGTAGCCCCTAGAGCAAGGCCTGCTGGAGGCCAGCAGTGGGAGTTCTAGAAAACCACTTCTCCTCTGCAAGAGGTCCTGGGACTCCACCAACCTGAGGCTGGGTCTCACTGTGGTCTTGGAAGGAGCCAAAGCTGAACCGGGGCCTGAGCTCTGCTCTGAACTCTCAGGTGAGCCCCGACACATGCACGTAAACATGCACACACACACACACACACACACCACCGCCCCCTGCGCTCCTCCTCACACCCACCAGGCCCCAGGCCTACACCTGCTGCACTCAGGACTCATTGAGACTCAGCACACAGGCCAGCAAGAACACCCCACTTCTTGGGCCTCCTTCCTGCATTGCTTTTACCCTCCCTCCCCCTCTCCCAGCACCCCTCAAAGTCCCCAGACCTAGGGCCCACTCCCGCCACCCATGTCCTAAGGGGCCCCATGGAGGAGCGCCACGCTCCTGCACCATTAGCGCCTCACCTTGTACACCTGTCCATAAGTTCCATTGCCGACCACTTCCACCAGCTCGAAGATTCCAGCAGGGTCCTGCGGGGAGGGAAGGGGCAGGAGGGAGAAAGAACAAGGTGTTAGGGCTGGAGAACAGGACAATGTGACCAGGGAGCGGAGAGAGGGATTCAGTCAGATGAGTGAGCACAGGTGTATCACAAAGGGGCTGCAGGGAACCAGACGGCCAGCTGTGCTTCTGGAGAAGTCAGAAGGGGAAGAGATGACAGCGGCCAGAGCCTAGCTGGCCTTCCACACGTGCCCCTGATCCCATATGCCGAACCCTGAGCGGCTGCACCCTCATCTGCAAAATGGGGGTGTCCAGTGCATGTCTCTGGAGCTGGGGTCAACTGTAAATGACGCGATAGCCATAATGAGCTCCAAGCGGTGCCTGGCATAGAGAGTGTGTAATAAAAGGTAATCATCACTGTGATGGTTTTTTAAAAGCAGGGGTGAGGAAAGCTAGCAGGCCAGAAATCCAGAAGCACCCTCCACCTGGCCCTTTCCTGCTTCTTCCCCAATCCTCCTGAGACCCAGGGCAGGAGAGCAGGGGACAGAGAGAGGGCCTCTGGGGGTGGGGGTGAAGCCCTTGTACGTGCCTGCTTTCTGGAGCCAGCAGGTGCCAGGAAGAGACTCGAAGGAGCAGACAAAGCCTCCATAGAGGCTCACTGCCTGCCGGACCGAGGGCAGGGCAGCAGGTGCAGCTGCGGGGAGGCCACCCACACTCTCTGGGCAGGCCTTCCTTCAGCCACCTGCAGGCTGGACATGTGGGACCCATAGTGAGGATGTCACCAAAAACAATTCTGGGCCAATCATCTGAGAAGCACCTAAACTGAAACTCCTTTCTCCCCGGTTCTGAAAACCAGGATAGGATTTCTGGAAAACAGAAGAACCCTTCTCCACTCCTTGGCCACCACCAGCGAAGGGAAGCTGCCGTGAACGAGTTGGATGGCGGGGAGACAGTGGCGAGGCCTCTGAAGACGGTATCTATGCCCACTTCTCAGCAAGGGAAATGAAGGCCGGACCACGCCCCGCTCCCTGCACGGCCCCCTGGGCACGTGTTACTGCGCACCCCAACTGGGCACTTGGGTGGGTGTCAGCTCCCGGAGGGACGGGGCCGAGCCTCCTGGTGCTGGGCTCGCTCACTCAGTTCCGGCTGAGGCTGCCCCCAAACCAAAACATGATGACATAACCACCTGACCTGGGGCTGAGAACACAGCAGGCCCCACGGGAAAGGGAGAAACTGTCACTGCAGGGGGACGGCACAACCAGGGGCCTGCGCAGGCTCTCATCTGCCCCCCGCAGAAGGGCTCATCTGCTCGGGGGGCCTCTGAACTCCGCCTGTTGGGAAGTCCCTCCTTATATCTACTGAGCTTTCCCAGGGGGTCGGAGACAGAATGGGGACTCATGGCTGGGATCTCAGGACGTTTCTGCCCAAATGGGGAAGCAGGATGGACTGGAGAGGCCTAACCTCGCACATGGGCGGGGTTCTGTGACCTCACACCCAATCCGATCAGGCCTCCTCCTCAGAGGCGAGGGGAGAGCCTGGAGGAATGCAGGGCAAAGCAGGCCTCAGGTCAGACTCCATTTCCGGGGCAGCTCTGTGGTGGCGCCAAGCCTGTTTCCTGACCCACAAACCAGTGCCTCCAGGGAAGGGCGATGGGGGGACAAAGCCACAAACCCTCGGGCAAACCTGTGACGGCATCGTGGGGCCCAGCCCCTGGCACAGAGCAGCTCCAGAGGGCTCCCCACCCTGGGCCAATGCAGGACCTGCTCCCCACCTATTGCTACCCCTCCTCCCCTCCAAACATCCCCATTCCTGCTGTCTTCCTCTAAATGCTGGGCAGCCCCTTCCTCAGTCCTCACTGCTCTTCCTTCTCACTCCTCCTCGTTGTCCTCATCCCTCCTCATCCTCACCCCTTCTAGGTCCTCGCCCCTCCTCCGTCTGTGGCCCAGGTTCACCCTCCTGCCCTTCCTCCTGCGTGCAAGTCGGCAGGGCCCTGTGGCTCTCAGAAGAGACCTAACACCTCAGTGTCTTGTATTCAAAGTTGCCTCATCATTAACCACCCAATAAATACTTTCTGAGTGAGTGTCTACACCCACCCAGGGCCAGCCTAGGCCCTAATGAGGGGAGATCTGTCAGGCAACTTTCTCTTCCTTCATTAACTGTTAAACATTTATTGAGCACCAGCTGGGTGACAACTCCCCAGTCAGGCGCAAAGGGAGCTCAGTGACACATGAGAAACACGGAAGGTCCGGGACAGACCTTGAGACTTACAGGCCAAGTACCTCAATGAGGACAGGCAGCCGTCAAGGATTTTGTGCCAGAGCAGGCAAGCACCAGGAGGCTGCCTGGCAGAGCCTAGGGGGTCTTGGGCATCAGCTGTGTCCTGAGTGAACAGCTAACTGCCTGGGGCCTTTCTGATGCACAGAGCGGGGGCTGCACTGGGTGAGGGGTCCGTTGCACGGCTTCAGGGACAGAACTAAAGCCGGGCAGGGCATGTAAGGCCAGCTCCTGGAGAAGACAGTGCAGAATGGAGGGGCGCTCTGGAGGCTGCGTCCGAGGTCAGCTGGCCACAGGAAAGTGAGAGCTTGTGTGTGTGTGTTGGGGGGGGGGGGGGGGGCGCGACAAGCTGGGTGGGGCCAGGCTGGGGACAACACTGTGGTCTGGTTGCTGACTTTGCAAGGTTGGGAGATATCAGGAGGTTAGAAACGAGAATCTAGAGACAAAGACAGAGAGTGGACAACCAGGCTGAGCTATAGGGACAGATAAACAGAAGAGCCCAGTGCTCAACACTGGATGGCAGGACAGATGGGCATACAGGCCCGAGGAAAGCCCTGCCGGCCCCCAGCTTGGGGCAGCACTGGGAACTGATGTGGGAACCGCAGCTGGGGGCCAGGGGGCAGAAGGCCAGCGACTGGGGTGGGGGTGGGGGCTACAGGCGAGGAGGAAGGGAGCCTACGGGCACAGTACCCTGTGCCGAAGCCTGGCCAGGTGCAACGGGAAACAGATGACATGGCAGCAGGGTCGGACAAAGGGTTTTCAAAACGGGAAGCTCTCTCATGCCTGTGGAAGGGAAGAAGAGACGACAAGGACCGGGGAAGCTTGCCGGATGGATTTCTTGGCCTCAAGTGTACACATGTGCATACGTCCCCCGCGGGGTTTCCAGCCATGCTGCTGCTGCTACGGTCCCGGTTGGGTTTCTCCCCTACAGGCCTGAGCATTCACAGGGCCTGATTCAGGTGGGATTTGTGCACGGATCTGGCTTCACATGTCGGTGAGCTCAGCCATTCTGTTATCAGGGGTGTGCAGGCGCCTATGGAGGCAGTCCTGGCTCCCCTGACCCACCCTGCATGCGGGCCCAGCTCCTTGATCATGCTGCAGAAGTGGTCTCCATCTCTTCCTCTGGGTGCTCAAACTCTGTTGTCAGCAGCTCGGTTCTTGTCCAGCCAGATGCTGGGAGGTGGGGAGGGCCAGGGACAAGGGTACAGATAACTAACAAGAGGAGGGAAAGAGGAAAGGAGGGGTTGAACATGAACACTGTTGGAATAAGTTAAAGACCCAAGTAAACAGAAAGATTTCCCATGTTCATGGATCAGAAGGCTTAAAACTGTTAAAAGCTACAGATTTGCACTTCTATCAAAATCCCAGCATTTTTACAGAAGTTAACAAGTTTATCCTAATGTCATATGGAAATGCAAGGGATCCCACAGAGACAATCTTGAAAAAGAAGAACAAAGTTGGAGGATTCACACTTTCTGACGTCAAACTTACAACAAAGCTAGAGTCATCAAGACAGATACAGCGTAATGACAGACACACAGATCAATGGACTAGAATTGAGAATCTAAAATTTAACTCTTTTTTTTTTTTTAATTTTTATTTATTTACGATAGTCACACACAGATAGAGAGAGAGGCAGAGACTAGGCAGAGGGAGAAGCAGGCTCCATGTACCGGGAGCCTGACGTGGGATTCGATCCTGGGTCTCCAGGATCGCGCCCTGGGCCAAAGGCAGGCGCTAAACCGCTGTGCCACCCAGGGATCCCTAAAATTTAACTCTTAAATTTGTGGTCAAGTGATTTTCAACAAGACTATCAAGGCACTCAATAGTCTTTCCTTTTCTTTATTTTTTTTAAGACTTTACTTATTTGAAAAAGAGAGAGAGAGAGAGAGAGAGAGAGAAGAGAGAACATGAGCAGGTTGAGAGAGAAACACACTACCTGCCAAGCAGGGAGTCCCATGTGGGGCTCAATCGCAGGACCCTGAGATCATGACCTGAGCCCAAGGCAGACACTTCACTGACTGAGCCACCAACATGCCCTGCAATAGTCTTCAACAAATGGTGCTGGGACAACTTGAGCATCCACATGCAAAAGAATGAAGCTGGATTCCTACCTGATACCATAAAAATTTTAACTTAAAATGAATCACAGACCTAAAAATGTAAGCTCTAAAATCATAGAAATATTTTTTCTCCTGCCCCCTAAAGCCATGGAAATCTTAAAACACAGGAGTAAATCTTTACTACCTTGGATCAGGCAATGGTTTCTTTTCTTTTCTTTTCTTTTCTTTTTTTCTTTTTTTAAGATTTTTCCCATTTATTTATGACAGACACAGAGAGTGACAGAGAGAGAGAGGCAGAGACACAGGCAGAGGGAGAAGCAGGCTCCATGCAGGGACCCGATGTGGGACTTGATCCCGGTTCTCCAGGGTCACGCCCCAGGCTGAAGGCGGCGCTAAACCACTGGGCCACCAGGGCTGCCCCAGGCAATGGTTTCTTACAAATAACACCAAAAGCATACGCCAAAAAAGAAAAAAAAACACCTAAGTTGGATTTCCTAAAAATTTAAAACTTTTGTGCTTCGGGGGACACCAGCAGGAAAGTGAAAAGGCCACATAATGAGAAAAAATATTTTATGTTATATATCAGATAAGGGAGTTATATCTGGAAAGGGACTTGTATCCAGAATATAAAAAGGACTCCCTAAGAATAACAATAAAAGGACAAATAAGCCAATTAAAAAATGGGCAAAGGATCTGAATAGACATTTCTCCAAGGATATATAGTGCCCAAGAAGCACACGAAAAGACTGACTTCAGTCACAAGAGACATTCGAACCCAAACCACACAAGATAGCACTTCACAGCTGCTGAGACGGCTACGATCACGAGGACAGACAACAACAGGTACTGGCAGGGACATGGAACCCTCATACGCTGCTGGTGGGAATGTAAAATGGTGCGGCCACTCTGGGAAACAGCTTGACAGTTCCTCAAAATGTAAACAAAGAGTTATCACATGACCCCACAAGTACGCGACCGGGAGGACTGAAAGCACATGTGCACAAAAGAAATCCGTACGTGCAGCGTTCACAGCAGCTTTACTCACAACAGCTGGAGTAGCAGTAACCCCAACGTCCACCAACTGATGGACGGATAAATGTGATGTATCCATATGACAGTATTATTTGGCAATGAAAAAATAGGGAGCACTGACACTCACTACAACACGGATGAACCTGGAAAACATGGGAAGTGAAAGAAGCTGATCAAAAGGCCACATGGGGATGCCTGGGTGGCTCTGCGGGTGACTGTGCGCCTTGGGCTCAGGTCGTGATCCTGGGTCTTGGAATCGAGTATCGCACTGGGATCCCTGCAGGGAGCCTGCTTCTCCCTCTGCCTGTGTCTCTGCCTCTCTGTGTGTGTCTCATGAATAAACAAAACCTTTCAAATAAATAAATAAATTTTAAAAATTTAAAAACCAGAAAACTGTAAAAAAGAAAAATAAGCCTAAGAGAACTTCCCACAGCACTTAATAAATTACTCTGATTAGTGACAGTCTCCGTGCTAGGCAAGCGACCCTAGGAACATGGAAGGGAACCCTCAGAGTGCTTTCGGTCTATTAACACATTTGAAAGAGTCCTGAGCCAAACACAGAAAATTATAAAATATAACACTTGAGTGATTAAGAGTTAGGGAACTTGGGTTCCACCTCCTGGCTCTGTGGCTAACAGGCTGTGTGTTTGGGAACGAGTCACTTAATTTCTCCGGGTTCCCTTTCAACAAAGTAAGAAAACCTCCCCAGCGCTCACCCCATGCCTGCAAATGCTGCAGGCCACACCCTAGGCAGCTGCCACCTAAGGGCCACATGCTCCCACCCCACGTTATGCCAAGGGCCGTGAAGCTCAGGACACCGCAGTGAATCAGTGTAGGAACGCGGCCGCCCCTCTGCTTGTGCTCCGGGGGTGTGCAGTCAGTGGCTGCTGCAGCTAAGCTCTCAGGGAGGAGTTGCCTGCAGGCTTCTGACCGGGTGGAGCATGCGTGCCCCCAACACCATGGTGGTTAAGGGTCAACTGTACGTTTGTGGTGCAGGGAAAGGGACAGTCCGTACTGCTGTGTCACTCCTGAGAGCCTCTGTACCTAAGCACTTCTTACGCCCCCATTCCCCATACATTCCAACCTCACAGAGCTTTCAGTGCATAGGGAAGCAGCGGAGGGCATCATACAAGCGCTGGAATCTGTGACTGATGCACAGGATGGGAGATAGGCACCCGATGCCTTGGGGAGGTCGCTGCCTCAGGGAGGTCACTGTGGCACAGCCAGGGTATGGGGTGCTGTGCCCTGCCCCCGCCACCTCATGGGGGCTGCACCCAGGCACTGCTGCCACCTGCACACTCGGGACACCACTCCCCAGGGACCATGGCCCCTTGACCTGTTTCCTTCCAGCACCAGGCCCATGTGAGTGCATGGGAGCGACTTGGATGCTGGTGACCTAACGCGTGACCGGCAGGCCAGATGCAGCAAGGGGAGCTTCATGCCAGAGGCCCGGGGATAAAGCGCTGGAGGCAGAAGAGGCAGCAGCCTGGCCCGGGGGCACCCAAGGGCACAGAACTGAGGGGGCGGTCCCATCACACTCTCTTCCTCTTAAAACCTGGCTTTTCTCTCTTTTTTTTTTTCCTTGAAAGAGAGAGCACCTACAGCAGGGGTGTAGGGGGCAGAGGGAGAGAGAGAGATTCTCCAGCAGAGTACCCACTGAGTGTGGAGCAGGACCCAAGGCTCCATCCAGGACCTTGACATCATGACCTGAGCCGAAATCAAGAGTCCAATGCTCAAATGACAGAACCACCCAGGTGCCCCTTACATCCCCCTTTAAAGAGGTCACCGGAGTCAGTGACCCCAGCAAGGCCTCACATGCCCTGGAAGCACTGCCTTTGGCTCTAGGACCCTCCCACTCCCCCACCCCACCCCCACCCAGCACTGGGCACAGGCCGGGGGCCCAACAAACATCAGTAAGCTACAGTGGAGCCTGGTGCCTGGATCCTTCTCAAGGTACCCACTCATCCCTTTGTACCCACTCAGCTGGCCAGGACAGACCTGGGTGCACACTGGCCTTGGCTCCTTGTCCCCTGCGCTGTGGGCTCTCCAGGGGCACCCCAGGCTCACCCAAGCTCCTAAATTGGGACCGAATGGAACTCTGATAACCAGCCAGGCCACCAGTCGGGGCCTGGGGGCCCAGCGCCAGCTGGCACTTTCCTTCCTGTCCCCCAGAACCTAGAGCCGTTTCATGCAGCGGTGGGACAAACGTTAGGTTCTGTACATATGAAGGCTGGGACCACCTCCCAAAAGAAACACACAGGGGGTTCACCATGCGGCCTAGAGACTGCGGTGTGGTCGGGGGCAGGGGCAGTCACGGAAGACTGGGTTCAAGGAACAGAGGGCCAGGGTGGGGGTAAGTGACAGAGTCAGGGACCTAGAAACGGACAGGAGGGCTCCACAGTCCCAGAGTGGTCTAGGGGAAGAGGGGCAGGTGACCGAACAGGCAAAGGGCTGCCAGCACTCTAGGGTGGGAGTGACAGTTCTTGTAAGAGGCCCAGACCTGGCAGGGTTGATGCTGGTGTCCGGGCCTGTCCTCCAGTGGCCTTCAGATCGCCGTGCCCACAGGTGGACGCCACTTCCTCGGCATCCACTCTGCCTGCAGACAAAACCCGCGAGCTGTAGGGGGTCCATGAAGGGCTTTAAGGACACACAGTTGCTAACAATATTAGCCACAGCTGTTTTAAGTGCCTGTCAAACAATGCCTCTCTAAACCTGGCTCTGCCTTCTAGGAGCTTCTAAGTCAGACACCAACAGGGAGAGGAAAGAACGAACATGTGGACGAGTCACCCATGCTGCAACGTGAGGCATCAGGCCGCGGCGGGACAAGAAGGCAGGATGGGACAACGCACCCCCTCCTCTTCTGCTGACCCGTGGGTCTTTTTTAAGATTTTACTTTTTAAAAGTAAGCTCTGTGCCCAACATGAGGCTTCAACTCACAACCTCAGATCAAGAGTCACATGCTCCTCCAACTGAGCCAAAGCAGGAAGGGTCTATCCACTCAGAATTCCCAAGCAACTCTAGGAGGCTTTCCAGCGGCAGAAAGAAAGAGAGGCAGAAAGAAAGAGAACCGTAAGGCCTGGTGAAGGGCCGTAAGTCCCTGGGAAAGAGATGGGGGAGGGTTGGTCTGTCCTGCGCGGCAGGCCCAGCCCTGATTATTCACTGGGATGCGTACTGGCAGGTCCCTCGGCCATAACCTGGGCTCAGATGTGCCCTCCAGCCCTGGACAGGAGGTGGGGCCTTGGGGGTGAGGGGGCCACGTCCCCACTGCCAGGAGACAGGTTCACCAGGGAACCTGTGGGAGACACACAGACAGGGAAGGGGCTCTAGGGGCAGAGGGAGGACCTGTGGTCCACAGAGGGACCCAATGAGAGCTGCACACCTCTCGGGCCAGGAAGAGCAGGCTACCAGGGCCCGGGGAGCCTCTGTTCACCTGGGGCTGAGACTGGGCCAGGTGCTGCGGCCTCCCAGAGAAAGACAAGAGGCCTGTTAGCCCGAGCTCTTCCTGTGACTCCACAGGCCCACCCAGAGAGGAAGAGGGGCAAAGGCCCTGTGGCACCAGGACCCAGGCTGGGGAGGAGCCCTCACTCCCAGGAGCTGGGCAATGGTCACAGAGCCACCCCCACAGCCCTGGCACCTCAGTGCTAAAACAGAGGCACATGCAGCTTCAGATCTGCCCTCAGCCCCAGTGCCAACCCCAGGACTACAGGGAGACCAGAGCAGTGGAAAGGGCTGTGGGGCGGGGCTGCCCACAGAGACACAGGGCACCTTGGTGCCAGCAGAGCCATGGAGAGGGCAGTCATCCAACAGAGGCATGCCACCCCATCCTCCACTGAGCTGGGAGCAGAAGCAGGCCAACGCCATGTGCATGTGCAAGCCCAAGAGAAGCACGGGGGTGGGTTGGGGGTGGGGTATCTGTGGGAAAGAGTGCGTGTGTGCGTGAGGAAGATGGGAGTGCATGTGGGCTGGTGGGTGGCAGGAGTCTTCTCACATCACCTCCTCCTCCCAGCCCAGCAGAGACTAGATGCCCTCCCCCAGGGAAGCCAGTCTGGGGGGAGGCATCCCTAGCTCCTATCCCAGGAAGCAGGCTCAAAGCCAAAGCCCATAACAGAGAGACAGGGGACAGGCTCCCAGTGGAGAAGGAAGCCCATCCAGGAGAGGAGCCAGCAAAACCTGAGGGAGAAGGAAGGAAAAGAGGTGAGGCCCTCACCACCCCCTCGGCTGCCCCACCCAGTAGTAAACAAAACCTGCACAAACTCCCTCCTCATATTCACCACCCTCCAAGACCAACCTTCTATCCCCAGTCTCTGTTCCCCAGGGAGGCTGAGCCCTCAGTTCTCTGAACCAGACAACCCGGATGGTTTCTGTGCTGGGGGCGGGAACTTCGAGTCCCTCCTCCTGGGTCTCTGCTGCAGAAGCACACTCACGTGACCTGGACCTGCATGCATACAGAGGCAGACACAGGTCCAGACACGACGCGTGCACAAGCACAGACACCACTACTGGGGAGGCAGCGAGGGAAGCAAGGAGGCGGAAGCAGCTCCCTGCCGCCTGCATGCCCAGCTCCCATGGACACAGGGTAGTCTCGGTGGCCTCGAGGGAGTAGAGGGGAGGCCCCCAGGAGCTGGAGGACAGTGCAGGGGAAGTCAGGGAGGGCGGGAGGGGCCAGAACGCCAGCAGTGATGCTGGTTCTAAAATGGCCACAGGCAAGGCAGGGGACAGATGGTCCCTTTCTGCCGTGGCACTGGAGAAGAGGGGAAAGGGAAAAGAAAAAATAAATATCATCACAGTCAGAAATTTAAAAATAGACCCCAAACCCTAAACGATGAACAGCTTGCTTCTGAGGTTCCACCTGCCTCCAGAGGATTCTGGGGAGAGGGAGGGGTGAGGCCTGAAGGGCACCCCCTGCCCAGAGCCGCCTCCCCAGCCTTCCCTCTGGGCCCCGGCTGCAGGGGCACCTTGACCTTGGTCCTGCCACAGAAGCGCTTTTGTCCGTGACCAGCAGAACCCCTTCTGTCACCTCATACCTGGGGGCAGCGCAGCCACCACCCCAAACTCTGGCACCCCACAGTCACCATGTCAGGTACACCTCAGACTTGCAGGGGGCCAGGCATGACTATCACCCCATTTCACAGACGAGAAAACCAAGGGGTCCAAGGACTTTCATATTTGCTGCAGTGCAGCTGGTGGCAAATCCAAGGGGGCATCTTGCGGCCAAGTTGCACTACCCTGGTCCCTAGGGCTCTGTCCGCCCCCCTAGATGACACACGCAGACACACGCCGTGGGCGGGCCAAAGAGGCTCTTCCTCAGGCTCAGATCTGACCGCCTAAGGCCAATCTCCCAGGCATGGCTCATCTGGAGCCTCGCCAACCCCACTTCAACTCCACCTTGGGGTCATCTGTTTCCTGCTGGTGTGGGGGCAAGGCAGAGGGGCAGGCGCCCTGCACACCTCAGGACTTCTCTGGGTTCTTCTATACCACCGCACCCTTGCTCACTGCTCACTCCCTTAAGCACAGCACTTCGCCCTGCCCTGAAGCTGCGTGCCCTGCCCATCCTCCAGGATGCTTCCCACTGACCACCTGCTTCCGCGGGGCCCTGTGGTGCCACCAACTATATTATTGTGATTACGTTTCTGTCTGTCTCCTGTGCTAGGCCCTTCTTAGGAGTCAGGGCCACATTCAAAACCTGCCTGTTAAATGAATATAGAAATAAAAGAAAGCTGGTGTTCCCTAGAAAGGCCTTCCTTCCTCTTTAGAGCAATCAATGGTTTCTAACACTAGTTTTGGGTTTATCTCCATTCTTCCAAAACTAATCCATGAATATTCACTTAAAAGCAATGCACTAGGGCAGCTGCTAAAAGCAAATCTCTTTTTGTCATGGGGATCAGCACCCTATAATTTATATGCATAATAAAGATGTGTCACTAGAAAGTAGACTTTCTTAAAACAACAAACTCCTATATAGTTGGCAAAACCCAAACAAGAACATGATTCTTTTTTTTTGAGTAGGCTCTGTGCCCAACATGGGGCTTGAACGCGTCATCTTGACATTAAGAGCTGCACGCTCGCTCTAGCGACTGACCCAGCCAGGCACCCCTGAATAAGAACATCAGTAAGGATCCAAAGACTGTGTATGGCCACTAGGCAAGGAGAGTTCAAGGGGAAGCATCCTGGAGGAGAAAGAGGCAGGCAGAGGCTGGGTTGGGTGAGAGGGGCCAAGGTCCTCCCCACCCAGAAGACAGCTCCTGGCTCCAGGGAGGGTCAGAGGTGCAGGAGGGTGGGGGGGTGGGAGGCCGCAGCCCCAGATTGCAGCACAGCAGGCAGGGGAGTAAGCACAGCAGGCAGTGTGTAAACCGGAGGCCTGGCCGGGGTTCTGATGCCACCACGTAACAGGGCGTCTGTAACAGGGCGTCCGGGAACTCCCCTCCAAGAGCCTCTCCTAGTCTACCCAGTTCTAACACACAAGAATTTTTGGATGTGAGGACATTCTGAAATCCACCAAGAGCTACACATTTGCACAGAATCGTTCTGAAGAGACTGCGCCCAGAGAACCGGGGGAAACTGGGTCAAAAGGTGACTTAGTAACACTATCGGTGGCCCCAGGATATAGGGTGAAGAGCGGCAGCGCAGAAGAGAACCCTGATAAAAAGCAGAACTGAGCGTAGGACAGTTAAGGGGCGGGGGTGGGGTGGGAGGGGAGGCAGATCCATGACCCTGGAGGGAGGGGTGACCAGGTGGGCCAACAGGAGGAGGGTCATCTCTATGGAGGGGGGAGGGGAAGGAAGAAGAGGAGGGGGAGGGGAGATGGGGAAGAAGGGGGAGGAAGAAGAAAGGGGAGGAGAAGGGGGAGGGGAAGAAGAAGGAAAGGAGAATGGGGGAGAGGAGGAGGAGAGGAGGAGGGGGAGCAGGCGATGGCAGAGGGCTGGCAGGGGTGGGAGGGGACCACACTCCCATTCCCCATTCCCAGTGTGAGCCAAGTGGTGGAGGGGGGCTGACAGAGAAGGACCTCAGCAACCTGGCCGGGGTAACAAGGCTTCTCACTGTAGCACAAACAAATCATTATCCCTCACTGCCAACCTCCTCCTGAGGGAATCAGGTGTCTGCATGCCTCTGAGGGAAGGGACAAGGAAACCTGCGGCCTATCTGGGCAGCGGGGGAAGGTGCTGGCTGGCTGAGCAACAGGGCCACTCTTGAATCTCAGGGTCGTGAGTTCGGGCCCCAGGTGCGCAGAAATGACTTTAAAACATAATAAATAAATAAGTAAGTAAGTAAATAAAAATGGTTGTAGACAGGAGGCCAACCAGGTGTGGTGAGGGCCCTGGGGATAGAACCACCAGGACTCAGGAGGAAGGGCAGGAAGGGTGGGAAGAGCAGGAAGGGAGGGAAGGGCAGAGGACAGGATGCTGAGTCAGGCAGCACAGCAGGTACAGGGTGAGGTAGGCAGGGAGGGGAGGAGGGTGGCCTGAATCAGCCCAGGAGGACCAGGGCTATCCTCCCAAGGGTGGAGACCAGCCTCTCCTCGGCCCCACCAAGGGCCAGCTCACAGTGGATCACAGCCCGGGGACATGGAGAAGGCAGCAGGACTTCCTGACCAGCAGGATGGAGCCCACATCTCCCTACCTCTCCCACCTGCTCAGCACCTTCCCTGGCCAACTTCCCACCAGGCCAGGCATTCCTGGGCCTAGACAACCCAGACAACCAGAGACCAAAGCCCCATGATGAATGGACCAGAGTGCTGCCCTCCTTGGTAGGGCATGCCTGCACAGTACCCCTGCAGGCACTGAGCCGAAGCCCTGGTGGCCTGGAGCAGGGAGGCCCTCTGTCTCCAGGCCCGGGGAACCTAGCAGCCCCAGCCCCCAGCCTGCAATCTACAATCGAGCCTTTCAATAAGCACTTTGCTCCCTTCTGTACCGGGGGCCTGGGTCTCAGACCCTAACAGAGCCAAGCATCCCCCTCAGGGCACCTGGGTGACACCTAGGCCCTCCCCCACACGCCCAGTGCTTCTTCTGGGTGGCCAGGAGCTTCTGTGCAGAGGGCAGGGCGCAGGCCTTTGGCTCAGGGGAAGGACAGACAGGAGTTTCAAGTTCAGATCGCGGATCCTGAAGCTGCTCTGTCTTCCAGGGGAGCGGGAGGACTCTCGGGCTTGGTGGAGGGCTCTAAGGCAGGGAAAAGGCAGCCAGCCGCGCTCCCACCTGGGGGGCCCGGTGACTCAGCCACCCACAGCTGAGGACAACAGGCATGTCCACAGACCCCAGGAGATATCCTTGCTGAGCCTTTCTTTCATAAGAGTGATCAGGTGGCTCCGACCTCCAGCGAGCAGTCACCCACACGTCAGCCACACTTCTGTTTCACCATCATAGCTGCCCCATGAGGGGGTCTGGCCACCCTCATGTGACAGATGACAAAAATGAGGCAAAGGAGTAAAGACGGCCTTGACAACAGTCACCCCATCAGTGATGAAGCAGGGTGTGAATTCAACTCTGTCTCCGGGGCCCGTGCTCTAGTCCAGACCCTTCCTGTGCCCCAGGTCAGTCCTCACTGGTGTGGCCACTCTGCCCTGGGTGCCAGCAGGCTCGAGGACTAGTCCCTAGACTGTGTGGGCCCTGAGGTCTGCTTCGGACAGGCCTGGAGACCTGCTGAACCCTCCTCTAGCATCTGCTGCGTCCTTCCCAGATGTGCAGCCCAAGCCCACACCCCAACCTCACCCACAGGGGTCTCTGCAGTAGGTGCTGGTATCCCCCAGACGAGCTGGGCTGTCATCCTGGGCTATCCCACCCTGGCCTCTCTCTCAGCTCCCTCTTGCCCAGCTTCACACACACAACAGCGTGGGGTGAGCGTGCCTTGCGTGTTTACAGTGCCGAGAACAAAGAGCACACCACCTAGGCAGCACTCCCAGACTTCCAGGAAGAAAGAGGGAAGTAGGGAGGGGGAGCCTGGATCTGAAGGACCCCGGGGATCACCTGGTCCAGCAGGCTTGGGAGCCCACATGCATCAGATTACCTGGGTGAACACATCTGGGCTCCGTGGGGTGCAGGGGCCGCCCCAGGGGCAGGGCCTGGGCACTTGAAGGATAAAAACATTTCCCAGGTGACTCCGACCACCTGATTAGACCCCCTGCTCTCATCCCCTCGTTCTGTGAGCAAGGAAACCATATCCCAAAGAGATGACACTCACCCTGGAAACGAGAGACAGACCTGAAACCAGAACCAGGGCTCCTGGTTCCTGAGGCCGCTTTCACTCTGGGTGTCATGCTGCCTACGGCCTTGCAGGGCAGCTCTCCGGAGACGTCAACTCGGCCCCATCTGAGAAGGTCGTGAGGCCAGGGCAGGGGCTGGGATGGCAGCAGGAATGTCATTGCCCCCTTGGGAGACACACGTGACCTGCTCAGAACATACCCTCGACCCTAGGCTGCCCAAATACCCAGAAGCCTGTAGGTCGTCCTGCGGCCATGCTGCACAGCAGGGTGCTGGGCACGCAAGTCCTGGCAGTCGGGTTGGACAGGCTCCACAGTGGACCTCCATAGGCACTTTGGAGATGTACCCAGCCCTCACGAGCTCACTCCACACAGGCACCACAGCCGCGTCCCCCTTTCCTTAGCGAGCAGCGGCGCTGACCACACCCAGGCAGTGGGTGAGGCCCCCAGGGACAGCGCGAGGGCCCCCCCGAGGACGGCGGGGCTCCTAGGGCTGAGTGAGCACCAGCCAAGGAGAACCACAGTTCCTGATTCACACCTGGCTCAATGTGAGGAAAAAGGAGAGATGGCCCTGAGCAGGGCTGAGGGGAGAAGAGCCTGGAAGCCCCAGCGAATATGTGCAGCCCCCCCCAGGCTGTGCATACGAGGCAGAGGAAAAGTCCTCAGGTTTGGGAGCCAGCACACAGACTGGTGACCCAGGGATAAAGCCTCAAGAGCGTACTCTAAGTCCCAGTGCCCACGCCACGAGCTGTGGCCCTGAGGCCTAGACTCTGACCTGTAAGGCAGGCCCCCTGCAGCACCAGTCTCCTGCCCTCCCCTCTTTCCCCCTGAAGGTCAATGAAGAAACTGCAAATGGGGTGGACAGAGGAGAGCCAAGAGGCAGGACAGGCCACTGCACCAGTCACCTCTAGTCTAAGAAACCCAACACGACTGTGGGTCATGCTGGGGATCTGCCCAGGGCTTGGGCCCCAGGGAGGGATGCAGCTTGACCAGCTCCAAACCACACAGGCCTGGAGGTCCAAGAGGGGCATGAGAGGGGCCTGCAGGGCTATGCAATTGCCCCAAAACACCTTCAGCAGGGAGCCACCCCTCCCCCAAGTATGTCACCCCCAGGAGAGCCGCAGCGCCCTGCACGACCCAACCCTAAACATCTCCCTCCTGCACAGGATGTTATCCAGGTCTGAGTTTCCAGCACCCAGAAGGGTTCCCATCAAAACACAAGCATGCACTAGTGGAGCACAGCTTCCAGCCAGAGATGTGCCCCGCACCCCTGGGGAAAGGTGGGACCAGGAGGGACAGAGCTCTCGACCAGTCCACGGCACTCATCACAGGTGGTTTCCTTCCCTTTCTGGACAAACTCCCATCGACGTGGGTGCCCCTCACATGCAAGTGCAGACAGGCTGCTGCACTTGGTTACCCTCGCCCCTCAAGTGACCTTTCCAACCCCCTCCAGCGGACCCCTGGACCCCCAGGATGAGACGTCAGAGCGGAGACAAGCATGGTGTTGCAAGCAGGCGCAAGAGAACCAGAGACAGGAGGGGGCCGGAGGGCCTGACCATGAAAGAGAAGCCCCAACTTCTTCTGCTGCAGGGTCTGCTTGTGGTTCCCGCAGCCACAGCCCCTTCATTTAACCCCCCTTCGGCTGCAGGCTCTGGGGCAGGGGTGGCTTGGGGGCCAGCTGAAGACACACCAACATCTGGGAACTCCCAGGAACCTCTGCAACGATGTCACCTCAGCCCACGCCACAGGTGTTAAGCACCTGCTGTGTCAGGCCCTCCCCTCAACTCCACGGGGGAGTGGGCTAGGGCTGAGAGGGAGGACGGGCGTGCAGCCTCATCCACGGAGCTGCAGCTGGAATGACAAACAGGCTGTGGGCTGGGTCATACACCGGCATGAGGGTTTTCAGTGCCTCCACATCGCACCCTTAATGTGGCTAAGACCCTCAGATTTTAGGTATCTATAACTGCAGTAAAAAACGCTGTTTCCAAGGGAGGAAGAAGACTGTCTTCCTTTCTTCCTGCCGAAGAATAGGCCTCTTTTCTGAATCATTCAGCTCTTGCTTCTAAACTAAATCTTCCAGATTCTTTTTAACATTATTTGATAGAAAGAGAGAGAGAGCATGTGCACACAAACAGGGTGCGGAGGAAGGGCAGAGGCAGAGAGGGAACCCCAAGCAGACTCCAAGCTCACTGTGGAGTCCGACCTGGGGCTCCATCTCATGACCCCAAGATCACAACCTGAACTAAATGAAACCAAGAGTCGATGGCCGACCACCCGAGCCACCCAGGGGCCCCAGCCTCCTAGATACTTGTACGCAGCTTTCCCTCCTGTCACAGTGCCTAGTCGGCAGCCCATCACCCCAACATCTTTCAGTCCCAGGGCTGGCTCCCTGAGCTTCTGTGTTCCTGGCATGTGCCCACCACCGCAACCCACCTGCAGTCCCCAGAGACTCAGGTTAATGTCTCACACCCGCTGCCCAAACATGTCCCACGTTTGTGAACAAAGTCTGTCCCCTACCCCGGCAGTTTGGGACAGCGGGCTCCTCGAGGGCAGCAGCCTCCATCACATAGGCTGTGTCAGTCCATAAGACAGGCCTCAGTCCTGAAGGCCCTAGACAACGTGACTGCGGGAACATGGACAGTGCTCCATCCCCACGCAAGCCCACAAGGCCTGCCCACCACGGGCACACATGTGCAACGAAACCAAGGGGCGGACGGCACTGCTCACAGCCCATGGTGTAGGATGGAGGGCCTGCGGTGCCGTCTCCTCACAGGCGCCCGCGCACGCCTTGCCCCTGGGAGTAGGCCGGCCATACAGGCGCCAACACGCTCAGGCTCTGCACTGAGTCACACCTGAGTCTGACTCAGGTGCTGCCACTTGCTGGCTGTCCAACCCTCCATGAGGGCCTAGGGCTCCCCAAGTGCTGGGGGCCTTGGTGCCTCCACCCTGAACATGAGACCGCTTACTCTGCAGGGCTGGCAGGAGGGCTGGTGGGAGGACATGAGGACAGAGCCTCTCACATGGTTGTGACCTCAGGACCCCTTGTGCGGTGAAGCCACATGAAATAAAAAATAACCTGGGTCAGAGCAATCTCTGCTCTGGACCGAAGGGAGACAAAGGGGTCACCGGGAGTCTCACAGCAGAGGAACTGATAAACAGCAGAGCCACATGCTGCCTGTCCCCCAGCTGCGTGCTGTTGCCCCTGTCCCACCATGTCCCACCCTGTTCCACCATGTCCCACCCTGTTCCAAGGTGCTTTCCAGAGGGAAGAGGGGCCTTGTTCAGACAGACTCTAAGCCCTGGCAATCCGAGACCAGGAGCCCGCCCAGCTCTGTGCTCCTCAGCCAGGTTCAGGGGCATGGCAAGTGGACAGCAGCACTATCTCTGGGCCCCACCCACCTGTCCCCACTGTGGCCCTGACCCCCGCCCCTCGCCACCCCTAGAGCGCACCTTAGGCAGGATGCCTGCCTCTCCATGCAATCTGAGTCATGCTGCCCGCTCGCCATACCTGTCTCCCAGGGGACACCCTGACAGTGAAAAGCCTAGGAGCAGCAGAGCGCACTCACCTCATCTCCCAGATCCTGAGTGCGCCCTCCACTCCTGCCTGTTTTCCCAAAGACTCTTACCCGAGCCACTCCAAGCTAAGGACCAAGTACTACACGCTTCAGCCACCTTCTCAAAAATGTGCCTTGAAAGAAAGAGTGGGTGGGTGGTAAAGAGGGAACATGAAAATTTCCTTCCCTCCAGCCTGGCTTGGAGTCAGCCCATTGCACCTTCCGAGGTGTGCCGGCAACGCATGAAAGCTGTCGGGAAAGACAGGAGCTGCGCAGAGCCACTTCTGGACCACATTCCTCTGCGCACCCAGAGAGCAGTAACAGGGGACTTCATGGGCAATCCTGCCCCAGCCTTCCCCCGGCCTCCCCAAGTTGACACTGAGTTCGCAACAGGCACCGCTGGCATCCCGGGTGGAAAAACAATTCTTCGACCAGCTGCCAACACTTGGAGCGAGTAACAACCCTGGTCCCCACATACTGAAAGCCATCAGTGCTTTCCAGACACAGGACACCTAGGGCTCCCTCCCCAGCATCTCCAGATGCCCCTGGAGTGCCCCTGGAGTGCCATGTCGCCGGGCTGAGGACCACCGGGTAGGAACGTGTGCTGGGCTGCGCCGCTCGGGGGCCCAGGACATGTGAGGAGTGTTTTGTTGCTTGTGGATCAAACAGAGGGAAAGGACAAGTCACAGGAATAGTGGAGCAGTCTCCAAAAGTGAGCGATTACTGAACCCCAGCTCTGAGCTCAGCTTTCTCATGGGCACCGTGAGGGGTCAGCAGGATGTGAGGATTACGGTCCCTGGACAGGAGAACACGGTGGGGAAAATGAGGCCATAAAGCGACATACAATACAGAGTTATAGGTGTTCAAGGACTGAATTATGGGGTCTGTGAGGAGGAGGAGGTGACCGGCAAGGGCAGGTTTGGTCAGGAGAGGCTTCAGGGACAGATCACAAGAGTGGAGGTGGCTTGGAGAAGGAGCCCTTCCTGCCTCAGCCCTGCTGGTCCTCCATCTGTCCCTGCAAGGGCCGCTGGTCAGGGAAACTTCTCCAAACCTGGCTACCAGGAGCAGTCAGCAAGGCAAGCCCTTCCAATCTTCTCCTCAAACGGTTCCTGGAGGAAAAGGGTGCGAAGATCCCCTCTCTCCCCAAGAACACCAGCTTGGCTCAGGCCTGCGTTGAGGAGGCCTTCTCAGCTCACAAGCCAGGAGGTACAGCTGCTCCCCTGCAGTCCAGACTCCAGGATACTGGGTGCTCTGGGTGCTCCAGGGTGCTGGGTGCTCTGGGTGCTGGGGCTTTGGATGAGGGGGCTGTGGGTGCTCTAGGTGCTGGGGCTCTGGGTGCTCCAGAGTGCTGGGTGCTCCAGGTTGCTGGAGGCTCTGGATAATGGGGCTCTGGGTACTCCAGGGTGCTGGGGCTCTGGGTGCTCTGGGTGCTGGGACTTTGGGTGCTGGGGCTCTGGGTGCTACGTGATCTGAATGCTGGGGCTCTGGGTTCTCCAGGTGTTGGGTGTTCCAGGGTGCTGGCGGCTCTGGGGTAGGCCTGCAGACTCTCCTGCTGTGGGGAACGCCCTTTCCAGCTGAGTCTGAGGTTTAACCACCTCCACTGTCCAAGGCCTCTGGCTTCCTCCCTGCCCCCCCACCCCAGCCACCCCCTACTTCCTCAGAGAGTCCCCTCCTTGTCCCTCCTCATTCATCCCTCTGGGGCCACTATTGGTTCCTCCCACAGGCTGTGCCACCAACGGCTCTATAGCCTTCTACCAGCTTCTATGCTGCCACCCTCCTGAACCAAAGCTTTTCCTGGAGTCTGGCTCCTCCAAGAAGCCCAAGACTGTGGCTTCCCCAGCCCTGCTTCATTTCAAACATGCAAAGTCAGGAGCAGTCCCCCTGCAAACCCCACTCATCCCTTACTGGCACACAACATAAATTGAGACTTTCATTTATTTATACACGGCATCTACCTAAACGTTGGTTAGAATCCCACTTTGCACAGACCGTGCGAACAGGCACAAGGCCCAGGGCTGGGCCCACTTGTGCTTATTTCTGGGAGACTTATCTACCTTCCAACCCCAGGCACCACTCAGGCACACAGCACCCCCACCACCACCCACACACAGGTGCCTACGTGAGCAGATGGGAATGTGCATTTGCTGGACCATAGCGATCACTGTGCTGTGTACACGGACATCCAAACGTCGTGTCATACACCTTCCATACACACGCCTTTCTTACAAATCTAAAATAACACATCAAGTGATGAACTTCTCCCTCATATACCTGCTCTCGACGAGAAGCACAGTCACCCACCCTCTGCAGGGCGACACGTAGTTCATGCAGACCCAGTACCAAGACCCTCCCCACAACAAGCAAAAACGAGGGTCCTTGGAGTCACACGCCCTTCCCACATACATGCCCTACCCTCCAACACAAACTTTTTTTTTCCTCCCACAGGAAGGTTCAGAGGACATCATTCTGGACCGTTAAGCCTGGAGCTTCCACCTAATCCCCAGGCCTTGGTTGTTGACCTAATGCTCCACCTAAGAATGGCTCCATTCTAGGGTCTCCCAGTTGCAGCCATCACCAGAGTCTCCCTGCTGGTTCGCCTCTCCTGCTCTTTCTGTGCCAATGACAGCTTGGGTTTCTGGCCTGTAAACTGTTTCTATCGATCAAGCAAATATTTTTGTCTTATAAAAAGTAAGAAGGATCCTTTTTACACACTCTCATGGCACGCTGAAGTCTGCCGTGGTCTGTAGCTGGCCTGCGGTTACATGTGTACCTATAGGATTATTTTGCCAGCGTCCCTCTGCAGTCCGGGCTACAGGAACACCAAGTCTATCTTGTTCATCAATGTGCCCCTCGGTGCCTAATTCCAGAACTTTCCTCAAACAAACAGGAAGCCTAGCCACAATTAACAAGTACTTCCTCAGGCCATCTGGCCACTCGAATGGAATCTCCAGGGCTCCTTGGTCATTGTAGTTCCATCCCCTTCTCCCCTCCTTGTACCATCCCCTCCCCCGAGAAAGAACAAAAAGCCTCAAGCACCTTCTCAACTAGCCTTTAGAGGAGCTTCCTGTGGATGGAAGAACCCCAGACTCCAGTCAAGGCCTGGCTGGTGAGAAGACCAGCAGGAAGAACAGGAGCAGGGAGAAGGAACGTGGGTGTGGCCCTAGCCCGCGTCTGCTAGCAAGTAAGGGCTGTATCTCCCTCTTTTCTGTGGGCACTCAGGAAACATTCTGAAAGTTGACTTATTAACCTGATTACTTTTTGTTCTATTTCCAACCCAGGAAAGACAGAGGATGCTCGGGGAAGAGAAAGGACTGGGCATCAGATTTCGAGATGACTGAAGACAGGGCAATAGAAAACCAGTATTATTCATGGGAATCGGACTGAACGAAATCTTCCCAACCCTGAGGAGCCCAGGGGATTGAGGAGAGCAGCAACAGTTAGGGAAGGGGGAGCCGGAGCAGTGGAAGCATGTCTTAGGTGAATGCCCCCAGGTCCTGGTTCCAGCCTAGTGCAGGACTGAGCCCAATGTGACACCCACAGCCTGCCCACAACCCCCAGGACCTGGTATGCACACAGCCGCCTGCCTGTGCCTGGCGCTGATGCAAGAAGGGATGTCTCTGAAAACCTCGTCCAGTAGGACTTATCTAGAGCCAGCAAGGTCTATGGGGCTGACTCGTGGACGGCTTCTGGAGACGCTGCCTGGCCCCAGGACTATCTCTAGGTTGAGAGGCTACCTCCACAGTCCTCATGTCTAGACCGAGGCCCGAGTTCGAGCTTGTAAAGAGCAGCCACGCACTTCCTGCCATTCTGTCCCCACACCGGTAGGAGGGGACACTACGTGTCCAAGCCGTGTCCGCTGCCCTGTCGGAGGCACCAGGAGGCACCAGAGCCAAAACCGAGAGGAATGGAGGCCAGGCCTGAAATGGGGAAATCTGCTGGGCACAGCGGTAACAGCTCTGCTGGCAAGTGTGACAGGTGGGCCAGCTGGCTCCCTTGCTGACCCTTCTTCCTGTCATCTTAACTGTCAAAACCTCATCTTCCCACAGACCTTCCCTTCCACGTATCACCAAGGGCCATGGGCAATCTGTCCTGCCCGGCGGTGGCCAGGACGGCATCATCACTCCCCTCGTTTGGCAGGGAATGGCTGAACACCTGGCTCTGGAGAAGTTCTCCAGCACCTTCCTTCCATCGTTGTGCTGGAGCAGGCCTGTACTTCACTGCCCCCAGTGCCCCAAACAGCCCCAGCTTCCCTCTGCAGCTGTCTAGGGGAAAGTCACTTCCAGGCACCGCTCCTTCTGCAGCAGGAGACCCGGCTTCCCACCGCCTGCCTGAAGCATCTGCCACCAGTATCTGGACAGCTAGTGCACCAGAACCTGGTGTTCAGCAGCCCAGAACCGCCAGCTTTACGGGGGATGCTGGCCCTGTAGCCTCGTGCAGAGAGAAGAAAGGGGAAGAGGTTTCTCTAAAGCAGACACAACAACACAAATTCATTTGACAAGGAGCACCTGTCAGTACCACTGCCTAGCAACAAGTCCCTCCTGCTTGGGCACTACGGTACGACTTGAACATGGTGACGCTGAGCCTCTAGCTCCACAGTTTCAAGGACACTGCAGTCTGAAACTTCCAACTGCTCAGACAGTAGAGAGAAGCGGTTTGATCTATGAAGTGGGTCAACCAAAAAGGAGCGACGCAAAAGGAAAGAGGTCAGCCTGGGGTCTGCTCCCACCTCATACCATCCATTTTGCTGATCCTTATTCCTTTGTGGGAAGCCAAGAGCCACAAGCCAGAAGACTCTTCTGGAATATCACCAAGCTTGGACGCAGAGAAGGTCTGAAACAAGAGGCCCTATTTTCTCTTGGATGACCCTAAGTTTACTTCAAGTGCATCACACTCAGATGAAGGTTTCCAGAACTCTGTTTACCACCAGACGAGGTCTGATTCCAAAAACAACTCAGAAAAGATATTCTTAATTGTGTGTCCGTAAAAGAGGGGCAAAAGCAAGCCCAACAAACATGACATTTACTGAGTGCCTTCTCTGAGCAAGCATTGTGCTGAGAGCTCTCCCTTGTTCTGATATGCATTTATTCAACAAACACTGAGGCCCCATGATGTGCAAAACACTGATGCAGGCACTGGTGTGCAGAACAGTCAGAGCTCTAGCTTCCCCAGACCTTACATTTTAGTCGAGGTGGCTAAAAACAAAAACCTCTGTCGGATGGTGATAAATACCATGAAGTAAAATAAAGCAGACTAAGGGAATGCTATATAAAAGTGACATAAAAATAACGCAGGGGAAGCAGCACTTTTTCAGATACAGCTGTGCTGGAAGGCTTCTCTGATTGCCATCCGATGACAGGAGCAGCAATAAGCCCCTACATGCCAGGCCGGGGGCTGAGGACTCAACAGGCAAGACTTGGGGAGTCCATGGCAGCTCTGAGTTGGGCACCACTGCTCTCCCCACACCGAGCTGGGAGGAAAGGCTCTCGGTAGCATCTGGCAAGGCTGCACGGTGACAGAGCCAGGACTTGAACTCAGGAAGACAGCCCTGTCCCCATGCCACTCTGCGGGGGGAAACAGAGCCTCAGGGGTCAAGTGTGCCCCTGGCCGCGAAGCGGCAGGTCCACCGGCCTTGCCACGCAGGGCTGGGGTTCAGTGCCATTCAATCTGGCCCCCGTCAGACTGTTCCTCTCATCACTGGCTGAAAACCAAACCTTATCTTGAAACAAGAGGAGAAAGACAATGTAGGCTCTCCCAGGCCGGCTACTAAGTGAACATGTTCCCCGCTCTCCGCCCCCAGCACAAAACACGGACGAAAGGGAAAGGGGCTTTGCTGCTAATTCTGCAGGCTGCCATTTCCCACTGAAAGACAGGGACAGAAGAGATGAGCCAGGCCGCTGCTCACAGGACCACAGCAGCTCCGGAGGTAGAGCAAGGGGACAGGCACTAAGGAAAGGTCAGCAGCAAGGAGGAAGGAGCCCTCTCTCCCTTTGGCCCTCCAGGAGTGGGGTGGCAGTAGAAGCGGTGGTGGCAGGATGAGGAGCAGGGGGGATAGAAACCCTGGGGTCAGGTCCAAGGCCTCTCCTGAGGGGAATGAGAGGAAAAGGAGGCAGGAGGCTAACAGTGCTTCTGGCTGAGAAGTCCAGAAAGGAAATGCCACAGCCAAGGTCAGAGGGCATTTGCAGGATGGCTGCAAACCCCAGGTAGCGGGGGTCCGGGCAAAAGTGGAGGTTTATAGGAACAGAGAAGCCCTAGCAGAGTTCCACAGGGTTTCAACCACAGGTCATGGTTTAGACCTCCCGTTTATTGTATGTAACCCTGTAGCCAGAGTTAACAACCAAGATGGGAAGGGAAGATGGGGTTCATCCCAGAACACATTAAGGGCAGCTGGGAATTCCATCGTATGATACCCCAACAGGCCCTGCCCTGCAACACACGCGAGCACACACGGAATGAAAGCCAATGCTTAGTCTCCCTCCTCAGCAACTTATCACCTTGTCTCCAGCAAGGCAGGTCTCCTGGCCCAACACGGCACCAAACAAATTGTGACCTGAATGGCAAGAAAAACTGTGTCACCTAGAGAAACCCAATTAACAACATGACTCTGCTCTCCTCAATTCCCCTCTCCCCTCCAGGCATATCCGGGGCACCTGCGTGGCTGACCCCTTTTCCCACCACTAGCCACGTTCCCTGGCTAACAACAGCCAGACGGGTTTGAACGAGGGGCCTCTGGAGAAGCCAATCCTGACTCAACTGGGGAAATCCTGCTGCCCCCTACACCGTGGCCTGGTTGAGGAAGGCCGAAGGACACAGGATAAACGCAGCCCCTGCGTGGACAGCCTGGAGTGTTCACCTTGAAACCACCAAGTTGCTTCTTAAGTGCGCGCTTCTGGCTGAAGAGGGACACAAATGCTCCTGAGAGCTCCCAAATGAGGGCGTGCACATGCCCCCAAAGGGACAATAAACAGGTATTTCTAAGAAATTCCTGCTGTGGTTGACTCCTGTAATCCCTTTCCTAGGGAGGCCCTGCCCTGCGACGCCCCCATCATCTTCCCGCTGCCTGCCCACCGACCCCATGCAGCACGTCCACACACATAAACATCCTCCCGCCGGCCCTGCCTGCCACTGCCACGAGCCAGGGCTTCTGGAGAGAAGCAGCGCCTCCCCCCCCCGCCTCCCCCCCAGCGCGGGGCCGTAGCTGCAGGGTTGGTAATGCAATAGGCAGGGACCCCGAGACCGGATATGCCTGGTTCTGGACTGCTGTACTTGAAACAGGAGAGGAGGCATAGGGAGCGCCGAGCACACGAGGACCAGGGGGACGAGGGCGTCTGCGGGGTGCAGACGGGAAGGCCGAAATTCCGGCCGGGAGGGAGAGCTAGGCCATCCAGGGGGTGGGCGAGGCGGCGGTGTGTGTGTGTGTGGGGGGGCTGCTGTCAAGGCAGTGACAAAGTCAAAATTCGAGGCGCCGAGCGAGGGGAGGAGGAAAAGAAGGAGGTGGAGGAGGAGGAAGGAGACACAAGTAAGGGCACGGCTGGAAAGAGGCCAGGGAGGGGGCCGGCCGGCAGGACCGTGCAGGTGACAGGGCTAGGGCTGCGGGAAGCGCGGGGGTGGGGCGGGGGAAGGGGGTCAGCGGCGCCGGCAGAGGGGGCAGGGGTGTGGGGGCGGGGTACCGAAGGGCGGGGACCGACCTGGCTCCGGGAAGCTGCAGCGCGTGCCCCGAGAAGGGGAGCCGAGGGCTAGGGTGAGGGCGGGGGCGGGGGGCCCGCAGCGGGGGGCAGGGGGCACCCGGGGGACAGCGGGCACGTGAAGCGGGCAGCCGCGCCGCTGCCCCGCGGCGGCGGCGGGGCAGGAGCCGGGGCGAGGCTGGGGGCGGCGCGCTCACCCGCAGGGCGGACAGGTCGATGTCGTCCAGGCTGCGGGCGGGGGCTGGGTCGCCCATGGCCTCCGCGGGCAGCCGGGCCCCGGGGCCGCTCACGCTCCGGCTCGGTTATTCCGCTGCCGCCGTCGCCGCTTCTCCCCCATCGGGGGATCCCGGGGGCGGACTCCGCCGCGCCTCCCCCGGAGGAGCGCGGAGGGGGAGGGCCGGCGGGAGGACCGACCCACCGACAGACAGGAGCAGGCGCCCGGAGCCCGCACCCCGAGTCTCCCGCCTCTCCTGCGCAGGCGCCGAGTGACCGCGCGCCGGGAGGGAGGGCGAGGAACGTGACGCGAGCGCGCCGGGCGCCCCTCCCCCTAGGCGCCGACACCTGCGCGCAGGCGCAGGAGAGAGCGCGAGCGCGAACAGCGCGCGCTAGGACCCACAGAAGTGGGCGGTGGCCGGGCGGCTGCGGAGCGCGCCCACCGGCCGGCGCGCCTGCGCACTCGCGCTTCCTCCCCTCCGCCTGCGTTTTGCCCTCTTTCTCCCCCATTTCCTTCTCCGCTTAGCTTTGACGCTTTTCCTTCCCTTTCCCTCCTCCTCTTTCGTGTGCCCAGCTGCCAATCAAGCCACCCACATCTATTTGCGGGGGAAGGGGGCGGGGCCCAGCCCCCCTATTACTAGGAGGTTGTTATGGTAACACCCCACGCGAGGGCTGGGTGGCCTCTAGATAGGATGGGCTGTCCACCCACCTCATTGCCATGGCAACAGTGGAGCCGCCGAGGGAGGGGCCTGGGGTGAGAATGTGGCTCGAGAACCCACGTGGGAGGGAGGCTGGGGGCTCAGGGGGTGCCCTGCACCCCCCACCTTGGCCGGAGTCGGGGGTGTTGAGGAGGGGACCCGCGACCGCAGGACGGGGAAATCCTCCCGGACACCTTGTCCTGCACGAGGAAGTTACTTCAACAATTATTCGCTGACCAATCCCTGGAGCCGCGTGTAGTGGAAGGTGGGGCAGGGAGATGCTGAGGACCCTCCGTCCAACCTCTTCGGATCGTGCTTGGGTCACTTAGGTCTGGGGTTGGCACAGCAGCCCCAGCCATTACCCCACTGGAGGCTGGATGATGCTATGGACAAGAACCAGGAGTCATGTGCCGTTGCTGTGCTGTGCGACCTTAAGCCCGTTGCTTTGCTTCTCTGGGCTTTTCTTTGCCTGCGAAGTTGAAGAAGAAGGCTGTTTGCTCCCTGAGGTCACTTCCAGCGGCGACGGTGTCTCTGATCAGGAGACCCCACCACCAGTTTCCATGCACACACCACCTAGGAGAGTTTGCACGGAAAGTCCTTGAAAGGGGTGGACACCCCCCTTTCTGAGTTCTTCTCTTTGGCGCATTTTGATGCACGTCCACTTTTGCCCCCACCCCTCCTGTTCATTATGACATTGTCCTTGTCCGGGGCACAATCGCCGCTTGACCTCCATTGCTCTTTATCAGCCACCTGCCTGGTCTGCCTGCCGGGACTCCCTTAAGCCAGTTCTCCATGCCCACAGTGGTTTTTAAAATTCAGACCCGATGTCACCCCTGTTTGAGAGCTTCCACTGCGACCTCAGTTTTGAATAAAGTATGGCGTCGAAGACCCTTCAAGATTCCACCTGCTTCTCCTGCCTTGTTTTTCAACACTGTGCGGTTCAATTTCACATGTTCCAGGCATCCTGAAATTGTCTCCTCACTGTGGCCAGAACCCCAGAAACCCTCCCCCAGCCTGTGCATCTGCTATGTCCTCTCCCTGGAATATTCTGACCATGCCCACTCTGACTGCCCCTTGCTTTGTCCTACATGTCTGAATCAACTCCTCCACGAAGCCTTCCTTGACTCACTAAAGCTGAATATTGTTTTAACCACCTGGTCTAAACTGATGAGAACACTCACTTTGAATTGTAAATGTCTGCCGCATTCCCATAAAGGCAGGAATCAAGACAGCCTTGTTCAGTGCAGGTCTTGGCACCCATTAGAGGTTCAGTAACACGCTAAGTGAACGAAGGCCTCTGTCATCTGGGCAGACCCTGTGATATATGCTAACACAAGATCAACACCATGGGATAGGGGCACCTGGGGGGCTCAGCGGTTGAGCGTCTGCCTTCGGCTCAGAGTGTCACCCCAGGGTCCTGGGATCAGGTCCTGCATCGGGCTCCCCACAGGGAGCCTGCTTCTCCCTCTGTCTCTCATGAGTAAATAAAATATTTTTTTAAAAAGACCATGGGATTGTATGAAAAAACACAGAATTTGAACTTAGTCCTGGGATCCCTGGGTGGCGCAGCGGTTTGGCGCCTGCCTTTGGCCCAGGGCGCGATCCTGGAGACCCGGGATCGAATCCCACATCAGGCTCCTGGTGCATGGAGCCTGCTTCTCCCTCTGCCTGTGTCTCTGCCTCTCTCTCTCTCTCTGTGACTATCAAAAAAAAAAAAAAATGAACTTAGTCCTTCGGGCAAGTCATTAATCAGGTTCAATTCTATCATTGATAAAATAGAGATAATAGAAAGATTAGGATATAATAAAACTAGATATGTAGATTGGCACAGTAGATCCTTGACAAATTTGCTTATTACTGACTCACAGTCAATGTTTAATAAAGAGATACAGAAACAGTGAGTGAGCAGGTGAGGATTACAGGGGTAGGCTGGCCAAGAGGCAGTGCAATCCAGAAAGTAGGAAGAGCAGAGAAACCAGCCTGACCTCATGTTCGTAATTATCAAAGTTGGACTATGGACACTTGGATACATGACAGTTCATATTGTCATTTATGTTTGTATATATGAAATTGTCCGTAATAAAAACTTAGAATTGATGTGGTAGGGCAGCCCAGGGTGGCTCAGCGGTTTAGCGCCACCTTCAGCCCAGGTTGTGATCCTGGAGACCCAGGATCGAGTCCCACATCAGTCCCACATCAGGCTCCCGGCATGGAGCCTGCTTCTCCCTCTGCCTGTGTCTCTGCCTCTCTCTCCGGTCTCTCATGAATAAATAAATAAAAATCTTAAAAAAAAAAAAAAAGAATTGATGTGGTAGAGAAAGTCCCAGATTGGGCATCAAGGAAAGTTGAAATATATATTTTTAATTTATTGTTTAAAATATATTTTAAAATACATTGTTTAAAAACATTTTTATTATTTGAAATATGTTTTTAAAATTTCTTGTTTAGAAGTCAGAGGAGGAGCAGAGGGAGAGGGAGAGAATCTCAAGCAGACTATCCGCTGAGCACAGAGCCTAACAGGGGGCTCAATGTCATGACCCTGAGATGATAACCTGAGCTGGTATCCAGAGTCGGATGCTCAACCGACTCAGCCACCCAGGTGCCCCAAGGAAAGTTAAAATATTAAAAATAAGACAAATTTATGATCTCCAGGGTCCTGGAATCGAGTCCCGCATCGGGCTTCCCACAGGGAGCCTGCTTCTCCCTCTACCTGTGTCTCTGCCTCTCTCCTTGTGTCTCTCATGAATAAATAAATAAAACCTTGAAAGAAGAAAGAAAGAAAGAAAGAAAGAAAGAAAGAAAGAAAGAAAGAAAGAAAGAAAGAAAGAAAGGAAAGTCTAGGATTAATTGGGGTGGGAGTTGCAGATAGATCAAGAGACAGCATGAAGCAGAGGCCCACCTAGCCAGCTCCAGACAGCTGCCACCTCCACCTCCTCCCCAACCTCCACCTCCGCCCGCCCCCCCCCCCCCACAGTTAATGAGGAACCGGTCCCTTAGGGAAAGAGGCACTTACTGCTGACAATGAGGCTAATTAGCAGGATGCCAATTAGTACCAGGGGACCACTGTATGTGGGAGGGGAGGATTTCTTGTGTGCAAGTGGCTTCTTCAGAGGGAAGGAGGGCTGGACTCGTGGGATGGCAGCAGGACCAACTGCATCCCCCCTCTCCACACTGCCACCCGCCTGCACACCCAGCTTCCAGAAAGTCCTCCTCAGCTCCTCCATCTGTTCCTCTCCCTTTCTTCCTGCTCCTGGGGTCAATTCTCACGCTGGGAAACAAGGCTGAGGGAATGATGGGCAAAGGCAGGACCTATGCTAAGCTTTTTTCTGATTGCAAAATATTTCAGATACATAGAAAGATATCTACCCACTGCTCAGCTTAAGAAATAAATGCCCCTGGGACACCTGGGTGGCTCAGTTGGTTAGGCACCTGCCTTTAGCTCAGGTCAGATCTCAGGGTCCCGGGTTCAAAACCATGTGCTGTGGGGCTCCCTGCTTAGTGGGGACTCTGCTTCTCCCTCTCCCTTTGCCCCTCCCCCTGCTTGTCCCTCCCCTTGCTCTTTCTCAAATAAATAAATAAAATCTAAAAAAAAAAAAAGAGAGAGAGAGAAAGAAATGCCACTAATTTCCGTGAAGAGCCCTCTCTATATACCCCTCTGTTATGCCCTTCACTCCACCTGCTCCAGGAGGTCACCCTCCTGAATCCAGTGTGTGCAATGCTCTCTTCCAATCCATATCGTTTACAGGTACACCTAGCTGTATTGTATTTTTTACAAATGGAAGGTTTGTGGCAACCCAGTGTCAGGCGAGTCTGTGGGTGCTGTTTTTCCAACAGTACCTGCCCACTTCGTGTCTCTCTGCCACATTTTGGTAATTCTCCCAATATTTCAGAATTTTTCATTATTATTATATGTGCTGTGGGGATCTGTGGTCAGTGATTATGACTCACCGAAAGCTCAAATGATGTTTAGCATTTTTAAGCAATATTTATTTTTTAAAGTTTATTTATTTAAGTGATCTCTGCACCCAGTGTGGGGCTCGAACTCACAACCTTGAGATCAAGAGTCACAGGCTCCTCTGACTGAACCAGCCAGGTGCTCCAAGAATATTTTTAAATGAAGGTATATACATTTTTTTAAACATAATGTTATTGCACACTAAATAGAGTGCAGTATCATGTAACAATTTTGAAAATGATGTTAGTATGTCATGGCATGTATGTGTCTTCTTATTTTTTAGATTTTTAAATTTTTTAAATGTTTTGTTTATTTTAGAGGGAGAGTGTGTGAATAGGGGCAGAGGAGGAGCAGAGAGAGAAAGAGAGAGAGAGAGAGAGAGAGAACCTCAAGCTGACCCCACGCTGGACATGGAACCCAGTGCGAGCTCAATCTCCTCACCTGAATGAAGATCATGACCTGAGCTGAAACCAAGTCAGTCCTTAACCCACTGAGCCACCCAGGAGCTCCTGTATGTCTGTTTTATTATTTTTTAAAAGATTTTATTTATTTATTCATGAGAGACAGAGAGAGAGGCAGAGACACAGGCATCAAGAGAAGTCCTGATGCAGGACTCAATCCCAGGACCTTGGGGTCACACCCTGAGCCTCAGGCAGATGCTCAACCCCTGAGCCGCCCAGGTGCCCCTCCCGTGGGTTTATTTTAAAGGTTTTTTTTTTTTTTTTAATTTTTATTTATTTATGATAGTCACAGAGAGAGAGAGAGAGGCAGAGACACAGGCGGAGGGAGAAGCAGGCTCCATGCACCGGGAGCCCGATATGGGATTCGATCCCGGGTCTCCAGGATCGCGCCCTGGGCCAAAGGCAGGCGCCAAACCGCTGCGCCACCCAGGGATCCCCCGTGGGTTTATTTTAATACCGACCCAGACAACATCATGGGTGCAGCAATGTTTACCTAATGGAAAACCGCTTCTTAGCACATGAAAGTAAAATTGATGAAGAGTGTGAACACAACAGGCCCTGGGAAGCCAAGAACTTTCACATGACTCACTTTGCTGCCGGGCTGGCTTCCCGGCGGTGGTCTTGAACCCGACCTGCAGTGTCTCTTCCCCCTGGAGTGGCCCTGGCCAGCAGAACTTTGTGCGGTCATGGGAGGCACCTCTGTCGGCACTGTTCCATTCGCTAACCCCTAGCTGCAAGTGGCTACAGGGCACTTGCCCGTGTTGGGCAAATAGGAGATGCTCAATAAATACTTAAATCAGGGACTACATGTTCACAGCAAGCCATTTATGTGAAATACTATTCCCATTTTCCTGGTAGGACCCCTGAGTCTGGGAGATGATATGACTTGACAAGGTCAGCTAGGTCACACATGACAAGCCCAAGATACGGGGCCCAGTCCTTCCTGCCCTCAAGCCGTTCCCAAAGGGTCCTCCCTGAGCCTCTTCCCAGCTGCCACTGGAGGACCAAGACCCAGCCCCTCCAGCCCCTCTCTGCGCATCCTCATCTTCCCCTTGTGCAGGTGAGCATCAGCTCCCAGGTCCCAGCAGCTGGGGGGGCCAAGCTCCTGAAACTACGGACACAAGTACAGGGGAGACAAAGCAGCAGAGGAAGAGACAAGAGCTGGACAGGAGAGAAGGTGCTCAGCTGCAGGGCTCCAGGTGCGTGGGAGGTGGAAGGTAAACCCTCACTTCCCAGTTTGGCTGAGGGAGAGGCGGGGGACCTGTTCTATGCCTTTATTTCTGAAATGTTTATCGAATGGATACAAAGCTAGTGATCTGTCAGGTGGAGGGGCAGGGAGTTAGTGTGTGCCCCACCCCACCCTCCCCACCAATGGGGCTGAAGCCAGGAGAGGCTCCATGCTTCCCTCCACCCCTGGAGCTGTGGGTGTGGCAGGGAGGGGTTCGAGGGAAGGGTAGGAAGGGACAGATGGGGAGGCCCGGGCCCCAGCCTGCTGCCCCTACAGTGACAGGCTCCCCAGGCATGCAGCCTGGGCAGGAGGTTGGCTTCTCCTCCAGGACCGCGGTTTCAATGGGGCAGCAGCAGGATGGACTTCCCTAGGACTCTCTCCTGCCTCTCCGGCCCAGGCTAGGGAGTGTCCTCTTCCGGCTGCTTCTCAAGGGAGGGTCCGCTGTGACTTCTCTGGTCCCCTTCAGGCCTGCCTGCCCGCCCCGGGTGTCAAAGGACACGGCCCTCAGTCCTGAGGGTTGGAGGCAGGGAGCCACCTCGGGGGAGCGCAGCCGCTGGTGAGCTGTCTCCGGCTGGAGCCTCAGCTATGTCCACACTTCCAGGGGCATCACACCTTCCTTGCTCCCCAGTGGGGGCAGCAAAGACTCATCTTCCAGGAACTTGAGGGGAAAGTGCACCAGGTGGCCCTGGACCTGGGTGAGCTCTGACGTGGCCAGAGGTGGGCTGACCGTGGCCAGGGACTCCACGGCCACATACTCGCGGAGTGCCCTCAGGGAGCGGGTGGCATTGGATGGCAGGCAGCGGAAGATCTGGGGGTCAGTGGGGCACAGAAGCCAATGAGGCCTGGAGAGACCCTGCCAAGGGTCCAAGCCCGCCTGGGCCGGACGCCCCCAGTCCCCACACCACATACCCTGACCTGAGCCACTGAATCCTGTGACATGCCCCCCGCCCACAAGCCCTCATCCCCTTCCTGAGACTGGCTGGGGGCAGGGCTCTCTCCATTCCACTCTGAACACCATAATTCCTGGATTTCCGCTCAGCCAGCCCCACCCCCCCCACCCCCCGCCAGTGCCCACCTGCTCATAGATGTTGGCATTGCTCTCAGCTGTGTCTTGCCACAGCTGGAAGAAGTCATCACACACAGGGTCTCGTAGATCCAGGTCTGGCCGGGCATCTGCCCCCAGAATCACACTACGGGAAAGGGTCCCCACAAGGTCAGAGGAAGACCCTTGGAGAGCCTGGATGCTAGAAAAGTTCTGTGGTGCCCGCCCAGGTGATTCAAAATAAACACACTGTTAAACAATAAAATAAGTGTAAACGAGTCCAGTAGAACTTTTTAGTCTCTGGCCATTACTTTGACGCTTAAAAAAAATTATCTTCTCTCTCTCTTTTTTTTTAGACCTACTTTGCTGGTAACCTAAACCAGCGGGGGGGCCTCCAAACTACCTGTAAGCCATCCTCATACCTACTCAGAAGGCAGACCGCCCCCTCCCGGCTTGCACCGCCCACAGCACTACATGCCCACAGCACCACATGCCGTTCTACCTGAAGCAATGCTTCCGCAAGCTCAAGGCAAACCTGCCCGCCTGATATTCTGCACCGTCCATGAGAGAAGGCTCCATCTCCGTGTCCTCAATCAGCACGGCCAGTTCACTGTCCCGCTTCCCCAGCAAGCTCCGATCATTGATGTTGGCAGAGCCTGGGATGGGCACAGGACACACTGTGTCTGCCTGAGCCCAGGGCGGCCCCTGCCCCATCACCTCTACCAGAGGACTAGCCAGTCTCCATCGCCCCTTTACCCCGGAGGGCCCTGCTCCACCTCTCCCCACCCTCCTCTAGTCCCTGTCAGGGGTCCAGATGCAGGACTGACCAATGATGACGGTCCGGTCATCCGCAATGAGCATCTTGCTGTGGATGTAGATAAGCTCCGAGACTGGGTGCCCGCCCAGCTCTCCGTGTGTGCGAAGCCCACAGATGGACATGTAGTCCCGCCATGCTGTCCCCACTGTGAGAAAGATGGGGGGATGCTGAGACGTGCCCTCATGCGCAGGTGGAACCCCATCCCAGCTACCTCCCCGTTTCTCCCTATAAGTCAAATGCTACCTGTGGTCTCAGAGCAGCAGCCCCAGAACCTTGCAAGAACAGGAGGCCCCTCCCCGCCCAGGGGTCCAGGGCTTGAACCCCCCCGCCCCGCCGCCCCCCAGCACTCACTGGCTGCTTTGAGGCGATGGAGGATTGAATATTCCCCACGGCATAGGGTCCTGAGGGAAAAGAGAGGGTGAGAGAGGTGGAGGAAAAGAGAGGGTGAGAGAGGTGGAGGCTGCGGGGGGGCGGGGGGGGCGGCGAGGGCGCGGTGGTGGATGGGTTATGTCAGGAGAAGGGTGGACCTCAAAAGTCCAGCAGAAAGGGATCGGGGCAGAGTTGGGACAGGGCGCACGGCCACGGAGAGGCAGAGTCACCTGTAAGTGAAGTGCAGAATGGCTTGGATGGAGTTCCCACCACCTGTAGTGATGTCACCTTCAAATCCGGGCAGCAGCGGCAGAAGCACGTAGACACGAAAGCACTGCCCCAATCTGTGGGAGGGGGCGGGGTCAGAGGCGGGACCAGACCAAGCCACGCCCAATCTGCCACTGCCTCTGCCAAGGCCACAGCCCATCCTCCCGCTGAGTCCACCTTACTTGTGGGCCTTCAGGATTCTGTCCACAATCTCATCGCCCACTTTGTTCAGAACTGTCCGCCCATCGGAGCAGCTGATGAAGAACTGATTCTGGGGCAGGGAGCAAAGACAGGCGTCCGCTGCGGGGCCACTGCCCCAGCCCCAGGCTCCCACCACACCAGCTACTCCCCCCCAACTCCCCTCGCCTTCCAGGACTGACTCCACAGCTAGCCTCGTCCCTCTCTCCTCGGACACCCCCTTCCTTCTCTGCCCCCCACCCCCACCCCCATCACACCTCGATGTACAGAAAGTGCTGGCTCTCCCTGATGGTGTGTAGGTAGGCATTGAGGATAGAACTCTCCAAAGTCCCCGCTGACCAGCGGTCCACTGACCGCAAGACCTGGGGGGGACAGAGAATATGATGTGGCTCCCGACCCCAGGGGGGCACTCAGGTCCCGGAGAATGGGTGGGGGCACTGGGCTGAAGGGGAGGGAGGGGTGAGGACTGGTTGAAACAGGGAGCCTCACCTGCACGGTGGCGCACTGCCCCCCTGGGAGCGTGAAGGGGAGCTGGTCTGCAGTGCTGGTGGATTTGGGCAGCAGGTAGGGATACATGGGTATCTTGTACTTGGCCTTGGTAGTCTTGGGTGGAGGGATGGCAGTCAGTGGGGGCGTGAGTCTTTCCCAGAACCAGCCCCCCAGGAGGGAGAGAGCACCTTGGTGAAGTTCCAACGCTGGATGAAGTGCCGGGCCAGGTCCCGGGCAGGGAGACCATGGACAGCCACCCCAACGTCCCGCCATGGCATCCGGGGGGTAGTCTCCCTGTCAATGAAATCTGGGGGTCCCGGAAGAATCAGGGGCAAGGTCGGAGATGGTCTCTTGGAGACCATCAGGGCAGGGAGGATGAGGAGCCTTGACCCAGCTCATCCTGTTCAGTCCCAGCCCCAACGTCTGCCCCTAGTCCCAGCTCTTGGGAGCTTTGGAGGAGGGGACCCTCACCCTCAAAAGGCCGATCCAGTTGCACCCAGTCTTTAACGATAAGATTGCTGTAGTCTTTGCCCAGCCAGAAGAATCGGTTTTGCGAGAGGTCTGGGGTGCCAGGACAGTCCAAGCCCAGGGTGGGAGGCTGTAGGGGGACATACCCAGGCCAGAGGCAAGGAGAGATCATGGGGGCCACACAGAGCCCGGGCCAGAGAGAAGGGAGGAGCACCAAGAGACAGAGAGACAGAGAGAGTGGGACCGGGCCCCCCTTCAGCTGCATTTACTACCCTAGAGGAGCTTGGAGGGGTCATGGGGGTCAGGCGGGACTGGGTCTACTTCGAATCACCTTCCTGGAGTCCCAGGAAGAGCAACCCAACATTGGCAGCACTTGGAATGACTGGAGGGCGACGAGGTGTGCATCAAGGTTGTGTTTGGTAGGGGTGGGGTGCATAGGAAGGCCTAGAGGGTTACCTGTGTGGCAGCAGATTCAGAGGGGTCCCCGAGGTCAGTGAGTCGGTAGTGTAGGTCATCCCAGCGGCCGTAGGCAAGGTCCAGCCCCCCCAAGAAGGCCACTACTTGGTCCACGACCAGGAGCTTTTCATGATGGGCCCACAGTGTCACCTGGTCCGGGTGGCGCATTACCTGGAGCATATGTGCGGGAGTTCATGAGGGTGGGCCAAGATGAGAGGAGACAGGAGGTGTCAGGAAGGAGAACAGGATGATGGAAGGATGGGATGTTCAAGGAAAGGAAAGGCTGAGGGGACAAAGGAGCCTGGCAAGGAGGGCTGTACTTTGGGGGGGGGTTCTCTGAGCCCCGAAGGTCACCTTTATGTTAGGGTGGAGCAACATCAGAGCCCTCTTGCTATAGCCACTGTTAATGCCCAAGGCCAGTTCCACTTCCTTAAACAGCAGGACGGACACACGGACACCCTCCTCCTGGTGGCAAGTGGAAGGGGGGATCAGATCCTAATGCCTCTCTCACAATGCCCCCTTTCCATCCTCACAAGCCCTGCCCTGTGCTCGGGGTTCCCGTATGTCCCTCCCTGCTCATACCCTGCTTTGACGCTCACAGCAAACTTAGCAATGGGGGCTGAGCGACCCGCTGACCCCCTGACCTGCTCACCCATCCATACAGCTCCTCACCTGCCTCTCATGATCTCGCCACCCATCTTCCCAACCATTTACTAACCCCTTTGTGTACCACCCATCATCCATCTACCCACCCCGGTCCTGTTGACCACCCCCTCCCCGGACAACCTCTCATCCTTCCATCCATCTCCCCCTCATCATCCATCCATCCATCCCCCGGCCCCCACTCGCTATCCTCCTTCTGTCCGGCCATTAACATCCACAGATGTCCCCCAAATGGCAGAGATCGTGCCTTGGACTGAATCTAGTGATATTAGTGCAGTGAGGAAGGCAGATATGAACACCCCTAGCTAATGCAACAGAGTGTAATACGTCCTGGGAGAGAAGTCTACACCAGGTAGAGGAAGAACGTGAAGAGGGAGGCATACGTGCTCCTCAGGGAGGAAAAAGAGGTGATACATGCCAGTCACTGAGCCAGGAGAGACATGTTTCCTCCCGCGAAGCCTCAGACTCCCGACCTTCTCCCACGCTGCAGTCCCTTCTAACCCACCTCCACCCAAGGGCACCCCCCGCACGCCTCCTCTCCAGCCTGACTCCTCTCCTCACCGCCTTCTTCTTGAGCATGATGTCCAGTCTCCAGTCATCAGAATGGGCAGGACGTTTCAGGTAAATCTCAGGACTCAACCTGGGATCCAGAGCAGAGGGCAAGGGGCTGGCTAAGCCCCAGCAAGCAGCCACTCCACCCGGTCCCCTCCCTTTGCAGGCCCTATCCTGCCCCTTCCTGTTGGAGCTTTTCCCTTACTCACCACCAATCTGTGATGAAAATCTCCTCTTGAGCTTGCAAGATGGCATCTGCCACAGCAGCAAAGTAACCTGCCCCATTCACAAACCTGGGGGGAGGCCAAGCCAAGGAGGTCAGGGGAGTCAGAAGCCAGAATGCTCTGGATAGTGAAGACCAGAGGACAGCCATGGATCAGAGGTGACAGCAGGGTCAAAGACCAAGAGTGATCGGAGAAGTCAGGTGGTATTGGATGTATCAAGGTACGACAGATTTGCCAGAATAAGCTAAATGAAGTTAAAAATTACAAAAGACACAATAAGCTAAAGAATATGACTAAATATTGGAAGGGTAAAAAAAAAAACAAAAAAATAAATAAATATTGGAAGGGTTCATACATCATACATAAAGAGTTCCAACCAGTCAATAAGGAAAAGACATCCAAGCAAACTGAAAAGTGAGCAAAGAATACGAATTGTCGGTTCACAGAGGAAATTAAAATGGTCAGCCATAGGAAAAGATGTTCAATCTCGTTAGTAAGGAAGGAAATCGATAATAAGAAGAAAAAACATGTCTTTAATTCACAAGATTAGCGCAGAGTTCAATTTTAGCATGTGGAATAGTGAGTGTTCTCATAGACTATGGGAATATACCTTGGTTATAGCCTTTTTAGAGGACCCTTTGGCGGTCTCTCAGAATATCAAACACACATACCCTTTAATACCATTGCATACAGTCGTTCTATTTCTGGGAATGCATCCTAATAAATGCTTAGACAAAGATTGTGTTCACTGCAGCATTGTTTAAAATGAGAAATAAGGGACACCTGGGGGCTCAAGGGTTGAGCATCTGCCTTCTACTCAGGGCATGATCCTGGGATCTTGGGATCAGGTACCACATTGGGCTCCCCAAAGGGAGCCTGCTTCTCCCTCTACTTGTTTTTCTGCCTCTGTGTGTGTGTGTCTCTCACAAATAAATAAAATCTTAAAAAAAATAAAAATAAAATGATAAATAACCAGGCTGCCTGGGTGGCTGAGTCAGTGACGCATCTGCCTTCAGCTCAGGTCCTGGGATCGAGTCCTGTGTGGAAGACCTCTGCCCAACGGAGAGTCTGCTTCTCCCTCTGCCTCTGTTCTTGCCCCACTCGTGCTCACTCTCTCTCGAATAAAAAAATAATAATTAAAAAAATCTTCAAAATAAAATGAGAAATAACCTAAATGCCTAACCTCTAACACACAAATGGAAAAAAAAAGAAAAAAAAGCTCCACATAAGCAAGTGAGTGAGGGATCCCTGGGTGGCGCAGCGGTTTGGCGCCTGCCTTTGGCCCAGGGCGCGATCCTGGAGACCCGGGATCGAATCCCACGTCAGGCTCCCGGTGCATGGAGCCTGCTTCTCCCTCTGCTTATGTCTCTGCCTCTCTCTCTCTGACTATCATAAATAAATTAAAAAAAAAAAAAACAAAACAACCTTTAAAAAAAAAAATAAGCAAGCGAGTGATCTTATTCACAGTAAAACAAAAAGTAACATGCATGGATAAGCCCATGCAGGCAAAGAGCTGAGAAGATAAATACGAGACTACTGTGAGGGTTACTTCTGGGGAGAGAAATGGGTTGTTGGGGACGTGTAGGGAGTAGTGGCTGGGCCATATCAGTTGTTCAATCAACAGGAACTTAAATGTTTTAATTAATATGTTTCCATGTTGTTTGACTTTTTATTTCATTTTTGTATTTTTTTTTTCATTTTTGTATTTTTTAAGGATTTTCTCTTTTGAAGCAATCTCTACACCCAACTTGGGGCTCGAACTCTCAACTATGAGAGCAGGAGTCACACGCTCCACCAACTGAGCCAGCCGGGTGCCCCCTGTTTGGTTTTTTAAGAACTAGTAGTCTAGTGTGATGGTGACAATCAGGGTCGTGGCTTGGACTGCCTGGATTTGAACCCCAGTTCCACAGTTCACGAGGTGAAGTTCCTTAAGGGCAAGCTCCTGAACTTCTCCTTGCCTCCATGTTCCCATCTGTAGAATGGAGGTAACAATTGTACGTGCCTTACTCACGGGGTTCACGTGAGGATTTAATAATACACGTAAAACACCCAGAACACTTCCCAGCACATGGTAAGGGCATCATAAGTTAAGTATCTGCTGTTAGTTCTTGTGCTAAAAAATAAATGTCAGAAAAAATTAAAAAAATAAATGTCAGGGCGGGTGTCTGGGGGCTCAGTGCCGTTACACGTCTGCCTTCGGCTCAGGCCATGATCCTGGGGTCCTGGGATTGAGTCTCGCATCATCGGGCACCCTGCTCAGTGGGGAGTCTGCTTCTTCCTCTCCCTTTCCCCCCACTCGTGCTCTTGCTCTCTTTTATTCACTCTCAAATAAATAAATCTAACTAAATGTCAATACCACGTCCAGGAGAAAATGCTTCCCTGACTCTCTTTTGCTCGTGAGGAAGCTCAGGCACCTCTGCTCAGCAACCCCTGCCCCAGCTCCGCTCTCCCCCTGTGGGAATAGGGGTTCCCCTCTATGCTCAGTGTCCCACATCTACCTCCAGAATGGCAACTTTCCAGTGTTTCATGTTGAATCACCTAGTGGGGAGGCTTATTCCTGCCACCGGGCCTGGCACATAGTAGGTGCTTAGAAAATGTTTATTGAATGAATGAATGAGTTTTGGAGGGATCATAAGGCACAGAGAGAGACTGTGGCACAAAGGTGGTAAAAAAAGGTCACAGGAGGGATGCCTGGGGGGCTCAGCAGTGGAGTGTCTGCCTTTGGCTCAGGTTGTGATCCCGGGGTCCTGGGATTGAGTGCCGCATCGGGCTCCCTACATGGAGCCTGCTTCTCCTTCTGCCTGTGTCTCTGCATCTCTGTGTGTGTGTCTCTCATGAATAAATAAGTAAAATCTTTTTAAAAAATAAAATAAATAAGGTCACAGGAGGGATGCCTGGGTGGCTCAGTGGTTGAGCATCTGCCTTTGGTTCAGGTTGTGATCCCAGGGTCCCGGGATCAAGTCCCACATCGGGTTCCCTACTCTGCAGGTAATATGCTTCTCCCTTGTCTCCCCACTCATGCTCTCTCTTGCTGTCTCTCTTTCTCAGATAAATAATTTTTTTTAAAGGGTCACAGGAGGTCAGAGAAGTCAGGATCACAAGAGATTCCCGAGTATGGGGGTCAGAGAGACTGGAGGGAAATGAGATTGCAGTGTGGTCAGAGGTCAAATGGAGGTCAGAGGAGATGAAAGAGGACCAAGGACTCAGAAAACAGCAAGTACGTCCAGAAGCCCACAGGGAAGCTCCGAGGGATGTCAGTGTCTCACCACCGGGCCAAGGTCGCAGGCCGGGGTGGGGCATAGCTGTCATGCCGGTGCAGCTGTATGAAGTCTCTGCCTGGGCCCTGGGCCAACTCCGTGATCTCCTGGCCCCACCACCGGGCCTGCCGGTAGCTGCCGCACTTGAGAATCAGAGACCTGAGCAGAAAGATCGAGATGGACCCCAGCCCTCACCCTTAATGCCCCTGGCCCTCCCAGGGAGACACCTGCCATTTTGGGCTGTCCCCTCTTTCCCATTCCTCTTGGAATCCTTCGTTCACAACTCTACCTGGACAAGGCACGTCTCTGCCTTATACACAGCTCGGTCGCTGGCATGGACTGAGATTTGCACCTGGCACTTGGGTTTGTTGAATGAATGAATAAATGGAGTCCCTCTTCTTTTGCATCAAGAGTCTCTCTGGGAAGGCCAGCGTTTATACTCAACCCCCCTCTCTCTGGGCCCCTGGCTCACAAGAGCAGTCCCAGGCATGTGGCCAGACCAGTTCCTTGGTTACAAATCAGGGCCAGCTCCATGGGTGGAAACCCTTCCTTCCTTCCCTTCCACTCAGTGCCCCCCTCCACCAGGGCTGTTTGCTCATCAGGTGTCCGCGCACACTGGGAGGCCTTACCTGTGGGAGGTGTCAATTCTGACCCCGTAGCGCGCCTCTGTGCTCCTTTTCCCCACCTGGACCTCAAAGCCGGGGTCGAAGAGCTGAACAAAGGAGATGCTGCCCGTCTCGAGGCACATATACAGCAGAAAGGAGTCCTTCACCACCAGCCACCTGGAGCGGAAGGGCTCCATCCGTTCCTCCCGGCCCCAGGGCTCTCCTTCCTCACCCCTCCCACTGCCCAGGGGCTCCACTCTGGGACCCACCTCTTGGACCAGCGATAACAAACTTGGTCTCGGCCACAGCACGTGAGGCCAGGAACTCGGTGGCCACCTGAGCGCTTCCGGATCACCCCCTCCCTGTGGGGAAAATCAGGAGGAGATGCTGCCCAAAAATCAGGAGATGTGCCCGGAAAAGGAATCCAGAGCCCTGCTACCACCCCTCTACCCCCTACCCTGCAATTCTTTCCCCATCCTCAGGCAGGCAGGGATCCACAGGGTTCAGGGGGTGGGGTGAGGGGTGTCGGACACTCACAGTCCCTTGGAGCCAAGGTCTGGGATAAAGGACAGCCGACTGACTTCTAGGAATTCTGTCTGCAGAGGAAGACAGAGGTTCAGAGGAGAGACTCTGGGGCTCAGCTCTGCAGACCCCACAGCCCGGGGTCCTCTGTCACTTCCCTGCGGAGGTCTGCTTTTACCGCTCCCCCTTAAAAAGCACAAGTACCCGCCCCCCGGGCCTTACCATGGCATGGTAGTTGCGGTAGAAAGACATGGTCAGGAGGCGGTTGAGATAATTCTCCAGGTATTTCTGAAGCAGGAGTGAGAGACACAGACAGATGCAACCAGAACCATTTGCACACCAAATGCCTTCCCAGAGGACCTGGCATCTGATTGCACCTGTTTGCTGGATGCATGTCTGGTGGAGCCCTCAGGACCTACTCGTGGCAGAGAGGGTATCTCTCGGTCGGCTGCTGCCTCCCGGGCAGGAGGATGGGCCACGCCAAAGCTGTGGATGACATGGTGGGGGAGGTGTCAAGGAGGAGCGGGAGAGCTGGGAGCCCGTATTTCTGAAGCCCTAGAGATCCAGGGGGAGGCCCAGAGGCTGCCAGAAGGCCCCCTTCCTGAGAACAGAGACAAGAAAAGGAGGGAGTCTGCCAAGGGCATTTTGGGCACCCAGCCCGGCTGAGATATTGGCACAGCATCATGGGCAGGGAGAGCTGGGCTGGGAAGGTTTCCTGGTAACTGAGGGGCAGGGGAAGGGGCCGGGTGGCCTGATGCGGGAATTAAGTAGCTGGGGCGGGGCAGTTGAGGCCTGGGGGTGCCACAGGCAGAAAGCAGGGGCTGGGGGGTGGGGGTACCTGCCTTTGCCAGGAAGCAGGCCGGTCCCCTTACCGCGCCAGAGGGAGCAGCGTCATCAAGACTTTGTGTCTCAGAAGGTCCCGATGCAACTCCTGGAAATGACGGAACTTCTTTTTGGTGGTCCAGGTAAAGGCGCCATGAGTCAGGCGGACAGAATACAGAGTGCAGGTTCCCACCTGGGGGGAGGGACAACCTGAGTGGTGGGCCCGGGCCTGGGTGGCGGCCCCCCTCCTCTGGCCAACCCCCCCCCATTCCCAGTCCCCCCATTCCCAGCCCGGCCACCTTGGATCCGCTGGTGTATCTTTCAGTGCCGACCACCTGGGCCGTGACGGGGACCCCAGGGGCGAACACCAGCGGGTGCATTTTCAGAGGCTGCAGGTCATAGATGGCCAGAAAAGGGTGCATCCGGTCAGCTAGGAGACAAAGTGCAGGAGTGTAGACCCCGGGAGGTCTGTCTCGGCCCTCCCGTCCCGTGCCGTGCCCCCCACCCACCGCGTACCGGGGTCCTCGCCCTCTCTCAGCGTGTCCACTTCATCCGGCTCCATTTGCAACTGGCTGGAGTCCAGGTCGCCCCCCGAGGGGAAGAGGCTGTCGGGGGTGGCTGCCATCCTAGGAGCGTGGGGAGGCCTCAGGGGGCCGATCAGCCTTGCAGCCCCGCCTCCGCCCCCCCAGCCCCGCTTCCTAGTCGGGGTGCAGCGCCCCGCCAACCCGCCTCTGATCTCCACCCGGCACCCGGTTCCCGCATCCAGAACCGCTCAGCCCCACCTCCCGGCCCGGACCGGGAGCTCCCTGGAACTCCCACCAGGCCCGCGGGGCGCCCCCCACCCCCGAACCGGAGCAGAGCAGAAGCCAAGGCCAAGGGGTCGCCGGGGGCCCGGGGCCGCCGGGGGCCAGATCGGGCCGGGCCGGGCGGGCAGCAAGAGGGGTCCGGGGGCAAGGAGGAAGTTCCGTGCGCCCCGCCCGGGAGGGAAACCCCGAAATCTCGGCGTGCGGCTGAGTCCGCAGCCCCGCGCCCCCCCGGCGCCCGCCTCCCCCGCCACCGCGGGCCCCTCCCCGGCCCTCACCGGTAGCCCGAGCGGGTGCCCGCGCGGGTCCGCAGGCCGAGGGAGCGGCGCGGCCAGCGGGGCCCACACCCGGCGGCGGGGCGGGGCGGGCGCTCAGGGCCGGCCCCCGGGGGCGGATCGCCCGCCTCACCTCCGCGCCCGCCCCGCCGCCCCGCCGCCCCGCCGCCCCGCCGCCGGCTCCCGCCCCGCCCAGCCCCTGGGGCGGACAAGGGGGGTTCACGCGGGGTGACAGAGCAGGGGTGCCGCGGGGCGGGAGGGCTGGCAGCCCCGGGCCCGGGGGTGCGCGCCCGCCTGCGTGCGTCTCCTGCGCTCTCGGCCGGTGCCGGGCCCCGCGCGGGCCTCGGGGCCCAGACCGCCGCCCCGCGGGCTCCCGGGCCCGACGCTCCGGGGGCAGACCCGAGGCTCTCAGGTCCTGAAAGACAAGATCTACCGTCTTTTTAAGAATGCAGGTCTCCTTGTCTCCCGGTTTGATGGACATCCGGGTTGTTTCTCGGATGTTGCGATAAAACTCCCATTAACATTCCTGTGTAAGGACAACCCGGGTGGCTCAGCAGTTTAGCGCCGCCTTCAGCCCAGGGTGTGATCCTGGAGACCCGGGATCGAGTCCCACATTGGGCTCCCTGCGTGGAGCCTGCTTCTCCCTCTGCCTGTGTCTCTGCCTCTCTCTCATGAATGAATAAGTAAATAAAATCTTGAAAAGATATATCTGTGTAACATTCTTGGGTAACTATGCGTTTTCTTTTCTTTTTTTTTTTAAATAATAAGTTTATTTTTTATTGGTGTTCAATTTGCCAACATACAGAATAACACCCAGTGCTCATCCCGTCAAGTGCCCCCCGCCTCAGTGTATATTCCTCAGCCATTAGAAACGACAAATACCCACCATTTGCTTCGACGTGGATGGAACTGGAGGGTATTATGCTGAGTGAAACAAGTCAATCGGAGAAGGACAAACATTGTATGGTCTCATTCATTTGGGGAATATAAATAATAGTGAAAGGGAATAGAAGGGAAGGGAGAAGAAATGGATAGGAAATATCAGAAAGGGAGACAGAACATGAAGACTCCTAACTTTGGGGGTGAATGGGTAACTCTGCGTTTTCGTTTCTAGGAGTGGAGCTGCCGGGTGATGTAGTACGTGTATTTGGGGTTTGAGTGTAAAGTAGAAAATCACTGTGGGTTTTTTTTTTTTCTTCTTCTTTAAAACTAATCTTTATATGCTACCACTCACATGTATCTTCCTAGACTACTTAGCTTTTTTTTTTCTTTTTTTTAATTTTTATTCATGATAGTCACACAGAGAGAGAGAGAGAGAGAGAGGCAGAGACACAGGCAGAGGGAGAAGCAGGCTCCATGCACCGGGAGCCCGACGTGGGACTCGATCCCGGGTCTCCAGGATCGCGCCCCGGGCCAAAGGCAGGCGCCAAACCACTGCGCCACCCAGGGATCCCAATCACTGTGGTTTTATCTGCATTCCTTGGATGCTCAGTTGATGCTAACCATGTTTCCTGTGCATATTGGCCATTTGTGTATCCTCTTTTGCCCAGTGTCTGTTCCAGTCTTTTGGCTAATTTTTTTAAAAACCACGTTGTCTTATCATTGAATTATGAGTTCTTTATGCATTTTGTATTTTTTTTCTTTATTTTCTTATTTTTTTAGGTGGGCTCCACACCCAACATGGGCCTTGAACTCAGGATCCTGAGACCAAGAGTCAAAGGCTCTACCAACTGAGCCAGCCAGGCACCCCTATATTTTCTATTCATATCCTTTATCAGATATGGGTGTTGTAAACACTTCTTCACAGGATGTGGCTTCTGTGTTTAAAATAATGTTACTGAGGATCCGTGGGTGGCTCCAGGGTTTAGCGCCTGCCTTCGGCCCAGGGTGTGATCCTGGAGCCGCGGGATCGAGTACCACATCAGGCTCCCTGCATGGAGCCTGTATCTCCCTCTGCCTGTGTCTCTGCCTCTCTCTGTCTCTCATGAATAAATAGATAAAATCTTAAAAAATAAAATAAAATAATGGTGCTTTTTAAAGAGAAGAAGTTTTTAATTATGATTAATTTGTGGTAATATACTATGACTCATTTATGAAAGCAAATAAAGTATAAAATGGTACAGCCACCTTGGAAGACAGTTCCTCAGATGTTAAGCATTGAGTGCTATATAATCCAAACAGTATGGCACTAGCACAAAAATAGACATGGAGGTCAATGGAACAGAATAGAAAGCCCAGAAATAAACCCACACCTATGTGGTCAATTAATCTGTGACAAAGGATGCAAGAATATCTGATGGGAAAAAGATAGTCCTTCAATAAATGGTGCTAGGAAAACAGGACCACTTTCTCACACTATACACAAAAAATATACTCAACTGGATGAAGGGCCTAAATGTGAGGCCTGAAACCATAAAGCCCTTAAGAGAACACAGGCAGTAATTTCTCTGACATCAGCTGTAGCAACTTCTTTCTAGATATGTCTCCTGAGGCAAAAGAAACAAAAGTAAAGATACACTTTTTTGGATTTTGTCAAAATGAGAAGCACAGGAAACAAGCAACACAACTAAAAGACAACCTACTGAACAGGAGAGAAGATACTTGTGAATGACATATCCAATAAAGGGTTAGTATCCAAAATATATAAAGAACTTATACAGGCGCCTGGTGGCTCAGTTCGTTAAGCATCAGAATCTTGATTTCAGCTCAGGTCTTGATCTCGGGGTCTTCAGTTCAACCCTCAGTCGGCCTCCATGCCAGGCCAACAACTTTTACAACTCAACAACCAAGAAACATAATCTGATTTAAACATGGGCAGAGGACCTGAATAGACATTTTCCCAAAGAAGACATACAAATAGTCAAGAGACACATGGAAAGATAGATGTTCGCCATCACTCATCATCAGGAAATGCAGATCAAAACCACAATGAGATACCACCTCACACCTGTCAGAATGGCTAAAATAAAAAAGATAAGAAATAACAGGTGTTGGTGAGGATGTGGAGTAAAAGGAAACTGCATGCACTGTTGATGGGAATGTAAATTGCTGCGGCTACTGGGGAATAATACTAGAGGGTCCTCAAAAAATTAAAAGTAGAGCTACCATACGACATGATCCAGTAATTTCACTACTGGGTATTTATCCATAGAAATGAAAACAGGGATCCCTGGGTGGTGCAGTGGTTTGGCGCCTGCCTTTGGCCCAGGGCGCGATCCTGGAGACCCGGGATCAAGTCCCATGTCGGGCTCCTGGTGCATGGAGCCTGCTTCTCCCTCTGCCTGTGTCTCTGCCTCTCTCTCTCTCTGTGTGTGTGACTATCATAAAAAAGATTAAAAAAAAAAAAAGAAATGAAAACACTAGGGGCGCCTGGAGGTCTCCATTGGTGAAGCACCTGCCTTGGCTCAGGTCATGATCCCAGAGTCCTGGGATCCAGCCACACATGGACCCCTGCATAGAGCTTTCTGCTCAGCAGAGAATCTGCTGCTCCCTCTGCCTGTGCCATTCCCCCTGCTTATGCTTTCTGTCAAATAAATAAAATATTTTTTTAAAAAGAAGAACACTAATTTTAAAAGAGATATGCACCCTCATGTTTATAGCAGCATTTTTTACAACCTAAATGTCCTTGGATTGATGAATGTATAAAGACACACACACACACACACCCCGGAATATTAACCATGAAAAAGAATGAGATCTTGCCACTTGTAACAACGTGGATGGATCTAGAGGTTATGATGCTTGAAATAAGACAGAAAGCCAAATATCATATGATTTCACTTATATGCAGAATCTAAAAAACAAAATGAACATAGATATCTGTGTGGCTCAATTGGTTCAAAGTCTGACTCTTGATTTCAGCTCGGATCATGATCTCAGAGCTCTGAGATTGAACTCTTTTCAGCACAGGGGGTATACTCAGTTGAGCATCTGCCTTGGGCTCAGGGTGTGACCCCGGGGTCCTGGGATGGAGTCCCACACTGGGCTCCCCAATGAAGAAGAAACAGGGGGCCTGCTTCTCTCTCTGCTTGTGTCTCTGCCTCTCTGTGTCTCTCATTAATAAATAAATAAAATCTTAAAAAAAAAAAAGAAAACATAATGCTAAGTGAAAGGAGTCAGACACAAAGGACCACATACCGTATGATTTCATTTCTAATTTCTACGAAATCTGTAGAGACAGAAGGTATTTTAGTGTTAGCCACCCGCTGGGGAGAAAGAACAGGGGAGTGACTTGCAGTAGGCATAGGGTTTCTCTCGAAGGTGATGAAAATGTCACACAATTAGTTGTGATGTTTGCACAGACGTGAATCCAGTAAAAACCACTGACTCCTATACCTTAAATGGATGAATTTTACGGCATGCCATTATATCAATAAAACTAATATTACAAGAAACACAAGTAAACTGCAAATACTTCCAATTGGGGTAAACTTCCAGGCCGTTATGCTGAAGGAAGCCAGACAAAAAAACATAATACGATATGACTCATTTATATAAAGTTCTGTAATGGGCAAAACCAATCTACACTGATCGAACTGGGATCAGTAGGTGCTTCTGGCAGGAGGTGGGGAGGAGGTTGACAGTGAGACACATGAGGGACATTGGTGACAAGACCAGTATCTTGATTGGGGCAGTTATGCCCTGGGACTCAGAGAACTGTACACAGATGAGTGTGTATTCAACTGCGTGGAAATTTTCACTTCAAATTGTTTTAGAAATAAGAAATGGACACCTGGGGTGCTCAGCAGTTGAGCATCTCCCTTCCGCTCAGGGGTAATCCTGGGGTCCTGGGACCAAGTCCTATATCGGGCTCCCCCCAGGGACCCTGCTTCTCCCTCTGAGAGAAGTCTCTGCTTCTCTCATGAATAAATAAATACAATCTTTAAATATTTTATTTTATTTTATTTTATTTTATTTTATTTTATTTTATTTTATTTTATTTTATTTTATTTTATTTTATTTATTTACAACTTGGGCATTCTGAATTCTCATTCGAGAACACAGATGACTCCCAGGCAGTGTCCAGGTGGGCACTGAGTCATCAGGCATGGCTACAGTGGATTTCCTCTGCATCTGTGTGTCTGTCCGTCCATCTGTCGCTTCCACCCCCCTTCCAGCATCCTCCTGCTTCTCCCTGGAGATCAGAGAGTGCCCACAAATGAAGGGGGCACAAAAGGATAGGTGTTTGAACGGGGTGTCTGTCCACCTCTTCTGTCCTCCCTCTCCTCCTCCTTCCACCCCCTGGCGCCTATAATCACCAGGCGGTCTGAGGCTAAGTGGTAGTTTGGCCCACAGTGCGGGGGGCAGGGGGGGGGCTTGGAAACCACACCCCTCCCCCTGGGGCCCTCCTGGCCATTGCCAGCATCCCGGGTCTCCTCCACTGTTGAGATGGGTCTCAAGTGGGCATGGTGCTTCCCATGGTGTGGGTGCCGGAGACAGCACGGGACTCAAAGAGGAGCAGGTATGGGGGGGGGGCTGGGGAGAACGGGGGGCTCTCTCTGTCTGGGGAGAAAGGTAAATGTTTAAACCAGTGAAGGGAAAAGGATCATTTGTTTCCCTGGGGGGAGGTGGACTTTCCCATGGGACTGCCTAAATACCCTGCAGGGCCCAGTGCAAAATGAGGAGGTGAAGCCCCTGGTTAAAAAAAATATATATATTAACACCTTCAAGACAGTGACAGCAGCGCATCGGGGGCCCTTCTGCGTGAGTACATAGGTCAGAGGCCAGTGAAAGCAGCCCTGCTGTCTCAACATCCCCACTCCTTGCCCCAGGACCTCCTGGCCTCTTCCCTCCTCACTGCGGAAGGAAGGACACTGACCCACGACACCCTTCTTCCCCTTCCAATCTCCCTTTCAGGCCTGGATCCCGCTGTCCCTCCAGACCCAAATCCCAGCCCGGCTCCTGCCCCCACTGTGGCCGAGGGAGGGACTCCATCCTTAGGGTCTGGCGCCTACTTCACCAGGAAAGCCCGACTCTCCTTCCGCCACCAGCTGCATGACCTAGCATCTGCCAACGACTCTACCATCTGATGGGGACAAGCAGGCGCCTTGCAACCCTGCCTCCCCAGGCTTCTCCATGATCCGTGTGGCCCCAGGTTTCCCATGACATTGTCATTAAATGTACCCAGAGTTACCAAGTGTTGTGTGCACATGAGCGTACTAGGGTGCGGGGAGTGGCTGGGGCTGGGTCGCAATGCTGAGCTGGGGGTGCGGCACCCATGGGAGGGGACACAGTGGGGAGTAAACATGACGCAGCTCATGTAACACGGGGCCCAGGTGGAGCTGGCTGAAGTGGGTGTGCTGAAATCGAGCCCAGGGTTAAGAGTGGTGAGCAGTGCGGAAAGGCTGGAGCCCCGCAGGCAATGAAGCTGCCTCAGTGGACCAGGCAGGGAGCCTCCTCTTCTCAGACAGTAAATAAACACACGAGCGGGGAGAGAGAACAGTAAATGCTAGGAAGCAAATTACACGGTGCTGGGAGGGCAGGATGAAGGGGATGCTTCTGAACCCCAGGTAGTCGAGAAGGAACTTTCTGATAAGGGGGTCATTTGAGCTGAGACCTGAATGGTAAGGAGCCCGTGAAAATTGGGAAGCCCTGCGTCGTGCAGATTTGCTGTAATGGCTGCAATGCGCTGGTTCAGGATGGCAACAGCGATAGTGACAGTGACAGTGACAGTGACGGGTGGTGGGCGGGGTGGGGGGGTAGCTAGCTGAGCGTGAAGGCAGGCTTCGGCGGGCGGGCAACCTCTGCTCGGTTTTGCTGTCAACCTAAAACTGCTCTTAAAGTTTATTTTATGGGGTGCCCGGCGGGCTCCATCGGTGGAGCATGTGACTCTTGATCTTGAGTTGTGAGTTCAAGTTGTGAGTGGAGAGATGAACATAAAAAAAAAAAAAAGTTTATTAAAAAAAAAAATCGGGACACCTGGGTGGCTCAGTGGTCCTGGGATCAAGTCCCACATCGGGCTTCCCACAGAGAGCCTGCTTCTCCCTCTGCCTTTGTCTCTGCCTCTCTCTGTGTGTCTTTCATTTATAGATAAGTAAATAAAATCTTTAAGAAAATAAAATAAAATCACGGAAGAGTCCTGGACAGGAAAAACAGGAAATGTAAGTACAAAACCCCTGAGGTCCTAGGGAAGAGAAAAAAAAGCCAGTGACCAGAGCGTCAACACTGGGGGAAACTGCTGGGTCAGCAGGGCCATGATAAGGACCTAAAATATGATCCTAGATCCCAAATGGGATGGGAAGACACCGAGGAAGGTCAAGTAGGGGGCGACAGGCTCTGACTTACATCTAAAGATCCCTCCGGTAGGTCTATGTGAAAAGGTTGCTGAAGGGCAGATGCGGGAGAGGCAAGGTCATGGAAGGGGCTGTTGCCATCCTGCAGGCAAGCCCTGATGGTGGCTTGGGTCAAGACAGGGGTGTGGAGTGAGCACAGTAACGCAGTTTAGGATCACTATGTTGCACACCTGAAATTATGTAGCATCACTTACAGAAGAGTGACGTGCAGAAGGGGAGAAGTGGGTAGAGTTTGAGGGACCAACTGTTGGGCTCAACGCAGAGCTAGGGGTGCGGGGGGGAGGAATCAAAGATACCTACCTTGAGGGACAGCTGGGCGAACAGGTTTTACAGAAAAATCAAAGGTTTTCTCTTCTCTCTATGGGTTATTTACTTATTTATTTAAGAGATCTATTTATTTTTGAGAGAGAGAGGGAAAGAGAACAAGGGAGAGAGCATGGGCATGTGTGGGGGGGAATTGGTGGCAAGAGGGAGAGAGAAGTCGACACCCCACCCCCACCCCGCTCAGAGCAGAGCCTGATGTGGGGCTTGATCCCATGACCCTGAGATCATGACCCGAGCCTCAATCCAGAGTCAGATACTAAACTGACTGAGCCACCCCGGTACCCCTCTCTACAGTTAAGGTTGAGGTACATGTTTGGGATCAGACACCCTCTATTTTTTTTCGCTTAATCCAGAACCCCTCACCTCCTCAGGAAGCTTCTCTTGTAACCTTGAAAATCCTCCAGAGCTGGATCACATTCTAGAACATAGTTTTCAAATGTGGTTGTACAGTTCCCCTATCCATGGAGTGGAGGAAAAACAGGGGAGACCGAGAACACCGAGCACCGTGAATGAACACTGCTGAGCTCCTCTAGGTCCCCGGCTTGAATGCAGACGGCCTTGGGGGGCCAGAGTCTACTCGCAGCCCCCGACGTAGCGGCTGAAGACTGGTTCACCATCACATTGCCAAGGGAATGACAGCTTTCAGGGACCTCTCCCCACCTGACATTCACCTTGGACTCTATTTGCAAACAGAGTCCACCTTTCCCCTCAAAGCCAACGTAGTCACACTGCTGCTCCTGACAAGATGAGGTGACAGAGAGTAAGTGTGGGTAGAGGGGACTGTGAACCTGTGCTGGACATCCAGTGTCCTCTGGCCTTGGGGTCAGGAGCCACCCATGATGACAACCAGGAGGCAGGCCTAGGGGAAGTGACCTCGGTCTCGGTCAGGATTCTGAGATCACCCCTGGGATGGAGCAGGGAAGGGGATGGGAGCTCCTATTTCAACCACACCTTGGTATCCTAAGGCCCTGGCTATGGTGAAGAAAAGTGAGTGGGGAGGAAGGTGGTCTGGAAAAGGAGGCTGGAAAATCACTCTTGCAAAGGCTTGTCTCCAACTGCCTCCCAGCTCAGAGTAGAGGTTCATATACACCAGTGTGGGCGAAACAAATGCAGGCTTGAGGTGAAGAAAAGATCCTCAAAGCAGATTCTTTTAGACAAACTGTTTATTGAATTTTACATCACTATGGGGTATCTCTTACTGTAGCTTAGGATTCCAGGAATCAGGGAGGTGGCAAAGTGGCGATGGTGAATTTGGGAATCTGGTCTCCCAAAAGTACCTGCCGTTCTACCCCTGATTCTGCAATGGCTGCCAGGCGGATTACTCCTCCGCTGGAGCCATCCCGTTCCATGGCCAAAGCGAGCGCTGTGAACAAAAGAAGAAATCTACGGTCAGACTCAGACGCTGGCATCGCTATAAGGAATGAGGAATATTGGCCTGGTTTGGACATGAGGGTTGGAGTTCACAGGCCCAAAACCCCAAGTTCTCACCATTAGCAGTGAACTGCAGACACTCCTCCTTGGTCATGCCTTCCCGGTAGGTAGCATCGACATAGCCATATATGTAGGAGCTCCCAGAGCCCCCAATGGCAAAGGACTGCCTTACCATCATACCCCCCATGGGCACCGAGTACACCTGCCGGATGGAAGGAGGACAGAGTCACCAGTTATACCCTCTGCAACACATGTACATACAGCGGTCCATGTGGGATTGGTCTGGGGGGGGCAGTTTTTTAAAAAAAATTATTTATTTGTTTTTTATTTATTTATGATAGTCACACACACACACACAGAGAAAGAGAGAGGCAGAGACATAGGCAAAGGAAGAAGCAGGCTCCATGCACCGGGAGTCCGACGTGGGATTCGATCCCGGGTCTCCAGGATTGCACCCTGGGCCAAAGGCAGGCGCCAAACCGCTGCACCACCCAGGGATCCCTGGGGGGCAGTTAAGAGTAAATGAGGTAGAGACTGGGAAGAAAACCTAAATGGGGCAGCCCGGGTGGCTCAGTGGTTTAGCGCTGCCTTCAGGGCATGATCCTGGGGACTGTGGATCGCATCCCGCATTGGGGGACGCATGGAGCCTGCTTCTCCCTCTGCCTGTGTCTCTGCTTCTCCCTCTCTGTGTCTTTCATGAATAAATAAATAAAGTCTTTTTTTTTTTTAATAAAGTCTTATTAAAAAAAAAGAAAGAAAGAAAAAATAAAACGGAAATGACTGGAGTGGGGAAAGGATCAAAGGCATGGGTCCAGTGCTCTGGTGGGGGTAGGGTTTCTTACCTGCCCTCCCTCTTGGGGGTCCCAGCCCGCAATGATGATTCCTGCCATCAGGTCCTCCCGGTATCGGTAACACATCTCCTTAAAGAGGCTGGCTGCCGTGTGTACCAGTGGAGGCTCATTTAGCTCAATGCTAGGGGGTGAGGAGAGTGACACCAAAGGCAGCATCAGGACCTGGGAGTCAGACCATTCAGCCCCTCAGGTCCCCACTATCGGCACATACTGGCTCCTCCCCTGCCCACAAGTACCTGTGGAAACCAAGCTGATAAGTGACCGCATCGGCTACGGCCTGGGTGTCAGCTGCTGAGCCTGAGCGGCAGCAGAAAATCCGGTCATGAATAGGGGTCAGCTTGTCTGTCACTCGATTGGCAATGTAGGACCTGCAGGATGGCAGGACAGTGAGGGAGCGATCCCCCTTGTCTCCCATCCAGCTTCTACCTACTCCAGGGGCTCTGGAGTCGAAATTCCAGCATTTGCCATTAGCTTCCAGCCAAATTGAAGCTAGATGGATGGCAGACGGCAAACTTTTACAAAAGTTTCACCAGAGGGTGAGTGGGGGCCTGAAAAGTAGTAGGAGCTGGAACACATCCGCAAGTCCAAGGAGGGGAGAACCCTCCCTTCCCACAGGGGGCTGTGCAGGGTAAGGATGGACTGCTAGGCGAAGAAGGAAGGGAAAGACGGGGTGACCTGCCGATTTGCGTCCAGAGCTCACCCAGTGGTTGTTCTGGAGTCGGCTCCCAGAACCACGCCCCCTTCAAATTGCACGGCCATGATGGTGGTCTGGGAGAAAGGAGAAAGGGGTGACGGTGGGCCCCTTCCCATTTTCCAGCACACACCCCTCCAATGACCCCTTAATGCAGCCCCCGGCGCACGCTATCCAATCTCCTGGGGGACCCCCAACACCCCAAGAATACCACAACGCCCATCCTCAAATCCCCAGGGGCCCCTCCCGGCCTTAAACCCTCGTCCCGCAAGGCCCAGGATTCCGCGCTCCCGCCTCCCTCCCACCTCCCGCCCCTAAGGTACCACACTCGTCTCCAGCATCCTCAGGATACGTCGTCGCTGCTCCCGCACATCAGACCTTCTCCCCCGCCCCCGTCCTCCAGCTCTCCAACCCTCTCAGACCTCCGCCTTCCCTCGCCTCACGCCTTGCGCGCATCTCCTGGACCCCGAGTGCCTCCTCACCCCTGTGGAGACTTCCCGGCTCTCCCAGTCCGGGGTGATGGCCTCGGCACCCCAGGCTGGCGCGGACCCCGCTCCTCGAGCGGTTAGCAAGGTGGCCGCCATCTTCCTCTCCCGGCAGTGCCACAAAGCAACTGTCGTAAAGCGCCCTGTCACTCTCTTCAGTCCCGCGGGGAAGCAGTCTGTGGACGCAGCTAAGTCACGCTTGACGGCGGGAGGAAAAAGTATCGTACAGGTGAGGTTCTTTTGCGACAATGAGCGCTTGATGGCATTGTGGACAGCCTACAAACCGAAAAGTTCCCGGGACCGTGTGCGCGGCCTACGCTTCCAATAGAGCATCGCGGGGCTGACGTAACCTGATGGGAGTTGTAGTTCAGAGTCTGGGGACGCCCTGAGCGTCTCTGAATGCCAATGACTGCGCACCTCTGCTTTCTCTTAGGTGTATACCTAGCTCTGTATGCGAGGCGTACAACTGCTGGGTCGTGTAGGGACTCTATACTTTGCATCTGTACTTTGTATTTTGAGGAAATGATAGTTTTGCATAGCAACTGCCTCGTGGGATGGCCCGCCAACCCGGTGTGCGTGCATGAGCATTCCCATTTCTCCACATCTCACTCATGGTCACTGTGAATTAATTTTAGCCATCCTTGTGGGCGTGAAATGCCATCTTGGATAGCTTCCCCACTCGTTTCCTTAATGATTAGTGAGGTTGAGCATATTTTCATATGCTAATTGACTATTCGTATGTCTTCTTTGGAGAAATATCTATTCAAATCCTTAGCCTATTTTATTTTATTTATTTTAGATTTTATTTATTCATGAGAGACACACAGAGACAGGCAGAGACATAGGCAGGCGGAGAAGCAGGCTCCCTGCAGGGAGCCCGATGCGGGATTCATCCCAGGACCCCAAGATCATGACCTAAGTCAAAGACACTCAACCACTGAGCCACCCAGGTGCCCTATATTATTTTATTTTAAAGTAATCTCTACACTCAAGGCGGGGCTCTGACTCTCGACCTGGAGATCAAGCATCGCATGCTCCAGCGACTGAGCCAGCCAGGCGCCCCAAAATTGGGTTATCTTTTTATTGTTCAATCATAAGTGTTCTTTTTTATATTGTAGATACTAAGCCTTTATCAGACAGGATCTGCAAATATTTTCTCCCATCTATAGATTGTCTTTTCACTTCCTCATACCCCTGGACAACCAGTGGGTCAAAGGAGAAATCACAAGGCAAATATTTTAAGATGAGTGATCATGAAAATAAAACATATCAAGACTTAGAGATGCAGCATAAGCAGTACTCGGATGGAAACTTGTCGCTCTGAAGGCCTATTTTAAAATCCTTAAGATACTATAAAAAGAACAAACTAAAACTTTAAAGAAAAGCAGGAGGAAAGAAATAATAAAGATCAGAGTGGAAATAGATGAAATAGAAGGCGGACAGACAATGGAACCAATTAAAACAGAAGTTGGGGGCGGCCCCAGTGGCTCAGTGGTTTAGTGCAGCCTTCAGCCTAGGGTGTGATCCTGGAGACCTGCCGTCGAGTCCCACGTCATGCTCCATGCACGAAGCCTGCTTCTCCCTCTGCCGGTGTCTCTGCCTCTCTTTCTGTCTCTGTGTCCCTCATGAATAAGTAAATAAAAAAACTTTTTTAAATAAAATAAAACAGAAGTTGGTTCTTTGAAAAGATCAGGAGTATGTTGTTTCTTTTCCACATTATATGTGAATTTCTCAAATCCCTTCCTGTTACTGATTTCTACTTTCGTTTCATTTCAGTTATTGTGACTTCAATCTTTTAAAATTCATTTTTAAAAAAGATTTATTTTTTTGAGGGTGCCTGGGTGAGGTGTCTGCCTTCCGCTCAGGTCATAATCTCAGGGTCCTAGGATTGAGCCCTGCATCGGGCTCCCTGCTCAGTGTGGAGCCTGCTTCTTCCTCTGCCTATGCCCCTTCCCTCTGGATGTGCTCTCTCTCTGTGTCAAAAAAATAAAATCTTTATTAAAAATTGTGAAAAGAGAGAGAGAGAGAGGATCTCAAATAAACTCCCCACTGAGTGCAGAGGCAAACACACAGCTTGATCTCAGGACCCTGAACTGAAATCGAGTCGGATGCTTAACCGAGTGAACCACTGAGGCCTCCCTAATCTTTTAAAATTGAGACTTTCTTGAGGCCTGACCTATGGTCACTCTTGGAGGATATCATGTGCACTTGAGATGAATGTGTATTTTGCTGTTCTTGTGTTAAGCGGTCTTCCTATGAATCTACAATAGTCTTCTAAATACCACATAACACCCTCGTTGAAATGGCTCCTGACCAACTGTCCAGAATCACATTTCCTCTTTACTTTTAAATTTTTTATTGTAGTAAAATATAAATAACATATACCACTTTGCATTTTAACCATTTCTGAAGTCTGATTCAGCAGCATTAAGTACATTTGCATCATTGTGCAATCTCCTTTTTTCTTTTTGACTCTTGGCTCCAGCCATTAGAACCATTTTGAATGTTCATAGATTCATTTAACAAAAAGCTAATGAACGTCTACTAGGTGGCAGGCACTGTTTGAAGCAATGGAGGAACAAAATGGACATAAGTTCTCAGCTCCATGCAGCTTACATTTCTTAATGGAGACAAAACAAAACAAAGAAGTACAATATACAGCATGTTATTACATAGTGACTCATATTAATAAAAAAAAAGTAGAGAAGGGAAACAGGAAGTGTGTGTTTGTGTGTGTGTGTGTGTGTGTGTGTGTGTGTGTGTGTGGAAATTTTAGAAAGAATAACAAGGGAAGGTGTCCCTGAGGAGTCACTTGAGTAAAATCCAGAAGGATATAAGGAGAGAAGTAATTTCTCTATTTGGGGGAAAGCATTCTAGACAGAGGGAAGAGCAAGTACAAAGATCTTGAGGCAGGATAGTGCCTGAGATATTGAATGAAATTCGTAAGAGTTCAACTCAGCTCGTACAGAGTCAGATCATGCAGGACTTTTATGAAGCTTTTCATCATTCTCAGTTGAAAATATGAGCCAGAAAATTTCCTGCTTAAATTAAAAAAAAATTTTTTTTCATCTGAGTGCAATAGGAAGCCACTGGAAGGTTTTGAGCTGGGAAGTGATGTGATAGGATCTATATTTTAAGAGATTACTTTGGCTGTTATTTTGAAAATACGCAATAGGGGAATCAAGTGTGGGGCAGAGAGTCCATTAGGAGACTACTGTAATAATCCAGGCAATAAAGTTGGCTTGGCAAGGGTGATGGCAGCGGAGATCGTGGAAAATGGTGAGATTCTGACAGATTAGATGAGGGTGTGATGCAAGAAAAACAAGTCAGAATGACTACAAAGTTTTTGGCTTAAGGACCTCGAAGAATGGAATGAATGGTCATTTACTGAGTTGGCAAAGACTCCGCGAAGGAAGTATTTGGGGGTGGGGGCGGGAAGGAAAGGGTATGCGCAGCTCAGTCTTGGACATGTTAGGCTTGTTATGTCTAGCAGAAATCCAGGCGAAGGTATCTAATCAGGAGGTGCATGTATAGGATTCTGGGGTGCAGGGGAAAGTGGGCTGGACTCCCAATTTGAGAGCTCTCATCGTGTGACACGGCCATCTGCTTTCATGCTCACTCTCGTGGGCGTGCCCAAGGACGTGTTTTCGTGAACACACGTTATGAGCTGAGCATCTGCTCTGCCTGCTCCGGTGTGAGGCCTGACGCACAGGTGTTAGGCTTGGGTAGCAGACAGGGGAGGGTGCTAGTGATGGGCAGGGACGGGGGACACACGCAGAGGTGCAGGGCTTGGACGTGCCGCACCGGCGGCGTCTATGGAGGCGTCCAGGAAGGAGCCGGCTGGACGCGGCCGGGGGCTCAGGGCGCAGGTCTGGGCGGGAGACTTGGCACGCAGTGGGCAACGGCAGCCTTGGGAGTGGCTGGGAGCGGCCCCGGGGCGGGGGGGGGGGGGATGGCGTGAGTCGCTCGGCTGCCGGGAACAGGGATGACACATCTTCCCACATTCATTGTTTTCTATTTCCCTTAAGCGCCTGCTGTCATCACACAAGACGCCCTAAATCCACCACCGCTCGCTAGGAATGCTCTTTATTCCGCGCGGCACCGCCCCGGGCCCCGCGCCTGCGCAGAGCGGGAGGGGCGGGCCCTCCAGGCGGTGGCGTCACAGGGAGGCGTGGCTTCGGCGGCCCCGCCCCTGGCCCGCCTCCGGGGCAGTGGCGGGCTGGACGCGCGGCACTTGGGGCTCCGGGGGCCTCAGGCCAGCTGCAGCAGGTCGAGTTTGGCCAGCAAGCCTTGCGTGCGGTTGTAGACGTCCCCCAGGGTGCCCGCCGCCCGGGCCAGCGCGGCCCGCGCCTCCCCCTCCCCGGCGCCCGGGCACGCCAGCTCTAGCCAGTGGCCGCGGCCCGGGAAGGCGAGGAAGGCGAGGCGGACGGCCTGACGGGTCAGCCAGGGGTGGTGCGGGGCCAGCGCCGTGCGGTACGCGTCGCTGCACTGCGCGCCGGCGTCCGGCCCGCCCCGCGTCCCGGTGGCCACCCGGTGGAGGCAGAGTTGGGACCAGCGCAGCGCTCGGTGCAGCAGGAGCAGTGTGCGCGAGCCCGAGGAGCCGGCGGGGCCTCGAGGGGCGACCCCGTGCCGCTCCAGCAGGCCAGCCCGCCGCTCCCACGCCGCCATGGCCGCCAGCGACGAGTAGTGCGCCGCCTCCGGGCCGTGCACCCGCGCCTCGAGGGCCATCACTTTGGCAGAGGCCTCGCTCGTGGCGAAGGCGAAGATGGAGCCGAGGGGAGTTAGGAACCTGTGTGTTCGGGGGCAGGCAGAGCGTGGAGAGCGGGCGGGGGAGGCCCCGGGAGGCGGGCCCCGGGGTGGAGGACCCAAGGCCACTCACCTGACTAGCGCCCTCCATCCCGCGAGGTACTGCGGCAACGCCACATCGCCTTCGGGGTGCAGGCTGGCTCGGAACGGCCCTACCACGCGGCCCAGCGCTCCCTCGGGGCCCGCGCACTGAGGCTCTTCCCACTCGGGGGCCTCCGGGGGGCCCGATTGCCGCGGGACCTTGGGGGCAGACACGGGTGGGAGGGGGCGGGAGCAGAACCCCTGGCCTGCGGGGCCTCCTGCGCGGAGCAGCCCGGGCGCGCCCTGTAGACGTGACTCCTAAAGTCGGCCTGGCGTCTCTCCTGCTGCTGACGGGAAAGGGGACACCGGGAGCAGGACCGCCCCCCTCCCCGGATCCTAGACCTGGCCGGGCTCCCCGCGATCCGGGTCCCACCCCCGTCCCCAGCATACCTGGGCCGGCGGTGGGCCCTGGGGGATACACGACTGTGCCCCGGATCTGCAGCCCGGGAGGACCTCTGGGGAGGGGCGAGGCCGAGCAGTGAGGAGGGGGCTCGGGGCGCCCGCGCGGAGCTTCCCGGTTCCTCCCAGGGCAGCCGAGAGCAGGGGACACTCACGCAGGCTCCAGGCACAGACGTAGAGCAGCAGCAGCAGGAGGACCGCGAGGGGAATCGCGTGGCGGAACCAGCACCGGGAGACAAGCGGCAGCAGCGCGACCCCAGTGCCTGCTGCTGACGCCATCGCCCCTCACCGGCCCCCAGCCAGCCCTTGTCCCTCCGTCTCCTCGGGAGAAGCCCGAGGTACGCTGAGGTGCTAAGGGTTAATTAATAATTAACCTACCAAGTCCCCTTCCCCGGCGCCCTTTGCCCCAGAGGGCAGCATCCCAGCGATGAAGGACCGGATGGAGAGGATTTGGGGGGATTCACGGAATGGAGAGGATTGGGGGGGGGGATTCAGCACCAACCACACATCTCTGCGTTTGCCTTCCGTGTAGGGCCAGGTTGTAGGAAGAAGGAAGAGAGGCCCCGAGAACCAGTTTCCCCACTGAGCAATGGTGGGGGCCTGACATTAATTCTGGGCTTGAATTCTGGCCACTGTAAACTGAGGACAATAATAGGTACTTTGTCGATCTCATCTGAGGATTAAATGATAACGTATGTGCCAACACTGTAAATGCAAAAGTTTACCACAATTGCTCCATAAATCTTAACGTGTTAGGTTCAAACATAGGGCACCTGGGATTCCAGGAAGCGCCCACTTCTAAATTCACCCTTCTGTGTTCAAGGGACCTATCTCCATCTGGATGCTTTAGACTTTAGGCTTTATTTATTTGTTTTTATTCACGAGAGAGGCAGAGACATAGGCAGAGGGAGAAGCAGGACTCCATCCGGGTACTCCAGGATCATGCCCTGAGCCGAAAGCAGATGTGCCCAACCCCCGAGTCACCCAGGCATCCCTACTTTAGGCTTTGAATGTTTATATTTTTTGTGGCTTCATTTTTTTTTTTAACTCCAGATTGCTTCTGGTTCTTCAGTTATTCATCTCGTGTGTGTGTGTGTGTGTGTGTGTGTTTTAAAGAATCTCTTTGCCTGATGTGGGGCTTGAACTCATGACCCCCAGATCAAGAGTTGCATATTCTGGGCAAGCATGCCACCCACATTATTCTTCAAACCAAACCTTATGAACTATTTTTGCATCCATGCCCTGTACTAGTTCTCAAGAAGACAAAAGAGCCCTCACAGCTCAAGGTCCATTGGAAAATGTATCATCTGTTTCCCCCACGTTGATGTGGGCTCCCATGAAGACAGGAGAGTGTGAAGAGTAGGCAAATCGGTTCGCCCCTTGACAAATTCAGGTCTTTTTTTTCCCTTCCCAAATTAGGATTCCACCTGGTGGTCATAGCTAGGAAAACATTCAGGGAAAGGACATGGAAGTGATGGAAGAAACAGCATCTTTTGCTCTTAGGCGTTCTCCATCCCCTCCCTGTAAACTTCCTAGAATTGTTTCTGTGTATATTTTCTTTTCCGGGGAAGGGGTACCCCAGATTCTCTGGGAGTCAGGGCCCCAATTACTAAGAAGATGCTTTCTACCTCCCCCAGTTCCTGGATTCTTGTCCCATCTCTCCCTCTAACGCTCTTTCAAATTCTGGAGTCCTTGAGGTTGCTTCTGACCAATCCTGTCCATCACTTCTCTCCCTGGACTTTAGCTCCCGCTTCCTAGTGTGGGAGCGGTTCCAGGCTTGTTGACCTCAACCATAGGCAAGTCGCTTGCCATTTCTAAACCCCAGTCCCATCATCTGTGGAATAGAAAGCGGAGTCTGCAGGGTTCCTGGAATGGATTAGTTTCGGGTGTCACTTAATCCAGGAGGCCCTTCCGTAATCAGAGTCTTCCGACGCAGTGGTGCTATAAATGCACACAAGGAGCTCAGCTCACCGAGACCACAGGATGGAGAGGGGGGCCGCAGCCAAGCTGCTGTTGCTGGTGCTGCTGTGGGGCACCTGCTGCGGACCTGCACAAGCTGACCACCTGAGCGAGTACACGTCGGTCATCGAGGTGACCAATGGGGGACCTTGGGGTGACTGGGCCTGGCCGGAGATGTGTCCTGATGGATTCTTCGCCAGCGGGTTCTCGCTCAAGGTAGGGGCTCAGGCATAGGTCTTGGAGTGGGGAGGAGACGCAGGACCCTGTGCACGCGTGCACAGGAACAGAGGATGGCAGTCTTTTCACGGGTCCTTACCCCTCCGTTCCCCCCGCCCCGCCCTGCCAGGAAGAGCCCCCCCAAGGCATTTCCAGAGATGACACTGCTTTGAACGGGATCCGACTGCACTGCTCACGGGGGAACGCGGAGCGCAACACGCAGGTGGTGGAGTCCCAGTCTGGAAGGTGTGGGGCCAGGGCCAAGGACCCCAGAGGATGTGGATAAGCCCCTTCCTCTCTGTTACACACACACCCTCCTAGCTAACAGGCTAAAAGGTCAGGGCTGCGGGGCAGTTGAGACCTCCGAGGAGTGGGTGGGAGTCCTCTCCCCTGCACCTTGCTGGAGGTCAGGTGAGGAAACCCACCCCCCTACCCCCGTGGTGCAGCCTCCCGCTGAGAAGCCCCCAGGGCGAGTCGGGATGGAGGTGCTGATGGAGGGGCGGGGTAGGGGACTTCAGACGCTGTGCTTCTCCCCTTGCCCTGTAGGTGGGGCTCATGGAGTGAGCCCCTGTGGTGCCCTGGCGGTGGCTTTCTGGTGGCTTTCTCGCTGAGCGTGGAGGCGCGCCAGACCCTCGGGGACAACACGGCTGCCAACAACGTACGCTTCCGCTGCTCCGACAGCACGGAGCTGGAGAGGCCCGGCCTGGCCTGGGGAGACTTTGGGAAATGGAGTAAGCCCTGCCCCAAAGGCGTGTGCGGTCTGCAGACCAAGGTGGAGCCGCCGATGGGCCTCCAGGATGACACCGCCCTCAACGACGTGCGCTTCTTTTGCTGCCGCAGTTAAGGAGGTCGCCCGCCCCCGCCAGTCCCACCGCGCTCGCTCGCTATTATAGCTTCTCTGTCTCTGCTGTGGTCTCGCTTGTTTTAGGGGTAGGAAGCTGCTGCGTCTCCTTGTCTTCCTCTTAGCCCGACATTGGGTCAGGCCTAAATTCGGGTTTGGGCTCAGGAGGCCAGGCAGGCCCCTGAAAGTCACCGACTCTTCACCCAGAAAAGTGCCCTTGAGGGCAGCCTAGGTGGCTCAGCAGTTTGGCGCCTGCCTTCTGCCCAGGGCGTGATCCTGGAGACACAGGATTGAGTCCTGCCTAGGGCTCCCTGCATGGAGCCTACTTCTCCCTCTGCCTGTGTCTCTGCCTCTGTCGGTCTCTCATTAATAAATAAAAATCTTAAAAAAAAAAAAAGTGCCCTTGAACACAATTTTGTGTCTGACGGTGGTGTCTGCAGACATATTGTCCTCGTTAAGAGCTCAGGGTCTTTCCTTTCTGAACCACCAGTGACCTCAGGTTGAGAAATGTCTACCAAATTAGGAGCCAGCAACATTAGAACACCCTAAGCTTTCATTTTCTAGAGTTTAGGCTAATTTGTCTTTTTCACCGTTTCCTTTTCTTTCCTACAAAAGTTAAAGAATGGCTCTTCTGGGGCAGCTGGGGGGCTCCCATGGTTACACATCTGCCTTCAGCTCAGGTTACATCTCTGGGTCCTGGGATCAAGCCCCACAACAGGCTCCTGGCTTAGTGAAGAGCCTGCTTCTCCCTCTCTCCCTGCTCCTGCTCTTTCTCTCTATCTGTTTCAAATTAATAAATAAAAAGTATTTTTTTAAAAAATGAAAGTGGCTTTTTCACGTACGGATTTCTGCCTGGGACCTTTGTCCTTGCTGGTCTCCACCTGTAACCCCCCAGCTACCTGGATGGCTTGTCCATTCACCAGACTTTGGCTCTGATTTCACTTTCTTGTACTTTATTTTATTTTAAAGTCCCTCCATCAGCCAATACCTATCCCATCACCAGCGTGTTTTTTTAAAAAGTGAAGTAATCTATTGGCTGTCAAAAAAATGTGTACCCATCTTACATTGTTAAATTCTTTGGGCGTATGGAACTTGCCTGTCTTGTTTAGCACTGTATGTGAGCGCATTTTAACAGGCCAATAACTACTTGTTAAGGACACTTGCGGTGGGGGGGGGTGTCCCAAACAGGAGCACCCGGAGGCCCTATGTGGCTAGAGGCCTTGGGGCCCTCCATGCACAGAGGGCATCATCTGAGACCCGAACAGAGAGTTCAAAAGTTTATTCCAGGTTCAGGTGGGCCAGTCGGGCATCCAGGAGGGAGCACAACGTCAGTGGAACTTCATTGAGGGGTGCCCTGCGGAAAAGAGAAAGTGAGGACGCAGCCAGGGAGCAAGGGGGTTTTGCTCCAGCTCCACCCCCACCGTGCCCCACCTCTTTCTTCCTGCAATCGCCGCAGAAGACACCGAGGGTGGCGTTCACCAGCTGTATCCCGCACAGCACGACCTCCAGACACGAGGCGGCCACCAGCAGCGAGAAGAGAGTCACATTCCAAGAGACCACGCCCGGTGGCTCCACGCACAAGTCCCACAAAGTACGGTTGAGAAGGTAAGAGCCTCTGCGGGGTGGGGGTAAGGGGGGCAGGGTCACGTGAGAGGGTGTGCCCTCCCTGCAGCCCCGTGCAGGTGTTCAGGGAGGTTTGCTTATGTGGCCCACGTGGTGGAGGCCCTGGCGCAGGTGCATCCCCCCCACCGCAGGTTGGGCATCCAGGTGGGAAAGGTGGGGAGGAGAGGGGCAAGCGAAGCCTTACTCGGTGTCTTTGAAGTGATATTCCCAGTGGCCGTTCATTAAGCAATTGGGTCCGATTCGGAGCCCAGCTCCCGACACTGCCAGGCAGTAGATGGCACCCAGCACCCCGAAGGCCGAGGAGAAGATGGAGCGCAGCATCTGGATGTGCCATGGAAGGAGAAGTGAGCAGGCCGCCCTTCCCGCGCATGCACCTTACCTCGAGGGCCTCCCGGCGCATGCAAAATACATCTCCCTGAGCATCTGGGGAGCTCAGTCCGTTAAGCATCTGCTTTCGACTGGGGTCATGGTCGTGGGGTCCTGGGGTCGAGCTCCCAGTGGTGCTTCCTGCTCAGCGAGGAGCCCACTTCTCCCTCTCCATCTGCCCCCTTTCGTGCTCCCGTGCTCTCTCTCTCTCTCTCTCAAATAAATGAATAAAATCTTAAAACAAAACAAAACAAAACACCCTCCCTGCAAACCCGGGGGCTGGGCTTTAGCTGCTCCTGGAGCCAGAGGCTGCGGAGGTCAGAGGTTGTAGCGCCCCTCTGTACGCCCAGTGAGGCCAAGTGCAGGGGCGCAGCTGGGACTCTGAGGAGGAGGAGCTCCCACAGCTGGCGGGGGACCGTGGCCACAGGTGTGGCTCTGCGAAGATCCATGCGGAGGGTCTTCCCAATCCCGCCCTCGTGTGAATCTTACCCTGCAGCGATTTCCGCAGCAGCCCACACCGCAGCAGCCCTTGCCCCCTGCGCGAACCGCCGAGATGCCGGGACATAGCACCTGTAGAGGAGGATCAGTATGACAGCCAGCGCCCGCCCCCCCACCGCCGCTCCCCACATCCTCCACACCTTACTGCAGGGGCGTCGGGGGGCCGCTAGTCTCCCCCTGGAGCTGCCTGGGATGCCATCAGCCCTTTGGACTGTAGGAAGGCCTTATCTCCCTGACTCCTGGAGCACGCTTCCCTCCCGCCTTTACTTATATCATCATTTACGTGCCTACTTATCTGCAGCCTCCAAGAGGGTAGGGCCCAATGTCACGATATCCTCCATAGATCTTGGCGCCTGGTAGGTGCCCAGCTGAACCGTAGTCAGAGGGCCTGGGGTCAATTAATGCCAACCCTGTGCTCACTTCACACTCTAGGGATGGCCTCATCTCTCTGGGTCTTCAAGACCCACCTCACAGGGCTGTTCTCAGGATTTAATGAAATGCCAGATCAACCTCAGGTCAAGACTGGCTCAGTACATGCTCAATAACAATAAATTTCCGTGGCAGAAAGGAATAGTGGTGTTGGAGTGTCTGGTGAGCTGGGATTATGTGGAGCGGATGGGGAGAATGTTGGTGAATGCCCTGATGGGCAGTGCAGGGACCCCCAACCTATAATCTTGGTCCTTTTTTTAAAAAAAAATTATTTATTTATTCATGAGAGACACAGAGAAGCAGAGACACAGGCTGGCTCCATGTGGGGAGCCCACAATGGGGCTCGATGCCAGGACCCTGGGATCACGCCTTGAGCCTAAAGCATATGCTCAACCACTGAGTCCCCCAGGTGCCCCTCAAGTTTTCCTTTAATGATTCTTGAACCTGTCTGGACGATCAATCCCCCACCACCTCCCAGAAGGATGACATTCTCCCCACCTTTCTGCGAAATGTCTGAATCTCTTGCTCCCGTGCTGCTGCACACTCCATCCTACGTTGCTACCACCAGAGTGAACTTAGCTTTCAACTGGTCTCTTCTCTGCCCAAATCCTTCAGGATCTCCTCAGGGAGTAGCCCATCAAGTCTGAATTCTAGGAGGGGGCACCTGGGGGGCTGAGTTGGTTGAGACTCGATTCTTGGTTTCGGCTCAAGTCATGATCCCAGCCAGGGTCATGGGATCGAGCCCCACGTCCAGTTCCTTCCTCAGCGCTGAGTCTGCTTGAGATTCTCCCTCTACTTCTCCTGTGTCCCTCCCCCCACTCTTGCACACGCTGTCTCTCTTTCTAAAATAATAAATAAATAAAATATTTAAAAGAGAAAAAGAAGGACGCCTGGGTGGCTCAATGGTTGCCTTCGGCTCAGGTCGTCCTGGGATTGAGTCCCCCATCGGGCTCCCCGCAGGTGGCCTGATATCTCCCTCTGCCTGTCTCCCTGAGTCTCTCAGGAATAAATAAATAAAATCTTAAAAAGAGAAAGAGAGAGATTGAGCTTGGGGAAGGCGTTCGAGGCTGCTTACTTTGGCTCTGGCCTTATCTTGTTGCACCACACCAGGCTCTTTGCCTATTGCCCATCTCTGGAATTCCACAGCTGTCTTGATCTTTGCCTCTCTGTGCCTTGTGTGGCACACGGTGTACCAGGCATCATTTCGTTCCTCTCTACGGGTGGGGCCGAGGGTTTAATTCTGTCATCTCATTCCTCGTGACATCATAGAAACACCTGCCAAAGTGAGTAGAGTTCTTCCAGATACTCCCTGTCTGCTCTTCCATGTCTCCCAGCAGAACCAGTGGTGGACCTCTGGGTGGGATGCCTAACTGGGAAGCCCACAGATCCAAAGACACCTAGAATTGCTTTTGGGGTTTACCAATTTCCATTGACCTACCTCTTTGAGATTTCTATTTTCTTAGCCAAAGTGTTTAGTTCCTTTTTTAAAAAAAGATTTTTATTTATTTATTCATGAGAGACACAGGCAGAGGGAGAAGCAGGCTCCCTGCGAGGATCCAAGGCAGCCACTCAACCGCTGAGCCACCCAGGCATCCCAAGTGTTCGATTCCTATTGTTCTCCAAGCTCCTCTGACTCACTCTGTGCCAAGAGAAGGGTCACTGTAAGCGCAGAAGGAGACACTGAGTTTGTAGCTCGAGTCTGCTTCCTTGGCCCCTGGCCCACGCTCAGCCACTCAGCTCTCCTGGCCAACCACAGTTGTCTCCCATCACCTGCTCACCTCTACCCTTACTCTGCACACCAGCTGGTGGGACCCAAACCCAGAAGTGTCTGGAGCAACTAAAATGTTCCTGTTTTGCTGATGTGCGAAGGAAACCGGTATAAGAACTTCAGAAAACTCGGGGATCCCTGGGTGGCTCAGTGGTTGAGCGTCTGCCTTCGTCTGCCTTTGGCCCAGGGCGTGATCCTGGAGTCCCGGGATTGAGTTCTACATCGAGCTTCCCGCATGGAGCCGCTTCTCCCTCTGCCTGTGTCTCTGCCTCTCTCTCTGAATGAATAAATAAATAAATCTTTAAAAAAAAGAAAAAAAAGATTTTATTTATTTATTCATGCGAGACACACACACACACAGAGAGAGAGAGAGAGAGAGAGAGAGAGAGAGAGGCAGAGACGCAAGCAGAGGGAGGAGCAGGCTCCATTCAGGGAGCCCGATGTGGGACTCCCATCTTGGGTCTCCAGGATCACACCCTGGGCTGCAGGCGGTGCTAAACCGCTGCGTCACCGGAGCTGCCCAATAAATAAAATCTTTAAAGAAAAAGAAAGAACTTCAGAAAACCCTTTGGCAATATCCACGAGCACTGAATGCCTTGCATGCACCTTAAGAATCAGCCATTTCGGGAATCCCTGGGTGGCTCAGGGTTTTAGCACCTGCCTTTGGCCCAGGGTGTGATCCTGGGGTCCTGGGATTGAGTCCCGCATTGGGCTCCCTGCATGGAGCCTGCTTCTCTCTCTGCCTGTGTGTCTGCCTCTCTCTCCTCTGTGTCTTTCATGAATAAATAAATAAAATCTTAAAAAAAAAAAAGAAAGGAATCAGCCATTTCACTCCTAAGTATCCATCCAACAGTCATGCAAACAGAAGTTCACCTAAAAACATCTGTGGGAACGTCCATAGCACCATTATTTGCAATAAACCCAAGTTGGGGCCTATGCAAACACCCATCAATGGTAGGATGTTTAAATTAATTGCAGTGTATGCACACCCTGGAATGCACAAGAAATAACAGACTACACCTCTGCATAATGACATGGATGAACCTCACACACATATGTTGAACTGGAGAAGCCAGACACAAAATTGCTACCCTGCAGGATTCCATTCATATAAAGCGCTGAACGGGCAAGACTAGCCCATGGGGTTAGAAATCAGGGTGGTGGGGACTCTGGTGGGGGTCGTGCCTGGCATGGGAGGCACGTCTGGGATTCTGGTAATGAGCTCTGTCTTGGTCTGAGTGCTGGGTGCATGGGGGGGTCCGCTTTGTAAAAATCTGCTAGGCTGTCTGCTAAGGATCTGGGCGCTCGTCCGTATGATTTTAAAAAAAGTTCAGGGGATCCCTGGGTAGCTCAGCGATTTAGCGTCTGCCTTTGGCCCAGGGCGCGATCCTGGAACCCCGGGATTGGGTCCCACGTCGGGCTACCGGCGTGGAGCCTGCTTCTCCTTCTTTTTTTTTTTTTTTTAATTTTTATCTATTTATGATAGTCACACAGAGAGAGAGACAGAGACATAGGCAGAGGGAGAAGCAAGCTCCATGCACCGGGAGCCCGATGTGGGATTCGATTCCGGGTCTCCAGGATCGCACCCTGGGCCAAAGGCAGGCGCCAAACCGCTGCGCCACCCAGGGATCCCCCTGCTTCTCCTTCTGCCTGTGTCTCTGCCTCTCTCTCTCTCTCTGTCTATCATAAATAAATAAATAAATCTTAAACAAACAAACAAACAAACAAAGTTCAAAAGCTGGCAGCCTGATTGGCTCAGCGGTTTAGCACCGTCTTCAGCCCAGGGCGTGATCCTGGAGACTTGGGTTCGAGTCCTACATTGGGCTCCTTGCATGGTGCCTGGTTCTCCCTCTGCCTGTGTCTCTGCCTCTCTCTCTCTCTCTCTCTCTCTCTCTCTCTGTGTGTCTCTCATGAATAAAGAAATAAAATCTTTTTTAAAAAAGTTCAAAAGCTCAAAACAAGGGAAAAGGTCCTTCTATAGTTTCTTGTTGTGCTTTTTTTATTTTTTTTATTTTTTTTTTATTTATTTGAGACACAGAGAGAGGGAGCACCAACAGGGGGAGAAGCATACTCCCCGTGGAGCAGGGAGCCCGATGCAGAACTCAATCCCAGGACACTGGGATCATGACCTGAGCAGAAGGCAGATGCTTCCCTGACTGAGTCCCCCGCCCCGGGGGGCACCTTTCCTGTTGCAGTTATAATAAATCCCCATTCTTCACAAGGGTCTACATGCTCTGGCCTGTGCCTGCCTCAGGGCTCATCTCATTAAACCCCCACTGCCCCGGCTGCCCACACGATCCTCAGATGTGCCAGCTTAGGCTGTGTACTTGCCAGCCACCCGCCCACCCTCGGCTGTGGTGTAGCTTCCTTCGTTTTGTCTTGTGGGGTCCAGTTCAGATGTCACCTCACTGAGGCCTTCCTTGAAGATGCTGTAAACAGGGGCGCCTGGCCAGCTCGGTGGGTACAGCACTCCACTTTTGGTCCTGGGGTTATGACTTTGAGCTCCATGTGTGGCATAGAGTTCACTTAAAAAAAAAATTAAAAGTATATTCTTGGGGTGCCTGGGTGGCTCAGTCGGTTAAGCGTGTGCCTCTTGATTTGGGCTCAGGTCGTGATCTCAGGGTTATGGGACTGAGCCCCACGTTGGGGTGGGAGTGGGGGTGGTGTGCTTAGGATTCTCCCTCTCCATCTCCCCCTGTCCCTCCCCTGGCCCCTCCCCTCCTCTCTTTGGGAAAAAGTTTTAAAATTTTCAAAAATGTATACTCTTGGGGTGCCTGGGTGACTCAGTGGTTGAGCATCTCCCTTCCACTCAGGGCGTGATCCCAGGGTCCTGGGATTGAGTCCCATGTCTGGCAACCTGAAGGGATCTGCTTCTCCCTCTGCCTGTGTCTCTGCCTCTCACTCTGTGTGTCTCTCAGGAATAAAAAATAAAATCTGAAAAAAAAAAATTCTCTTGCCTAAAAATGAAATTCAAAGGGATAGAAAGTGATGTTTAAGAAAAAGAAAGAAAGAAAATGCTATGAACACTGCCCCCCCTCACCCCACGCCCACCCCCCTTGCCCTAGGAAGGAGCTCTTTGCCATCGCACCTGCTTGGTCTCCTGGGGGAGGGGAGGGCCTGTCTTGCCTGAAATCATCTTACTCCTTTGTGTTCTGCTCACAGGTTATTAACCGAGTGCCTGTCAAGTATAGGACTGGGCAGCCACGGGGCTTGCATTCACACTCTCTGGATGCTGTATGTGTCCTAGGGGGAGTGCCAGCTCCAGGGAGAGCAGGGCCATGGCCCTAGTCCCCGCGGTGCCTAAGGGACTCTGCGAACACAGGCGAGAAAGTCTCCTTAAGAGCAGCTGGGGCGTGGAGGTGGGAAGAGAGGGGCCAGGAATGTCCTGGGTAGGGATGCCGGCAGGGCAGCGTTGGGGGGTATCCCCTGAGGCAGGCCGGTTAGACCGTTAGACCGTGAGGAGGTATGGGTGGCCAGGGCTGGAGAAGGGGCACAGTGTGGCGCTGAGTGAGGGTGCAGGGAGGACAGTCACTGTGTCCAAAGAGGCCCAGGGGAGCCCTGCCTGGGAAGTTTCACCCGTGAGCCCTCTGAGGAGTGAGGAGCCAAGCTGGGGACATCCCATGGCCGTGTTAACCTACCCTGAAGTTCCCCCAAATGTCAGGGTGGGGATGAAGAGGTCTCTGAGGTGTGTGTCCCCCCCACCAACCCCACTCCTGACAGATCTGAGTCTCCAGGAAGTGGGGGGCAAGGGGCACCCTCCCCACCATGCACACCTGAGCTCTGAGTCGAGGCAGCCCCAGGATGGAGGGGGGCATCCAGAAGTGTGAACAGAGAGTGGAGGGACGACGGGGAGGCGGAACAGGCAGGATGAACAGAGCTGTGATCCTGTTCCTGGCTCCAGGTGCTCACACCCAGCCTCCATGCCCGTTATCATCCAGCCCTGATCACCACCCACAGGGCCAGCTGTTCCCTCTGGCCTTCGAGGGAGAGGGAGGGATGCGCTATAGCATCTGCTGCCCACCGCACCCGCCCCTGCCCCCACAGGGCAGGGAGGGACAGGGAGTGGGGGCCCCTTCCTTCCTTCCTTCCTTCCTTCCTTCCTTCCTTCCTTCCTTCCTTCCTTCCTCCCCTTTACCCTTGGATGTTTGGATGTTCAGCTCAGGCCTCCCCCAGGACTGGGCCTCCCCCAGGACTCACAGGCCCTCGGTGTCTGAGGGCGGTGGGAGGACCCAGGTCCCTCCAGACTGCCATCCCCACCCCCCACCCCACCCCACTCGAGCTCAGGACCCCGCAGTGGGGCGCCCACCCGCTCACCATCAGGCCCCCGCCAACGAAGCCAGCCATGAGCCACACTTGCAAACTGAGGTTGCTGACGTTAGTCCAGTTGGTCTTGCCCTGAGGCACCAGCAGGAGGGCATTGGCCACCATGCAGACCAGGGACAGGGGGATGAGGGAGAGCCCCACGAAGCGGGAGCACTTCCCAGTGCACATGGTGAGGCAGCCACCCCTACGAGTCCTGAGTGAAAGTGAGCCCGGATCTGGGTCCAGAAGAAAAACAAGCCTGGAGCAAGGTACAAAGGTTGGAGAGGAGTGGCAGCATCAGGCAGGGAGAGATAAGGGAGAGACAGGCAGGAACACCGCAAAGAGGAGGTGGAGGGGCCGCTGCCCTCGAGCTGGGGGGGTGGGGGGTAGAGGCGAGGAGCTTGACACGCAGGAAGTGGCCTGAGGTTGGGGTGCTCTTTCTCCCTTCCTGCTGCACCTGCACCTGCCCCTGCGGCCATCCCCCAAGGGCCGCTCGCCTGCTTTGTGCCTCAGCCGAGCCTGACGCCTGTAAGTCCCCGTTGCCTCGCGGGCACCAGAGCTGTAGTGACTCCCCTTCCCTGGTGGCAGGTGGTGGGGACAACCTGGGCCTGTGTGAGGAGCAGTTAGTGAGCTGGGGTGCCCTGTCCTTCCCAGGGGTCCCAGGCCGAGGGGCTCTTCTGGAAGGAAACTAAAAGGATGGTGGCAAACCCTCATTGTGCTCTCATTTCTTCTGTCATTACTGGTTTAAAGATCCCTCCTCCTGGGGCGCCCAGGGTGAGGTTCAGTGGGTGAAGCATCTGCCTTCGGCTCAGGTCGTGATCCCAGGGTCCTGGGATCAAGTTGTGTGTCAAGCTCCCTGCTCAGTGGGGAGCCGGCTTCTCCCCTACTTAATGCTCTCTCTCTTTCTCTCAAATAAATAAATACAATCTTAAACAATAATCAATAAATAAAAACAAAAAGCCCTCCTCTGCTGAGGCCACTGCCTGTCTCTCAGCAAGGAGGCCTGACTGATGAGAACATGCTGCCCCTGCGGCTTCAGTGTGTGATTCGGTGACGGCCACAGGACCTGGGTCAGTCCTGTGAGAATCAATTCCTGGCTTGGGTCATGGTCAGCCTGCGGTCAAAGAAGCTCTGGTTCCGTTGGGGATGGCTGAAGTTCCTGGTGGCAGAGCCTTGCCATGAGGGAGTGCCTGCAGGAGAGCCAAGCCCCCAAGAGGAAGAGCAAAGACCGGGAGGGGTCTAGACGGTGTGGCTGGCACCATCGGAGCTGACAGATCCAGCCACGCCTGAAGCCTGATCAATCCTCCAAGGTTCTGTCTTCCAGCAAACCAGTTGGAGGGGCGCTTCTGTTGATGGCGGCGTGGAGAGTCCTTTCCGATACAGAGAGGGATTCACGAAGTCCTCACTGTGCACAGGGCCCAGGGTTGGAGACGGTGGGGCCCCCCTCTGAGTCAGAGGTGGGCCTAGGTGCCAGGATGAAGGTGAAGGCCCTTGTAGGGTGCAGAGGCCAGGGGGTGGTGTGCAGCCAGGGACACCAGCAGCCCCCTGAAACCATGGTGGAAATGCTGACAGTGGAGAAGTCCTTTCACTCAAGAATGAAGAATCGGGGAGGCCTCCCCCCATTGACAACACAGCTGGATTCAGCACCGCCTACAAGGGCTTTGCCACTGGAACCAGAGGATGCCTGGAACAGGACATTTCTCTGAACCTCCCGGAACTCTGTGGTGCAGGACCTGTGGACGATAATTGTGATTATTGTGACAACTGGTATTCAGTTTTGCCGAACGCTTTAAAAACACTCCCATGTTGTTTCTGATGTGTCTTTTCATTGATTTTTCTGTCTCTTTTCGTTAATTTATTTTTTAAATTTTTATTTTATTTATTTATTTTTTTACACTCTCGTTTTATTTTTTTTAAGATTATTTATTTATTTATTCATGAGAGCCACAGAGAGAGAGAGAGAGAGAGAGAGACAGACAGACACAGACACAGGTAGAGGGAGAAGCAGGCTCCAATGCAGGGAGCCCAACGTGGGACTAGATCCTAGGTCTTCAGGATCTGGCCCTGGGCTAAAGGCAGTGTTAAACTGCTAAGCCACCCGGGCGGCCCCTTCTCTCGTGTTTTATTTTATTTTTATTTAAAAAAATTTTTTTTTTTATTTATCTACAATAGTCACACAGAGAGAGGGGCAGAGACATAGGCAGAGGGAGAAGCAGGCTCCATGCATTGGGAACCTGATGTGGGTGGGATTCGATCCCGGGTCTCTAGGATCGCACCCTGGGCCAAAGGCAGGTGCCAAACTGCTGCGCCACCCAGGGATTCCTTCTCTCGTGTTTTAGAAGGTGGATCCTAAATCCTGTGAGCTTTGCAGGAGTGTGCTTTCACTTGTCACCTGTCTCCTTCTGAGAAGCCTTGGGCTGCCTTCCATCCCTGCAAGGCCCTCCGAGGGGGTTCGGTGCAGACAGTTTCCCATGCTGGGCTTTATAGCTCACAGAAGAAGTGATGGTCACTGTCAGAGCGACGTCAGGTCCCACTGATGGCCCCGAGAGGAGACTCAACCCCATCCCGGTGGGCAGAGCGGGATGCAGAGTCTGAGTGGTGCTGTTGCGTTTTAGGCGAGTAAAGAGACAAAGAAGTATGTGTGGGGTGGCCACAGGTGTTCCTTATGTTGCATTTATACAATTGGATGTGCCTGAAATAATGAGGGGGTACCTGGCTGAGGCAGCCTGGGGAGCACACAACTCTTGGTCTCAGGGTTGTGAGTTTAAGCTCCATGCTGGCTCAGAGGTTACTAAAAAATAATAATAATAAACTTTAGGGGTGCCCAGGTGGCTCAGTCAGTTGAGTGTCTGACTCTTGTGTTTCAGCTCAGGTTGTGATCTCACAGGTCATGAGATCGAGCCCCGCATTGTGTTCCATACTCAGTAGGGAATCTGCTTGAGATCCTCTCCTTCTGCCCCTCGGCCTACTTGGGCTCTTTCTCTCTCTCAAATAAATAAATAAAATCTTTACAAAATAATAAACTAAAAAATAATCAACTAAAAAAATAAACATTAAAATTTTTAATTATAAACTTAAAAGCACAATTATTTAAAAAATAATACACTTTAGAAAAAAACAGGGCAGCCTGGGTGGCTCAGCAGTTAGCACTGCCTTCAGCCCAAGGCCTGATCCTGGGGACCCGGGATCAAGTCCTACGTCAGGCTCCTTGCATGGAGCCTGCTTCTCCCTCTGCCTTTGTCTCTGCCTCTCTCTCTGTGCATCTCTCATGAATAAATAAATAAAATATTTTTTAAAAAAATAATTAATTAAAAAAAACAAAAAAAAATCATAGGGATTTGGAAAGTTTTCTGCAAACCGAGAGAAAGGGCTCATCATCCTGAAGATGGAGAGAAGGAAACGCATGCTGGAGAAATAGGGACAGTAGGATTTGGGTGGGATCTTCAGGAAGATTTTCACTAGAATCTCCTGGAAGTAGGAGCAGAGGATTGTAAGAAAGGAAGAAAGGGCCATCATGTGTTTGGGGGAGAAAAAGGAAGAATTGCACAGAACCTCAAAATGCACAGAGGGGAATCGGGGAGAATGGGGCTGCCAGAGAGCCGAGGGTGAGAGAAGAGTGTAGGGGGATGAGCCCCAGAAATCCCTCATAGGCAGGAAAGGTCTAAAGGTTGGGAGAAAGGAGCAGCCATGGGGAAGAGGGTGGAACTGTGATGCCACATAACGAGTCAGGTGGCCGAGATGCCATGGTTCATAGTCTGCGGTGGGCGCTCCTGCCTCTGCTGGTTGAAAGGCACACCATATCCCAGGTAAAATGTCAAAAGCAAACTGAACTTAGATTCCTCCTGAAGAGCCGTATCATTGCAAGATACGTCTATGCAGAAGTAAAGGTCACATAGAGAGGAACAAAAGTCGGTCCAGCTCTGAGATTTCTCTGTGGCATTCAGAGCAGCGTCTATGGTTCTGACAGCCAAACAAACAAACAAACAAACAAAAAAACAAAAAACCCAACCCTCCCCAAAAAACCCCACCCCAAAACCAAAAAACCAAAAACAAGCACCATATCCTGATTATTATTATTTTTTAAGATTTTATTTATTTATTCATAGAGACATAGAGAGAGGCAGAGAGAGAAGCAGGCCCCATGCAGGGAACCCGATGCGGGACCCAATCCCGGGTCTAAACCGCTGCGCCACCGGGGCTGCCCTATATCCCGATTATTGTATGAGTATCTGAGGTGTTTTTTCGCATGTGTAAAGGGCAAAAGAATCACATTTCTGAGAATGCTTGGGTTTGAAATACCACGGTGTCTCTCTTCTTCTCCTTTTAAAAATCTTTCTAAAAATATTTTATGTCACCAAGAGATGTAGTGAAGGAAAAAGCCCCAAATGGGGAAGTCTAGACATAACTCTAATTTTTGTAAATTTAGTCATGAAATTGAACGTCAGTTTCAAAATCAAAAGCCTTGTTTTTTTTTTTTTTTAAAGAGTCTATTCATTTATTTGAGAGAGAGAGAGAGAGAGCATGAGCAGGGCTGACAAGCAGAGGGAGAGGGAGACACAGACTCCTCCGCTGAACAGGGAGCCCAATGTGGGGCTGGATCCTGGGACCCTGAGATCATGACCTGAGCCAAAGGCAGGCGCTTAATGGTCTGAACACTCAGGCGCCCAAAAAAGCCTTTTAAAGAGAAATTCTAAAAATTACTCTGACAGTAGTAAAAACGTCCATTGTTTATTGTCTACTCTGTCCAGAGTTCTATTTTGAGGAAATAAATATGAAGTAACAGAAAACCCAACTCTACTGAAGTCAGAAGGGAATTTATTAGTTCAGGTAATCAAAACGTCCAAAGGTGGAACTAATTTTCAAGCATGATTCATAGAGAAGTAATTGATAGGCTGGACTTCATTAATGTGAGAATCTTGTGGTCTGCAGGAGACACCGCCAGGAGAATGAGAAGATAAAGCCATGGATTGGGAGAAAATATTTGTAGAAGACACATCTGAGGGGCACCTGGGTGGCTCAATGGTTGAGCATCTGCCTTCAGCTCAGGGTGTGACCCCGGGGTCCTGGGATCGAGTTCCGCATCGGGCTCCCCATGGGGAGCCTGCTTCTCCCATTGCCTGTGTCTTTGCCTCTCTCTCTGTGTTTCTCATGAACAAATAAATAAAATCTTTAAAAAATAAAAAATGAAAACCAGACTTCTTTTCTGGACCAGTTTTAGGGTCACTAAATTGAGTGGAAAGTATAGAGTGTTGCCATACACCTCCAGGGCCTCCCCCACTGTTTATACTATCCACAGCAGAGTGATACACGTGTTACAATCAGCGAACCCACAAAACCTGTCATTATCACCCCAGGTTGTAGTTCACTGCGGGGTTTACTCTAGAGTTTTGACATATGTGAATTGTGACATGGATCCGCCGTGAGAGCGTCACACAAGATAATTTCGCTGCCCCAAATACCCATTCTTCTCAGTCCATCCATCCCTCTCCCCTCCCCTGACCCCCCAGCACACATGGCCCTTTTTACAGCCCCAGGGTCTTACCTTTTCCAATCCATCCTAGGGCTGGAGTCACGGAGCGCGTGGCCTTTTCAGTTTGGCTTCTTTCGCATAGCATCACGCAGATCAGTCTCACGTGCATATTTTTTGTGGGTTGAAAGCTCATTTCTTTTTAGTCCTAAACAATTGTCTGGATGGACCATGGCTTATTTATCCACGCACTTGCTACGGGGCATCCTGGGTGCCACCGAATTTTGGCCACCCATGAACCTCCACGTGCTTGGACCTATGTTTTCTTTCTTTCTTTTTCTTTCTATTTTTTTTAAAGATTTTATTTATTTATTCATAGAGAAACACACACACACACACAGAGGCAGAGACACAGGCAGAGGGAGAAGCAGGCTCCCTATGGGGAGCCTGATGTGGGACTCGATCCCGGGACTCCAGGATCGCACCCTGGGCCAAAGGCAGGCACTAAACTACGCTGAGCCACCCAGGGTCTCAATTCTATTTATTTTTAAGGAGACCATTTCAGTGGTGTCCTGAGCACAGATTGTCGAGGGGAAGATGCATGCAGCGAGACCAGGTGTCAGGAGGCTGTCACAGTCCAGGTAAGAAATGACACAGTGCATGAGTACATATTTTCTGTATTCTACACTGTATTCTTACAAGAAAGTAAGAGAACACATGATTAAGAAAACCGTAAGAAAAATACGCTCTGTACTGTATTTATTGAAAAAAAAAAACGCGTATAAATGGGGCTGTGTAGATGTTTGTATCTTCATTTCGGGGTCACTCCTGGCTCAGTGCCGTCTGAGGGGGGTTGGATCCCATCCCAATTGGGGGCCACCGAGCAGTGGGAAGAGCTGCCAGCAGGTGGCAGCCCAGCTGGGAAGGCAGGACACTCAGGACCCTCCTGGGGGTCCCCTCTGGCTGGTTGTTCGGGGCCACATACTCATCCACAGGGGCCACCCTAACAAAATACCCCGGATTTGAGGGCTTCAACAGCAGAAATTTACTCTCACTGCTCTGGAGGTCCGAAGGCCGGCGTCGAGAGGGGTCAGCAGGGCTGGTTTCCTCTGAGTCTTCTTCTTCTGGGGTCCTTCTCCCGTGTCTTCGAGTGATCTTTCCTCTGTACGTGTCTGTGTCCAAATTCCCTCTTTTTACAAGTACATCAGTCACTGTGGATGAGTGACCTCTATCTTGGGTAAAAACCCCACCTCTGGATACGGCCACGTTTTGAGGTCCTGGGGGCTGGGACTTTCACATGCGACTTTTCAGGAGTCGCAGTTGGGCCCTCACAGGTGTGAAAACCTTCCTGCCAACTGTGAGGCTGCATTCGAAATAATAATGGCCACATGCATCTGAATTTTATCAACATTATCTGGGGAGGGCAGGAAGACAATATGTTTAATTTCTTGATTTTGTAATTGGGGAGACTCATGGAGCATTATTTTATTCTTAACTTCGCACCAAGAGATATAAGTTAAAAATGCTCTTAAGGGGACACCTGGGGGGCTCAGTGGGTTGAGTGTCTGTCTTTGGCTCAGGTCATGATCTCAGGGTCCTAGGATCGAGCCCCATTGTGGGCTCCCTGTTCAGCAGGGAACCTGCTTCTCCCTCTCCCTCTGCCCCTCTCCTTGCTCATGCTCTCTCTCTCTCTCTCTATCTCTCTCAAATAAATAAATAAAATCTTTAAAAAACGCTTTTAAAATTTTAAAGGAAAACATTAGAGAAACACGAAATGGGGTGTGCGCCTTCCAGAGCACCGGAAGAGATGGAAGCAAAGCAAACTCAATTCACGGAAAAGATAAAGCACAGGGGAAAAACAGAAAGCATAAAACAAGGTCACTCGTTATGTGAAACACATAGGTCAAAACAATCCCTGTAAGTATTCTTTTTTTAAAGATTTTATTTACTCATTCATGAGAGACAGAGAGAGAGAGAGACAGAGACACAGGCAGAGGGAAAAGCAGGATCCATGCAGGGAGCTCGATGTGGGACTTTATCCCAGGACCTCAGGACCACACACTGGGTGGGCTGAAGGCAGGCGCTAAACCACTGAGCCACCCAGGGATCTCCTCCCTGTAAGTATTTTAAACTCCTCCATAAAAAAGAAAATTAATATTTTCATATGGAACTAATTGGCCAAATTGTGTTAGTGGCGTTGGCCTGGGGGAGGGGCAGGGTGATGGGACACGAGAGGGGAAGGGGACTCACTCTTTGCCTTCCATGAAAAGGCTCTTTTTCTACCTTTTGGATTTTTATTACTGTGTTGTTACTTCAAAATAACAAATGCATAACAGAATGGCTTTTTTTTTTTTTAAGATTTTGTTTATTTATTCATGAGAGACACAGAAAGGCAGAGAGACACAGGCAGAAGGAGAAGGAGGCTCCCTGGGAAGCCTGATGTGGGACTCGATCCCAGGACCCCGGGGTCATGCCCTGACCCTGAGCCGAAGGCAGACACTCAACCACTGAGCTCCCCAAGCGTCCCTGTGTAACAAAATTAAACCATATTGTACAGATAGTGTTTTATCAAAGGGTCTCTTTAAGTCGGGATGGGGCATATTCACAATTATTATGTCATAGCCCTAAGGCTTCAGGCACAGGTCATATTATAGGAAACATATAAAGACATATACAGCCAAAATAGTTAGAGATGACCTGGGAAGCTGTCAGAAATATAATAGGATGGGGAATTGTGGGTGTAACTCAGCAGCCTTTAGTGGAGAAAGTAGGAAAAAGATACGCAAAGGTACAAAGGTATTGAGGATCTAAGTGATAATAGGGTTGATTTATTAATTAGCCACTCATTCGACAAATATTTATTGAATGTGTATGATGTGCCCCAGGCCTGCTGCCGGATCCTGAGAAGATAGCAGCAAACCTCGAGGCTTCATCCCGGAGCTTGTATGCAGCTGATATTTATTGACCTTTGTATCTCATAAATGGAGACCACACCCTCTTCAATGGCAATGAATCAGTAACAAATATGGATCAAATATTAGGCTCTGAAAGAAATACCAAGTTCCTCAAACCTGAAATCGTACTGGCCACATTCTCCTATCCACAGTGCAAGAAACCTGAAACTCCCAAATGTTTAAGTAACAAAACCCAGGCCTTTAAGAACCCCAAAACAGGGGCCTGGGGGCTCAGTGGGTGAAGCATCTGCCTTCGGCTCAGGTCATGATCCTGGGGTCCTGGGATTGAGCTCCCACATTGGGCTCCCTGCTTAGTGGGAAGCCTGCTTCTCCCTCTCCCTCTGCCCCTGCTCATCTGCTCTCTCCTCTCTATCATTCACTCTATCTTATATAAATAAATAAACTCTTAAAAATAAGAACCCCCAAACGGTCCTAAATACTTTTAAAAAGTTGTTTACTATTATTGTTATTATTATTATTATTATTATTATTATTATTTTAGTAATCTCTACATACAACACAGTGCTCAAACAACGACTCCGAGATCAAGAGTCGCTCACTCTTCTGACTGAGCCAGCCAGGTGCCCCCTTACCGAGTCCTAAATAATTTTTTGTTCAATGAGGAAATCCCAATTGTAAACTCAGATGATTATAAACAGACAGTGAGCATAGGTCATGGCAAAACATGAAGCACAAATACCACCCTATTGAGCACTTAGGGTTGGTCAGGGTTGGGGCCACAGACGTGTCATAGTTTGTCTTGTACAACCCTCATGGGGGGCACGGCAGGGCACCCCCATTGTAAGGCAGGCACTCTGCAAGGGTTGGCGGAATGAGTGTGAATGGCTCAGAGAGACCAAGTAACTTGCTTGAGACCCCACAGCTGGGACTGGTACTTAGTTAGGCCTGGCACACTCTAGTTCTCATACTTGCCACTGTCGAGTGGTCTCGCCACCAGCACTGGTGAAGCTTGTGGAGGGGAAGAGCCAAGGGGCGAGCTGGCTTCATCCAAGGCCAGCTTTTTTTTTTTTAAAAGATTTTATTTATTTATTCCTGAGAGAGACACACACACACAGAGGCAGAGACACAGGCAGAGGGAGAAGCAGGCTTCCTGCGGGGAGCCTGATGTGGGACTCGATCCCAGGACCCCGGGATCACACTCTGAGCCAAAGGCAGACACCCAACCACTGAGCCACCCAGGCATCCTAGAATCTGCAACTTTTCAGCATCACATAAACTGTGGAACTAATTGGACTAGAACCTTCCAGTGACTTCTCCATGTCTTCCTGGCCTCCCTCCAAGCCTGTGACTTTCAGATGTTTTGACCGTGGTCTACGGTAAGGGATACTATAGATGCAGCGCGCGCGCACACACACACGTTTACAAACATATATGGTAGATATAAGTGAACCAATTGTCTCACAAAATAGTACTGACTGTTATGACATGTGATATCCCTAATATTTTTAATCTATTCTATTTCACTGAAAAAAGAATGTTTAGGGCCATCTGGGTGGCTCAGTAGTTGAGCATCTGCCTTCGGCTCAGGGCGTGACCCTGGGGTCCTGGGATGGAGTCCTGATTCAGGCTCCCTGCTCAACAGGGGGTCTGCTTCTCTCTCTGGTCCCCCCCCCACACTCGTGATCTCTCTCTCTCAAATAAATAAGATAAAATCTTAAAAAAAAAAAGAGAGAGAGAGAAATAAACTCTTGCCCTAACCAGAGGTCAGAGTACTTACTTTCTACCAAGAGCCTGTTAGCGGATATATTTCAGGCTTTGCAGGGCCGTATGGTTTGTGTTATGAGCACACTATTCAGAACCCTGCTGTTTGTATCATGAAAGTAGCTACAGACAATACATAAATAAACAGCTGTGGGCCAATTTCAGTGTAAATTTATGGACACCACCATTTGAATTTCATGTCATTCTTGCATCACAACATCTTCTCCTTTTGGTCTTGGCTTGCTGTGCTGGGCAAAACAGAAAACAGGTGGTGGGCTGGTTTTGGCTGGAGGCCACAGTGTATTGACCCCTCCTCGGGGCAGACTGTAAGTCTGTTTTCCCCCCATCACATCTTGAAAGTACTACCCAGAGCCTCACTGGCATCCAAGCAATAGTTCGTAAGTGAATTATTAGAGATAGCAGTTTGTAAATTAAACATTCTTCTTACACAAGTGCTGCATCCTCATAGCAGCCAAACGAGCAACCCCACTAGACCAAGTGAGCACGCGAATCCTCAAGTGTGCCTGCGGCTCACAGATAACCATATCCTTTCCTACTTTGAATGAGGCAGATGCCAGGAATTCAGGGAAACGTTATTTTCTGGCTAAGGGAGTGGTAAAAAGTGCTATTTCCCCTTAATTCGCGGGGGACCTGGGCTTCCCTTTTATGGCCTTGGGGTCTTAGGAGGCTCCTCCGGTGGGGGTGGGGGCCAGTCCCTCCTTATCAAGGAGTCAAGGAGCTTCTCCTTTCCTAAGGAAGTGATGTGTAGGCTGAAGAGGCGTCATTGGTGGTTGAGCAAGAAAATGGGGAAGTTTCATGATGAGAGAGAACAGCGTCTGTTTGGAGGCATCTGGCTGGAGGGTAGAAAGGAGGTGGAAAGTAGCATGAGACCAGCCCCCGTGGCCGAGGCCAGCACAGGCCACCGCAGAAGGGCCTGCCCAGCGATAGGTAACCACCGGCTTACAGGAACCAAGGAAGATAAACGAGGACATTCGGGGAAAAAACATCCCCAGGAAGCCTTGGCCAGATCCAGAATGAGGAAGATGCTACAAGAGGAAGATGCCATTTGTCATCCAATCAGGGGCATGACAACAAAAAAAGAAAGAAAAGGGAGGAAATTCTATCACAGAATAAAAAACAAAAAAACCCTGAAGGGACACAGTGGCCAAAGCCAAGTTAGGACCTTGTTTATTCCTTGAAATAAATCAGCTGTAAAAGCCGTCATTGAGATTATCAAAGAAATTGGACTGTGAACTGGGTATTTTATTTATTTACTTCCTAATTTTGTTGGACACGATATTAGCATGGTGGTTACCTTTTTTACGAGCCCTTAATAGTCATAGACGCACAGGAGGGAGACGCCCAACATTCCGCTATGTACTCTTTCTTTCTTTTCTTAATTTTATTTATGATAGTCACACAGAGAGAGAGAGAGAAGCAGAGACACAGGCAGAGGGAGAAGCAGGCTCCATGCACCGGGAGCCCGACGTGGGATTCGATCCCGGGTCTCCAGGATCGCACCCTGGGCCAAAGGCAGGCGCCAAACCGCTGCGCCACCCAGGGATCCCCTGCTATGTGCTCTTGAACCCTCCGGAAAAAAGCTGTGGGTGTGATCTTGTGACACAATAATATGTATTTGCTCTTTGTCCCCGTTCTGGGCAGTGCTTCTCAACATTTTGGAATTTCCCGCGTGATATGGGAGAGAAGAAGGTCTTAGGTTATTCACATCAGGCTTTTTCCACTGAGTGTGTGCTAATGAGGTGACTCTTGGTGGCCTCTGGATGGCTTCAGGGTTATTCCCTAAGAATAACATCCTGGGGATCCCTGGGTGGTGCAGCGGTTTGGCGCCTGCCTTTGGCCCAGGGCGCGATCCTGGAGACCCGGGATCGAATCCCACGTCAGGCTCCCGGTGCATGGAGCCTGCTTCTCCCTCTGCCTGTGTCTCTGCCTCTCTCTCTCTCTCTCTCTCTCTGTATGACTATCATAAATAAATAATAAAAAATAAATAAATAAAATAAAACAGGGATGAGTCTTTTAAAAAAAAAAAAAAAAAAAAAAGAATAACATCCTGTGTGGCTGGATTGTTGTTGTTTAAGAGGGAGCTGTGGGTCCTTCCTCAACTCAGACACGCTCTCCGACCCTGCAGCGTTTAACGCCAAGGATGTTGCCCTTAAATTAGTCGCTCTTACCGTCTTTTTTTTTCTTTAAGATTTTATTTATTTATTCATGAGAGACACAGACAGAGAGGCAGAGACACAGGCAGAGGGAGAAGCAGGCTCCCCGTGGGGAGACCGATGTGGGACTCGATTCTGGAACCCCAAGATCACACCCTGAGCCCAAGGCATACGCTCAACCGCTAAGCCTCTAGGCGTCCCCAGAATTCCTTTTAAATTTTACGTTTCGGGCAGCCCCCGTGGCGCAGCGGTTTAGCGCCGCCTGCAGCCCGGGGTGTGATCCTGGAGACCTGGGATCGACTCCCACGTCGGGCTCCCTGCATGGAGCCTGCTTCTCCCTCTGCCTCTCTCTCTCTGTATCTCTCATGAATAAATAAATAAAATCTCTAAAAAAAATAAATTTTAAATTTCATTTTAGCTATTAGGGACCATAACCAAGGGATGGGATGTTTTCCCCTTTTTTCTTATTAGTTTGCATTTCCTTGCACAGCCAGGGGACCAGCTCCCTGGGAGTTGGGTCCGGTTCTGAATTCCATGGGTGACTTTAGCTTTGGTAAGTGGGTTAAGTGCGAGGTACCTCTGCTGTTCACACCAGGAGTGACCATGGGCCGCCCAGAAAGGAAAGGTCCCTCATTCTCTACCCTTCCTCCTGTCTCTTCCCAAACCACATCTTTGTGTGAGCCAAGGTCAGCATAGACACTTCTGACCCATACTTTATCTGTTATTATTCTGAGCACTTCTGACACCAAAGGTGTGTGTATGTGTGTATGTGTGTGTGTGTGTGTGTGTGTGTGTGTATTTCCCCACACCAACAGGTGCTCCAACTGGCCAGATACTTGGGTGGAGTGGTGGGAGGATGGGGGGATGGGCTGGGAAATTGGTTTGCCAGTGGAGCTTTTCACTCTGTGTCCTACTCTCTACAACTCTGGCACCGAGTCCCTGGAGGGAGCTTAATCCCCCCAGGGCCACCCCCACTTCAGAAGCCAGTCATGAGCCCCGGGGCCTCCCGTACTTCTGACCAACTGACTATAAATTGAGGCTTCCCACAATCCCCTCCTCAGGTTCAATAATTTGCCAGAACAGCTCATGGGACTCGGGAAAACAGTTTCCTATTACTGATTGATTACAAGCGGTGCAACTCAGGGACAGGCAGATGGAAGAGATGCACGTGGCAAAGGCATGAGGGGTAGTTAGGGGGAGTCCTCATACCATCTGGCCGTACCCCCCAAGCACTACCTCAGTAGGCTCCCCAGCACAGCATGCTCTGAACCCCATTGGTTAGGGGTTTTTGTGGAGGTTCTGTTATGTATGAGTGATTGATTAAATCCTGGTGATTAACTTGGTCACCAGCTCCCCTGGCCCCTCTCCAGGGGCTGCTGGGTGGGGTGAGGGTTCCAGCATTCTACTCATACCATTACTAGCCAACAGCCCCTATCATCAAGTTAAATAGGGATCCACCTAGGGTGACCTCACTGGCATCAACTCAGATAAGGTTGGAAGGGCTTATGATTAATAACCCAAGACACTCTCCCATCATCCTTTTCACTAAGGAGATTCTTCTATTTGAGAAAGAGAGAGAGAGAAAGAGAAAGAGCATGAACAAGAAGATGGGCAGAGCGAGAGGGAGAAACAGACTCCCCTTGATGTGGGACTTGATGCCAGGACCCTGGGATCACACCCTGAGCCAAAGGCAGATACTCAACCAGGGAGCCACCCAGGTGCCCCGAAATAGTTTTAGATTCGTAGTCAAGTTACACAGTATGCCCATATACCCTTCCCCCAACTTCTTCTAACGCTGCATCTTTATCAAAACGAAGACATTAACATCAACACAATACCGTCAGCTAAACTCTGTAGATTTTATTTGGATTCCTCCAAGTTTTTCCACGAATGTCCTTTTCCTGCCCCAGGATCCAATCCAGGAGACCACCTCATAGGTGTCCTGTCTCCAGAGCCCTTCTAGTCTGTCACAATTTCTTGGTCTTTTTTTGCCTTCTGTGACTTTGACACTTCAGAAGAAGCACCGTAGACTGTCCCACAGTAGGGACTTATCGGATGTGTCCTCACGATCACACCAAGGTTATGGATTTGGGGGAAGAATACAAGGGTGACGGCTTTCTCATCACCACGCATCAGAGAGTGCATCATGTCAACGTGACTTAATCTCATTAACCTTGATCCTTTGGGTAAGGTGGTGTCTGCCAAGTTTCTCCACTGCTTTTCCGTTTCTAGACTTAGCTGAGTCACTTATGCCCAACCCATACTCGGGATTTTAAGAGTGGAACAAAGTAACCCGAGGGATTTAGGCAGGACGGCAATGTGGTAGAAGGAATTCTCTGCCTGAAATGGAGAGTGGGCAGTGAGAGTGGACATGAACTGGCGGATCCAAGGGACTTGAGCAGCATGACTCAGCAGAAGTATGAGAAAGGAGAGGTGTAAGGTGGAGACAAGGATGGCCCACGGTTGGGTGGCTTGGGGCCTTCCGTGGCCCCCTAAATCATGGTTTGTGCATCCCTAGGAGCTTGTGTGCATCCTCTGCCCCGGAAGGAGAAGCCTCTCTCTGCCTCTGGGTCTTGCTTTGCCTTGGCGTGGGTCTATGAGGGTTACTGGGGCCTCCAGTTCTTATTTTTAAAGTTTTTATTTACTTATTTGACAGAGAGAGAGAGAGAGAGAGAGCGCGCGCGCGCGCGCGCTCACAAGCAGGCTGAGCCAGGAGCCGGAGGCGGGGCTCCATCCCAGGACCCCTGGTTTCATGACCTGAGCCACCCAGGCTGCCCTACTGAGGCCTAGGATGACTTACACACATGCACCAGGAGTTTAGGGTCATCAGAGAGGGTCATAGCTGCACGGAAGACAGGGGACAGCCGGGGAGGGGCTGACAGGAGCTGGAGGAAAATGAGTCAGCCCCAAATCCTCCTCTCCGCTCCACATTTATTTATTTATTTTTAAATTTATTTTTATTTATTTATGATAGTCACAGAGAGAGAGAGAGAGAGAGAGGCAGAGACACAGGCGGAGGGAGAAGCAGGCTCCATGCACCGGGAGCCCAACGTGGGATTCGATCCCAGGTCTCCAGGATCGCGCCCTGGGCCAAAGGCAGGCGCCAAACCGCTGCGCCACCCAGGGATCCCTCCGCTCCACATTTAATGACCCGGGTACGGGCGTATAACCAGAGGGCTCGTGACTCAGTGGTTTCAAACAAGTACTTTTATTTACCTCTGCGAGTTCCGCCAACCCGCCTCCCCCTGGCCCTGCGCGTTTCAGTTCTTCCTCCGAGGGCGTGCTGGGGAGGGCTGGGCGGCCACCCTGGGCCCTCACCTGCGCCGGCGGGACCCCCGCCCGGGTTTCTTTTCCCCGCGGCGCCGGCGGGCGGGGGCGGGGGGCGCGGCGGGGGTCGGGGCCGGGGGCGCGGGGCCGGGCGCTGGGCGGGCTCCGCTGCCCTGCGAGGGCTTGTACACCAGGTGGAAGATGAAGGCGTTGCAGTACCTGAGGAGGCGGGGCGTCGTCAGGGGCGGGGCCTGGGGCGGGGTCTGGGGGCGGGGCTCGGCGGGGGCCGGCCGGCCGGCCCGGGCCCGGGAGCTGGATCCCGTCGGCTGTGGTCCGCGCGTTCGAGGCCCACGGAGGGGGGTAAGGGGTCGCCGGAGTGAGGGGGCTACCCGGAGGGCGGAGGACCCCGCGCGGGCCCCGGGCCTTACCAGGGCATGCGGTTGTCGGCCGCTCGGAGGCGAAAAGGGGAGCGGAAGGGGTTGGGCCGCGGGGGGCTGGTGCCCCCGCCCGTGGCCACCGCCATGGTCTGGTCGTCCATCACACAGCCGTACTCGCTGCTCTCGGTGAAGAAGGCCGGCACTCGGAGGGACTGCAGCGGGCGGGGCCTCTGACTCTCCGCCCAGCCCCTCCCCAGGCGCCAGGGGCGCAGACAGACACACCGGGTCTGGGGGGCCCCGGGGCACGCCCCGGGTCTGGAGCAGAGGATAGGATGAAGGGGGCAAAGCAGGTGGTTCAGGGCAGGAGGGGGGAACGGGTCCCTTTTGGGCCATCCCCCACCTGCAGCCGGGGAAGCGAGCTCAGCCAAGTGTCCTTGAGACCGAAGCCGGAGTTAAATCCTGCAGACAGAGGGGGAGTGGACAGAAGGTCGCCGGTGGCCTTGTCCCAGTCCCCACACTCCTACCCCCAACTCTTACCGATGACTAGGTCAGGCTTGGGCCCCTGGAGCAGGTGGTAGGGTCTTGCAGACACCTTGATCTGCAGGTCCCTGCGGCCCGCCTTCTCCTTAGTCCCGGAGCTGAGCCGCGCAGACACTCCGGAACCAGGACGGACAGAAACCTCTGGGCCATCCTGGGAAGCCAGGAGCAGAGCGGAGAGATGGCTGGAAGTTAGGGGACTGGGCCATGCCGAAGGCAAGACAGGTGAGAGCAGGAGGTAGAAGGGCAGCCCCCAGCCCTCACCCTTTGCAGGGTAAAATGCTGCTGGTCACTGTCAAGGGGCAGGCCGTCACCCACAAACTGCAGCTCCAGGGCCATGTGCGGGAGCAAGACCAGGAGCTCCTGAAGGACAGAGAGGACAGCTCAGGTCCCCCCTCCACATGTCCATCTCCACACCCAAGTGCCACTTCTGTCCTGGAGGGACTTACCCAAAACACCATGACTAGATCAAACTCCTTCCCGGCCTCCACCACGTGGATTTTTAGTGACTGCTTGTTCTGGATGTTGAGCTCAGGGACTGGGTGAGAAGCTGGCCACTTAAGAAGAGGGCCTCCCCTCCTTCCTCTTATCCCTCTGTGGCCCCCCGCCCATCTCCCGCCACTATGTCCCCAGCACATCTCCCCCTGCTCTGCTCTCCTTACAGGACTGGGGCACCAGGTGGGTGATGACGTAGTACACGGTCAATGGGTAGGTGAGAAGCACAGCCATGGGGGAGTCCAAGCTGAGGCCTCTCCACGTGTAGTAATCCTGCCACGAGCCTGGGGAGAGTGGGTTACTAGGGGACTGAGCGGGTCTGGATCTCAGCCCTGTCCTGTCTAATAGCATCCCTTCTTCACAGCCATTCAGACTGCTGGCCCTCCAGCCCTGTCTGCTAGCTCCTGAAGGGCCCCTCCAGCTTACCAAAGAGGCCCCTGGGTGGATCTGGGGGCACAGGAGGCATGAGGGCAGGCCCATCCCCCTGGAGAAGCTGATAGGGATCTCCTGAAAGGATGAAAGAAGAGGATCATGGTATCAGGGAGGCCCCTACCCGGCCCAACCCCCTCTTCCTCCCAAAGGAGCTGTATTCCCTGGAGCTACAGCAAGAGGAATGGGAGGTTCCCTGTGGATGGGGCTTTTGGACGGGGTGGGCAGGGGTGACTTCTTTGAGAACTGGGGCAAGGCCTGAAATGGCTCTGGTGGTGGTGGTGGTAGAGTTGGGTGTATAGGGTGGAGGTGTGACCTAGGACCCAGACAACTGTTTTCTCCCTCATCCTTCTCTCTAGGCTGAGGGGCCCATGCCTGAAGAGAGGCCCCACAAACCACTGAGAAGAAGGCTGAGGGCTGGCGTGCTGGCCTGGGGGTGCCTGGGGGTGCCAGGGCCTGGAATCAGCATGCTGAGCTGGGTCCAGTAGCCACGAGTGAGGCCCCGTGAGGCCAGAAAGGCCTCCTTGTTGAAGCTTTCACTGGTCACCTCTGGGGAAGGAGGAAGGGAGGGTTTGAGGAGGGTCTGGGGGCTAGGACCCCAGATACAGATCATCTCAGTTTCTCTCATGGCCCCTGGGTCTGAACCTGATTCTAGGCCTGGAGAGAATGAATATTTCTGAGTGTCTACAGTGTATCGGGCACTGAGCCCACAGAATCTTTGTAACAATTCACGATTTGTTTCTGGTCACCAGTTCCTGGTGCAGCTGGGCAGCAAGTGCCTGCATCCCTGCTCCCGCACCCCCTGGGCTCTTTCAGGGGCGCAGACATGCACTTCTCAGCTCCAGATCCGGTGTGCAGCCCCAGGACTTGGGCCCCCAGCCCTAAATCCCCAGCATCCAGGCATTACACCTGGGATCCAGCCCCAGACATGTCTCCTGCAGGCCCAGAACCTGGCCTGCAGCCCCCAACACCTGGTTTCACTTTCTCCCCCATTCCCATCTCCTGTGGTACCTGCAGTGTAGGTAAAAGGCAGGGTTGCCAGTTCTCCAGCCCGCTCCATGAAGGCTGCAAGCCTTGGACACCAAAATTGATGGCTCACATCATCTGGGCATCGCCGCCAGTCGGCCCGGAGACAGGCCTCTCCACAGTACAAGACGGCACTACACTGGGGGCTGGGGTCACAGGGATGGTGGGCACCCAGGATTAATCTCTGTAGGTCTTCTGTCTGTTATTTGTCTGCCCCGCCACTGCCCATGTATCGTTCAGTCTGTTTTTCTCTATACTCTGCTCCTAACAGCTTGCTTTCTTCCTCCTTTGACTCCTAGGTCTCTAACACCTGTCTGGTAGCCCCACCCCACCCCACCCACCTTCGCTGGCCAGTTTTCTCAGCTTGCCCTGACTGTTGGGGTCTCCTTCCTTCTCCCCCCACCACCTCTCAGGCAGCTCACCAAGGTGTCAGCTTCACTTCAAAGCTGTGCCTGTGACAAACATGGCAGGTTTGAGCCCGGAGGGAGGCAAATGTGAAGCCCGGCCGGGGACCCCACGTCCGCATAGGTGTCTTGGCTAACTTCACTCCCAGCCTTGGGACCAGACTCTCCAACTCTCTGAATGGGGGTGGAGGCAGTGTCGGTCTGGTGGGCTCTGGAATTCAGACCCCTAGGTGTCCCCAACCTCAGATACCAGATTTTCTGTACCGATGCAGTTGGGCGTCTCCCACAGTAAGCTGTCGGGGCTTTCGAGGGTCTCCGGAGCCCATGGGGCAGGCCATGCTGTGGCAGAGGAGGGCATAGGCACGAGGGGCCAGGTTCTCTGTCCCTGAGCCCTTGCCTGCACTCCCCTGGGTTCCATCCATTAGCAGGTCAATGCCCAAGATGGTGCCATGTTCATCCGTCACCAATAAGAGGCAGGAAAGGTGCAGGGGGGCAGCCTCTGGGGAAGGAAAGTCAGAGGTGGGGAGTGGCAAAGATTGGCAGAGTCAAAGGTATGATAATCATGCCTACAGGAGTTAAGCGGGTCAACTAAATGAACAGAGGGGACCGGGTAGAGAGGGGATGCCTCATGGAAAGAGGACACTTGCTACACTGTGCTGCCACCTGCGGCCACACAGAAGTGTTGGCCTGCTGCTGGAACTTGAAAGTTTTCCTTTGACTTCTGGAATCTTTTTTTTCTTTCATTGTATAAATGTTGGCTCAAAGTTTGAAAAACAAAAACCACTGTGAGTCAATGAAAACACCTTTTTGGAACAGCTTGGCCAGCAGGCCATCCACTGGGGACTCCTGGCCGGGCTGCATGGTAGAGGAGGTCTTCCAAAGGGGAGAATGTCTAGGCAGGGGTCAGACAGGGCAGCCCCAGGATCTTACCGCTTCTCCGCCCCTTCCTCCTGTCAGGGCCCGCTTCTTCCTCAGCCTTGTCCTCTCGGCAGCCTTCCTCACCGCCTCTGCCTCCTGCCTCCTGCTCAGCCTCCTCGGTCTCCCCTGGAGGGTTTGCTTCCTGGGGGGACTCCCTGCTGGTGGGGCCTGGCTCCCCATCCTCCTCCGGATCTACCTTCTCCACACTTGTACCTTCCTCCTCTCTATTCTCTTCCTCTTCCTCCTCCTCCTCTGCTTCCTCCCCTTCCTCCAGGCTGACAAAGCTGACATAGGGGCTTAGGTCTCGCAGGTGCAGTGGGGGCTCGTCTCCCAGGAAGCAGGCAGCCCCCAGGCCTGGTGCAGGGCCCGGCTCTGCCCCTTGCCCCAGGCTGATGCCCACACTACGGTTGGGCAATACATGGAGCACCCAAAGGGCAGGGTCCTGGGGCAGTCTTCTGATCTGAGCCTCCAGCTGGCGCCAGCGGCTCTCAAGGCTGGCCCCCACAGCCCCGCGCTCTGCAGCGAACTTTCGGAACCAGCCAAACAGGAGGGCAGCGAAATCAAGGAACTCATCTCTGTATCCAGACACAAACTCCATGTCTTCAGGGGCACGGGGTCTGGGCCCAGACTAAGCAGAGGAAGGGGTGTATGGTAAGGCAGAGGGTAATGGGGGGGTTCGGGGCTGGGTCACCAAATGGGGAGGGTGTGGGTTTGAGGTTCACTAACGTGGGGCCTCTGGATGAGTGTGAGGAGCTGAGACTACTTTTCAGGGCTCAGGGTGGGAGTTCAGGGTGAGAACTGGGGCCAGGCATGGAAGTGGGCGAGCAGGGTTTCAGATGAGTAGTCAGGAGTGAGATGGTATTTGGGGCTCAGAATCCGAGGCTCAAACCCTCAAGAGTAAGGTCTGAATTGTGGATAGATTTGGAGGGCTAATCCCACGGGGAAGGGTTTGGCCAGCGGGGATTACTTTGGATCCGTCTGCGGGATGTGCGAGGAGGGAACCGGAGAGGGGGCATCCCCTCGCCTTGGACCGGTTCGGCGGGGAGTCCCCGTGGACCCAGTCCCTCCCGGCCGCTCCGCCTCTCCGGTACCTGCAGCCGCCACCACTTTTCGAAGGTAAATACCTCGGGGCTCCGGGGGGATGGGGGTGGGTAGGCGTGACGTCAGGGCCGCGGGAGCCCGCGCCCCCCCCGCCCCCGCCCCCGTCGGGGGCTCACGGACTTTCCCGCGCGGTCCTCACCGGGCATGTGACCCAGTGCCGGCGCCCGGCGGGGAAGCGAAAGCGCCCTGGGAGGTGGCGGCGGCGGAGGGCGGGAGGAGCGCTGGCGGCGGGCGGGCCGCCTGACCTGGGGCGGCTGGGCGGGCATCCCCGAGCGGGGCCGAGCTCGTGTTGCCTTTGCGCGCTCCTTCCCGGCCGCTCCCTCGGCGCGGGGGCGCGGGGACGGCTCGGGGGCGCGCGGCGCGGGGGCGCGGGGGACGGGGGCACGGGGGCGCGGGGGCGCGAGGCCCCGCCTCCGGGACTTTCCCCGCGGCGGTGGCGGTGGGGGGCGGCTGCCGCGAGGCCCGCAGTACCGACCGCGCTGTCGGTTCGGACGGTGGGAGCTCGGGAGGAGGGCGCCGCCAGCTCGCGCCGCACCGCCCACCCTCGCACCCCGACGGCCGCGGCTGCCCGGCGTCGCGGCGGGCCCGGGAGGGAGGAGCTGGACGCCGCGCTGCGGTCCGGCCTGGCCCCCGACATGGGGGCCGGGCCCCTCGTGCTGCTTGCCGCGCTGGCGCTGCTGCCTCGGCCAGGTTCGTCCAGGGCCCCAGTCGGGGAGTGGAATGGGGGACCGGGGCGCCAAGGGCCGCGGGGTAGTGTGGAGCAGGGGGCGGAGCCGGGGTCCCCCCGGGGTAGGGGACAGGCTGGGGGAGCCCGGGTCCGGGCGTGTGTGTGGGAGCGCCCTGTGGGTCTGGGGGGTCAGATCCGGGATCCGAGGAGGAGGCGCGGTGACGCTGGGGAGCCCCTCGAGCTGGGATCTGGCGCTGACCGCCGGTACCCTTGCCAGGCGATGGCAACGAGGGCAGCGTCACTGGCAGTTGTTACTGCGACAAAGCGATTTCTTCCGGCTCCCCTCCGACGGCGGAGCTCATGGCCCATCTCCGAAAACATCTGCGAGTCTATCAGCGCTGTAATTCCTATGTCAGGTGAGCTCACGGAGCACCGGGAGGGCGGTGCTGCTGGGGCCTCCAGGACCTCACTGGTTCACCCGGAGCTCCTGGGGGCACCTGGCCCCCTCTCGGGGTTACCTTCCCCCTAATTCTCCATGTCCTTGTTTCCCTGTCCCAACCACCTGGGAATTCCCCAGTCTGGGCAGAAAGGGCCCTGCTTGCTTTTGGCAGTGACTTCAGGTCTTTGGAATGAGGAAAGAGTTAAAATCCCAAGTCTTCCTTCTTAGGTTTCAGCTACGAATGCGGAGCGTGTGTGGTGGCAGCAAGGATCCGTGGGTTCAACAGTTGATGAGCTGCTTGGATCGCAAAGGTACTGGCTTTCCCTCTCCTGCCTGAGGTCTGTCTCCAGAGCAGGGGCCCCCTCCCAATGACACCTGGCATTCCTCTTGTAGCTGGTGCCAGCCAAAGCCCCTTAGGTCCCTGTTGGCCCCATGTCATTCACCATCACTGTCATGATTTTGGCCAATTCATCCTGTTACCTGTGCTCTTATTTCCTTAATATTTTTCGTGAAACCAAGGCACCGCTTTTGTTTTCTGGTGTTTGACTATGGTGATCTAAAGACATACACAAAAGTTGAAAGACCAGTGCAGTGAACATCTGTAGGCCCACCACCTAGATTCCACGCTTTTTGGCTTTTTAATGTTTATATTTTATGTAATGTGTGTAGTAGGCAGAGAACACAGCAAATGCGTGTGTTTTACAATATCAAGTTTATAGCACGCTGACTATATTTGTTTTAGTTCATGCCCATCTATGTTTCTATCCATCATCAATCCACCTTCTTTTTTTTAAAAAAAGATTTTATTTATTTGAGAGAGAGAGAAGAGTGCATGAGAAGGGGGAAGAGCAGAGGGAGGGGGGGAAGTAGTAGACTCACTGCTGAGCAGGGAGCCCGATGTGGGGCTGGATCCCAGAACCCTCAGATCAGGGCGCCCCCACCTTATTTTCTGATGTATTTCCAAATTAGTTGCAGGCTCGACCATACTTAATCCTCACACATCTCAGGCTGTGTATTGTTAAGTAGAAATCAGCACTTTATTGTTGATTTTTCTCTTTTGAGGTAAAATTCACGTACAGTGAAACGAGTTAAGTTCTTATGTGTACACAAGCCGGTTTTAGAAAAACTTAACTAGCAGCTTGTCCTAAGCAATAACATCTGTGAAGCCACAGATTTGAGGCACCGGCTGTATTTTTCTCCTAAAATAAATACACAAACGTTAAAACACAAAATGTTCTAACGCGTTGCAGCTGAAGTTGTCTTGTCGGAGCATCCCTCGTGTGCATACGGTTCCGTGGGCCTGCCTACAGGATTGCACTCCATCCTTCTAGCTACCGTGGCCCTCGGTACTAAAATCCTGCTTTATAGCTGAAAGCAAAGTGTCTCAGGGAGTGGGGTCAAGAGACAAGGGACAAGGTTGTGCATGAGACTGCTCGGAAGCAGAGCCAGCTCTGGACACAAGCCTATCCCAACACTTCCCTGTCAAATTCGGCTTACTTCCTTTTCCACCCCCTACCCCTGTGTCTGCCTTCCTTTTCAGGGCCTTAAGCTGTACCTAGATTCACTACCCTTCAACTACTTTTTCACTTTGTATCCTCAGCTCTTTTTTTTTTTTTTTTTGAATATTTTATTTATTTATTCATGAGAAACAGAGAGAGGCAGAGACACAGGCAGAGGGAGAAGCAAGCTCCATGAAGGGAGCCTGATGTGGGACTTGATCCCTGGACTTCAGCATCACGCCCTGGGCTGGGCCCAAGGCAGGTGCTAAACCACTGAGCCACCCAGGGATCCCCTGTATCCTCAGCTCTTAGCTCTGATTCCTTACTTCTTGTCTCTCCAGAATGTGGCTCTGCTGATTCCAGAAGTTTGGCCCCCCAGGGGCAGTTACCTCCCCTCAGCACCCAGGTTCCTGAGCCCACAGAAAGGGCGCCTTTAGACATGGGCTCCCCTGCTCAGACATACCTGCCACCCGCCTGGCGGTCTACATACCTGCCAACTGCCTTGCAGTCCACCAGGCAGCCCGCGCTTCCAGCAGGGACACTATCTTTGGACAAAAAGCTCACCCATACCAGTGAAATCGCTACATCTACTGTGGGCCACAGTCTTGGGACTGGGTCTGAGGCTGGGGAGAGCCAGAAGCAGCAGATTAAAAGAGTGGAGCCTACGGCTGGGACATCAGCCATGGTGCCTGTGCTGTCCCTCCTGGGCATCATTTTCATTCTCACCGGAGTCCTCCTATATGTTCTTTGCAAGAGGAGGGAGCAGTCACTGCAGCACCCTCCAGGTGAGCTGGGCCTCTAGGCCCCTCTCCCCCAGGGACCATAGCCTCCTTGGCAGGGATCCTGCCCCCAATAGCTCCCAAGTGTCTGGAAACCTACCCCAGGCAGACAAATATGAAGGCGGTCTGCACCGTGGGCCATAGGCAATGAGATAAGAGTCAGTTAGAGACATTTACAGAATAGGGAAGGAGGGAGGGAAGCCATGTCAGGCCCAGGGACCTGTCCTTGACCTTCAAAGCTGGGCAGGGCTTGGAGCAACATCAGGATAGCAGCTAGGGTAGGCTAGTGGGAGATGAACTAGAGGAGGACGGTGGGGGCCATTCATTTCACAAATCTGTATTGAGCACCTAATGTCCTAAGTCCTATGGTTAATGTTTTGGGGTCTAATTCCTCAGTTCAAGCTATTCCCTCAGCTTTCCTTAATCTCAGAGCTGGTATATTAATTTCCATATCTTTTTCAGATCTGCAGCTTCATTACACACCCGTGGCATCAGACTCCAATGTGTGAGCTAAGAGCGGAAGCCTGTGAGGGTACACATTGTGATTTATTCAGTCCTGTATAATATAGAATAATCTCTGGCACTTAATAGGCACTCTGTAGCTATCTGATGTTTAATATACAAATAACCAGGGATCCCTGGGTGGCGCAGCGGTTTGGCGCCTGCCTTTGGCCCAGGGCGCGATCCTGGAGATCCGGGATCGAGTCCCACGTCGGGCTCCCGGTGCATGGAGCCTGCTTCTCCCTCTGCCTGTGTCTCTGCCTCTGTCTCTCTCACTGTGTTCCTATCATAAATAAATAAAAATTTTAAAAAAAAAAAAATACAAATAACCAGCCACTGCCCTCTTGTGGAGCTTTCCTGGTTTTTTATTTTCTATGCTATCCTGTAAAGTCTATCTTTTAATGTAATACCTTAGAGAAATTCTTTATGTGCGTTTTATTACTAAAGATTATTTTTATAATTATTGGCTCTTTTTTCTGCAGACATTGCCCTCATGCCCTTGCCCCTTACCATGGTTCCTGGCTTCAGCTTCTCTGCTGAGGATCCCACTGCCCCCTAGTCCCAGTCTCTCATCACACACCAGCTGTTCCTCCCCAGCCTCAGGCCTCTCCTGCTTCCTCCTTCCACCCCCACAGTGCGGAGGGTGGGGGGGGGTGCTTCCCACCCTTCCTCCTCAGCAGGTGCCATGCACTTGGGTTTTATTTCCTCAATCCCTGTCCATATCACCCACATATGTTCCAGTGAGAATCTGAGCTCCTTGCTTTCATTGCTGTTGTTTTTATTATTAAAGCCCCTAGTTCTTGTTTTGTCTCTTTCAATGAAGAAGAACGTGCCTCCATTGGTCCAGTCTGAAGAAGCCTGGGGTAGGGACATGAAGGGTTTGAGGAAGTAAGTGTGGTGTCTGAATCTCCCCTCTGCCTGAACTTGTCAGCAGTTTTGTGGTGGGCAGAGCACCCTGCTGGAGGGGCCAGGGCATCACTGTGGGCAGGCCTGGTCTCACAAGATTCTCTGTTCCCACTTTCTGCCACTCAGCCCTTGCATACTCAGTCCAGTAGGGCACATGTGTGGCAGCCCCTACTGCCCACTGTACAGGTCTCCAGGTTTTGTCCAGAGTGCCGGTGGTGGTCTCCAAGTTCTTGGAGACCTAGTTTTCCAGCATCTGCTCACAGGTTCGGGCCACATCACTGAGCTTGAGGCGAGCATAGTCCACTCGCTTCAGGGCCATCTGACAGTCCTTTCTGGAAGAGTAGCTGGAGCCCTCGTGGGGCTGCCCTGTGGCCACCTACAGGATATTCAGATGCGTCAGTGAGGCACCCCTTCCCTTCCCCATCTCCCCAGCCAAGTAGTGGCTTTCCCGTCTCATTTCTTCCCCGGGTGTGAAGCCTTTAAGGCTGGGGAGGTGGCTGGCTGACCTAGAGTAAATCACTTCACTTGTTAACCTCATCTATCAAGTGTGGGCAATAGTAACTACTTCCTAGACTTGTTGCAATCTCTGACACATTGTAAAAACTTAATGCAGGGTGGTTGCTGTTATAAAAAAAGACTCCAGAACCCTCTGAACCTTGTCCTTTTTCTTAGGGCGTTGCCACTTCAGGGCCCCAAGGTCAGGTCAAGTGTCTTGAGTGCAGACTCTTGTGGCTTTGCTATGGTTCACAGGTTCTTTCCCAGGGCTTCCCTGTCCAGCAGCTCACGTAGCGCTTACCAGTGAATTGGGCAGGGCCACCTTTAAGTATTTCCTTCAGGAAGGAGAAGCTGGGTTTGGAAGGGTCACCCAGTCCCGAGTCTCGGCTGGCTGGCTGGCTGGCTGGGAGGGGTGTGGGATGGGGGGGATGGGATAGAGGGTGGGGTCTGGGGTGCCTGCGATGTCGGCGGCCAGGGCTGGGGCGGAGAGCGGGAGGGGGCCAGCACCCCACCTCGTACACACCTGGGTGAGGTAGCGGATCTGAGCCGACAGCTCCGCCTCCACGTGCTGCACAGACGCCGTGAAGGCCGCCGCCTGCCGGTCCAGGAGCCGCTCGTTGGTCTTCTCCTTGGACAGCTCGAGGATCACGGTCCCTGCGGGGGAGGAGACAGGGCCGGCGCTAGCCCGAGCGGGCCGTGCTGCCTGCCCCCCCCCACCGCGGCCACCTGGGGGAGTCCCTCTGGGGGGGGGGGCCCTCTCATCCCTGTTGAGGGGCGGCGGCAGGCACAGGTGCAGCCCTGCCCCGCCTCGCTCCCCGCCGCCAGCCGTCGCGTCCCGAACCTGCGTTCTGCAGAATGGCGCCGATTTCCCGTTCGATGTCCTCCAGGGCGCGGAGCCTCTCGTTCGCCAGGCTGTAGGTAGCCATCGTCGCTCGGTGAGCCCTCCACGGGCTTTTCTCCTCGGCGAGACGCGACGCGGGAGCCCGGAAATGGCTGTCGGTGTGCCCCTGCGCAGGGCGTGCTCGGGCTGCGACTACAATTCCCAGGATGCTCGGCGCGGCCTCGCCTGGCGGGGGGCGGGGGGACTACAAACTCCCAGGGTGTCGTGCGCACTCCCCGGTTTGCGCCGCCACCGCCACCGCCACCGCCACCTAGCGACCAACTGTGGTAAGAGGCGGTCGTGAAGCCTGGCTTCCCCGCCCGAGGTCCCTCAGCCGGCCGGCTTCGCGACATTCCCGGAGCGGGGGTGGCGGGTGGGGGGGCGTCTGTATTTGGTTTCTTCTACGAGAAGCGCCCGCGCGGCTGCTGGTGCTGGGGGATGATGGTGGGAGCTCTGGGATGCTCTGCTTGCCCGGCCCGCTCTGCCGTCCGTCGGGGCCTGGGGAGGCCTGACCCGGTGAGTGTCGCCTTGTTCATCGCCCCAGCGATTCCCCCCGCGGGCGGGAGCCCCGCTGACACCCAGGCTTTGCAGCTTGTTCACAGGAGCTGGCTCCTTTCAGCCTTCCCCCTTTCCCTTTCTTGTTGCCTGGTACAGGTGGGGTCTGGGGCTGCGGGATGAATGGGATGGACTGTCACGTGACAGCGAGGTGGCCCTCCGGGAGCCCAGAGAGAGGATTGGAGCGGGGTGGAGGGGGTAAGCGTTGCTGGAGACGAGCTTAGGGATCATCAGGTGGACGAGAGGCTGCAGTGGAAGAGGGGGTCGGCCCCAGCGGGTGCATGGTGCTGAGGAAGGGGGTGCCTGGTGCAGCGCCGGTGCAGCCAGGGAGCCAGTTTGACGGGAGCCGCCAGTGCAATGTGGCAGCGGCTTGATGGAGTTGGAGCCAGATGAGCAAGGGGCTTCCCAGCTAAGTCATTTGGACTTTGCTCCCGAAGCCCTTGGGAACCCTTGAAGGATCTTCATAACAAGAAGTGTGTTATGGCCAGGTGTACCTTTGGCGGGGGAGGGGGACAGCCTCTGGAAGATTGGGAATGAAGCTAGTTGGCTCAGGGATAGCAGATGAATGGAGACTTTGAGTTCAGTGTGAGGGACCTCGCATGGAACTTCACTCCTTTTTAAAATCCTAATAAAATAACAGCAAGGGAATTTTTATTAAGGGGTCAGAGAGAGAGAGGAATTTAAAAAAAATATTTTATTTATTTATCTATGAGAGACACAGAAAGAGAGGCAGAGACACACAGGCAGAGGGAGGAAAAGCAGGCCCCCTGCAAGGAGCCTGATGTGGGACTCCATCTCCAGTCCTGGGATCACAACCTGAGCCAAAGGCAGATGGTCAACCACTGAGCAACCCAGGTGTTCCAGGGATAGGAATTAATAGCAAAATTAAGTAGAAGCTGGAAGGCACAGGGAAAGTGGTGACTGATTTAGCAGTGAAGTGGTCATTAAGCCAGCAGTGGAGAAAGCTTCAAAGCAACATGATTTACTCTTAAATTAGTGGCATCGTGTACAACTGGGATGTAGGTGATACTAAAATGAGGATTATTTGAAATAGATACCCCTTCCCCAGATTTTCTTGTACAGATATCTCTGTACAACCACTCAGCTCCAACCCATCAAATACTGGAGGGTTTTTTTTGTTGTTGTTGTTGAAGGTGGAAAACAGGGCCTTTGGCATGGAAGGCCCTCCCCACCTGCCCCTGCCTCACTGGGCACAGTTGTATTGAAAACAGAGATTAGGGGTACCTGGCTGGCCCAGTCAGAAGGGCATGTGACTCTTGATCTCCGGGTAGTGAGTTCAAGCCCCATGTTGGGTGTAGAGATTACTTAAATTAATTAAAAAAAAAAAAAAAAGCTTAGAACTAAAACGAGAAAATAGGGATTAAATGAAAGTTTATTTACTAAGTTGTTCTAATCTGGAATTCTATATCCCAGTGCTGCTAGGATGAAGGCTAAAAATGCAACGATTCAATAACATAGAACTTAATTTTTTTTCCCCAAAAAACAGCCCAGCGTGGGTAGTTCAGCATGTTCCACAGGTCATACGAAGATCAAGGCTAAAAGTGCAGCTTTGCCAGCCTGTAGGGTCTTGTACTCAAGAGTGTAGTCTGCAGGCCAGCAGCATTGACATTACCTAGAAGCTCACTAGAACTACAGAGTCGCAAGCCCCAAGCACATCTTCTTAATCAGTATCTGTGTTTGAAGATCCTCAGGTGATCTGTCTGCACAGTGAAATCTGAAGACCGCTGCTCTGGGGCAGTGCTGTCCGTCCTGTCAAAACTGGGTTGCTACCATCCCTGGGTCAGAGGCAGGCGGCGGCAAGGACGAAGAGGAAATGTGGAAGAGGCTCACCTGGCTCAGGTGACCAGGAAGTGGCCCAGATAATTTCTTTTTTTTTTTTTTTTTTAAGATTTTATTTATTTATTCATGAGAGACACAGAAGAGAGAGGCAGAGATGTAGGCAGAGGGAGAAGCAGGCTCCAAGCAGGAAGCCTGATGTGGGACTTGATCCTGAGACTGCAAGATCACACCCTGAGCCAAAGGCAGGTGCTCAACCACTGAGCCACCCAGGTGTCCCCCAGATAATTTCTATTCTCATTCCATGGAAGGAAACAGTCATATGGTCTCACACAACTTTGGGGTTCCAGGAAACCCAGTCTTTACCTAGGTGGCCAGCTCCTGGTCTTGTGCTGTGGAAGAAGAGATTTTAGGGGAGACGTGGACTCTCACAACAGCTAAGATGGAGGTGGAATAAAGACATTTTGATACGTACAGAGGCCTCAGATTTCTCTCTCAAGTTCCCTTTCTCAGGAGGTTACTAGGAGTAGACCTAGAAGAGGAAGATGTAGGATCCAGAATCTGAGTCAGGCCTTCAACACTGCAAGGGGCGAATGAGAGAACACCGGGTGAAGGCCGCGCCAGTGTGGCAGGCAGGAGGAGCACCCAGTTCAGAATGGGGTGGTTCTAGAAGGCTTCTGGAGAAATTGCTTCACAGAGACGTAAGTGATGAACATCTGTTTCGTTTTGAGGGTATAGAGAGGATATATAGACTTTCAGAGAAGAGTACAGGGCAGAATTAGTGAGCAACTCAGGGAATAAGCAGATTCCTAAAATGACAGCTATTCAGGGAAGATGGCCTTGTGCAAGAGGTCATCCACATACCGCGTGACAACTGGATATGTCATGTGTAGGCAGCAAAGTGCAAATATTGAATATTGACCTCACCCCCATTGATACAACTTTCTTGGGAGCATGGGATGCTGGGGCAGGATGGTGCATGTTCCACTGTGGCGGAGAGGGGCAGAAGGGACTCAGTCTTCAGCTTGAATGGTGGGGCGCTGGGGATGCTTAGAACAAAAATCTGGAACATCATTGTTCAGGGGCATGGAGGTAAATACCAGAAGAAGCATCCGAAGGAGGTGAAAATGGTTGCCTCTACGGAGAAGTGAGCTGGAGAGGGATAGACTATAGGCCTTGTGACTGTACCTGGCTCCTTCAACTCTGTGCGTAGACAACTCTGAAATGGTGAAACGGTGGAGAAGAAATGGATAGAGATTTACTTCATGAGGAAGAGGCCAGAGAGTGGAGGAGTGTCTTCTGTTTGGTTTCCTTCCTTCCTTGGACAGAAGAGACTTGTGTGGGTTTCACATGCTGTGGAGGAAGAACCAGTAGAGAGAAGGAGGTAGAGGTCAAAGTCGGGGGCGTGGTTTGATGAATTGAGGTCTCAGAGGAGGTAGGAGGGGAGAGGTCTGAGCCGAGGTGGAGGAGGGAGCTCTGAACAGGAGAAGGCGGCTTGGCCTTGGTTGTAGAGAACCCAGATCCATGCAGGTGTTTGTACATCACCATCCCTGGCAGCCTGATCTCTGTGAGGCTCAGAAGTCACCGTGAGTGTGAGGAAGGTTGGGAATATGTAGTGAGGGAGGTGACCAGGAGCCTAGGGAGGGACAGAGGCTCATTGGGGAATCAAGGGCCCAGCTGACTGTATGTTGGCAGTGGCCCCAAACGCGTCCCCAAGCGCCCAGCACGGGGTTGGCACCTCAGATGTATCAAGAAGTATTTCTTGAGTGAACTAATGTGTGCTATGTGCAGTTGCATTCTGTGATTTTAGTCTGGCGGCACTCGCTAGCCCTGTGCTGGAGTGGCGTGGGCTGGGGGCGGTGGGACGGAGCCTGGGCTGGGGGTTGACAGCAGGTGTTTGTCAGGAGGAGCAGTTGAGCTAGCGGATGGGGTTGCATTGGGTAGGGCCGGCTCCAAGTTCAGTCTGGAAGGAAAAAGAAGCGCCAGATTGCGAGGGAACAGAAGGGCCAAGAGCTTGGAGAAAAGAAATACCCCAAGAAGCCGTTAAAAGAGTGATTTTGATTGTCTACCTTAAAACTTAAAAAGTGAATTATGAAAAATATCAGGAGCAGAGGCACCTGGGTCGATTAAGCGTCTCCCTTTGGCCCAGGTCATGATCCAGGGGTCTTGGAATCAAGTCCTGCATTGGACTCCCTGCTCAGTGGGGAGCCTGCTCCTCCCTCTGCTCTTCCCCCCACTTGTGCATCCTCTCTCAAATAAATAAAATCTTAAAAAAAAACTTTGAAAAAAGTGACTGTGATTGTGTACCTTAAAGTTTAAAAAGTGAATTATTAAAAATATCAGAAACGGGGCACCTGGGTCGGTTAAGCATCTGCCTTCAGCTCAGGTGATGATCCCCGGGTCCTGGGATCAAGTCCTACGTCAGGCTCCCTGTTTAGTGGGGATCTGCTTCTCCCTCTCCCTCTACCCTCCCCCTGCTTGTGTGCTCACTCTCTCTTTCAAATAAATAAATAGTCTTTAAAAAAATATCAAGAGCAAAATGCTTTGCAACTAGAGGTGATGGCTTAGCAACATTGTGGACGTATTAAATGCCATTAAACTACTAAACTGTACAGTTTAAAATGGTTAATTTTATGTTATGTGAATTTTACCTCCATATTAAACCAAAAAAAAAAAGCACCCAAAAATATGAACCTAGAAACAAATTCAAAAGACAATGACAAACCAGGAAAAATATTTGCAAAATATATGACAAAGAGCTCATTTCTTTAGTGTATAAAGAGCCCTGAGAGTACATTTAAAAAAAAGGTACCCCGATAAATCAGGTTTTTTTTAAAGATTTATTTATTAAAAAAAAACAAAAAAGAAAAACAAAAAAAATTATTTATTCATGAGAGACACACAGAGAGAGGCAGAGACTCAGACAGAGGGAGAAGCAGGCTCCCTGTGGGGAGCCCGATGTGGGACTCAATCCCAGGACCCCAGGATCATGATCTGAGCCAAAGGCACGATCTTAGCCAAAGTGCTCAACCACTGAGCCACCCAGGTGTCCCTCCTTTTTTCTTTTTTTTTTGATAAATCAAGTTTTATTTTCACTTATAATCAAATGCAAATTAAAACTCAGATGATACCATATTTCACCTACTTGATTGGCAGGATCCTAAAGATTCTGTCTCACTGTCTGACCCAGCAAGTCTGCTTGTAAGAGCTTGTCCTATAGACCCAGCTCACGTGTGCAAAAAAGACCTATCTTGGGGGATCCTTATTGTACTGGTGCCTGCATTCATGGAAGAGCGGACCTCCTTCACTTCGTGTGTGTCGGCAGGAGACTAGTAAAAATAAATGACATCCAGGGACCCCTGGGTGGCTCAGCGGGTGAGCATCTGCCTTTGGCTCAGGGCATGACCCCAGGGTCCTGGGATCGAGTCCCTCATCGGGCTCCCCACAGGGAGCCTGCTTCTCCCTCTGTCTGTGTCTCTGCATCTCTCTCTCTGCGTCTCTCATGAATAAATAAATAAAATCTTTATTTTTTTTAAATTTTTATTTATTTATGATAGGAACACAGTGAGAGAGAGAGGCAGAGACACAGGCAGAGGGAGAAGCAGGCTCCATGCACCGGGAGCCTGACGTGGGATTCGATCCCGGCTCTCCAGGATCGCATCCTGGGCCAAAGGCAGGCGCCAAACCGCTGCGCCACCCAGGGATCCCAATAAAATCTTTAAAACAAACAATATCTTTGGGAGACTACTCCAGGGACTGCTGATAGTGGTTGCCTCTGGGAATGACAAATGGGAGGCAGGAGGGAGCCTTCTTTTCACTGTTTATTGTAGCAGTTTGGATTTCTTTCTTCATGCCCTGTGCATGTTTGACCTTCATAAAAACGTTAAAAGCATAAAAAGCTAAAAAAAAAAAAGACATTGTTTCTCAAGTTGTGTGCTAATTTGAGGTGCAGACTGGTGGATTTTCCTGACCCTGGGGGATCGGAAGGAGGTAGAGCTTGGGCTGTGCATCTTTATGGTGTCTCCCTGAGGGTTCACCCAAAGCAGTGCTGAGCTCCAGGGGCTGGGAGTGCAGAGGTCAGGGAGCAGGCTCATGGGAATTACTGCAATGCTGGCAGTGCCCAGAATGTTCCAACCTGTGCCCGTCTCCCGGTTCTCTGTGCAAAGGGTGCTCCCTCCCTCTGGGGAGATCCTTCCCAAACCCCAGGCTTGGTCAGAGCTCTCCAGTAGGTCGTGCATTCTCATTGCTCCTGCATGTCCCCTCTGGAGCATGGATCCTGTAATTAAGTCACTAGAGAAAGGTGGTGAATGGTGGCTTTGGTCACCACCACATATCCCTCTGCTGCGCCTGGCACATCACAGGGACTCGGCAGCGAGGCTGTTGGCAGAGTGGCTGAATGAGCCTTACGAGAATCAGGAGAGAAAGGCTGGAAGGTGGGAGAGGGGGTGGGTTGGGGGGGTGAGCAGGGCAGTGGGGTGTCGCTCACCCCCTTGGCCCAGCCTGGGGTTTTGGGAGTGCCTGAGGAATGTCAGGGGAGGGTGGTAGGGTGTTGCTTCTGGGACTTGCTCTCAGTGGTGTGACTCCCCGGGGCTGCCCAGAGCCTGGGCTGCTGCTGTGTTTTTTTTTTTTTTTTTTTTTTTTTACTATTTCATTTATTTAAGAGAGAAGGAGAGCAGGAGAGCACAAGTGCTGAAGAGGGAGAAGCAGGCTGCCCATCCAGTGGGGAGCCCGATGTGATCCCAGGACCCTGGCTCATGACCTGAGCCAACGGCAGCTGTTTCACAGACTGAGCGCCCCCAGGTGCCCCAAGCCTTGGCTTCCATGGCAGAAACGATGACACCAGGCCCCACAGGATGTCACGCGGGTTCCATCCAGTAAGCCCTGGGATCGGGTGGCCGCAGCATCCATAAGGCACTGTGGACACAGGTACACAGCCATGGCAGGTCACCACCGGGTCGCATGTGTCTGCCCTGCCCAGCTCCCAGGGACAGTGCTGTGCCTTCCTGTTTCCCCTGCAAACGCACACGGGGACGTGGTGGCTTTAGCAGGCCACACCCTGGAGCGTGGACAGGGCGAACTCCATTTCCGGGTTCCCCTAGACCACACAGACAGCCCGTGCGTTGGGATACCAACGGCCAGCCTATGGGCCCGGTGGCCCAGTGTCCTTCCCCCTGCCGGGCCCTCAGCCCCAAGGGAATAGCCGCAGATGAGCAACTGTCCGCTCCTCAAGCATCGCACAGGAGACATGGATGCGCGTGCCTATTCCAAGGTTTATTTTCTTCTTTATGCTCAGAAACAAAGAAGTGGCCTTGCCCCCCCAGAAGGGTGTCCTCTGGAAGGGAAGGGAAGCTGTTGCTGTGACGGTGCACGTGGGGCTTCCTTCTCCCCACCTTCCCTCCTGTCTCTTTCGCAGCCCCCTCCACAAACATAGGTGTGAACACAGCCTGCCACCCACTGGGGGGGGGGTTGGTTAGTTGGGGAGGCACAGCTGGAGTTGAAAAAGTAATGCCCACGTTCCACGGAGGTGGGTCCAGTGCATGTCTGGGGGCGGCTGGGGGGTGGGGAGGCTGCCGCGTGGAGGGAGGGCAGAGGCGGGGACCCCCCTCTCCCAGCAGCACCTGAGCCCTCCTCCTAGCAGAACTGGTCCTCGTAGTCCTCATCCTTCATCCCCTTCAGCCGAAGCCGGGCAAAGTCCTCGAACACGATATCATCGTCTGTGGCGTAGCTTGACATTGGGCGGACAGGAGGGAATAAGTGAGGGCTCCAGAACCCCTCTGGGCGCCCTGCGCCCCTCCCGGAGCCAGGGTGGGTCAGCAGCCTGGCTGAGTGCGGGGGCAAGAAGGGACAGGACAAGCAGCCTCCTGAGGGATGCTAATGGTCTGGATCTGGTGCCCCGGGGCGGGGGGGGGTGGGGAGAGGGGGGTGAGGGCAGGTGTGAGGGCTGAGGGGAGTCCATGTCCAGAGCTCAAAGGTCACAAAGCGTGTGTGGGGGGGAGTCTCTTACTTGGTATCAAATTCAATGAGGTTGGTGTCCACAGGGGCATCTGTGTCAGGAGCAGCTGAGGTGAGGAGAGAGAAGGGGTGGGTGGGTGCTGGAAGGACCAGCTGTGCTCCCCCAGCTGGGGGGATGCTCCTCTGGCTGGGGGTGGGGGGGCGCCGTGCTTACCTGTCTGGGGCCTGGGGAGGGTGATGTGGTCGTGGGGCTTGGGGTGCATAAGGACAAACGGCAGCTCCACAGAGACATCCCTGGGGGGGGATAGCATGAAGGGCCAACACTCCCACGCCCCGGGCAGGCCACCACACCCCCCACAGTTCCCCCACCACACTTACCCGCCGCGAGACACCACCAGCTTCACCTTGACCCTGTAGGACACCAGGATACCCAGCACCTCCTTGTTGGCCCCCTCCTTCACACTGCAATCAGGGGAGGAGCTAGACCGCAGCCCACTGCCTGTACCCTCACCCACCCTTGAGGGCTCCTGCCAGGTTCTGGGTGGCTGACCCTTGACCCCCGACCCCCAACCCCAGTGCTCCAGCCAGCAGCGCAGACTATGCTGTTCTCCCGGCCGAGCACCCCAGTGCACCCCTCTCCGCAGGACCAGCTTGTGGCTTCTCATGTCTCATAAAAGCAGACATCCTTGTGACCCCAGGGCCCTGCACCGTCTTGCTTTCAACTCCCCCAGCCACACCCCCTGCTGCTTCCTGGAGGTTGGGCCTCCGCGTGGGCCTCGGGCCTGCTGTATGCACTCTACTGTGTGCACTGTGCATGATGGCGCCGGTGGGGGTGGGGGGGGGCCCAGGCCTGACACTCCTGCCCACACAGGCACACTGGCACCATGCCTCCTCCACTTGGCTGGGCCTGGGCCACCTCTAAGTCTCTGTGCTTGCAGATCCCTCTGCCCACAACGAGCTTTCCTTGTGTCCACGTGACCTACTTACTCTGGGTCCCCACTCAGAATTCATGCCTCCCCCAGCCACTTTATTTACAGTGGCTGCACCCTTCCCGCTCCCTGCCCCCTACTATCTCCCATCTCTAACCTGCTGCTTCTCAGCACTTGTCCCTTATCTGTCTTCCCTGCCTAGAAGCTCCACCTGCTCTGTTCCCCGATCAAGCCCCGGCACCCAGGACACAGCCTGACACGCAGCCGGCCCTGAAGGGGCATGTGTGCCCTAGGCTGCAGGGGGGGGAACGCCCCAAACCCCACCCACACCCCTGCCCCCACCCAGCCTGGTCTCACATGGTGCTGGAGGCCAAGTTGGTGTCTTCATGCTTGAGCTTCCCGTCCAGGGCAAGACCGCGCTTCTCCCGGTTGTCACTGAGCAGCGGGGTGATGGTGTACACCTTGCAGAACGTGGAACTGGGTGACACCTGGTCACTGGGGGGTGGGGGCAAGAGAACGGGGCTCTGGGAGGGGCCAGATGCCCACCCCCAGCGGCTTCTCCACTACCACCCACCCTTTTGTGTTTGGGCTGCAGGTATGAGGAGTAGGATGTGCTCAGAGCCACCTGCTGATGGAGAAAATGCCCTTCCTTGTAGGTAGAGTGGGTTCATTCCATCCTCACCCCATCACCCCATCACCCCCCACCCCTGCCTATGGTCCTGCCCTAAGGTGGGGCCCTGGCCATCCTGCTACTCACTCTTGTTCGATCTGAGCCACAGGACACTTATACTGGGCAGTGCTGAAGAGGCAGATGTCAGCGTACTGTCTCACTGTAGGGTGAGGGGGTGGTGAAGCAGCCGTGCAGGAAGCTCAGGCTGCTGCCCCACTGGGACACCCCCCCCACCCCGGGCTGCATCTTATTCTGGGGTGTGTCTCTGGGGCCAACATGACCAGGAGCCGCATGGGCACCCCCAAAACCCCCCTCAATTCCCCTTCTGTCACCCCGCTTACCGGAGACTTTGATTTTCTTGATGGTCTTGGTGGAGTTGTTGGTGACGTGGACGTTGACGTTGAGGGGCTCCCCGTGGTAGTACAGCTTTTGAGGGGAGGGGTCCAATTAGTGCTGTCTGCTGGCACCAGCCTCATGATCAGCATTCCTCCCGCCTGCCCCACACACAGACACCCAGGGTCCTGGCAGCCAGCTTCAGGCCTCGGCCAGGGGGCTGTGCGCGCTGCAGCACTTGTGCCACCCTCCTGCACCCCACCTCTTTGTCCAGGGAAGCCTCTAGATGCAGGGACCGGTCAGACATGAGGAAGTGGCGTGTGGTTTCTGCTGATGGCTGGGGGCCGGGTTTCTCCGGGGCAAATTGCACCTTTCGGATCACCAGCCGCACAGAGTTCCTGGGGGTGGGGAGGAGGGGAGGGAGGGGCCAGTCCTTAGATACCCAGACCCCCACTGCTGGTCTGATGGAGGGGCAGGGGTGCCTGGGGCTCCGGGGAGCGGGGAGGGAAGGGTCAGACCACAGGGGAGCTCACATCCCCTCACCTTTTGTGGCTTTTCTCTTCTAGAGATTTGGCACAGAAGGCTCGGATCTCAAAGTCTACTCCACAGGCCTGGGAGGGAGAAAAGGTCACATCTTACACAAGGCTCCTGACACCACCACACCCTTCCTTCCCTCTTCCCTCGCCTTGGCCTCCGGGGTGGGGGTGGGGGACTCTTGCCCCATTGCAGTCTGGTGTGAGGCACACAGGGCTGGGGGCTCCGTCCTCTGCCCCTGCCCCCGACACCCAGTCTACTGGGCAGGGCACTGTTCCTGTCTGTGCAAGGTCACCCCCGGCCCCGGGGTCCAGGATCCCCTGTCCTGCCCAGGCTGCTTCCCAACAGCCCCCTCCTGGGGCACCCCCAGCTCCCGCTGGGCCCTGTGCTGTCCCGAGCCCTCAGAGCCATCCCTGCCCTACCTTCCCCGTGTCCTCTGGGCCTGGCTGCAGGGTGACAGAGCAGGGCAGGTTCTGGGGTATCTGTGGCAGAGGCAAGGGGAGGCTTCAGTTCTTCCCAAGAGCCCCCCCACCAAAATTTCTCCCAATCCCAACTAAGAGTCTGGAAAAGGAGGCGGGGGGTGGGGTGGGAGAGGAAGAAGGAAGGGGGGACCCCAGGGAGGATGCAGAGACAAGGGTGCTGGGTGACCCTGAAGTGACAGGGCAGGTCCTCACTGTGACAGGTGCCCACCCCCCAAGCTCAGCCCTAGACCCCTTGCCCTGCACAGGGTGAGGGGCATCCTCACTGTGAAGAAAAATGGGTGGGCATGCTGGCCCAGCTTCCTCAGCAGCCGGTCCTGCAGGCGAGTGGGGGGCTGGGGTGGGTTGGGCCCAGGGGGGAAGGCCTGGTAGGTGGCAATGTACAGGTCTTTGCGGAAGGACAGGCCCAGCACATCCAGGTCCTCGCGGCCATAGCGGAAGGCGCAGGTGAGGGTCACAAACACTAAGAGGGAGGGCAAGGGGGGGGCGGTCAGGACCCCTAGCCCCAGCCCCCCGGCCCCTAGCAGCATCAAAGCCTAAACCCACTTCCCCTTCTGTCCCTGCCCTCCGTGTCCCTGGGGTCGGCTCTCCATGTCTGGGATTGGCCCTCCATGTTCCCTGGGTCGTGTCAGTGCCAGCCCACCCCACCTCCCCAGGCCCCCTCCACCTGGCCAGTACCTTTGCGATCCTTCAAGTAGTCTGGGTCCACGAGCACCACGCCATCTGGGAGGGGGACACATGAGTTCGTTTCCTGCCAGGGCCTCCCCACCATCCCTGGGCCCAGGAGCCTCTCCCCCTCCCAGGGCACCTGCTGCTGCTTTCTGGGCACACTTACCCACAGGATCTACTTTGTCCAGGTGATCCACAAAGTCCCGCTTGCCCAAGTACACAGTGAGCTAAGGGTACAGAGGGGCACAGGGAAGATAGGGTGGGAGGTTGGGGGGCATCAGAGCCCTTCAGGGTGCCCGCCCTGCCCCTAGTCCTTCCAGGCTGAAGTATCCTTGGGGTCTCCTCCCAGTGGGCTCAGAAGGGCAGAATAGTGGAGTTTCCCAGGGTCCCCAACCTTGAAGCTCTTCACACCTCTGCCCATAAGTCAGGCAAGTGTGAAGTGTGTATGAGTGGTGGGGCGGGGTAGTGGTGGGACAGGCCACAGGCAGGTCAGCTAGAGAGTAGGGTATGGCCTTGCTGGCTCCCCTCCAGGGGCTCTGGGAGACGCAGGCCATAGCCTGGGGAGCTGCTGACCCTTCCCAGCCCTGGGAAAGCTGGCTCCTCAGAGGGGTACAGCCTAGGGCTCCTGGCTCCTCCTCCTGCATCTTGCTGAGGGACACAGACCTTCCCCACCCAGCCCCGTGGCTGGCTCAGGTTGAGCAGCCTTTGTGGCAAGGGGCTTCAGGAGGGAAGGAAGTCAGCTCTTAGCTGTCACAGGAAGTGGGGAGCCAGGGGTTGGGGATTGGCTAGGGGCAGGCTGGGCCTTGCAGGGGCCCAGAGAGGAAAAGCAGCCTGGGAGACTCACCTTGCAGTTAGGGCTTGACTTCTTGAAGACCCTAACAAAACAGAAAGGGAAACCCCACTGCGTCCCTCAGACTCGGCAGGGACCCCCACACCGGGGACCCCCGTGCTGCCCTGAATGGCAGGGCTCACCCAGGGTTCTGTCTGTAGCCTGTGGGGCCTTGCCAGCCCTACCCCTCCCACTTCTTCCCAGAGGAAGGACACCACAGGTCCTCAATATTCCCAACACAGCAAGGGCACCCCTGCCCCCTGGCCCCGTTCCACCCTTACTAGCTCCCTTCCTCCTACAGCAATGGCAGGAACCACCCAGGCTCTTCTCTTCTCAGAGTGCAACCCCCCTCCCCACCCCGCCCAGGGGGCCTGAATGGGCAGGTTGTAGGAGTGTCTGTCTCAGACCTGGCCCTGCTTCCTTCTTCTCTGGTCTCCAGCTCCAAAGACGGTCTCCAGCTCCAAAGATGGCTGGAGTACCCAGAAGGGCAATGGCACTGCTTTTGCCCCTAAAATGGTTTCTACTTGTAGGCACCACTTACATGTGACTCCATTAACCTCCAACTGTCCCCATCCCTGATCCCAGTGGCCTCAGAGCCTCCTTGTCTTTGAAGGCTGAGCTCAGATATCACCTCCTTTAGAAAGCAAATCCAGCCTGGACCCTGGTTACTCCTTTTTTGGGGGGAGGAAGGGGTGTTCCTGTTAAACTGCCTCGTGTTTTCCTGGTGGTGTGACAGCATGCACAGGCTGTGAGCTGTGGATCATCTGAACATCTGCCTCACTAGGTAGACGATGTTTCATTGGAAGCTTTATTCAGTTAAGCACCCCCAGCACGCTGCCTGGGGGCGGGCTGCCACTGACACTGACATGCAACCAGACGATAGAGATGATGACATTGGCTGGCATTTGTTGGGTGAATGCCCCGTGCTCAGCACTGTTTCAAGAGCTTTGTGTGTATTATCTCATTTAATATCCTTAGCGACCCAATGACAGAGGTCCCAATGTTCCTAGTTTCCAGGTGAGGGAACCAAGGCATGGAGGACTGAAGGATTGAGCCTAAGACCCCAGAGGGTGTAAATGGTGGGACTCAGATGACCAGAGGCAATGTGGCTCTGAGCCCATGCTCTTTATCGCTAAAACTTCATATTCTCCTGTCTCTGCAATCGGCATTAAACTTGTTTAATTGCCAGAGCTCCCTGCCCCCACTCCCTGCCCCAACACCCAGCCCTGGAGCTGAAACAATCTTAGCTTGGGCTCTACCCACTGCTGAGAGGGTAGGCAAGTGTCTGGCGACCCCTATGTTCTGGCCACCTGCAGGTCGGACCTTCCCCATCCCAATCCGCTATACCTCAGTGGCCATCACTGGGCAGAGTCCTCGGATAGTAGACAGTGAGGTCCTGCCAACTAGGCCATCCTTCCTCCAGCACCCCCCCACTGCTCCCCACCAGTTCTGCTCTAACAACCTCACTTGCTGCTTCTTCCCAGAAGGCCAGGCTGTCCAAAGGTCATGAGGCAAAGGGTATGGGGGTCCCCAGGTATCCCGACCTAATGAAGCAGAGTAAACGTTGGTAATGATGGCAGCTACAATGAGCACCACCTTTTGTCCCAAGCTGGGGGCGGACAGCTATGGCTTCATCCAGCTCTCTTTCCCTGTTGCTTCTAGTTTTCCTTTTTTCCCAGGGTTTCTCCTATTAGGAAGAAAGCCACTGGACTATAGTTTTGGGGTAACTGCCCCGGAGCAGCTGCAGGGTGACCTGCCCTTAGCCTCAGCTGGCCAAGGAGGCAGAGTGTGGGGGTGCCCAGAGGTGCCTAGTGAGGGGGCTGGAAGCAGCAGACGTTCTCTCCATTTCCTGTGGCCCAGAATTAGATGGGGGTGGCAGGAATTATGCCAAGTCAGCAGTACCCCTCTGGTCCATCCATCCTCCTCCCTGAACCACATAACGGAAATTGGGGGCCTCCCTCAACTCAGCAACTTCCCCTTTCTTGGGGGTGTTATAAGCCCTAATCCAGGCCAGCAGTCCTGCCTCTGATCATCTCTTTCTGATATGACTCGACTTGAGGCTCAGAAACCTGGGTTCTCCTATTCTATGGGTGGGGAGCGGGGGGGGGGGGGTGATAGGATAATGTTTTGCAGAAAAAGAGGCGTCTGGGGACCAGGGCCCAGTTCCTGATCCCTTCTGGATAGAGGCATAGTGCCCCAATCTTTTCCTCCTTTGCTCCTGCTCCCCAGGGACTCAGGCATTCACCCACTATCCCCCTGGGGGTGTTGGCCCACAACAGGAAGTGGATTTTGCTAGAGACCAAAAAAGAGAACTCAGGGTATCAGTGGAAGGAAGGAGCCTCGATTGCACAGAAAACATCCGGGGAGTGGATGGCGTGCCCAGGGCAGATACTGTCTCCCCTCACCTCGGGGAAGAGGGGTAAGGCCCCGAATGGAGGTGGGGGATCGTCATGCACTCTGCTCCCCCAAGATGAAGCTGTTGCTCCTAGCAACCTGGGGGAAGGCAGAAGTTTGGAAGCAGAGCCACCTGGCCCTTGGGACAGCCCGACCGCCTGTGGGGTATTGGCCAGGAGGCTCTCCGGCAGCTCGGCACGAGTCTAGGGGGGGATCCCCTCCCAGCATCCAGCCTTCCCATACCCGACCCCTCGGGGCGGCCACCTGCTCCTCCTTCCTCCGCCCCTGCATCGCAGCCTACACCGGAGAACCCGGTCATCCGGCCCCCACATCCCTGCGGGAACCCAGACGCCGCTTTCCTGCTCCCCTCCAGCCCTCGCCGTCTGCAAGGGCCCCACATGCGTCCTCCTCATTATCCTCGAGGACCGACGCGCGCGGCCCCAGATGGCTGTCCCCCCGGGGACCCGGCCCCCCGGTCCTCTCCCCCGGTGTCCTCGTCCCAGGACCGCCCCGGCCCCCGCCCCGCGCCGCCGCCCACGTCCCGCCGCGGGGCCCCACCTCCCTTACCTGGTGCCCGGTTTCTCCCCCATGGTGCGCGCGCCCGCCCGGTTCGCGGCTGCTCGCAGCCTCCCCGCCTGCCGCCGGGTGCCTGCTCCTCCCCGCGCCACTGCGCACGCGCGCCCTCCGCGCTCGCTCCCTCCTCCGCCCCTTGAGCCCCCTCCGATCCGGGGGAACCGGGGCCCGATGCGTCAGCCCCGACCGCGCGCGCCGCGCCGACTGGCTCCGCCCCCGTGCCCGCCCCGCCGCGGCCTCGCCCCGCGCTCCCAAGGGGTCCCTCCGGCGCGCGCGGTCCCCGGTGCCCGCTCTGCCCGCCCATCTCTCCGCCCCTCCGCGCCCCCGGCGGGAACCGATTGGGCTTCCCGGAACCGAGGTGCCCGCCCGCCGGGAGGCGAGGGCCCGGTGATTGGCTCCCTGCGGCCAGGGCGCCTCGGGGGTCCCCTCCCCTTTGTTTGCTTTCTCGGAGGCGGTGGGGGCTACGCGGGCAGTGGAAGCGGAGGAAGGAGCCCCGGCGCGGTGTGGGGAGAAGGATGCGGAGATGCACACGTGGGGGAGGAGCCCCAGCTGCGTGATGCTCGCTCCGGCGCGCGCGCCGCTCACCTCAGGGCTCTCAGCCTCTGTCGGCTCCTCCGTCCGCTTCCTTACTGTGGTGTGTCAGCTCCCTCTGCTGTCTGTCCCACATCTGCAGGGTTGCTTGCCTGGGTTCTCTGACTACCCATCTCTTCCATCTGCTCTCATCACAGCCTGCATCCGTCCATGCATGCATGCATGCATCCGTCCATCCATGCATCTGTCCATGCACCTATGCTCCCTTCCATGCATGCATCCGTCCATGTATCCATGCCCATTTCGTGTTAGTCACTGTTCTGGGCAATAGCGACACAGACACGAATTCTCAGGGCCCCTACTTTCTAGGACACTTTGGGAGACACATAAAACAGGTCTTATGATCCCAAGAATACTAAAGTGGAGGTATAACCCAGAAGGCAAAGCAACTACCAGCGCTTAACTGGGGCAAGGGCGCAGTCCAGAAGAGGAGACATTTGAGGACAATATTTCTAAGGGTGGCCAGAGGTTGAGAAAAGGTATTGCAAAGCCAGAGAAAGGCAAGTCGCATCCTCTTCCGAAGAGTTTGTGGGGTTCCACCGCAGGAGAGGTGAGGTGGAGAGGGAGACTGGAACAGGGTGTGAAGGATTCCGCATAGCAGGTGAAGGGACAAGGTCTTCTGCAGAGCAGGATGTGTGGATCCAGTTAAAGAATGGCACGGTGAGATTTCTCCTTCAGGAGGATAATCCTGGGCAATGTGGACGGAGGAGAGAGTGGGGCAAGGCTGTCGAGGCTAAAACTAAAGAGGAGAAGAGAGGCCAGGGGAAGGAGCCATTTCTAGGGCAGAGTGGATGGGATGGGGAGAGGATGATGGGTGCCTGACATTTCTGGACTTAAGGAGCTAAAGTATTTCTCCTTCTTGCACGTCTTTTCCCATCCTCCCCGTCTTTCCCACCCAAATGAACTAACTTCACATTTATCCCCCCACTGTTCCATTTGCCAAAAAATGACAGTCTCTGGGATAATCTTTAACGTTCAAACAGAGGCAGTTCTGTCACCACCTCTTAAGCTCACCCTTCATCCCTTTTAACCTTTTGATCATGCATTTCTTTTAGACTCATGAATCACGATGTCAAAGGGTCATGACCAGAAGGTAATGAGATACACCTTGCTACATATCTAATGTGATTTTGGAACTGAAAGGTAGTGATCTGTGTGGCATGAATGCTATGTGTTAAAAGAAGCTAATATAAAGACAATTTTAGGAAGATGTTGAAGAAGGCTAGAAAGAATGAAAGAGGTACACCAAATACTAGGTGGGAAAAACCATCATTATAAAGATGTCGTTTCAGGCACCTGGGGGCTCAGTTGGTTAAGCATCTGCCTTCGGCTCAGGTCATGATCTCAGAGTCCCGGGATCAAGTCCTACATTGGGCTCCCTAGTCCACTGGGAGCCTGCTTCTCCCTCTCCCTCTGCCTGTTGCTTCCCCTGTGTGCACATTCTCTCTCTCTGTCAAATAAATAAGTAAATAAATAAATAAATAAAATCTTTAAAACAAATTAAGATGTTATTTCTCTGCAAATTGTCTATAATTTTAGCACTATATCAAAGTAGCAATGGGAGGCTGGTCCAAGGTACTAGGTTATCTCAAGTGATAGTTCACAGTTACAGATCGAACTCCTTTCTACTCTTTCCCCCATCCTCACTACTGCACCTGACTAATCCTTAAAAATAAATAACAATGGGACTTTTTTTGGGGAGAGGAATTTGATTCTAACCAATCAGAAGAATCAACTTACAAGGAAAGCCAGAAAAATTCTGATAAATAAGAATAAAGCAGGCATTTGTCTTAACTGATAATTTATGTTACACTAATTAAAATTATGTTATTGGTGCGATAATACTAGATAGAGCAGTGAAATAGGGAGTCCAGATATAGACTCACAGGATAGCATTTCAAGTCAATGAAGGTAGAATGGCATATTCACTAAATCGGGATGAGACAGCTGGCTATTCATTTGGGAGAAAAAAGTTATGTTTCCATATCTCATGCCTTAAAATAAATTCCAGATGGGTTAAGGATCTAAACGCATGGAATACAATGATAAAAGCATTAGAAAAAAAACAGGAAAATATTTTTATAATCCTGGAGGTTAGGAAAAGCTTCCTAAGACATCAAATGCCAAGGTTTGCACTTTAGAGTATTTACCATGTGCCAAACATTGCTCCGGGAACTTTACAAATATCAATTTATTCTATGCATTAAGGTTTTATGATTATCCCCACTTTTTTTTTTTTTAAGATTTTTTAATTTATTTATGAAAGACACAGAGAGAGAGGCAGAGACACAGGCAGAGGGAAAAGCAGGCTCCATGCAGGGAGCCCGACATGGGCCGAAGGTGGCGCTAAACCGCTGAGCCACTTGGGCTGCCCATAAGGAGCCCTCTTAAAGGATGGCAAGAGGGTATCAATCACAGAGAATAAAAGAATAATGTCTCCAGGCAGAAGCAGCAGCGTATGCAAAGGTTCTGCGGTAGGAATGGGCTTGCTGTTGGATAGAAAGAAGGCTATTTTGGCTCAAGGACAGGGAAAGACAAGGAGCCTGAGAGTACATGTCCAGGTCGGAGAGCTGCCTATTGTCAGATCACCCGGATCCTAGCAGCCAAGGCAAAAAGGTGGGACTTCATTCACATATTTGGAGGCCACTGAAAGGCTTTAAGCGAGTGACAAGAAGTGACTTACACTTGTAAAGACCACTCTGGTTGTTTTGCAGAGAAGGGACGACACAAGGCCAAGAGGGAAGCCATATGAAGAGGCCATTATGAGATGCCAGAAGCGAGAATGCTGGCCAGGACCACAGGGTCATGGGAAACGGAGAAAAAAATAGCCTTACGGGGTTAACGCCTTTAGGGCTTGAAGACGGACTAGACAGAGGGGTAGGCAGAGAGACATAGACAGGGGTGACCCTCAGACTGGACTTTCCTCCAGCTCAAATGATCAGATCATCCCTGTGCACCGAGGTATGCAGAGCGCGGTGCTGGAGGTCAGTCCATGTTCTGTGATCCAGTGGAGCAGCCGCAGGCGTGCAGCATGCACGCACCGCGCGGGCTGCAGCTTCCAAGAGGAGCGCGGAGTCGCGGCGGTGCACAGGCCGGAGCAGCGCCCGCCCCCGTCCCACGTGCCCGCGGGTGTGTGCACAGCCCCGGCGGGAGAGACGGCCCCGCGCCGGGGGAGAGCTGGGGAGCACAGGCCGGGCTGTCCGGGCCGAGCAGCCGGTCTCCACGAAAGCACCGCCCGAAGCGCGGACGCGAGACCGACCCCGCCACCGCGGGCGCCTTTTGTCCGGCCCACGTGGTGCACCGCCCGCCCGCGCATGCTCCCTCCCGCCCGCGCCCGGAGCCCCGCCTCCCGCCTCCCAGTGCGCAGGGCCGAGGCCCCCTCCTCACGCCCCCTCCCCAGCAGGCGCCCGTCGCGGTGCGTTTGCGTCATCGCGCCACGCCGCTGCCGGAGCCCGGGTGAAGATGGCGGCAGCCGTTCTGAGTGGGCCCTCGGCGGGCTCCGCGGCCGGGGTTCCTGGCGGGGCCGGGGGTCTGTCGGCGGTGGGCTCGGGCCCGCGTCTCCGCCTGCTGCTGCTGGAGAGCGTGTCCGGGTTGCTGCAGCCGCGCGCGGGGAGCGCCGTGGCGCCCGTGCATCCCCCGGTGCGCTCGGCCCCGCACTTGCCCGGGCTCATGTGCCTCCTGCGGCTGCATGGGACGGTGGGCGGGGCCCAGGTGAGTGCGGCCGGTGTGCCCTGGGCCGTGCGGGGAGGGCGGGGGTGGGGTCGTGGGGCGGGGAGAGCTGGGGCTTCCCCCGGACCCCGTGTGGGTCTGGACCCCATTCATCGCGCGGGCGGAAACCCAGGGCGGGGGTGGGGGTGCTAGTTGCTCCGCCGCCAGGCTCTTGGTAGTCACGCAGGAGTGGGTTCGAGTCCAGGCCCCGCCGCTCCCTGGGTGGACGGTCCCCCCGCCCCTCCCCCACCTCGCGTGTCCACTGTGGGGATTGTTTCGACTGAGTGGATGGACGTAGGCGACAACTACTGGCTGAGCTGTTACCGAGGCTCATCCCTGGGGCGCTCCGCTCACGATTGCGATGGCGGTGAGCGCGATGTCTTGAAACACTGAGAATCGCGCCGTAGGGACGCCAGTCCTGACCGGGAGGATTGCAGAGGTCTTCTTGAGGCACTGGAGATGAAGCTGAGACACTCCCGCCCCTCCTCGCCCCCACTTTCTCTGGGCGGGTGAGGGTTGGCTAGGGAGGGAAACGGGACAAGCTCATGTGAGAAGGGTCTGTGGTAGGAAGGAACTGACAAGAGGGGCATTGCGTGTGGGGCTCAGACGTGGCGAGGCTGCTGGGGTGGGCGCGCCGTGCACCG